>NW_026947484.1:102317981-103534231 GCF_034190915.1 Cavia porcellus | reverse complement strand
TTTCCAGGCTTATTAGTACCAGGCCAGAGTAACCTTTAAGAAATAAATTTTTAAGGATATACATTCATCCAAAATTGAAAATAATAATAGTAATAATATATATTAGATATCTATCATTTATATACATGTATATCTCTGATGTGTAATTTATATACATATATCTTTCAAACTTCTTTTTGCTAAAAGGCAGTATAATTCCTTAGATGCATAGCTGTTGTTCATGATCGTATTGTTCTACAGAGTGACAAATTCAAATAGCTGTTTATTGAAGGGAGAAAAGACATAGAAGCTAAAATACTGTTTATTATATATTCTTGCCTACTCTCCATCTTCATGTTTTATATGTGCAAGACAGGGAGAAAAAGTAATGTGTGTGCTGTGTGTGTGTGTGTGTGTGTGTGTGTGTTTCCTCCTTGGCTCTAAGAAAAATGAAAATTCAGTAATAGGACTTTTCTCCTCAAACTACCCCACTATGGTATTCTGTATTTTACTGCTGCTTTCCTTTATCTGTAAACTTATTAATATTTTGTATTTTTTATTGATTTAAGTGAATCAAATAAATATATACTTCTTTACAAGGCTGTTGGACTGGTTTGCTCCTTTTTTGCTGTTATCTGATTGAATTTTAAGTTTTTAGTTTGAAACAATTATTATAGAACTTCAAGCATGAGTATTACAACAATAACAGCTTTTACACATAATGAACATTTTTCCCTATTGACCACTTTATATTCCGTGCATCTAGATACTGTCTGTTGTAATTTTTTATGGAAATATACTGAAAAAATATGAATTTATACATGCATATTTCTGGAGTGTATGTTTGGATGTTCTGGAAGTTGTAGAAAACATACATATGTGCTCAGAAATGATAAGAAATTGTAAGTGCTCATGATTGTAAGGAACTTGAGTATTCTAAAAACCTAGTACTATCGTTAAAAGCTATCAAAGTTAACTGAGAATATAAATGTCTTATCTTTTTGAAATAGCTGGAATTCTACTAAGTACTATCTAGAAATCTATCTTTTGTTCAAAGACTACAACAATGAAATCTTGAAACAAGTTCTGAATAGGACATTATAACATCAAAGAATTGATAAATCCCTTTATGGAATACATTTAGGATTACAGTGAGAAAGAAACTTTTTATTATGTCACCTTCTTAGAAGGTAAAGATCACCCAGCATCTTTAATAATCTTCTGGAGGCCTGGAGTTTGATTCTTGTGGGTCAGTAGCTTCTACTAAGTCATACTATATAGCTAAGTCTAGGTGCAGAAGCTGTCTTCTAGCTTTTTGAACGTCATATTCCTTTCATGAAAAAAAAGTTAAATTTGCATTGTGCTGTCAATATTTTGCTTCTGTTTTTGCGAATAAAACAGGATTTATTTACCTATCATCTGCCTCCCTCTATATGTAACATAATGATGAAATATTCAGTAGTTAGTACTTGATATATACTTATTGATTGATTGCATAAGCAAATGGATGAATGAATATATAGAACTGTACAGGTAAGTTCGAGGGCTAAACCATGGAAAGAGGTTTTAGACTATGTCCTGGGTTAGATCATGAATGACTCTGAAAATTCTTATGTGCCCAGAAATAGGACCTTTAGATGGTGGGTACATGCAGGGAGTACTGTAGCTAAATGCACTGAGGGGTTGGGGCTTGATGGGAAGAGGAGGGCCACTGGGAGCATGAACTGAAGGTATCTCTCCCCTGCTAACTTCTCCCCTATCTCACTGCTTTCTGGCCACTATGATATGAGTAGCTTTTCACCAAGGCAGGGTCTTCTACTATGGGTTTGTGCCTTGCAGCTGACTAACCGTGAACCAAAATTTCTGGAACTTTGAGACAAAATATATCTTTCCTGTAGATACAGGTGTCATGTTATATATACCAGCGGTTACAAAGTGACTAAGACAGATTTTATACCAAGGAAATAGAGTTGTGGCTGTGACTGTTACTTGACCATGTGGTTTAGAAGTCTTTGGAACTAATTAATGGGACGAGCTTTGTAGATTCAGAATAGAAAGCCTAGAATGCTGTAACCCAAGCTCAATGGGAGATTCTTATCAGTGCTCAGAAGACCAGAATATTCATTAGCATGGAAATAGAAAAGGTTCAGGAGGTTTCAGTTGGCAACAAAGACTTCATTGGAAGTTAGACTTGAGACCATGTGTATTATGATTTATCAGGAAATTTATCTTTATTTTGCTCCTGTCCTGAGATTTTCTAGAAACTGAGATTAACGTCAGTGAACTAATTAATCTGGTGGAAGAATTTGAAGGCAGCCTATTACTCAGACTGTAACATATATACTGCTTACTGCTTTTCAGTGAAAAACAGGAGTACAAAGCCAAACTGAGCAATTTGAAAATTGTTCTAGTGGCCAGAAAGAGAGTATCCATATACCTGTAAAGTCAAGTCTGAGGAGAGTTTGGTGGCTGAAAAGATTTGTGTTAAAAAATAAAATCCAGGGGCTGGGGATTTAGCTCAGCGGCATAAGCGCCTGCCTTGCAAGCAGGCAGTCGTGAGTTCGATCCCCGGTACCGATAAAAAGGAAAAAGACAAAAATAAATAAATAAATAAAATCCACGTATTTTGCATCAGGGAAACAGGAAAGATCCCATAACAGCATTTCAGAAATCTACAAGATACCACCCATCTCGTGTTCAAAAGCACAAGTGTGAAAGACTTTGCTTGAGAGGAAATCTCCAGGCACACTACTTGAGTTGCCTAGTTGCCTAGGAAATCGGTTCCCTGGGATTCCTTTCACAGTGCTCAGCCATTCATATACCCAGAACCTTCTACTGCTGTGCTACAGGGGGACACAGTACTGCTTGAGTTGATTACAGATCTTGGCATCATGCATGGGGTGCAAGACTTGTATGGTTTTGGAGGCACTCAGATTTCACAAGAAAAACTTTGGGATGCCACACCACGTGCCCCTGAGAGGGCAGTGTGTGAAGCTGTGAGAGTGTATCTGGAAGTGCAGTGGAGACACAATGAGGCTGGAGAAGCCAGGACCATGGAATACTTGAGGAAAGCTGTAGGTGTGGAGCGGAGCTGCCTCAAGAAAGAAGCCCTTAGGACTGCAATGCCAGCTAAGCCTTTTGGAGTTCATGTCTTCACCCCAGGTGTGGGACATGGAGCTGTAGGATTTAATATTTGACCTGGTAGGTTTTGGTCTTAGTTATGTCTTTCTAGTCTCTTGTTTCTCCTTTTTTGAAACCCCGTGCCATTCTGTGTTGCTAGTGTTTGACATTATTTTGATTTTTACAGGGGCTCACAGCTAATTTTTCCTTGAGCTTCCGATTATAATTTGACATCTCAGCAATGCTGAAAATCTTAAGACTGGCAGCTCTTAGATATTGACTAAATATATTTTAGATAACGAGGTATACATGAACTTTGTGGTTTATATCAAAAAGGACCACTAAAATTCTCATGTGATCAGTTGCAGGTCTTTTGGAAGCTGATAGAATCATTGGGACCCTATAGCTAAATGTGCTGCTTGGTACAGGACCTTGTCAGAAGGTGTGAGTCACTGACAAGTGTGACCTGGAAGGGTGCATCTCCCTGTACTTCCACTGGTCCTCCTCTCTCTACTTCGTGGCTACCACGATGTAAACAACTTTCCTGTAGGGCAGACCCTGCCACCATGTAGTCTGTATGGTGGAACAGGATGACACTAGACTAACCTTTTGAAGCCATGAGGCAAAATAAGCCTTTTATTCTTTAAATTGCAAGTGTCAGTTATTATATCCCAAAGATGAAGCATAGAAGATAGGAGAAAAAATAGCAGAGAGTAAAATGAAATAAACAGAAATACCAAAGTAGGAGAGAGGATAAGACCGAAGAGTGAATGAAGATATTTAGTCCTTAGAAAGTAACTTAGAAAATGAACAAAGAGAAAAGTCCGTGGTATTTGGCTGTTCAATGTTAACTTAGTCCAACACTGTTACCTTGGCATTTGGAGCATTTGGGGAGTGTTTTCATTATGAGACTGACATTATAGTCATCGCCTTTTTTTGTAGGTCCTTTAGGAGGGCAATTTCTTTGCTTGCCCACTCCGAAAATTCCAAGAGGTAGCTGAGTATATTTGTGGAAAACAAAGTAGAATCACCCTCACAATTGGAAAAGAAAACAAGAGATAAAATTATAAAAAGTTCTTTAAAAGATTTAAAACAAGTCATTGGATTTGAGTTAAGATTTACATAGCAGGTTCATTTTGGGGGCCAATTATAGGTTGTCTAGGTTTCTGAAAATCATACATTTTGGGAGTTTTCTTTAAGAATGCTAATAAAAGAATTAAAAACGGGACTTTGGGTGGGTTCAGTAAAAATAAGAACCCTGAGGATTGATTACATTAACTTTTGTCTTTGCTCTCCATTTTTTTTTTTTTTTTTTTTACTGGCTGTACAAATTTGAAAAAGTGCATTTGCATCTTTAAATTTCAGTTTCCTATTAAAGTTGGACAAATGATATCAGACAGTAAAAGACATGTGGTTTTGTTAAGAATACAATTTATTCTACAGGAAAAATGTTTTGTAACCAAGTGCTAAAGAATTAGTAATGGCTGCTATTATGATATTAATTTATCTTTATCAACATACTTATGTCACCTTTTTTAATATCTAAGAAACCTATAAGTGGATACCTTTCTGGTATTTCTCCCGGGAAACTAAGACTTGCCGACCAGTACTTTAATTCTCTTTTCACTGACCCTCATTTATTTGCAGTGGTTATGCTCATTAAGCACTGATCATTTATTATAGCTGTGCTGAGTCAGGGGACCTAGGCCAGTTGCCTGGCTTGGGCTAAAAATTCTCAGCCAACTTCTGTGTTGCTAAAAGTTTTTTCTTGATTCTTTTCTTGATTCTAATTCCTACTTGTCTGTCAAATGGTAATTTTTGTCTTGAGGGAGCAGAATTGATAACTCCCTTTCCCTTACTCTTGCTTATTCTTGTCAGTTTGTCAGAAAGCAAAAGAAGAAGAAAAGTATTTATAATAAAAGTAAAATTTACACTGAAGCTTGTAGGAATTTCAGTGGTGTTGATATATAACATCTGTCCCTTTAACTTGATAGTTGTCTCATATTTCTGTGCTTCTAGCAGCATTCCCTGGGGGCTGCAATTCTTAGAAACAAATATTATATTTTTACTTTTCCCTTAGATGCTGGGTTTCCTGCACAGAATGTAATTAGATAAAACTCTTCCCCATGAGTATAAGTATGAGGAAAGGCACACAAGATTAAGCACAGCTTGTATAATGCATCCTTTATACATACCCATTGGGATGTTAAAGAGAAGCTCAGTGCTTTTAGCCTTAACCTAAGCACAACTGTGTCTGTCTGTGTTTGTATCTGTGTGTGTATCTCTCTCGGTGTGTCTGTGTTTCTCTGTCTGTGTGTTACCTATGTTTGTATCTGTGTGTGTATCTGTGTGTGTGTGTATTGCCTGTGTCTGTGTATCAGTGTGTGGTCTGTGTTTGTATCTGTGTGTATGTGTGTTGTCTTTGTCTGTGTCTGTATCTTTGTGTGTATGTGTATCTGTGTGTGTCTGTATTTCTGTGTATGTGTGTTGTCTGTGTTTGTATCTCTGTGTGTATCTCTCTGTGTGTGTTGTCTGTATCTCTGTGTGTGTGTGTGTGTGTGTGTGTGTGTGTGTGTAGTAGAGGTGGGAAATGAAAGAAGTGGGGGCCAGGACAAAGGCAAGAGAGGGAAACACTTCTGAAATCTTACGTGGTTTTGTTTGTTTTGGGGGAGGGGTACCAGGAATTTGACTCAGAACCTTGAGTTTTCCAGACAGGTGCTTGTACCGCCAAACTACATTCCCTTCTGTCATTTGACTTTTTGTACTACGGACCTTATGCTGGGAATATGCTGTTATACTGAGCTTTATTTAATAAGACTCTGTCTCAAAATATAAACTTAAAAAAGAAACTTGGAATGTGTCCTAGTATGCAGCTGCGTAGATCACCAGTGCCTGCCTATATATATGCTTTCAGAAGCATAGTGTTGCCGTTATTTTACCGAGTGGCTCAGAGAGCTGAACCATCTTGTCAGAGTTCACAGGACTAGTAAAATTAACAGAGATAGCCATCAGTCCCTATCTGTTCTGTTTCATAATTACCACATTACAATGTTGGATATTTTCAGAATATTTTAAAATCATCCAACAAAATTTCTATTGTCTTTGGCCAATCTCATATTCTGTGTGCGAAGTTTCTTCGTATGCATAGTCACTGTGTAGGCAGCTGAACTACACCCAAAGATACATTTATAACCCTTCTCTCCAAGTCCCAAATCAGTCATTTATAAGCTTCCTTTCCATATAATTGTTTCACTCCCATCGAATCATGTTCAGCAAATAGGAAGCTTCATTATATTAAAATTTTATTCTTAATAAAAATAGGTAGGCTTTGTTGCCATAAGTCATGAAAGCAATAGTCCATTCAAGTGCATTTAAGAGTATATTTTTAAAAGCTTATTTGAAAGAGTTTCATTGAAATTCCTGTTAAGCAGTTTTCAAGAGTTTGGTCTGAACCTAGTAGCATAAAAAGCTAAATAAAGTAGCATAAAATACTAATCTTGGAGTAATATATTTTCATAAGAATACAGTATGAAGGCTTGAGAACAGTAAGACCAAGTTTGTTTCACGGTGGTTTTTTTTTTTTTTTTTTTTTTTTTTTTTTTTTTTTTTTTCAGGAAAATTTGATTTCACTTTTTCACAATATGGTACACATGAAGTGTGCCAGCTTGTAAGACTTCCTTCTTATCATCCTTGCCTTAGGGAGGATAAATGATGAGTCCCAAGGAGAAAAGGAAAGCATGTGGCATAAAATGTCATTTCAAACAGCATGAAATTTCAAAAATATATTAAGAATATATTATCTTACTTATTTTAAATACTTGCTCAAAAAAGGAGAGTATGTTTTACATTACTATTCTTATTTTATATTAAGCATAATCTCATTTTAATTTTTTCTTTAAATTATTCATTATCTCAGACATGTAAAGTTGATGCTGTATCCTGTCTAAAAAATGTTTTTTCATAAACAGCATGAACCCTCATTTATTTACTTTCAATTCAGTTTTCTTGGTATAGTGTAGTACACATGCAGACAAGAAAAAATATTTTGGAAGAATGCAGAACACTGAATAATCTTGATTATTATATCAATATGATAAAATAAGTTACAAATTTATCTTATTTTCTCTTTGCCTTAGCTATACATTCTCACAAATTACATGTATATAATGAATTAAAAAATTAGACCCTTTCTGGTATATAACTCAGCCATTTCCGCTGATATTCCAAACCAGGTCTTGTTCTTTTTCATGACACTATCTCTTCGAAAAGATGAAATTCAAATGGCCATTGGAATCTCATACATAAATTTCATATACAGATAATTGAGGAGGACTAGAAAAGGTGGTAATGTAGTTAGAAGAAATGGCTATAATTTTTCCCCATAAACACATTTACTTTTCTTCTATCATGTTAAAATTCTAAAATCTTGCTGACCCAAAATTAGCTGAATAATAAGGACCTGCTTCTGTAAGGCAGTGACTTATGGTTAGAATCATGATACAAATTAGGAAATTCTTTACAATAGCTTTTACTGTGCAGTAATTCCTGTTTTCTGTATTCCATGTGTATAAAAGAAAGCGTGCATTTTGATATTAATAAATAACTAAAATGAAATGTTTGGAGAAACCATTTAATTTAATTATTGCATTTAATTTAATTATTAATGCATTAAAAGAAATATTTATAAGGCATGCTTAAAATATGATGAATATTTCTATCTAAAAATATATTACAGAAAAAAAAATCATTACCATTAATCATCACCCTCGAAATACACCCCCCACAATGTTTTGAACACATTTTCTCTCTCTTTTTTTTTTTGAGACAAGGCCTTGCTCTGTAGTGCGGTTTGGCTTTGAGTATACTGCATAGTCAGGGCTGGACTCAGACTCCTCCTGCATCAGCTTCCTGAGTTCTGGGAGTATATGTGTGGCCACTGCACCTGGCTTTCCTACAAGTCTTGTAACATTCCGAAGCAGTTGTGGAAATCTCTTTGGTGACTGTGTTTACAGGGTGTGCTGCTGAGCTCTATCCACTGGAAAGGCAGGCTTAGAAAAATAGTATAGTGTGTCCTTATCTACCTTTCTCAATGGATTTGGTCCACATTGCTTCTGGCTCTTCCCAAAGTCCAACTGACATGCAAGCCATGAGGACCACTGCTAAAGTGACTCATGAAGAAGAGCTTCCAGAATGCTCCAGAAGGTGGTAGGATTAATGACTCGTGTGTGTTTGAAGCAAGAGCAAAATATTCAGGGGAATTAGTGGCAATGTGTCTTTTGCTGTAGTAATTTTTTGAACTTTACATTTACTAAAGTTTTTGACTGTACTTGATTTCCAGTTCATTTACATAAGCTGAATCTTCGAGCTTATGTAAGTAGGAGACTATACGATTGTTAGTTTTTTTCCTCATCAAACCACAGTTGTCTATGTCTGTTGGTATGTGTGGGCACATATTAATGATTTGTGAAGAGTTACTACTTTTAGGTTACAGACTAAGATTGTACAGGTCAAATGTATATGAAAATAGGTCATCAATGTTACATGTGTCCAGTTTTAAATCTTCCTCTCTCTCTCCTTTGCTCTCTGTCTCTCTAAACTTTCCTGTCTTCCTCCCTCCCTGCCTCTTTCCCTTCCTCTTTCCTTCCTATGTTCTTTCCTTCCAAGATTTGTGAAAGAAAGGCTTAATTACAAGAAGCTGTAGTTGAAACTCACTCGTAGGAAATGTACATTCCCTGTTATCATATTGATTGAGGATATTGTTTCTCCTCTCTAGCTTCATGGTGATATTTTACTACTTTAATTCTGTGTAGATTTAATTTCAGTGATTGTTAAGTGTTCCATAAGTGACCAAAATATCTTCTATGAAATTAAAACTTAATTACTTAATGACATATTACTTTCATGTTAAGACAGTACCAGAGTTCTCTTCCTAATAACTTTATCTGATTAATTCCATTTGAAGGATATACTAGTTTGAAATGAATTTTAAACTCACTTTGAACACGAATTTGTAAGTGAAGTGAAGAGAGTCATCTCGGTGGATAATTAAAAATTAATGCGATATCACTCTTTGAGTGAACTCATGTTAAAGTAGTGAATGGATTATCATCTGTGATTGCTAAAGTACAATAAAATTGGCTATTATCTTTCATAACAATTTTTCTAAATAAAAGTATATATATATATATGCTTTAATTACTTTTATAATTCTGTCAGAAATCTATAAAGATTTTATATTTTAAATGTATTCTGTTTAGTGAATTTTGTCATAATCCATAGATAGAGATTTTCTTACCTTTCTTTTAATAAAGTATACACTGCTTTTTAGGGGAAAGGCCAAGCTGACTAGAATTCCACTTTACTAGAGAAATTCTCCTGGGAATAATCTCAAGTACTGGAGGTAGAAACAGAGAAAAACTAGCTAAATAAAGGCTCCAAATGGCCTTGGGACCAAAGGGAAAATTGACAGGCAGAACAGAGAGAGGCTAAGTACCCAAAGCCAAAAACCCAAGCAAAAACCCAACCCTGCCTGTTGAAGTCAGGTGTTGTGCAGAAAACAATTAGAGTCAAGATACAGAATTTATAATATTATTTATGATGTTCACACAGAGTTTAACACAAGAAAGTGCAGGAAATCTGTCCACAATACTGAAGACCTAGAATATTCAGCTGTAGGCCTGGATCCCATAGCGATGTCCTGCAGGAATCCAGCTGAATACCTAGAGCCCGTAACACTGCACCCCACGAGTACATCAGGAGGTGTAGAGCCCATGACAAGGACTCACACCAGTCTGTTTTATGGACCTGTGCTGGGAAGGCCCAAAGGTCACCGGTGAAAACTAGAAAGTCTATGCCAGTGGGGTGAAGGAGCTGTGCTGTTAGGTTGAGGGTTCTACACTGGAGCTAAGTTATGCTCATAAAATAAAGACCAGGGCTGTCCTGAAAAGCACCACAGCCATCCTCAGCGACACAGAGGCCCTGAACTTCTCCGACAGTAAGAACAGTTGAGTACATGCCAAGAAGCCAGGGTGACGAGTTTCTCCTATAGATTAAATGGCACACATCTTTCCCTCTGGAGTGAGGAAGTGATGCTTGATGTAAGGACCAGAGCTCCCCCAAAGTGAGCCATAGGCACTCTCACCAACAAGGTTCCCTGCTCCCCTGATGACAGTGGTCGAACTCACGCAGGGGAAGCCAGTCATGAAGAGCTCTTCCAAGAGAACCAATGGCTCAAACAGCAACACTTAGAGAAACCCACAATGCCTCACTTGTCTTCTCCATGTCTCTATTTATGCTGGCAACTTTCTTCATGTGGAACATCTATGCTCAACGCCATGCTGATTTAATTCAGCTGGCATTAAGTTGACCACCAGTTTTTAATCCAAAACACTGCCCTTCCAATCTGTAGTACAATGTAGGGAAATTAGAGGGGAGGAAGGGAGGTTGGGAGGGGGCTGCATAACTTTGGGAAGAGCTATGTAATCTTACCTATGCACTAATGCACATGCATGTATGCATATACATATATATTCACTCGAGGGTCACTCTATTATCCACTCTAGAAATCACTGTAGTACTAAAATAGGTATCCACCCACCGCCTTAAATTCTAAGCTTACCATGAATAAGCCATCCCCTTGCCAGTCAACTGCCCACCTCAAACATAAGGCGCTGTCAAGGAAGGTGAACAAGTAGAAAGAAGACCCCTGGAAGAAGTTAGTTGGGCAGAAGTTTCTGGAAGCCTACTGAACTATGGCAAGTTGTGGGTGGGGAAAGATCCTCTGACCCCTCAAGAGAGGCCAAGATGAGGACCCAGGGCATCCACCGTGGTGGTGCCTCTTGTTCTGGATCTGATCGGAGTAGCTACATTTCTCTCTTTTCACCCCTTTTTAATAAGGTCTCTTTTTTTCTAAAACTTTGTATCTTTAATAAGACAGAGTTTTTATGCAGGGAGCCGATCGCCCTAGCGGAGCAGTGAACTTGTCCCGCAGATGCGGCAGCTTTTGTCATTGTAGAGAAATCAGTATTTTTTTTTTTTTTTCTGATTATAGCCATCTGTTTTCTTTGAAGAGACTATAAGCCTGCTTACATTCTTGCCTTTAAGTATAAAGTAACACATAAATATGCTTTCTAGAATTTTCAAAAAGTGTTTAGAATTAACTAGCACAGTTTCTGACTTTCTGCTTCCTAACTCAGCAAAATTGTGAACTGTTCATTATATATCTTTCTAGTACTTTTCTATTATTCATGTGATATAATGATGGATTATTTAAAAAAATCTAAATACAGTAATATCTTGGTTCAACAACTCATTTCATTCCATGATTTTGGGAAGAGATGGCCATGTTTGTTTCTGCAGGGAAAATAGCATTGTGTTGGTCACAATGTGGGATTTGCAAATGAAGCAAATTTTGCCTAATGATTCTGTTCCCAGACCAAATTGTTTGCAAACAGAAGAGTTTATGAACTCTAGAGTACTGTATTATTATAGGGCAATATTCTGTTGCAACTTAGCTTTTTTAAAGTAGTATATGTAGAATGTTGCTTTTACAAGATATATTATTCTGTCTCATTGTTTATAATATCTATTCACTATTGTATGCCTTAATCATCATCTATTAAACCAGTTTCCTCCTTTAGATGGAATTTAGGATTCCTTCCAGATCCTTACTCTTCCAAATCATTTATTATATAGTAAATGAAGCATTTAACATATCAATACCTTTTCAGAAATAACTAATAGAAATTAAAATAAATTTTACCAGGATGTTTAAAAGCAAATTGGCACTACAAGTAAAGTTTCAATAGGCTACCAGTTTGAAATATGGAAAGATTCATACCCTAGGTTTTAAAATATTTCTGAATCTCTTATCTTTTATCTTCTATGTGACATTTTTTTCTCTGTAAAAATCTCTGCAGGTGTCAGAAAACATGATCCTAAGGTTTTTGTCATTCCTCACTAAAAATACTGGCAATTGTCTTTTTTAGGAATCATCTAAAAATTTCTCAGTGGAACTTCATCCACTTTTGTTACATGCTTAACTCTTGAAATACTCAGAGTGAGGAGTGGGAAGAATTCATAGTATTGCATACGAAATTCTGTGATTAAGAGTTTTTGTCATAGCCACTTAGAATGGAATAGACTTTTCATTGAAAAAAGAGAAAAAATTATGAGTATTAATGTTTTGAATTTTCATAAAAATGGCCAAATTATTCTTTGGAAGTTATTTAGACTTCAAGAAATAATGAAATACTCACCTTGCATTACACTAACAGCATATCACATCAGTCATTTGCATTTGATGAGTCTTGTATTTATTTTATTTGGTATTTTTCTTTAATATTAGTATGTTATATTGTTTTCACTTATTTATTGGTTGTTTATATTTCTTCAGTGTTGCTTATTTTGTATTAAGCATTTTGGCTTCCATATATTTTCAAAATGCACTACATTTGTGAGCTTTAATTCTCTCATGGGGGGCACATAAGTTCTGTAGTCTGCATTGTATTTTTCAGCCTAATGACACAGTATTCTTCATGCGTTCTGATTGTTACATATTCCTCAGCGAGAGTTTCCTCTTACCAAGTTTAGTAAAATATTTTCTACATTTCTTCTAAAATATTTGACATAAAAAAATAGATTTACTTTGTATTGATACCTGTACCAGTTAAAAACAAACCAGTTATGACACATTGTAATATAAGCCTCAGTAGAAAAGAGTAAAGAAATATATATATATATTGATTAATACTGAAGAGAAAATTAAGGTTTCCTGTAGAAAAGTGTCACATTTTTTGACTTCCTAATCACATTCATGAGGTGTCACAATTTTTACTTCCTAGTGACTTTCTCATCAGTGTCATCTGTAACCCAATTTCTTTCCATCTGCTATGGTTTGGGTTCCCTCTCTACAGTTCATGTGGATATTTAGTTGCTAGTGCAGTAGTTTTAAGAGATGAGTGGGTCATGTGGATGCCACCCTCTTGAACAGATTAGCACTGTTACTGTGGGTCAGCTAGTTATTTCAGAAATAGCTTTGTTATGAGAGCTCTCTAAGGCAGGTGTGAGGGCCTGCGTGTTCTCTGGCTCCCACTGTAACTCTCTGGGACCTGTGCTAACATGTCTGCTACTGTTATACTGAAGCAAACAGACATATGACAGGTGCTAGTGCTGTGGTTTTAGATTCTCAGTGTCCAGACCTGAAAACCCAATGTCACTCCTGTTGTAATTTACCTAGTCTGTGGTATTCTGTCCTCAGGAAATGGACTACAAAACCATATTTCTATGTAGCCTCATGAAAACATTTACGTTTATTCTTAGATTGAACTCATCCTAGTCACAGGGTTATCACATCTTCATTTGATCATGTCCTAAATAGAAAGGGAGAAGATGTAGGTGGTGGGAGATTTTTTTCCACATGTGGTCACATGTTTTATCAGGGAAGAGAATCTGCCCCAGAATATGTGTTAGCACACATACTCCTGTGTTTCTTTGGTCAGAATACAGTCTCACAGCCAGATCCCCAAACTTATCCTAGGCATATGTGAGTGAGATGCTTATGACTGATTTAAATCACTCATTATTCATCCTCTAGAGCTAGGGCATTGACATACAAACATTTATTAGCAAAAAAAAAAAATGAGGAAATGGTTGAGGAAAGGGCAATTTGCAAAGGTTTTTTCATGTATTAGTTGCTTTGGTGTGTGATGTATTTATGTAAGGACAGCTTTTCTCCCAGTTTTTCAAATGAGGAAACTGTGATCTTAAAAATGATATTATTTGGGAAAAAAATCAAGTAACAAATGCTAGCAAAGATGTAGGTGAGAAAAGAAATCTTTTTAAGTTGTTGGTGGGAATATAAACTTGGCCAACCATAAGGAAACCAGTATAAATATTCTTTGAACAACTTAAAGTAGAACTTCCATTCAACCCAGCTGTCTCCCTTCTAGATAGATATCTTTGCCAAAAGTAAAATGCATCGTGTTACAGTAACATATGTATACCCATGTTTATAGCAGCAGAATTGATAATAACTAAATCTAGTAAGTGACCTATGTGTCTATCAACAAACAATGGATAAAGAAAAGTTGATAATTAACACATAATGGAATACTACTATGCATAAAGAAAGACAACCTTAAGTCATGTATAGGAAAATGGAAATCCTAATGGTGAGTGAAATACATCAAATATACAAACAAATATTACAGAGTTTGTCTTAAAGGAGAAATCCAAAGCATAAATAATTGAAGATCAAAACATGGATAATAGAAAATATGGAAATAAATCTTTTGCAAAAGAGAGTCCAAGAGGGGAAGGGAGAGGTGAGGAAGAGAATAGAAAATAATTCAGATGCTTTATGTACATGTGCTGACTCTCCCCCAGGAATGTAATCATTATGTACTGCAAATGTGATAATAAAAATTACATTAGTTACATAATACAAGGCAACTAAAAAGCTGGGTAGCGGGACATGAGCCCTACAATCCCAGTTACTTGAGAGTTTGAGGCAAGAGAGTAACAAATTCAAGTCTGGCCTGAAAAATTTAGGTAGACCTAGAATCAAAATAAAATTTTAAAAAGGGATGGGGTGTAGCTTGGTTGTGAAATTTTACCTAGCATTTGTAGGTTTCTGTGTTCAGTTCCCAGTAGTGACACAAAGCAAAGCAGTGCACACAACACAATGCAATACAAAACAACACAAAACAGAACAAAACTGATAAGGGAATTTAAAAAGGTCTTCTGATTTCACACCCAAGACTTATTTCCTACACACCATCTATCATTTAAACAAACAAACAAACAAAAAAATAAAGTGGTAGAAATCCAGGAATAATTTTAGATACATACATGAAACATTATTGTCGGAGTTATTTCCTCTTTTTCTTCCCTGATGTGATAAAATTGTCTTGGGAGTTGCTAATCACTATAGAGTGGTAAGGAAATGTCAGGCATGTAACAAAGTACTTTAAGTCATTTCTCATATAAAAGAAACCTGCAATTACTGAAATAGGAGAATGAAGCAATTTCACAAATGTATTCAGGGAAAGGGGAAAACATGAACTGAGTGGTTTCATGGATGGTTTCCATTTCTGCAGGAATGAGATACAAGGCAAAATACCTTGTGCATTATGTCACTTAGATAAAAAATGTGCAGGAAAGATTTTACAGCTCTGGGCTTCTCATGGCTTTAGGGTGCTGCAGTTTGTGTTTCTGTGAGTCCTTTTGTTGTTGTTTTTCTGAATAGTACAAATAGGAGAGCAAACATGGTGTTGTTTATAGTCTCTCTCCCAAATACTCTTCTCTTTTAAGGATATTGCTCAGGTGCTTTATTGTCTATTGTAGGAATTTCTAAGGCAGTCCCAACATTTCACATACAAAGCTCTTGAGACTTTAGTGTGCTTGCTCTTGTTTCAGATGATAATGTGGTACTAAGAGCATTAATGTCTGAGGATCTCTTTTGCTGCTGAAGACTAGTCTGACATTCTGGTTTAGATAAATTTAAGTGTGAAAACAAGTGCTACATTTGCTGCGTTATGAGTATTCTAAGGTGATAAAAGATGATCTGTACAGATATTATTATACTAAAGTTTTTTATTTTTACTTAAAATTTCATTATTCAGGAGTCATACAGATTTGAAATGATGGTAACTTATAATGTCTTTGGTTTTGATGGCTGTTCTTGACTATGTAAACAAAATTCAAAAGGAAAGTCATTTTCTCATTATTTGCATGACAAAAATAAGCTGTTTTGCCTGCAGTGTGTATTTTTGCTTACTTGTTCACCAATTAGAATTAAATTAGTTTTTCATATTTTTTAAGTACAGTAAGATTTTCTTTAAATCCTGTTTATTGAAAATAAGTAACTAGTAGTCCCCCATTATTTGCCTATTCATTTATTTATCTTTCTATCTTGTCTTGGGAAATCTTCACTGCATGCATGGATATGTATGTATATATATATATATATATATATATATATGCACACACACATATTTCATTTTGTAATGAACAGGAAGAGGATGCAATTATAGGAGGTAAGTGAATTTTGAAGTGCCTTTAATAAATTTATAAGTGATTCAGGTGAGTGGATTTTAAAAGGCAAATTTGAGAGATTAGCTGAAGTTACACAAGGACTAAAAATAAATAGTGATTAAAACATCCATTTGTGTATTAACATTTTATAATTTTCTGCTTAATAATACACTGTATGTGTTTGCCTTAGACAATTCTCAGATTTTAGTTTTTCACCTCTGAAATAACTTGCTGACGAGACAGGTCATAAACTCAGATGTGAGGATCCAGAGTGATTAGAAAAGGCAGGGGGCTTTTTTTTTTATACCAGGGATTGAACTCACAGCCTCAAGATTGCTAGCAGGTGCTTATGCTACTGAGCTAAATCGCTGGTGGGCAGGCGCTTTTCCTAGCTGGAGAGTTTGTGGTCTGTGCAGAATGGGCTTCTTCCCTTTCACTTCCCTTCCCTCCCTTCACCCTCCCTTTCCTCCTGTTCTCTTTGTTTTCTTCTTTCATCACTCCTTCCTTTCCTTTGACTTTTCCTCCCTCCCTCTTCTGACCCTACTTGCTTCTCCATCATTTCCTTCTTTCCAACGTAAACATTCTGGCTCAAGTAAAATGTGTTTGAAAGCTGAATTTAGCTGAGAACACTCCACTTGTGAGCTAGGGGAATACCTCAGATTGCATCCACCCTTAAAAGATTGATTTTTGTTCTTAGAATCCCACGAGAATCATTTCTTTTTTCTAATCTTATATCTCTCTATTTTTCATCATCTGTATAATTTGACAATGCAGTTGGGCTAAGATTCTTAGTACTACTTGAATATTATTGAAGCATTACTGTACTTATGATGAAATGCATTTATTGTATATAATTAAACATATGTGTGTGTATATACACAGATACGTACACTCCACACACATATATTTTTATTTCCTAGACTTTGATGCTATTACGGCCTTATAGGTTAGGTAATGTATAAGCTGCTACATAAAAAAATGAATAGTTAAACTTGTTATGAATAAAATCAGATTTCAGAGCTCCAGTGGAACGGAAATCTTTTGTTATGTGAGAATTGACTTTTTCATTGTGTAGTTCTTTACTCTTTCTTTGTTTGGTCAAATTTTTTAACTTTAAGGATCAGTAGATCAAAAACTCACTTAATTTTATATTGTGTACATACTTAGTCTTAATCTCAAAAAGAGTAGCTTCATTTGACACAGGATTTTCCCCTATACCTCATGTTTTCCTATTATCTCATCCTGATAGTTATGCATCTTGAAAAGTTAAGCCAATTTACATAGGACTTAGAAAAAAAATCAGTTACAGCTTATCCTAGCTCAGTTGACATTATCGAGTTTTACAAATGTTCAAGTTTGCGATTATGCTTAGATTGTTAATTTATGCTCAGTCTTATATCTGTGAGACAGTGGTTAATTTTGGGTCATTCAGTCACCCCTTGAGTGTCTTCAGAAGCTTTTGTGTTCTCAAGACTTCATTAAGATAAGGAATTTCCTCCTCCTACTGCAGTGTAACAGTGATAGACTAGATAATTTCAATGTTTAGCAAAGTGTTTGGGGCATAATAGCTGCTCAACAAATACATTTGATATTAATTATTGATGTAATTTTTAGAATGCAATTTAGAATCCTGATTATGAAGCAGTATTTCTCAAGAAGACCGAATACTACTTTAGGAGAGCTATACTAGGGAAATTGAAAACAGTTTTCTTAATAAGGTTTTGAATTACAGGATGAGCATTTTATTTTCTATTGATTTAAGAAAAATAACCAGGGGATCTTTAGAAAGTTGAAATTTTCATTTCCAAGGGTAAATGCATAAATTAGATAATGACCATGATTTTACTATTGATTTAGGTTTGAAATAGATATACTGACCAAAGATAACCATTCTGTAACTATGCTGTAGTGATTGAACTAGTAAATCAGTGAGTTACTGATGTATATACTCATCGTTGTTGGCAATAATTATGTAATTATTTTATTTACAAGCCTTACGCTTGCTATGGAGATAACTACCACACATGTGTATGTGCACATATATGTAACAAATTGACAAAGGACATCCAATTTTGATATTTTCAAAGAAATTTTGCATTGATATTTATGTACAATGTAAATTGCTTGATTGTATTTTTTCCTATATTTATTCCTAACCTGCTATTCGACTGTATCTTTTAAATTTTGGTTATATCTATAACTAGTTTATTCCAAATAGCATTTCCAAATTAGTTGTTAAATATATCATTTTGAATTACAAAAACTCACCATATATGAGAAAATGCTTATTTTAAAACAAACACCAACACTTATTTAAATTGTTTTGTCTTCATTTCTTCTTGATTGTAGAGTGGAACATTGATTAGTAATTTGATCAGTTATTTGCTACTGCAAAAATTCCTACTTAAGACTTTAAGGAACAATTAATGACATTGCTCATGGATCTTTAGTTTGTGCAGGGTTTGGATAAAATAGTAGGCTTCCGCTGGGGTAGCTTAGGTTGGAGGTGGTTACATAACAGGCCGATTGGCACTGCGTATTGGCTGGAAGCTCGGCTGTTGTTGTAAGTCAGGGTCCTCAGAGACCCGTGTACTGGCTGCTTCAGTTTCCTCACAGGATGGTTTTTGTGTCCAGTGATGTATTGATGGAATAAGGCATTCTGTGACCTGGCTTTGGAAGTTACATAGCATCATTTAACCTGCACTCTATTGGTTAACATCTTCACAGATACCTACCCAGGTACCAAAGGAGGGAACATAATCCCTTTCTTTCCATGTTCTCTGTTTCTATGATTAAGAACTTTCAACACAAGGCAGTGATTTCAAAATATTTTTCCTAGATCAGCCGTATTAGCATCATTTGTGGGACTATTATAAATGTAAATTCTACTGATTCAGAAATTGTGAAAGAGCTGCCCAGTAATCTGTGAAGCCCTCCAGGTTTTCATGGTGTAATCTACATGTAACATTTGAAGAATTTAAAGACATTTATTTCTCCAACTTAAAGTTTCTGAGAAATTTGCAGGAATACTAGTGGGAGATATAGTTGCTTTACCCAGGTGAAATTGAGTGAGACTTAATAAGTATCTTTTTCCTCCAGTGTTCTGTAAATTAGCAACACAAAGAAGACTTGTCCATTTGTCAAATTACTTCTGTTTTTTTGGAGAACATTCAAAAAATGTCCTTATATTACATGAGCTTGATACTGAAAAAATCGAATCTGCACATAATTTTATAATAATTGCTTCTTTAACAGTAACATATTCTCTGATTTATAATCAAATATTTGTTACCATTGGAATGATTTGCCTAATATGGTGAAACTTTAGCAGAATAAAATAATTCTCTAAAGTTATACTCTAGAATAATACTGTAAGAAAATGGTTAATATTTAACTCATCACTTATTAATTCTAGACCATTTCAAGTGTATTATCTCAATTGATTATTTCCATACACTTTATTGGAGACTATACTACACAAAAGAGGAATATTAAATAAGTTGCCGCAGCAGGTTGGCGTAACCGGCAACATTTTGGGTCTGTTGTTATATTTGGGTCGGTAGTTCTTATAGTCTGGTTTATGGATGAATAATATCTGCATGTCTGGAATTGTATTTGAGATACATATCCCTTGGCTCTATTCTGGGCCAGTGGAAGCCAAAGGTCCAGAGAGGAGAAACTAGTAGCCCATTTAAATAAACTCTTTGATTATTCTGAGAACCCTAGTTTGAAAAACATTCACTGAGGTTTGAGACAAACTTTTATTATGTATTTCTTTGGGAATTTTGTACAAATCTTTGGCTATTTGAAGTAACAGTCTTCATCCTAAAAAGAGGATCAAATCCCTGCAAGTTAGATGGTTGTAAGAAAGATGAAGTAATGTATAAGACAGTATATTAGTCAAAAAGTACTTGCAAGTATTGGTTTTCATCACAACAGCCTGTGAAAGTGACTGAAAATTTACTTTATGAATGCTTTTAGGTATATGGTAATTTTTAGGAAATTATTATATTAGCTTCCAAATAAGAAGGTTCTCTTGATCAATATTGATAGGCATGTCCTTATAGCTTGCTGATAACATGCCAAGCTTGAATTTTGTGAAGAGACAGGATGAGGATGAGTGAAAAATATCTTCAAGAGCATCTGCTTTGGAAAGGGGTCTCAGTAAGTATGTAGTCATGCCAAAACTTCAAAAGATTATTGGGGGAGGAAAGTACAAAGAGAATTTGCTGAAAGATACTAATGCCAACCTGTTCATTCTAATTCTTGCTCTTAGTGTGTTAGGATCACATCCTGTGTGTATGTGTATGAGTGTATGCACATGTGTGTGATAACTCCATCCTCAGGGTTAACCAGTAGACATGAGATTTAGCGCAGATTGCACTTCAACTTTGGGTCACTTAAGCGTAGTTTTATACCTGGGCTTGGTGGTGCATGTCTATACTTACAGAGTGGTCTACGATGCTGAAGCAAGATGTTTACAAGTTTGAGTCCAATGTGGACAGTGAAGTCACTTACTAAGGTTCTGTTTCAAAATCAAATAATAAAAAGAGAGTTGGGGATACATCTTAAGTGAGAACCATGGGTTGAATCATCAGTCCTGGGGGAAAATAGGAGAGGAGAGGACTTAATGCAGAATGGAACAAACTCATGTAATTTGAGCTTGGGGACGAATCTAGTAACTGGAAAATTCCTTGAGTCTGTGAAGGCTTCTCATTCACAATTGTTACTGAGGTTTATACCTAACTAGAGAGTTCAAAAGAAACAGAAGATAAATGGAAACCTAGAGTTCAAATGGTGAAGCTCTACACTACTGAAGATCACTCTGTGGCTTGTGAGCTGCAGTAGGCTCTAACATGGGAAGTTCTGAACAGTTTTCCATCTCTGTTCTGTGTCTTGTTCTACCTCTCACTCTTGCTCTTGTTCTCCCAAAACACACACACACACACACACACACACACACACACACACACAGCCCTAAAATGAAGTCTGAGTGGGAGCACATGGGATGATAGCTGAGGGAGACCTTGCAGATTTGTAACCCACTGACAGGTTCTTTTCTTCTCTCAGTCATAGTGGAGATAGTCTCTATGGGATGAGTATTGCATAGTTTGGATAAAGTAAACAGAACATTTTATACTCTGGTTAGATTCTCCTACATCTTCTAAATTTCATTTCATGTTCTCATTTAATTTTTATTACAATGTATATTACTAATGTTGTGTGATGAGTATTTCATCCTGTAGGAGAATTCATCCTATAAGCATATTTTGTCAGAGGAAATTTTGTTTTGAAATTAATTTAGGAAATTACATCTGGATAATAATATAAGGAACAAAATATGTAGATACAGCTTAGTTCATTTATTCCCCCTGCACATTCTATATCTTTGTCAGTTTAGAAAACAAACTACTATTATCAGTAGCAAATGTATAGTAATAGTTCATGAGGGAGTATAAATTTCCTGATAAAAACTTTCAGCTTTATAATATGAAAGCAAAAGAAAAATTCAGGTATAACCCCAAACCCAAAAGTAGAGGTTACAGATGCATTTAAATTTGAAAAATGAATGAAGGAAATTATTATGTTTCAGAATCTCAACTAATTACTGCTTTCATGTCATCAGAAAATTCTACTATCCCTGATTTCAAAAGAGCAAAAAATGGAGAAGTTTCACATTACTGTTAGGTTTAAATCTATAATTAATTTTAATTTTCCACATAGATCTTTGAATATGATATTGCGTTTCTTTTGTTTCAAAACATTTATTAGTATTTCCTTCACGGGGTCTTTCTACTTCCAGGCATAATGGGAAGTATATTGAGTTTCATATAACACAAAAAATTTTTAGTTTACTCCTTGACTTTCTGAATATATATGCACTAAAGCAACTCTAGAATTGGATTCATTACATTTTGTTACTATACTAACGTGTTTTCTAAATGGCGCTGCTCACCATTAGATGTTCTTTGCATTCATTTTTTGGCTTCTGGGTATTGACAGTAGTGACTAAAATGTGAAAATCTAGGACAGAATTACAGGAAAGTGGATATATATTCATAAAAAATGCAAACACCTTCAGGTAAAGAAAAGCAGTATGAGGCTGTTTTCATCAGATGTTATTATCTTCTTATGGTGAGCACCTTCATCTATCACAGAAACCCACGGCATCGCCGACCCTTAGAGAACAGAAAATGCATGTGCAGCTATCTCAGTGACCGAGGTTACCCAAGCAGCAGTTTGCTGTCCTAATAAACATCTGGAAACTAATGACCACTACTTTAAGCACTTCTTGTAACTGTAGGGGAAAAGGTAATTTGTATTAATCTCATGGTAGCTCAATAAATTTAGCATCAGAATATTTATACATGTTTTTCTTTTCCTCTTATATAACTTTGACAAACATTATATTATAGATTATACATAACTATATATATTTGAAAATAATAGAAACATAGGATTTCTATAATTAAGCATTTCTCATCTGACTGTGAGTCTATCTCCAGTGCCACCTCAAATTTGAGCCTTTTTTGCAAAGTTACTCTTTCTCATGTAGCTCAATATAATACTAGGCCTCATATGCTTGATGACATTTTGTGGAATTTTAACCTATTTATTGATTATATTTTATTTTAAAATATGCAAGTTGGGGTGCTGAAGATACATTCTAAATGAATTCTTAAGTTTTTATAATCTTACGAGGTCTTAAAAAGTTTGGGGAAATGTTCTTAAATGTATTATTTTGCATTTGTAACTTGTTTTTCATTATCTTTACTTTTTTTTTTTTTTGTCTTTGTTTTGTTCAAGAGTGCATCATACCTTCTAGGAGGCGAAACTGATGCGTATATTGATACTGATATTTAGAGCTAATATACTTCTGGTGATGGCTTAGCCTCCTGAAAGAAGGAACACGCTTAATGTTTTCCTCGGTAATAATTTATGAGGAACAAGAAAAATATGGCCAAGTAAATTTCCTATTACACTTTAGTGGAAGAATCATGTGAAATTGATATTCAAATACCTATGTAAGAAGGCTAGCATTTTATGATGTGTTCCATTAGTAATGAAATGTTACTTTTCAAAGAAACAAATAACTTCTGCATGTACTCAAGTCTGGAAGTTACCAGAACAAATTTAATGGCATGCAAACTATACAAGAATTTTAGTTTTATTTATTAATATGCCATCTATATGCTTAAATGAGATGTAATCACATCCCAGAGTACATTTATCTACTATTTCATGTCTAGGAATAAAACTCAGCTTCCAATGAAAGCCTTTAGTTTTATCTTCTTTTCTTGCCTAAAGCCAACCGTTGATTGACTGGTATAATATGAATTTAGAGGTAACTAAAATCTCAATATTCCGAACTTACACCACTGTATAACCTGACAGTTCTTGATGGTGCACATAAAAACCAGATACATTTTCAGAAGCTCAGTGTATGATAAGATGTGTAAAGGGGCTTTTGTTGTTCCTCTTGTAGGCTTTCTTTGAGTTACATCCTCTGGGCTGTGTTGCAGTTTTATAATTAAAAAATTAGCTATGGGGCCAGGGATTCAGCTCAGTGGAATAAGCACTGTCTGGCAGGTGTGAGACCATGAGTTTAATCCCCGGTACAAAAAAAAAAAAGAAGAAGCGTAATTGTAGTGTGAAAAATACACTAATATTTGTAGTAGTTGCTTCCTTTTGTAACATTTTTCTTTGGTGTGTGTTTAACAAAAGCAACCTGCACTGGAGTAAGATGAGAAGAGGGCAAAGCTTTACTTTTGAGGGCTATTTTAAAATCTTTTCATTGCTGTCAGTTCTCCTGGCTTGTTCTAGTAGGAAAGCTTCCAGATTTTTCCTAACTTTATAATCACTGCTGTTTTTAAACATTTTTTTCTACTGTTTATTTGTGTGTGTGTGTGTGTGTGTGTGTGTGTGTGTGCGTGTGTGTGTGTGTGTGTGAGTGTGTGTGTGTGTGTGTGAGTGTGTGTGTGTGTGTGTGTGTGTGTGTGTGTGTGTGTTTCCTTCATCTTGTCAGCGCTCCTCACAGTAGGGCAGATGTTTTGTCTTTTTTTTTTAGCCTTACAGATAGGATTTTTCTATGCTCTTGGCTTCCTTGAGATGGCAGTGTTAGCTATTTACTCTGGAATGCATTGCTTTTGTTTCTTCTCAAGTAATGAAGCACAACTACAATGGTGCGGAATGGTTACTTACAGACTGCATTGTCTCAGAGCTTTAATAGTTTATAATTTTATAAAAGCTGACTATGTAATAGATATTGTTATTGCTTATTATAGTATATTGTAATAAATAGTAATGATTTTGTATCATTTAAAAAGGATTTATTTTAATTTTCATGATTTTTTCATTAAGTTATAGCTTACTGTAAAGAAAAAACCTCATAGTGTTCTAAAAGATGATAATGAGAAATATCTAGGTCACATACTTATTTCTGCTAAATTCTAATTCCTGACATTCATGAGAGGAAAGAACTATAATCAGTGCAGTGCAGTATTCATGAATATTTACATCAATATCATGCAGGCGAAAGATAGTAAAATAGGAAATGAGTATAAAAATAGAGAATGATCCTCCATGTGGGCAAGCGATGAACACATCAACTTTTTAAAATCATTATTTTTGGCTGGACATGGTGGTACACTCTGGTATTCCCAGCACTTGGGCGGCGCTGAGGCAGGAGGATCCTTGCAAGTTCAAGGCCAGCCTGGGCTACAAAGTGAGCCCAATGTCAGCCTAAACTGCATAATGAGACCCTGTCTCAAAAAGACCAAAAATAAATAAATAAACAAACAAACATTATTTTCCACTGTTAGATATTTTGGGAATTTTAAATTTTTAAAATGAATATACTTTCATATTCTTAGTAACATGGAGTAAGAACACAATGATTTGTGCAAAGGAAAGAGTAATTTTAAGACAATATGAAAGGCTTAGGGATATTATTTTTTTCACTTTGTGAGTATATAAAATTGAGAAACTATTCATTATTTTTCTCATAAAGTAAAAACAAGAATAAGAGGAAAATGTTTCATGTAAGTTGCTATGATAAATGATTTTTCATCTAATCTTTTTCAAACAGATAACATTATTACTGTTGCTGTTTTGAGACTTTAGGACTAGGTTTGAGGGAATTGATGTCATTGAGAAATCAGAGGTTGAATGCGTACAAGGCCCGGGCAGTGGGATTCTAAAGTCTGAGGTGTTAACTTTAAAGATTTGGATTTTTGCGTCAGAGGAGACAGAGACATTGACAATTCTTGTTTCCTTTTTTCAGCATTTCAGATATTTTGTCCTTCTTTCCTTTAAATACCTTTTCCATTAGTGATGTTATTTCTACAGCTTATAGCTTTCTCCTCTAATCTACAAGTCAGTAGTAGATAAAGCTATAATTAATGTATGGATTCCAAAGCAGAAAATATGAGCACATTTGTTTTTTTTTATAAAATATTGTGTAATAAATTTGATTATATTGTCTAATAAGTTTGGGTGTTGAACAAAGTTTTAAAGAAGTCTTTCATCGGACTACCTTAATATAAAATTATTTCGTGGCGTCTGATAGCACCTCTTTTTATCAGACACATACTGTCACACTTAGAAATTCTACTCAGTGCTTGGAGCCATTGTGACACTGTAAGAACAGACTTCAAAAGGAGATTTGTAAATGGCCACTAAAATAGGATTTACCAAAACCATTGTAACTGAAATGCACCTTAAAATTCTTAGATTATCAAGTCACAGTAGTTCACTTGCTTTTCATGGGCTTTGGTAACTGAGTCAGCATCAGTCACATGAAAATTTATTTATGCACATTTTAGTAACAGGGACTTGCTATCTGGTTCTCATGCAGAAAACTCAAGGGTGAGGTGGATATTCTGTGCTTTTTATCTCTTAGATATTTATTCAGCTTTTCTAAAGACCAAGGAATTACATGAACATTGATTTATATTATTTCATTTGATGAGCTTCAGTTATTTAACAATCCGCCTACATATAAAAACCTGAATATGTGTCTAAAAGTCTGATTTCAATATAAGCCATTTGAATGAGAGTTTGTATTTTCTTATTTTCAAGATTAAACAAGAATATTTAACTTTTAAGAAAATAATTTTTGTTGCATTTGTATGGTTCATTTAAAAATAATTTGCAATGTTTTAGGTTTATGTTTCAGATTATATTTGAAATAATATATGAATAAAATAGGATCTGGACTGAAAAGTTCTGCATTGTAAAGTTCTTTGACTTTTTCATGCAATATTATAAATCAGTACATGATACTTCATTGTATATTTTCTGGGATAAATGTAGAGCTGTGGGTTAGACATAATCTTTATATCTCATGAATTCTAAAATAAAACCTTGAAATGTAGGGAAATACATTAATATTTCTTGGATTTAAGATTCTCAGTGATCATATTTTGAGATAAGATTTTCATTTGCTTTCCTATATACATATGAAGATACAGCTTCCAAGTCATAGAAATATGGGCCAGGGATTTAGCTCAGCACCCTAAGCACTTGCCTGCACGAGGTCATGAGTTTGATCCCCAGTACCAAAACAACAGCAACAACAACAACAAAAACAAGTCATAGGAATTAAGCTTGAATTTTCTAGCTGGTAATTGATGATAATTTTGCTCTAGTTTTACCTGACCTCTGTATGTTTCTCTAAGTTAGTATACAACCTGAGTTCATTAAAGTGGGTCACACTGGAGAATACACATGGGTTGATTCCCAGTACAATATATGTGTATATATATATATATATATATATATATATATATATATATATGCAAAATAGCTGTTCATACCATCACAGACAATAAAATCAAACAACCCAGAATAAAACCATTCAACTTAATGAATGAAAACATTAAAAGGCTTCAAAGCAATATAATGGGAATCATGATTACTACATCCTTTTATGTATTCTTATCATTTGTTACACTAGGGAAAGTATTCGTTATTTATACATGTGAGTTTGATTTATTTCGCTTATGAGTATGGTCTCAAGCTGTGTCCATTTATTTATAAATATCTCAGTGTGATCATTCTTTATAGCTGAGTAGTACTTCATTATATAAAAATAACCACAACTTTTTTATCCAGTCCTCAGTTGATGGACACTTAGGTTGTTTCCAAGACCTGGCTATTACAAATTGTGCTGCTATAAACATGGGTGCGCATACATCACTGTGGTATGATGTTTTCATTTCTTCTGGGAATATGCCTAGAAGTTAAATAGCTGGATCAATTGGGACTTCTAATCCCCGCTTTTTGAAAAATCTCCAGACTGACCTCCACAATGGTTGCACCAGTCTATACTCCCACCAACAGTGCAGGAGAGTTCCTTTTTCCCCACAGCCTCTCCAGCATTTGTTGTTGGTAGTTTTCTTGATCCTGGCCATTCATTCTGGAGTGAGATGGAATCTCAGTGTGGTTTTTAGTTTGCTTTTATCTAATGATTAATGATGATGAGCATTTTTTCATGTATTTATTTGCCATTTATATTTCTTCATCTGAGAATTGTGTATTCATCTCAGATGCCCATTTTTGGATTGGATACTTGAATTTTGAGCTTTTAAACATTTGAGAAGCATCCAGCTATGTAACTTTATTTATTTGTTTTTCACATGGATACTTAATTTTTCAGTTCTGGTAGAGGAAAATCCAGTAATGACCACCCATATTTTTATAGCAAATTGTCTCTCTCTCCCTCAACATAACAATTTGCTCCAGAATACAATGGTTTCTATGAGAGGAATGAACCAATAGAGCATCCACACACTTCTGGTTTCTATGGTTAATTGTTTTTCTATCTTTCATTATTTTCATCTTAGGAATTGAAATGTAGGGGTCAGTGCAAATTGAAAAGAATGAAAGTGTTGTATGTAAAATGTTGCTATAAGGCAGAGAATCTGGCAGAAAGAAAATGTTTGTGATTTTAGGAGTTTGGCACCATAAAATGATTATAGTGGAATAATTATATTTGGATGGGCTAAAAGTTTAATCTCATCTCTGTCATTTATTCACTGTATATGACTGGAAAAGTTACTGAACCTCTCAATCACTTTCCTCATCCGTCTGTAAAAGTAAGGTTAGATAGGGCCCATGGAAGAAGCTCTTTGGCAAATGGTAGTCTCCAAAGGTGTTGGCTGCTTTTTCTTAGTGAAATGGCTCATGTGAAATAGGAATGGTTAGCAGGCTATGTAAAAGTTTAGAGAAACGTGTTATTAATGATGAAATGACAAAAAAAACAAAATGAAGATACAAGTATATATAATTTAAAAGTGGGCATACACTTGGGATTTTCTCTAGTAGCACCAACAGTAATAGCATTGCCATTATTAGATACTGCTTTTGACTGCTATGTTTCTGTTAATATATAAAATAATTGTGATTGAAAAGCATCGTTATAAAATTGGCCATTTTTTAGAAATGACATCAGGTTGTAGAACTTTTAAAACATGACTTTTTTATCTGTAGGTTGAGTATTTGGAAACCTTTGCTCAAAATTGGCTAATAAATCACTAGAGAATTACAGTAATAATCAGCTTTATTAAATACATAATTTGTTCTGTAGGATCTGCTGTGCTTTGGTTTAGCATGCAAATGGTTTTAATTTTTGATGGTTTAAATAAAATTAATTAAGTTGTTTAATATACAAGAAAGTAAACAGCAATATATGTAACAATTTGTAAATTCTATAATTGCACATGATATGAAAATTTTAATATTGTAAAAATCAAATATATAAACTGGATAATGTTCAATGTGCTTATGATACTTTGAGTATAACTGGAATATAATTACTGACTCATCAAACTGTACTTTCACTATTTAAATGTTGGGTTTTTAAAAATATATGATAATTATGAAGTCTTTGAACATGAATCAGTCTGAAATTATCAAAGGTCATTACTTTTTGTTATACATCTTTCATATAGTATTCTTGGTGCAACTGAATCAAAGTGAGGGATTGTATTTACACTTTTAACATATAAATACCTGTACTAATTGACCTTGAAGACTAATGAATATATTGTTTTGCTTTTATTTTTCTGACTTCATAAAATCACTTTATAAAAAAATGGTTATGATTTGTATATAAATGTTCCTCCAAAACCTCATGCAGTCACGGGAGTGGACTTCTAGGTTTTGTGATTGGTTTATGGTCAATGCTGGGATCACTGTGTAGGGGAGGTTGCAATACAGTGCTGCTTCTGCCTCCTGTGACCTCCTGCCTCTTGCCTCCTTATGTACATAGTCAGTTGAGGTAAAAACCCATGTCAGATGTTACGTATGCCTGTGTGAGATTAAGGAAGTAGAATGCATTGATTACAGGTGGTAGTAAACTTCAGCCTATCTGCACAGTACCCTTACATACTGTGGAAACGAGCTTTTATTGTTATTAAGAGGATATGTGTGTTTTCTTATTTAATTTTATATTTGGGCTTATGTTACTTTGTAAAATAAGTTAATAAGCTACAATATTGTTTTAGCAACTGTGATATAGGGAATATAAAATGTATCAAATACTTTTCTGTTCATGATACTGTTATAAGTACATATGCAGCATTGCTAATACTAGAAGTGCTATAGTAAAACATGAATACAGAAATTTTTGTTACTTATATAAATTAACTTTATTATATATTTTATATGTGGGCTGATTCATTTCTTCACTCAGTGTAGCCCCGGCAAGTCAAAAGTTTGGATGCCCAGTGTCTACAGTGTATAATTTTGCTAGGGTGAAGTCTGTTATGTAAAGTTTCAACTTTGATGTTTTCTGACTCACATTGGGTAACTCCAACTGACATTAAGAACCATCTCTTTTTATTTTTTTAAGGTCCGTTTCTGTGGATTCTTTTTATTCTGTTGCTCAAATTGTGTTTCCTGGTTTCTCCCAATGTCTTTATTAGTTTGCATTGGTGCTCATACATACGCACAATGCAGCTAACTCTCCCTGTCTGTACAGATCAACTTCATAAATCAGTAGACCCTGGGATTCTGGGGTCCTTATAGATCTTTTCTGGCAAAGTATCTTCTGTGTACTTTAATATATCAGTTTACGGTTAGTGAATCAGATCTTGTCAGGTTCTTTTGCAGGAATTCATAATCTCGTGCTCTCTTTGTCTGCTGATAGCTGTTGTAAGATGTCCGTCGCTTTTTCTGTTCTCACTGGCTCCCACACAGTTAGAATATGCTTCATACTGTCAGCGCTTACAACAGGCTGATGTAGAAATCAGTCCCTTAGGTAGCCTTCTGAAAAGCTGAAATATTGTAAACACCTTGGCTGTTCTCATTTTCCTGAGAAGCTACTGTGCTGTTTGTCTCTGCAGCACTACTGATTCTCCAAAGAAGTAGAAAGCCACCTAGCTATTTTATGCTTTCTGTTGTACCTAGACATCTACATTATACCATGTGCCATCAGCACTTCAAGACAGGCAAGACAAAAACTGGTCCCATAGGCAGCCGCACCTCAGAATCCAGAATGTTGGGCAAATGCGTTGTTTCTTTTCCTCTTCAAGAAGTAGCTGGCACTTTGGACTGATGGCAGATGAAGAAGGAGGGGCCTGGAAATTGAGCATTGCAAAATTTTATCCTTGCTGTACGTGTTTTTGCAATTAACTGAGTTTAAAGGTCTCTTAACTAGTTTTGGGATTGCAAACAAAGGGAATTGATTATATATTGTTAAATCAGTTTTTCTGTGATGGAAAGAAGACTTTCTGTTTGTCATATCCTTGTGCAGAATTTAATATCAAAAGTCTCAAAAATGCAATAACTGTGTATTGACTAACTTTTCCCTTGCTGGACATGATACATAAATATACATAATCCAAAGGAGGGGAGGTTTACTTTGGCTCAGATTTTAAGGGATTCAGTCAGTGGTCTGTTAGCTGCCAGGAGAGAGGACATGGAGCAGTAAAACTGCTTAGTTGATGGTGGTTGGGGAGCAAAGCAGGTCAGTTCCATAGAGGAACTGGCCAGGGGCTACATAATTTTGCTGAGGTTATACTCCCACGACTTACCCAGACATAGCAGTGATCTCTACCATTTTTCTGAATGGCTCGCAAGTGAATAAAGTTGACTTAATCAACTTAACTTTCACATTCCTCCCTTGTCAGTTTGATTCCTAAACATATACCTAATTACCTAATAAACAGAAACTCATAATTACACCCGTAATACAGCTATCTCTAATACAACTGCAAGTGCAATAATTTCTTCCCTAAAGTCTCAACAGTTCTAGAATTTTTCAAAGTCCAAGTCTCTTCTGAGACTCAAGCAAGGCTGTCAAATGTGAAACTCTAAAATTTTTTTTCAAAATTACATAATTTCAATGTACAATGACACATGACAAACATTCTATATTCAAAAAGAAGATGCAGAGAAGCAAAACTAAGATGAAAGCAAGAACCCAGAACCAACAGGGAAAATATCAGATGCTGTAACTCCGTGTTCAATGTCTAGGGCATGTGGTGCTGAGATGTGAGGTCCAGAGGGTTTGCGTGGCTGTACTGCTGTGGCCTTGCTGGTTGTAGCTCACATAGCCTCTTCCTTGGGCTAGTTCCACTTAAGACTTGCAGCTATTTTTGGCAGATGTTGTATGGCCCAGGAGTCTCTGACTTCCTGGAGTCTCCAAGGTTCCTTGATTGTCATTTTCACAGCTTCATGCATTACCCTCTCAGGTGCTCTCTGTCTGACCTCACAGGCCTGCCTTTCAATCTGAGTGAAAGTTTTTCTAACCCCGCAGCTTTTTGCAGGCTGCATGTTGGTCTGTCAAACCAGTGATGTATGGACAACAGGATTTGCTGCCATTAGCAGCAGTGTTCAGGTACCCTTGTGCCATAAATGCAGTGGCCTCTTGAGTGCCTGGATGGCCACATAGAGTGAAATGGATCCCAAGGAACCAAGTCCCTAGGAGGCTGCTTTCTAGCAGGGAGCCCAGAGACTCTTTCAAATGAAATATCCGTGCTTTTGCTCCTTCAAAGCTATAGGGGGTGGTGCTTTACTGATTCCCCAGATGACCTCTTGTTCCTTTACAAAGTACATAGTTTCTTTTTTTTTTTTTTCTTTTTCATTTTTATTGGTACCAGGGATCGAACTCACGACTGCCTGCATGCAAGGCAGGCGCTTATGCCGCTGAGCTAAATCTCCAGCCCCCCATAGTTTCTTTTAATGATACTAATCTTTTAACCTTTGCACATGGTTTGCACATGATTTTATGCATGGTTCTTTCTGAGCCAAACTTTAATTTTTCAAAATTTCTACTCAACTTTTTCTTCCCAATTCTCACCATAATCTAGCTAAAGTAATCAGCAATGTCCATGTGATAGCCTGAATATTGAGCTGTCTGTACATATCCTCTGCCAGGATATGAAATTTGACTACAAATCTTAATCTCAATCTCAATTGCAAAGTCTCAAGATACTAGCATAACAAAGGCAAATATTCTGCCACAGTGTAAAAAAATATAACCTAACTGCTAGTACAATTGCCAGCGGAGTCTTTGTTTCCAACTGAAACAAAGCCTGACCTGACCTTTATTGGCTTTTATTGTATAGTCATATGATTGCGCCTTCTTTTCTTTTGAGCTCCAACTAGAAACACCCATCCAGCTTTTTTTTTTTTTTTTACAGCATTCCATGTCTTCTCTAAGCCTCCAGGTACAGAACATTCCCAAATTATACCACTAACTGTGTTCAGAGTTTTCCAAATAATGCGGTCATATTCAGTCACAATGATGATGCTACTTCTCTGGTTCCAATTTCTTGTGTTAGTCAGCTTTTATGTTTCTGGGCACAATAACCAATATGTGCAACTTGAGGAGAGAAGTTTTGGTTCATATTTTAAGGTGACTGGTGGTCTCCTGACTCCAAGCTAAAAACCTGATAATGGAAGGGTGTGGTGGTGCAAATCTTAGTTCATGGTAGCCAGGAAGCAGAGAAAAGAACAGTGTCAAAGAGAAAGTGTTGAGGGACAAGGTACAGTATCCTAGATCATGCCTCTGTGACCCATCTAGACACACACAGACTGTGTTCTACTGATCCCCTGGGCAGCACCAAGGCTATAATGTTGACAGAATTAAGCTTAACCATCACAGACTATAAGGATAGCTATTGAACTGGGACTCCAACATGCTGTCTGGCTATTGGCTGGAGGATGCTCTCAGTTTTTGTCTTATGAACCATCATGCGTAATCACTACTGGCTGACTTCATTAGAGTGAGCAACTGAGAATAAGATGGAAATCACAGTATTTAGCAACCTCATCTCAGAAGTATCACTCATTGAATTTTGCTGCATTCTATTCATTAGAAGCAAGTTACTAACCATAGCCAGGTGGTACTAGAGGAGATCATTCAAAGTTTGAGTTAAAAGGAAGTTAGGATTGTAGTGGTCATTTCAGAAACTGCCTACCATAAAACTTACACATTTATTTTGGGTTATAAAGCAGTTTAAAAGTAAAATATATCTATATTGTATATATGACACATTAATTGTGCTGTTGAGAAATTTGTATGATCTTGGCTTAATTTGTTGAGTTTTAGCAGGTTAGATTGACTTTATAAAAAGAAATTAATGATCCCTACTTCATAAGAGTATGTAGCATACCTGAGGAAAACATTTGTAATTATCATACACTATAAAAAACATAGATGGGTATATTAGTGTGCTTTGTATTCACTTAGGATTCATGGTTAATTATTGCTGTTACTGTCTCTGACATAGTACTTAAAAATACGAATTGCCAAATTTAGAAGAACAAAGTAAAAAAAAATAACTAGAGTATTTTTTAAAAATGGGAACATATGTAATTGTCAGTATATGCATTGGGTAATATGGAATCACATGTCAATAATTTAGTTTAACTAGATTGCACAGTGAGTAAAGGGCAATGATGGGACTCAGTGTGCTAGAACTTTGGTAAGAAAGAGGGAAAGAACATTTAAAAATTTCTAACCAAAGGAATACTTGTATAATTTAGGCAAGTTTATTTTATTTACTGTGATAATAATCATGAATTAAAACTATCATTTTATATTTTAATTGTATTGTCCATAGCTCCCTATTTCTGAAGAGTTTTATTTTTACATAGTGTTCTCCAGTTGAGACTTCAGCAAAATAAGAATGTCTGTGAAGTAGTATAATCTATCAAGAACTCACAAACCTGGGACTAGATTTTGGAACTAGATTTAAAAATAACCTCACTCTGAGCTACATAATATTACAGTTAACAAGTGTCCATTATTTCAAGTTTTTCTTTGAAACTTTACAAGATGATATAATTTTATCTTTATCACAGTCCTTAAAGGTCTATATTATTATTTTCTGGCTTTATAGATTGGACATGCAACACCTCACCTAACATCCTATAACTAATAAGCTCAAAAATTGGGACTAGAACCTTGTAACGGGTTGTATCTAGACACGCACCCCCAACTCATCGGTGGGGCTTTATGGAGCTGGTTGGAACTATGATGTATGATACTGAGCTAAAAGGTGTGTGGTACTAAATTAGTGCACTGATTGGAATTTGCATGGTTCTGGGTGGTACTGCCAAGTAGCCTGGAGGGAATGGAAGGGAAAGGCAGCCTGGATGCTGCTGGTGTGGCTGCTGCTTGCTGCTTGCTGCCTTCTCTCTGCCTGACATGCCATGGATTGATTTTCCTCAGTAGTGCCCCTCTGCTGTGCCACTCTGTCTCAGAGCCAGTCAACTATGGACTGGAACCTGAAATAAGCCTTACCTCTTCCAACTTTGCATGTCAGATATTTTGTCCCGGCCATGAGAAAAGTAACTGAGACAATCCTGATAATATGGCTCTAGAATCTTGTTAATAATGTTATCATCATCTCATCTCAGTATCATGTGAAAGAGCTATGAAAATGTAAAACTTTAGGCTTCACCCCAGAAAGATACTTAGTAAGCTTTTGGACAAAAGCTTGAGTAGCTTGGGGGGTGAGCCTGCCCTCACATATTTTACTATCTGGTAGGACAAATGAAAAGAGTGAGAATCAGATGTGGCCACATGTTGTGAAGGCTACATGGGCTACTCATGAAGTTACTCTAACACACATCTTGTCCCGCTAGACAGTCAAACTGAAATTATCTAGGATAAGATTAATGTGGTTTTATTTATGAGTCCTCCTCTTTTATATATTCACCTAATTGGTAGCCGTGAATCTACTTATTTTTTACTGAACTTAAGGAAATATTTGTGAAAACACTTTGTGACTCAACTGAGATTCATAAAATGTACAGATTGGAAGAACATGAGGGTTCTTTTAACCTGTACAAATTACTGACATACAAATAAAACCCCAAATGGAAAAGTCGGTAAAGTCCAGGAGAAATGTGGTAGACTGTGGGGATATCTGAAACTCGTTTCATCAGTATCCTTCAAAAAATATTAAGGAAAGGATAAAATTATAAAACTATACCCTAAACAAGATTCAGCTAAGAAACCTTTTTCATTGTACTGAATCACTGGGTTTGTTATGTGCTTTTTTTTTTTTTTTTTTGACAAGTCAATAACTGGCCAACAAAATGAGATAGATGATTTTAAGAGATGAGATAAGTGAAATTATCAGTACAGATACATCTTTCTGTATATAAATATATCATTATTGTAGTCATTATTCACAGAAGAAGATTTGAGTTTCTTCCATTCATGTGGATATGCTAAAATGTTTTTGGAGAGTCAAGATATGTGTATCGATTAAACAGGTATTTCTTGAATCCAGTTATAGAGTAGAAATGTTCATTTTGAACTGAGCATTATTTAAAGTCCTTGTTGAAGGTTCTATTTATCATGAGTGTTTAAGAATGTTCAGGGGAAGAAGTCAAGCAAGCTGTGGACTCAAGTTCAGAGAAAAGAACTATTAAAGAAGAGGAGGATGAGGTGCGTGCAGAAATGAGCTGAACTCCTGAAACTCAGCTCATGGAAATAGAGATGGCAGAATACCGCAAGGAAGAGAGAACGGCCTTGCTGTAGGAGTCAGCTATAAAGAGATACTGTAAGACAAGTGCATTGAGCAAACGCATCAGGTGCTTCTGATAGACATTAAAATACCAAGTATCTGTTTAATTTTAAAAGGCAAAATATGAGTTTTTAGGAGAAAATTATTTCCGTGGCATGGCACATGCTGAACAAATGCATAGCATATTAAGAATTAAAGGCAATATTTAAAAGCTAAATTTTAGAAAAAGTACTCTTATGAGAAGAAGAAGAAAGTACTACCTACAGTGGAAGAGTCCCACAAAGAAACTTTTCTCCTAGTTTGTGAAATTAGAAAATTTGAAATAGTTTATATACTAGAGAGAAAAAAAAATCTTACAGAGAAGTTAAACACCGATGCAGTACACAATCCAAGCTATGCCTCTCCTTTTACTCAGTTCTCCGTAGCTTAGTATTGGGTCGAAGTTCGTCCCTTTGATAGGGATGAGGGGAAGAGTTTTAGTGAAAGTAAAGAAAGGAAAGTACATAGGAAACGAGAGGAATCTTAAAGTATGGTAATGGGAAGAGATTTGTTTTAATAATCAATGTATAAAGATGTTTTCTCCAATCTAAAAACATTCAAAGTAAAACTGTAAGCAATATTACAATCTGTAAGAGAAGATTAAGGAAAAACACCATGGATAAGACCACAGTTAGATTTTAATATATAATAATGGAAAAGTAACAGGCTGAAAATATTTCAGCATTTTTGGAAAATGACATAGTACATATGAACCTAAAATATCTTAAATATTTTTATCTCTAAATATAGATAGATGTACGTACAATTCCTTTACCAAGATACTCATTCAAGTGTCATATAAACAATGTTGTAGAGATTTAAGAACTTTATACAACATGCACCAATGGTTAAATTATTATAAACTCATGATGGGCTATAATACAATCAAATGTAACTTTCTTTTTTTATTTAAAGAAAGACAAAGCAAAATAGAAAACAGGCAGAAATAATACATACTTTCAAAGAAAAGAAATAAACAGTAATAAATCACTAGCTGATGTATACATATTGTCCCTTTATAAATAGTTGTTCAAGGTACACAAGTGGAACATATAAATGGGAGTTCAACCAGGGGAACTGCAAACAGTTCTGTTCAACTATCCAGCAAAAACTAAGTATTATGGCTATCATTCCTATGCACTTAGACATGTATGCATTTATCCATATCCTCATTTATGTTGAGACCTAACACAACTTATTAGATTAAAATCCTTCTGAACAAAGATTAATAATATTGCTGAATTTCACATCATAACACTCTGGAATCAGGATTGGGTACTGCAGTGCCCTTTTCTTTCCTTCAAAGTTTTTGTTCATTTCATCATGTGTCATCAGATAGTTCTCATAAACTCTTTATAGGTTTTACATAAGCATGAGTCTTAACATGTATTTCTATCCTTTCTATATTAGAGGGAGAAAAAGAACAAAACAGAACAGAACTAAACTTTTTCCTATAGACATATAAAACTAAAAAGACATATAAATCTGCTGTATAAGGAGTTCTACCATGGTCACTGTGCTGTTTCTTGTTACCATCAACAGAATTGGCTATATCATCAGATAAAGTATAATTGAACATATCAGTACATAACAGGATTAACAGAAATACAACTTTGTAGAAGTGTAGAGCTACAAAAACAGGTAGTATTCAAATCAGAATGGATATCATAGTGAATCATTGTCATTTTCAGTGTAGTTGTCTATACTCCTCAACTTGGTACCATCAGCCTTACAGTTTTGAATAAAATCTGTCGATAATAAGCAGCAATCAAACAAGTCAGATTTAACTATGATCAGTCATGATAAAACAGGATAAGTCATACAGGGATCCTGAATGAGTAAATAGGAAATTAAAGATGTCCACTGTGCTATGTCCTGATATCTTCGGGACAGCTGTCTGTGCCCTCAGATCCAGTGCTTGTATACAAACTAGGACGGAACAAGTTCCAACCAAGCAGAGTGGTACGAATAATAGGGGTTTTAATTCCTGATACACTATCAGCTTTATCTTCTTCTGTTTTTTTTTTTTTTTTTGAAGACTGTTCCTCTGCTTTACTCTCCCTGAATGAATTGTGTATTTTTGGGTCTCCCTAACACTCACGGTTTTGTATTGAGGAGGCAACCTGCTATTTATCTGTTTCCCAACTTTCTCACTCCTGGACTGGATTTCTAGTTATATTTCTTCATTTATTAAAACCTGTCTGTTGAACCTATCCATAAATACTGGTTTAGTTACCCCTGTTGCTCTCTGATTCCCTATCATATCGAGTTCCATTTTCTCATGTTTGGCTTTGGTCCATATAACCTTCTTCAGGCTAATTAATTTCCTATAAAGAGCCTCTCAGTGGACCCTATCTCTTGATTCACTCTGCCTGCAATTCTCTCTTTTTTCCCGTACGTTAGTGTATCTAGGCTATCTATATTAGAAATTACATCCAACGTTCTTGCCTCATTTCTGTTGAGCTCTTTTTTCTGTCATTAGTCTTCTTCAGTTTGTCTTCTTCATTTCACTTTCTGCTCCATTCATTGTGGCCACTCTGCCATTGTTTTTGGAATCCTAGTACTTTTCTCTTTTAGAATGTCCTGCAGTATTCACTATAGAGTTGAATTGGTGGTTGCAAATTCCTCCAGTTCCTCTTTATCTTGGAAGCACCTTGTTTCTCCATTAATTTCTAAGGACAGTTGTGCAGGATATATCAATCTTGGCTGGAGGTTAGTGCCTTTCAAAGCTTGGATTATTTCGCCATGCTCTTGATGATTTGATGGTTTGTGCCAAGCAGTCTGCTGTAATTCTGATGGGTGTTCCCTTGTAAGTGATCTGTTTCTTGTCTCTGATGGCTTTTAATATTCTGTTCTTATATTGGATTTCTGGAATTTTGATTGTTATATGTCTGGGTGTAGTTCTGTTTGGATTGTAGGTGGCTGGAGTTCTGTATACCTCATACATCTGAGCATCTTTACCTTTTCCTATGTTTGGGAAGTTCTCCTTGATTATTTCTGTGAATAGCCTTTTAGATCATTTGTTTGTATCCCTGCTTCTTCCTTTACATTCTTAGTTCTTAAGTTATAGATCCTCCTATCATCTTCTTGCCTTTGTATTGCTACTGATTGTTTCCTTCTTATTTTTAAGAAGTTTTTCCTTTCATGCTCCTGCATTACAAACCTGTCCTCCAGTTCAGATAATCTACTCCTAGTTTCTTTCAAGCTGTTATGCCAGCTTTCAATAGAGTTTTTAGTTTCCTGGTCATCTCTTTGAACCTGCTTCATGTATTCTATGTTTTCTCTATTTTCTCCATCAAACAATTCTCCCCCTTTTTTTGTTTTTCTATTCTACCATCTGTTTTTTCTTGGGAGGTGCTTAGCATTTCTTTAACTATTCTACTTATATCTTGCTTTACTTGGTTAAATACTTCACTTTTAAACTCGTCTATGAGGTCCTGAAGTCATTGCTTTAAGTCTATTGGTTCCATGCCTGATATTGCATGTTTTCTGTCCTCATTCTCTTTTGCATTTACTTTTCCTGCATCAGTGTTCTCAGGATTGGGGACCGAGGACCTTTTCTTGTTGCCTCCTCTTCTCATATTTTTTGTTCCTTCCATACAAGTGTATCTAAGAGGCCCAGTTTCTTTCTTTGTTGATTTCCGTTTGTCTCTGTAACTTTCTAAAAATGCTAATGATCTCCTTTTTTGTACAGTTGTGTGCAGTATGTGATATCTACATTCCTTGTGTGCAGCTGATGCTACATGAAACATCCTGTGGGCCTTTGTTTCATAAGGGATTCATGGAGTATGGAGAGGAGATAAAAATGAAATTAAGGTGTGTTACGTATATGTACCAACTTTCCAAAAGGATTGCAAACATTATGTACTATTACATGTACTTATAACCTATATTAAAATATTGAACGATACTTGAAATTTTTATGATATGAAGTGGAAAAATGTGCCTATTGCTTGGTCTTTCCATCAACCCTTCCATCCTTCCATTTAACTTAGCTATTTTTTTAAATTTATTTGCTGGTATACTTATGTCCCTGCATATCCACAGAATATATGAGTAAAGAAATATAAAAACATATCACATAATTTTATTAACCAAATTTTGAGGCTATGTATATTTCCCAAACTTTAAACCATGGGAATATATTTCTTTGATAAAAAATTTATTTTTATTTTTGCAAGTCTTAAAAAGTTGGTTCTATAATTGTTATTTGCAAAGAATTATTGAGAACAGATAGTTTTAGTTAAGATTTTGCCCAGACATGTTTGTCTTCTATGAATATGTCCTTTATTGTTACTGAGAAATTTATTTCAAACAAGAATATTTATATAGTGTTATTTGGTATAATATTGAATTACATTAGTACAACAAATAAGCTGTGGTCATTAATAATTATATTTTAGGAGTGACTCAAATTATATTGTCATCAATGAAAAGGATGGACTCATCTTTCTTATTTTATAACCTGCATGGAAAACTGGAGAGATTAAAGTTATTAACTGTAGTGCTTACCTTATTAACTTTAATGGTAACAAATATTCTTCTACTGAATATCTGGGCTTTTAATGAGGAGAAAAGGAAGCTCTTTTCATATCATATTCATTAACTGATGGACCATTAAGTAGTTCTCATTTGTATGGACAAGTAAAGCTTTTGTGTAGTGTCAGTAAATATGACCCCCAAGAAATTCTGGTTTTTGTCTGGAACAAAACAAAACAAAACAAAACAAAACAAAACAAAACAAAATATAAAACCAACCACACTCAATGTTGCAATTGCTGGATAATCATGGACAGTGATGGATTAGAGCTTTTGGAGGGTTCTTTCACAGTGAGAAGTTAATGTAGAGCTATTTCCAACAAACATTTTCACTAGTATATCAGGAAATAAGTGTGTCAATTATGTGGGCTAGTAAGGAAGACATTATTTCTCTGAAATGTTTCAGTGTTGGAAATGTTGGTCCAACCATGAAGACTGGATTCTTAGCCCTCAGCCTACCATTAAGTCCTTATGTGACACTGGCAAGTCACTTACATGTTCTAGTCCTGAATGTCCATGTTCTAACCCTTCTTTCAAGGACAAAATAAAATAATCATAGACTTCAGAGTACTTTTATTGAGAAAAGTGTGTAAGAGAAGGGTAATTAGTGTCAACTGAGGTCTATTACATATATTGATAACTATGTGGACCAGTTAGAAAACAGTAAACCAGGACAGGAAAAAATGGAGTGTGCAGCACATCCATGCCTTCCTAATTATTTTTAATTCTAGAAACAATATGGAAAGATATCCTTTTTCTATCTAAATATGCTTGTATATAAAAAGTGGCCAAGATTGATATTCAGGATGATACAAGATGTTTACAGAGTGTAGTGATAAAACTTTGAGAAGGCTGATCTGGCTATGTCAGGATTGACAGATTGGGATTAGTGTACAGATATGCAACCCTAGGGTGTAGACATAGTCTGTGGAATTATAGAGTCTAAATGTCCCTATTCAAGTAACACAAGAAATTTAATCAATATGTTGAGAAAAATGGGCTGGTGATGGTTCTTACAGTTCTGAAAAAGCTCGAAGTAAAAAAGAACAATTGGATCTTGGATTTCCAGCCATGATCTACAAGACATGTTAATCTCCTATACAATGTTTTGAAATTCTGTATTATTGTTGTTATTTTTTTGTTTTTAAAATAAAAAATAACAATAACAAAAGATAAAGTTGCCAAGTCCTGGTTTTTCTTTCTTTCTTGTATTGTTAAGCAATTAGATGACCATTAAGTTTTATATTAATCAACTACAAAAGATGATTATTAGAGAGTGTAGCAAAACCTACATAAATGTAGTACATATAACTGTGCTTCACCTTATTTAATGCAATGTTTATAATCAGTCTGCTTGTATTTGCATTTTTAAATGAAGAACAGTTGTAAGTTTTTCTCCATTGAGATTGATTTCATCATTAATATGAAAAGCTTGCTTGGTTTCATACTAAGTTACTTATTTCTATGTGTCACTCACTCCTGAACTCCTTTATATTGCATCAAAATGAGGAAAAAGATCTAGCAATGTTAAATTGCATTTTTAGGGTCAAATAGCAGGTTAGTCAAACGTGATTTAAATCAGAGGGTCTGACTATGCTTTATTGTATATTGTACTTTTTTATGCACTCAATTATGTTTCTTTTACAAATGTACTCACAAAAATAACTTTCTTTTTTCTTCACCTGCCCCTTCTATTACTCCTAAGTATTCATTGGCAATATAATTGGGAGATGATTGAATGATAGGCTGAAAGAGCTCAAGGAGAGAGAGAAACATTTCTGAAAGATGTAAAATATCCACAAAAATAATGTTACGCATGAAATAATTTCATTTTAATAGGTTTCTAATAGTAATGCTACATTTCATTTTTATCATTTAGATTGGAAATAATTTGGTCAGACAAATCAGTGGCTTTTATGTTTCTCCAATGTGTGATGAAATTGATTTTTATATTTCTACTTGATTACTTATAAATAAATTTGAAAAAAATCACCTCTGTTACCACAGTGAGGATTGCACATTGCAGAATAAACCTTGGCAGTAAATTTACTAGTTCTGAAGCAAGCCATATGCTTCCAAGGATGTAGGCATTAAATGGCCTACAAATGCTTCATTAATTTTACATGAATCTGCATTCATTTATATGCTTTCATAGTTAAATTGCTTTAGTGTTTTTTTTTTCTCTAGAAATGTATACAGCGTCACAGAATGTTAAAATGCCAATAAGTGTTATATTTATTGGTTGTTCTCATTATAGCTGAACATCATTTCATTGAGATTTATCAAAACCCAATAAGGTTGAAGAGTAACAAGATACTTAAATACAATATATAAATGTTTGCATTAACACCTTAGCACATAAGGTTATCAAATTTTGTCAGATTTATTCCATTTTATGTTAATCTTTTATTGGTTACTAAAATAAAATTCTAATTAGTTAATAAGGCTTTTGTGATGTAGAAACTAGTTTTTAAAATATTTTACCAAATGAATATTTTTACTTCAGTAGAACAACAGGATAAACAGTACAATGTTTTTTCTAATTCATATTTTCTATTTGAAACAGAGCAAACAGCTAAACCCCAGTATAAATGAGTTTAGACTAAATGGTAGGTACTTGTTATATATTAAAGTTATAAGAATTTTATTCTATTAGTTTGATGTTTGCTATTGTTTTAGAGAATACTAGTAAGATTACTCTTCTATAATCTTTAAAATCTGAAATACGTATGTCATAATAATATTTAAATGCATGTTTGTTTTACATTCCTTGGGTGTTTTAATCTAGATACATGGATCTTAAAAACATTCATTGTTTCATAATTTTGAGAGTAAATTTGTGATCATGAACGTGTTGTTTAACTTTTAATTACCTAGGAATTTATTTTTACTAAGCAATCAGTACATGCGATAAGAACAGTTTATTAAAAGTTTATTAAGGTAGGATCCATTTATTAAAAAGTTTATTAAGATAGGTCTGAACAGTAGGGCATAATTCCTGGGCTTATTTTGAGGGACAGTATACATTTGAAAGTATATTTGTGGCTTCTCTAATATTGAAGTTTTACTTAACTGGCTGGTTTCGATGTGCCACTTACACTTTTATTTATGAATGTTTCCTTGTGTTTTATTGGACATTTGTACAGTGTTTATCTAAGAGAGTACATTTCACATTGAAAGAAAATCATGTGTCATACTCCACTTGGTGGCATACCTGTGGAAAATGTTCAGTGTGTGGTCGGGTTGATCTAAGATGCTTTCAGATATCTATTTCATTGAATATAAGTTAAAAGGTATCCTCTGGTGAGAAATGATATACTGCATTGAGCTACTGTGTCCACTCCTGACGTGAGAATCGTGACTGTTTGTGGCAGGATGACTATGTTGTGCAGACTCTAGGTAATTAAAATGTGCTGCACCGATGAGAAGCAAGGACTTTATCCAAGAGTGTGTTACGGAAGTGGAATCTCAAGCCTCTCCTTCCCCGAACTGGAAATGAAAATCTACATCTTAATGTGTTCTCTCACTAATTTATATGGACCCTAAAGTTTGAGACACCCTGAGCTAAAATTTGGCCAGAAAGAACATCTGCACTGATCAATTTCTCTTTTTATAAGGACATTGCACAAAATTAGCATTAGTGCTATGTATTTGTTTTGATTGACTGATTGCAGTTATGTTATAATGTGTTAACGCTGGGCTGGGCTGTTTTGTTTTGACTTGGAATGTGGGACAAAGAAGAAGAATGACAGTATTTTCTGCCTCCTTTGTGTTTTCCTGTCATTGTTATCTTATGACTTTCTTCCAAGCAGACAAAGTCACCTTTGAAATTTTTTCCAGGTGAATAAGAAAAAAATATAGTTTAAAAAGATCTGAGGCTGTTTGATCTTCAAGTACACTAAATAAAAAGATGATAATCTTTTCTCTTCACCTGATTGCGTCTTAGTAAATGCTCAGAAAAGCAGATTTGATGAAATGTTACACATTTTATTGGAATGTGATACCATCTTATACATTTTGCCTTCTGCTTTGTGAGACAGTGAATTCCCACATGAAGCGCCTTAGTTATGTACTTCTCTTATCAGAAGTTAAACCTCATCTGAAGCTGGTGTGTGCTTTTTTTGATTAAGGAATGCACAGGAAAATGCAGTATGATTTGTATTTTCATCCCCCTGGAAGAAAAAAAAAACTGTATTCTGCATTTCATCAGAGAGTCATTAACTTTATGAAGTATCCCAAAATATATTGAAGAAATGAGACTTTTCCTCTCACGTTGTTTAGTGAACAAGTGTGTTTAGTTTCTAAAGTTGTAACAGTGAAAACAATTTATTGAAACAAATGATGATTTTTTTCTTCTAAATTATTTTTCATGGAGCTTATGTCTTGCTAATTTTGCCTTATGAGACATGCTTATTTTATTTTATTTTTTTAGAAAAATAGGAATCTAGACGCATGACATCTTCTCAGTTTTAAAGCTAGGTTTTAAATTCTGTTTCTTCTGGACCATATTTATTCCTCCTTTCTGAGCTTGTTCACCACCTCTAACTATCTTAACGATAATATTAAATATAATTTCTTAATAGACTAGTCTTATAGCCACCAAACTTCAGCACATCCGAGATTAAGATAGCTCATGTGTCCCCAAAGGAGAAATCACACATGAAGTCAAGAATCAGAACATTGCTTTAACTCTTCACTAGGTAGAAGGAAAAATGGAATGAAATGGTAATGTGGGTGTTTGTGAGAATGTCAAAACATTGTTCCTTTTTACAGGTTATTTGTATTTTGTTATCGATTATGTGGGCTTCTTCTCTCTGAAGAGTCATTCCTTTAATTTGTTGTAAATTTTATATCATCTCTTTGATACTTCTTTTTTCTCTTATTTTCTTAAGCTCCTACCAGTAGAGTGTTAGATACTTGGTTTATTTTCTAATTTAATTAGTGTGCAAATTTGAAAACTAAAAATGCAGAAAAGTGTTTCCACCATCACATTTATCCCCCAGTTTAAATGCTTACACTCGAATATGTTTTCTGTTTGGATGATGAACTCTCTTAGACAATCTGAATGCTTTTATTGCTACTAGTTTTTCTAACTTTGTTACTGAATAAAATAGTACTTTTGGAGGTATATTTTATTATCCTCAAAATTTTTCTATTCATTTCTAATAGAATTTTGTCAGTATACTAAAAGTAAGTGATCATGAATTTTTGTGTGGCCCACTGCAGAGTTCGCTTTGACAGTGTTGCAGGTTCAACTGTATACTGGTACCAGGATATCTGCACTTGTGCTAGATTTTTAAATGTAGACTGATGAAACCATTGTGGAAAGCAGTGTGGAGAGTCCTCAGAAAGCTAGGATTAGAGTTCCATCTGACCCAACTCTCCCGCTTCTGGGCATTTTCCCAGAAGAATTGAAAGCATCATACCACAGTGATACAGGTGTATCCCATGTTTGTAGAAGCACAATTTGTAATAGCCAAGTCTTGGAAACAGCCCATCAAGTGCCCATCAAGGAATGGATTAAAAAAAAGATGTGGTATTTTTATACAATGGAGTATTACTCAGCTGTAAAGAAACATTGCATCAAAACTTTTATAAGTAGAAGGACATGACTTGAGAACATACTCATAAGTGAAATAAATCGAACTCACATATGTAAATACTGTATTCTCCCTACTGTAAGAAGCTGAAAAATTATGTATGTTCCAAAATCTACAGTGAATATTGTGTAAGAAACTGCTCAAAGAGGAAAAGTAATTGGAATAAGGAAAAGGAGGAAAGAAAGAAGAGAAAAGGAAAAAAGCATAAATTTGTTCACATATAGATGTATATATATATATATATATATATATATATATATATGATAGCTGCAGTGACTATACTACTAATTGTATTAGTTATTGGAAAACAACAGTTAATATTCATATGATTAGATCAGTTTTACATGTCTGTTATCTAAGCAAGCCTCTTGAAGGTGACAATGTGCAATATTACAGCCATTGTCAAATTCCTATCATTTTGTTTTGTAAACCTCTACTGTTATTGTATTTGGTTTCTTGTTGATGTTTATCTGTATTGCTTTTTGTTTTTCTTTTTAATCTTAAAATATTCCTTTTTTGGTTTGCTTCATATTTCTTTATAGCTTCAAAAAGATATGCCCTTTCTTAACAATATGTATTAAACTTTTATCTGCATATCTCAGGTTTCAGGTAGTTATGTGATCTATGCATGGTTTTGGATACAAATGTTGTAGCTGAAATCTAGGCATAATTATTCAAATAGATAAATTGCAAAGTTACATATTCAGTAACAAAGTCAGAAAAATAATGCCAGGAATAGTGCTAACAGTCTTAGGTACATTATCTTAGGTAGTTCTTAAAACAATTCTATCATGAAAGTCTTAGTAAGTAGCTCATTTTTATTAGTAAGCACAACAAAGCTTAGAGAAGTTAACTTGTCCAGTTTGCATATAAAAATTTTAATGCCTGGTTCTAGTTCAGGTTGTAGATTGTAATGGCCAAGCTCTTGAACACTGTTCTTTTCTTAAAGGCAAAAGTCTGAAGTACTACATATATTCTAGCGTATTTTCTGTGTGATGGTATAGGACTTCTTCTGGATTATAGAACATAAAATTATTTTTACCTAAAACCCTCTTTATTAAATTATTGGTGTAGGAATTGTGGAAAGAAAGTGGTAAGTAGGGTTGTATCACAGTTGGCAATAATGCTGTCCTTTGTAACTTTTTAAAAAGACATTATCCAGAATAAACAATAAGAATACAAAGACTCAAATGAACACAGATTACATAATTTAAATGTGTATTAACTGGTATCAACATCTTTCAATATCCCCACAGTTTCATTGACATTTCTTTTGGTTGTTCAAACTGCAAAGGGCTTTGTGTGTCTGAATGTATAAAGGTATACTGTGTTTCTGAAGTTTTACCTAGACATTCAATACTACTTTTACTTTATTTTCTTAAATTGATGATGATAAGATGGTAACTAATGTTGTCAGGGTCTCACAACTTTTCTTGTTGGTTCCATGTGAAAAATGTTAAGCACTAGTATTTACAAAATCTTGTTCAACATGCATAAAAATAGAAGAGTTTTTGCTGTTTTTGAAAAGTCATGGGAAGATGAAGCAGTGCAATACCCAAACCTGGTTTAATTAATCCAAATTGCAAATCGTATGCTCTTCCAATTGTTGACCTATTTATAGTAAGTAGTAAAATTTAACATTCTTACAGTTGAAACCAACGTGTAAGGAATTCTATAAAAGTAAACTAAAGTTTAATATAAGGCCAACCTGTGACTGAAAAGGAATTACTGCTTCTCTCAAAGCTCATTAATGTTTGCAATTTACTTCAATTAAAAATATATTTCTTATGTTAATAGACCTATGACACCATCTGCTGTAGCATTGCTGTTATCAGTGTCTATTATTATATATTTGGTTTCCACTTAATGCAGACTTTTTCAGAGATTTTTCAGCAAAATATATGTGATTTGAGATAGTAAACCTTATACAAATAAAACAAGTGCAGATCTAATGAAAAGAGATAAATCCTGACCACTTGGCATATGAATAAAATGTTTGGCCAAAACATCACTTTAGAGGAGTGTAATTTTATATTTACAGCTGGCTGTAGTAGTTAAATCTACATTAGAGTTCGCATGCTTTTTACATAAGAATTTTTTAAAAGCTTTAGTGAACAATTTGAAAATTAAGAATGAAATATTGTATTATTTAAAATTATATAGTTTTATTGATTTAAACTTTAGTTTCATTGACCTTGTGTTTTAATTTCATTTTTACCATTCCTACTATTTTAACGTTTTAGACATAGCTGATATATATACATATATGTATTAGTGAGACAGTTATATAATTAAAAATCCATTCTCTTAGAAGTATTTCAAATCCAATATCTTCGTATTTTTGTTTTACAATCAGGTTCTGTTTATTCAAGTTTACTGAGATATACTTGATAAATAAAAACTATATATAGTATACAAAGTGATGTTTTAGCATACATATACATTGTGAAGTGATTATGCAGTCCAACTAATTAACATATCAATTATTTTACCTAGTTATCATTTAGTAGTATGTAGGAACACTTAAAACCAACTTCATTAACACATCTTGTGCATATAATGCAGTATTATTAATTACAGTTACCATTCTGGACATTACTTAATCAGACTTATTTATTCATGTAACTAATGATTTTCCCTTTGATCAGTATCCACCTGTTTTTCGCACTCCCTGACTCCTTGGAATAACCATTCTATCTTCTAGTTTTATGAGTTTGAACTTTCGTTGATTCCTTATTTATTAATTTATTTGATGAAGTCTTGCTTTATTTACGTTTGTAGTTTACACTTCTCTTGAATTCAATGTGTAGCCCAGATTGACCTAGAACTCATGATAATCTTCCTGCCTCAATCTCCCAAGTACTGGAATTATAGGCATGTGTTATCACCCTTGGACCATTCCATGTTTAAGTGAAATCATGCAGTGTTTGTTTTTATTAGTCGGTCTCTTTTTCACTTAGTATCATGTTTTCCAGTTTCACCTGTGTGATCACAAATGCTATGGTTCTTTCTTTTTTTAAGGAAGAATAATTTCCTCTGTTCGTGTGTGTGTGTGTGTGTGTGTGTGTGTGTGTGTATTACATTTTCTCTCTGCATTCATTCATGGAAACTTTAGTTGGATGGTATAGTTAGTGTTATGTATTATGCTATAATGTGCACAGCAGTGCACAAATCTTCAGTGTATTGATTTCATTTTCCTTGGATATGTATGAAAAAAGGGATTGGGGGACCACATGACAGTTATTTTTAACCTTTTAAAGAACATACAGATTTTCTTAAGGGCTATACTAACTTACCTTGATGCCAGGAGCTAACAAGAATTCCCTTTTCTTCAAATCTTTAATACCATTTATTAACATTCTACCTCCTTGACAGTTTCTTTACTTGATAATAGGTGCTTCAATTGATGTGATGTCTCATTACAGTGTTTGTTTTTCATTTCTCTGATGATTATTGATATTCAACACCTTTTCATATATTTATTAGCTGTTTGTTTGTGTCCTGAGAATATCTGTTACAGTTCTTAGCCCATTATATAATAAGTATTTTTGGCATTTGGTGTCAAGGTGATTTTATGATCTATTGTAGATATTTCCCCTTTATAAGATACATAGCTTGCAGATATTTTCCCCATATCATATATTGCCTTTTGTTGTCTTTTTTTTTTTTTTTTTTTTTTTTTTTGTCTTTTTGAGACAGGGTCTTGCTATGCAGTTCAGATTGGCCTTGGGCTCACTTTGTAGCTCAGGCTGGTTTTGAACTTGCAAATTATTTTCCTGCCTCGGCCTCCCAAAGTATTGTGATTACAGGAGTGCACCACAATGCCTGGCTTTCCCCCCCCCCCTCTTTTTAATAGATTATTTCAATAGTGACAATAGATCTACTGCCAAGGGCAAAGTTTTTTTTTTAATTCTGGGCTTCAGAATCAGCAGAGCTTTCTCTAGACCACAGTAGAATGGGGCTGTAGGACCGTTTGAGGATCTGTAGTTGAGGCTCAAGTTTGTAGGCCTGTTATTTGAGGATTGGGATTAGGCATGGTTTAACCCAGGTCTCTTGGTGAATAAAGCTGTTGGCAGCACTGTGGCCGAGAGCGCTTGAACTGATTCCATAGGAGGTTGGTTTGCTTTTTCATCTGAATCCTGAGCTGCATTAGTGAAATCTGCTGTGTGGCCTTGGCTGGCTTTCTCAACGCTGTTTTCCTTTATCTGGAGTTTCACCTGGGTCCTGCAGCTTTCTGCCTGGAAAAATACTCTCGATCGTGGATGGTTGCCAGATCATTGGTTGCACAGGGGATTGTGATGAGGACTGCCATTCTGCCCCCTTTTCTGATATTACTTTGACTAGTTAAGAAATAGCCTTTTCTAATCTTGCTGTTGTTTTACAGATATTATTTTAGTATTCACCAAATCTTAAATCCCAACATCTTATTAAATTTACGTAGTTTGTTGCCATCATCTACTTGGAATCTGGCAATTATTGAATGAAAAAAAATCAATAGAGATACAGAGAATGTTGAATAGTAAAACATTCAAAATAGCTTCAAGTGGAAATCAATTTTCTTAGAACCCGAGTATGACTGGAAGCTGCCAAGTACTCCTCAGCTTTCCTTCTGTATCTCTACTACAGTTCCAAAACAGATTTTCTGATGTTTGACTTGTGATCATCTGAATTGAGATCATAGTTAGCAGTTTTCACATTGAAATCTGAGTCAAAATGGAGAAGCTTTTGTTTCTTATATTATACAGAGAGCTGAGAGCCTGATTTCTAGAAATACAGTGTGAGGAAGGAGGAGATATTTCAGTGTAACATCTACTTATGAGACAAAGCAATTACTATGCTAAACATTAATAATGTTTATATTTTCAAATAAACTCAAATCTCAATTGGTTATCTGATAAATTTATAGAACAGCTTTAGTAGTCATAAAATATATAAGGGCTGCAAAAATGAACTCAGAAGACGAGTTACTGAGTTTGCATCTATATTAGTTTTCTCATTGCTGTGGAAAATATCCAGCAGTGACAACTTCACAGAGAAGAGTTTTGGGTAATAGTTGCTATCAGTTCATGATAGGCTGGCAGCAATTCAGAAACACCAAGGCAGAGGCACGTGGTCAAGAAAAGCTGCTCACTTCTTAGTGACTGAGCCTGGAAGCACAGAGGAAGAGGACTGGGGTGATAGGTACTGCCTGAAAGAGTTCCTCCAGCGAACCACCTCCTCCAGCTGGGCCTGACCTCCTGATAACGCATTCAGCCATCATGGTGCATGTTGGCAAGTATCATGTTGAATATAGTGCCTTGCATGTTCCAGACATTTCTTCAGGAGTCTCTTAAGCCAGTCGAGTTTACTATTGAGCTTAAACATCACAGAATCATTATTAAGCATTATGTTCGATATCATTGCTTCCTGACCAAAATCATGTTTAACAGACAGGAGCACCTCTTTCCAAGCTACTGGACATTTCACAGCTCAACTCTTTTCCTGAGAATTAGTCTTGGATGTTGGAAGCTTCTCAGCGGTAAACCGCTTAACCGCAGGGCATCCCATAATCAGTGACGACTGCAGGTATTATAGCAAAGGTCAGTCCTTTTGTCTCCAGATAAGGTAATCCTATGGTGTGGTGTTTGACATTCCAGAAATCCCTGCAGGATCAGTTTAAATGAATGTTGTACTGGAGTCAGTTTCACAGAAGCTGCTATTCATATTACTTTTAAACTATATTCAGAAATGTTATGTGGATAAGTTAAAATTGACTGTGGTGAGAATATTTCAGACAAACACTAAAAATCAGATTCTCTATTTTCCCCCCACAGCCATTTATCAGCAGAACACTGGATTGACCCCACATCATCAAATACCACTTTTCCTTGCCCCATCTTGCCTCTTTTACTTCCAGTAGGGTTTTTCTTAGAGCTCATCCTCAACAATTATTTACACGAGTTACTATTTCAGAATGGAAATCTGACCTAAGAGACATACCTACTGTGTTCCACATACTATACTAACCATTTTTATAAATGTGTCACATAATTCTCATAGTGATCCTATGAAAGAGATGTTACTCTGGTTTTCTAGATGAAAGGCGAACTTTAGTGAAGTATTTCCAAAGCACATGTCATACTTGATCTGAAAGATGAAAAGACCAAAACATTGAAAGATCACCTAGTCCAGTCCTATTTCTCGGCATGGCTTTATGTGAACTAATGAAGATAATTTACTATCCTTGTGTTCAAAACGAGTACAAATATTAATAATGAAGTAAATTGTTTTAGGCAAAGTAACAGACATTTACAAATGTGCTGGCTGAGATGATGTGACTTTTCAGTAGCATCATAGTACTTTGTAAAGACAGTCTTTGATGGATATGCTTTTTTCTCTTGTATGTACATAGAGTTAAAAAGCCATGATTTACCTTGCGATTGAGAGGAAATTGATTGTATGTCTTTGAAGATAAAGACTAGTGAAAGTAGACAACTCAAAAATATTCAATAAGATCAGAGTATGTATGAAGATCATAGAATAATCACTAATGAATAGTAAGTAGTATAATGTGTTTTTTCATCAGCTTTTGTCAAGGACATCTTTAATATAATCCTTATTTACTATGTAATATTTTTCATGGACTAGAACAAAGGAAATACTGCTATATTCTCATGTAGGAATAGAAGCCGTGGGGATAGTAGTTATTATTTGGAAAATAGCATTTTTCCAATATGTTTTATCAGTTGAAACTTGAACATATTATGATTTCTTACAGGTTATGAATGTGACACAAGTTTAAATGACTCTCTTGATAATTTTTGCATGTAATCGATAGGTAATATAAGAATTTGGTATCGCTTTTAGAGCAGATGGATCAGGGCTGCTGTTTAGGTACAGAGCAGCTAGAAATCATGAACTAATGTTAGAGTCAGTAGCCAATGGTTACAAGGATGGTTTTCATTATTGTATTATTCATTGTTTGTGTTCTCAAATTTCATGCATTGAAATCACTGTAATGTTAGTTAAAACATGAATGTGTGGGCAGTCTGTCATTCAGTAAAGAGTAATAGGGCTCAATTTAGCATAAGTGTGGAAGACATTAAATACAACTTGGTGCACAGATTGAAATCCACGCTTGAGTACTCTTTGTTTCTAAAACGCTACACAGGTTATCTTAGCTTACTTGCATTTCAACTTAAAGGAAATTATATTTTAAAAATGTTGTAAGCATTGATTATTGCTAAAAGGACAATTTGTTTCAAGTATGTGTGTGTGTGTGTGTGTGTGTGTGTGTGTGTGTGTGTGTATAGTTTTCATTCTTTTATAGTTGTATCAGTGTCAAAACATTTATTTAACATTTATCAGTATACTGCTTAAGTACTGCAGTTGTATAATCATGGAATATAGAGTAAATTGTAGTAGAGGAGAAGACCTGACATATCCAAAATTCATAAGATGTTGTTTTGAACATTGTCATCCTCAGTATGTAGAGATTTTTGGGAACAACCACATGCTTAAATACCTCTAAAGTATCTACTTCCCTAAATATCAAATGCACACATTTTTTAAATTCAAAAACTTTAAATAATTTCTAATTCTTCCAGTGGGAATTCTTTGGATTTTTTGCACTGCTGCATTTATTTGAGGGGTAGGTTGTTTGATGGTCCTAAATTCTTTTATACCCTCCATTTTTCATTGATAGAAGGTATCTTCATGACAACAATATGGAATGTACTTTCTTTTTGAGCCACCAATAGAAATACGACAGGGTAGTGGACAACAACGCCTTGAACTCTTTACAGAGGGGCTAGAGTTGATTAGCAGCTGCTTTTTTCTGATTCCAACAGTTTTATCTTTTGGTGCCTGATGTTCAAACACCTTCATTAGTACAAAAACTTCATTAGTACCATCCTTCTGTATAAATTTCTTTGTTGACTGTGTGTCACAAAATATAGAGAAAAACAAAATTTTTATGTAGTGACACTGATGTATTGTTATCTAGTTACAGCAACTCAGTGACTCACTTTCTTACCATATCCAACTTTAATATCCTACAGAAGGAAATTGAAACTGATTTTTCAGGTATTTCTTGAATTTGATGTGGCCTTAAACTTTTAGGCATCTTCATTGTTAAGTTGTAAATTACTGAAATATTTATAATTATATAAATATCATTTATGTAATGTATCTGTGTCCCAAAATTGTACGGATCAAACGTACTTCAGTTTGGGTAAGGTTTTATGAAAATATGAAATGTTTTATAGGTGTATATTGCTATTTTCTTGAAGATTATTATCTCTTCCCTCATAAAGAGACAGAACCAGAATATATAGAAAGTTTTAGATGAACATAATTTCACTGTTCTAGCCAGTCATAGAAACAGTCTAGCTTCTAAAAGAAGCAGAGACTATTGTGGGCATCTCAGCAGATGAAATATATGATGGAACTTATGAAATTAATTCAGGTGCAAATAAATTGACTAGGTAAGCACTTTATGCAGTAGTTTTCATTCAGTAGACTTTAAAACAACATCATTTACCATCAAAATAAGAGGAAAACGCTTACATATATACATAGGCTATGGCTTATATGTAAATATGTAGATTTCTATTCAATTTTATACCCCAAATGATAGTGAAATAGAAAAATTTTGTTGTATATTTTATCAAAATGTTCTACTTATTCTGAAAATAAATTTCATGTAAGTCAAAAGCAGGAAAAGAAAGAGTCAGAATTAAGTGCATGGTATGCTTTGTTGCTAATTAGTGTCACAAAAACATTTAATAAATAGCTTTGCAGTGATGCATTTTTTCTGTTTGCATTTATTCGTGTCACCTGCTTCATTTCCTGGCTAACCCCCAGCAGGCAGTGTTAGTGCCCACTTCAATAAATTAACAGGAATTCAAGCATTTCCCTGTAGCTAGACTCAGATAGTTAACACTTCAGTATCCATGTGTTCATTAATTTGAGAATGATTTATCTTTCTATTCATTCATATCTTTAAAAGCCTCTCTTCCTGTCAGCTGATGTTTGCCCAGGGAAAACAGTCTAATTTTAATATTTATAGAAATAGTGTATAATTAGCAGTGTTGCTAATCTATAATGCAGTGCATTTGTGCCTAAATAGAAATATGTTTTTAATTAGTTCTGTTTCTTGCTGTTATCCTACATCATTGAGAACTTACTAGATCCTTACAAATTATACTCTTTGGAGCCCATTTGCTTATGTTCTTTGGCGTATAACTGATAGTTTTTGAATCTACTGTTAAAATTTTTAAAACTCACATTGCTGTATATTAATTCTTTGGAATATGCTTACTTTATATAACTTAACAAGTGGAAAGATTCTGTGTTCTAGTTGTCCAATCTCCAAGTGACTGATTGTTTGATTCATCATGTTTTCTTCCAATCAGAAGTTTTTCATTAATGTTATGTCTAAAGCATCTTTTCAGGTGAGTTTTCTTTCAATTAAGCCATTAAATAATGCACTTGATAAATGAATGGCTGTCTGCTGTGTGGCTGTTGCAGCAGCAGTTGTTGAAATAGAGAATTCCTTGCCTAATTATTTAGAATTAGACAAGCATATTTAGTTTTCCAGTGCCTTCCTTGAGCTTTTATAGTTCTTGGGGTCTGTGTGTTATCCAGACATTTGGCTGATTACACTGCATCTGCCTGTGAATGTTTTACTTTTTCAGAGGCTTTAGTATATATTTTCAATCATAGGGTACTCAATTAATTCTTTTTCTTTATTTTCAGGTAGTTAGAGGAACAGGTCACAGGGAGTGAAAAACAGAACTAAGGTTGTTTGACTTAGTTAAAGAGTCACATTGGACTTGACTCAACATCAGGAGGGAAATTACAGGTTTATGTTATAATGTGCTGTATGGCTGATGGTTGAGAGTCACTACTGGCAAGTGAATGTTTCCAGAGGAACATAAGAGGGATGTGATCATCCTCGGATAACACTTTTCTCTTTAGGACTATTTTTCAGTTTGAGAATTTTCATGTTTCCACAAGTGTAACAGTAGCTTCTTAGTGAAACTTAAACAATATTTTTAAAAACTTGGATTGTTTCATGAAAAAATAGAAAATATGGTGATTTTTTGCTTTAGGTGCTTGAGAAAATTTAATAGCTTTTCATATTGTGAAGACAACAGGTCAAAAAACATGCTTACAGAGATATATTCCAAGGTGGCTCCATAGCTTTCACTAAAACTTTGAAGTAAGCTGAGCTTTTAAAATTTTTATTCAGTTTACAGATCAGAAAGAAGAAAGAATGTTAAATTTAAAGTATAAAAATGATGTTTGAATTTTTTATTATATTCTATACAAATGATTTGCTATAAAATTTCTATTACAAATATTATACTCTATGTGAATTTTAAGTACAGTTGGGAAACTGTGATTTTAGCAATAAGCCTTACGTTTCTTGCCAAATAAGGATGTAATTTCATTTCAGTGATGCTAGATGCATGTTTGTGCAATTAATGATCAAGTTAGTGTTTTATGAAAGTCTTTGTGTGTGTATGTGTGCATGTGTTTGTGTGGTATTGGAGTCTGAATCACTGAATTGCACTGAACTACATCCTCAGCTATTTTTAAAAATCTTTGCAAACAGGGTCTCACTAAGTCTCGGAGTTAGTCCAGAACGGGCCTGAACCTGCCTGCAGTCCTCCTGCCTCAGACTTTTAGAGTACTGGATTATGCCACTACTCGTGACTTGTGGAAGAGCATTTTATAAAGTCAAAATAAAGTGTCAAGTAGTTATATTTTGGCCGGTAGTCTTAAGTACAAAGAGAGTCTTAGTACTTTGTACTACTCTGCTGTATGAAGTTTTCTTAGCACGGTAATATGAAATCATGAAAACATTACAAGCTTTAGAGTAGACAGATCTGAGTCTGTGTTTGTATTAGTAGCTGCATATAATTACTGAATCAATTCTGACATTCAGTTTTCTATTTAATGAAGAGTGAAAGCTTCCCTGCTTACTTTCTGTGAAAATTAAAGTATAATTGCACAAAGAATATGTAATTTCATAGATGTGCCACAGATAATTACAATTCTAATGAGTATTTTTTCCAAAACGTCAGAGTTGTATGCCCCACAGCAGACATTAGTTGCATTCAGTCATTTAGCAAATACAGTGTATGTTTAGCCTTTGAGAGCTTCTTGATAATGTCCTTGTGGGAAATCAAGCATGAGCAAGATGGACATGGGTAATAATACTGATAATACTCCTTTTTTTTGTTTCTTTCTTTCTTTCTTTCTTTCTTTCTTTCTTTCTTTCTTTCTTTCTTTCTTTCTTTCTTTTTCTTTCTTTCTTTCTCTCCTTGGTACTGAGAATCGAACTCAGGACCTTGCACTTGCCAGCTGGGCACTGTACACTGAACTATATTCCCAGATCCTCAACTGCCTTCATCTAAACAATTTCAAAAGGAAATGGCTAAAGTTAGAGAATAGCAAGGGAGAAAGAAAATAAGTTAGTAGCACAACTCTTAAAACTTTACTCTGGATCCTTTTTAGTCAAGTATGAAATAGGGATGATACTCATGACATGAAAACTTACAGAATTTAATGTGAAAAATTTTTGAAAACTGCAAAACCCTATGTAAACATTAATGACAGTAAGATTATTTTCTGACAGTTTCCTAGAATTACACTGAATCAGTCATATTGTTTTTCAGTCCAGATAATCCTATCAAGAATGTTAAATACTAAATATCTACTGTAGTTTTCTTTTTTGTTGTTCTTGTTGTTGTTTTGGTTTTAGTTTTGTTTTTTCTTGGAGAATGTACAAAGTATAAAGATTTGGTCTTGTTTTACTTTCTGTTATTGCATAACAACATAATTACCACCAAGTTTTTAAACTAAAAACACATGTTTACTCTTTATAAAAGGAACACATATTTACTATTTTGTGGTTTTCGTGGCTCAGGGATGGTTTTGCTGGCAATTGTGGTGAGAGTCTTAGAAGGCTGAAATACAGACACTCATTTGTGCGTCCTCCGTTGGGGGTTTGTCTAAGGAGCTGTATCTGTGCTTTTTCTGATTTTTGGCTGAACCCATTGTTTTCTTTATGGTTGTAAGACTGTGCTTACCATTTTTGTCCTGGCTTTCTGGGGTACGAAAGATAGGGAAGAAGTCTATCTTGATGTCTTGTCCCATGGTGTCCGCTATAGGAAATTCATGTTTGAATTCATTTTTAGTTTTCTTCTAGAATAGCAGGGGAATGTGTTTTGGAGACTTTGCCTTTTGCTAAAGGGATTGATTAATTACATTAGGACTACCCCAAAAGAGATAATATTTTTAATGATCAGTTGGTTAGTGACTTAGTTATGATAGTGGCATCTCATTCCAGTCACGAGTGCTACCGGTTCTCCTGCTTAGAAAGCACTTATATGTCAGAGGACTAGGGTCTTAGACTCTGTTTTCATGGGCTTAGCAAATGCCCATGTTTTGGTATTGTATGTTTTGATGACTGAATTTTTTAAATATTATGATAGATGGGTCCTAGTTTTTTTAGGTAAGGTTGAAGTTATGCAGAAAAATTCGTTTTTCTTTATGACATGAAAATATGCTCAGAAACCTTCTCTGAATAATTCTATCATATAAATGAGCTTGCTCTGCTTAGTTAAGTCTTGATTGGCCTAAAATCACAAGGCATTAATTTAAATTATGCCTTATTGAATGCTAATAAGGATAATGATTCCTCTAACTTATTCTTTACCATTTGTCTTTTGATTCTGTAATACAGAGTCTGTTCTTAGTCTCTTATACCTTTGCCCAAATATTTGTGGAATACATACAGTGATTTGATGAATGAGGTTTCTGCTTGGCCTGCCTTTTCTAATTTGCTAAAAGCTGATAGGTTATTTGGCTTTAGATTCTTTTCTTTCTTTCTTTTTTTTTTTTTTTTTTTTTTTTGGCTTTTTCTTTTTTATTGGTTCTGGGGATCAAACTCATGACTGCCTGCTTGCGAGGCAGGCGCTTATGCCGCTGAGCTAAATCCCCAGCCCTTGGCTTTAGATTCTAAAGACATGATTTCCACTTTCAGCTTTTATCAGTTATGGTTCACTAGAGGGACAGATTTAATTATTTAAAGAAAAAAATGTATGCATATATGTACATGATGTGTGATATATAAAGGATTTCCAAAGTATGTTCTCAATGGCCACCTGCAGGCAGAGGTGAAAGAATGCAAGTAGGCAGGCTGCATACCAAAGAGCTGAAAGATCCAGTCTGATGTGGAAGAAGGCCTGGAGTTCACTGCAGGGACTTTTCTTATGGAAAAGCCGAAGGATCTGTGTTGGAAGACTGAAAGAGTCTACACTGCAAGTCTGAAGGACCCAGAAATAAATATACAAAAATGATGTTGAAGTTTGGATCTTCTCCAAGCAAGCAAGAGGCCAGAATTTCCTCTTCTTTTCCTGTTTATTATATCCAGGATTTAAGCCTGTTGGATAATGCTACCCATATCCAGGCTGAGTCTTTACTTTTCCCTTTATAATTTCCCTGCTAGTCATCCAGACACACCCAGAACTGCACTCCACTGATGTGCTTGGTATTTCCTAAGCGATTGACACTGACACCACAATTAAGTATCACACAGCTCTGTTGATATAGTAGTCTGCAAATAAGAGAACCCTTTGTGAGTCCTACTTTTCCAAGTATAAAATGAGGTCCTAACCCCAGAGAATCCCTTTTAACCCCAACATGTTTAATCTTCCTGGAATTTCTTATATAAATTTGATATTATCTTTCAAAGAAAAGGACTCTCACTGTGTTTATCTAGAAATTTGACCTTCATAAGATTATTAGCATTTGAAAACAAGTCTGCAAATGTCATGACAGAATTTTAAATATTTTAAAGAATTTAAAGTGATGAATATTTTGATCCCAGGAAATATTGCATCTTTGGTATTTATTCTTCCCAAGTAGAAACTATTACTCATGTTCAGATTTCAGGGCAGAATCACAAGTAAATTTGGCCTAAGGATAAAGTTTTCTGGTTTTTTTAATAAATCTTTTTATAACTTGATATAAGTTCAGCTTAAGAAAAGATAGCTATAAGCTAACCCTAAATATTTTCATTTTTTGTATTACTTTAAAACATAATCATAACTAGTGCTTGAGGTGACCTTAAGAAGCTTTTTCTTTTTTTTTTTTTTTTTTGAGTTGATATGTTGCAGTTATAACACGGTGAGATTTTAGTAGTAGAGTTGTTTATACAAAAACATTTATTTGATTTGCTTTAATATTCTTTTGTTTGCTGGATTTTATTCAATTCACTTTCATCTTATTTGGCAAATTATTAATGAGATAATACATGTTGCCTTCTGATTTGGCATTTTCTTTTCCATGAAGACTGAGGAAATGAAGAGAATGCTTTCTAAACATTCTTGGTTAAATTCTGAATTTTAGCATAACATGCGAATAGATGAGTGTATCTTGTGTTATGCTTAATATTTATCTTAATATACCAAATGATATACTTAAGAAAAAACACCGTTATATACTTTACTATGGAACAAAAGCACACAATACCAAATATTCTGTAGTGGAGCAGTCATTACATCCTAGCACGTTCTTCTGAAACACACCTATTTGTTGGTGTACATTATATACATACACCTACAAAATCCTTTAAGATGAAGACACAATCTTTATTCTTGAGGAATTTCCAATGTTATGAAGCTCAGACCTCATTTTTCTTATGAATATGTTTTTTGTGAGGCAATAAAAATCTTTGATAAATTAAAAAGAATACAATTTTTCCTCTTCAATATGCTGTTCTTCATTGTTTTGTATTAGAGCAAGCTAGAAATCTGCAAACACATTTTATTTCCTGTGAAGCCACAGACGCTATCAACAAATATAAGCTCATTTATTCTTCTGATAGTTTCATTTCAGAAGTCACCTATATTTTAAATACTTTTATAAAGCATACGATTAGCTAATTTGACAAAAAATTAAAGCACAGAACCAATCTATGATATATCTAGTAAATTATTCTGATATATCTAGTAAATTATTCGTCTTTACACATCCCATGTTATCCTAAAGTATACTTTTATCACATAGTTTCAAGGTGTGTTCAAGTTAATCTTTTGACATTTTTCTTGAATACGTCTCTGAAGTTGAGAATTACATTTGCATGTCTGTGATTCCAGTTGTGAATTTTTTAAAATAGATTTATCATACTGAATTTTCACTTACGTCTCCACATAGTGTTCACGTATTTTTAGAAATACAGGTTGTAGATTTTTTTTCTGTGCATTTTCACTATTAGAACTACTGGTGCCTTTGGTTAATTGGATTAAAGATAATATAAAGGCTCTATTACTCCTTTTCAACTGTCAACACTCTCATTGCAGGAGGTGTATGTTTTTCTTACTCTAAAAAAATTAAATGACCTTGCCAAAGTTATGATATCCTTTAGTCCTAAGGGGAGAGTTACAGGAAATGAATAATGGAAGCATCATGAGTTAGTAAGAATGCTGAAAACTCAAGGGAAATAACCCTCCTACGAATGTGATCTTGTCGTCATTTACTTCTCCATCCCCACTCCTGATAATTTATTATAAAATCCCCTGGTCTGCTTGGACCACTGCAGTTACATCTTAACCGATATCACATTAGTTTTGCCTCGCCATACCCACTCACTTCAGCACACAGAATTTGGGCCTTTTTGTTAATGCAAATATGCTCTTAGTGACAGTGTAACTCGAATAAAAATTAATTACAAATTATCAAAGCCTTCATACTCTAAAGTAAAATGCATTATCAACAACATAAAATCTATGCACAGTTCAACTTTATCCAAGACACTGTCTCAATTTATGTTCTCTCCGCTCTGTCCACAGCAGCCTTCTCCTAGTATTTGTTCTAATCCTTTGAAGCCCAGAGCTTTTCACAGGCTGCTGCTTCTGAGAGCTGTCCACCCTGCACCTCACACCCGCTTCACTGATATATGTGTCCTCCTCATCCTTCCCAACTCAGCTGAGAATTCACTACTTCATCTGTCCCTAGATCGTTCCACTGTTTTATGCCCCTTGAATGCCATGTAATTTTACTTTCTTGAACGTCTCGCAAGTTTTGTTAAATAATTAATGGTTTTGGCCTGGAGATTTGGGTCAGTGGTCTATAGTTGCCTATCATATGTGAGGCCCTAAGTTTGATTCTCAGGCCTGCAAAAATAAAAAATAAAATACAATTGACAGCAGTAGTTTGATTTCATTCTTTCTGATGTGAATCCAAGGACAATGACTGTTTTGATCACTACTGAACTGCCAGTGCCCAGTGGCTATTAAATCAATATTTGATGAAAGAATGTTTAAAAAGTATCAAAATATCATTTGATACCACAGAATTTTATATTCTGCATCATAAAACGTATTTTAATATAATAGTAATATTTATTACATATAAGCTAAACATGTAAACTGTTATACTAAATATTATAAATATTATTAAACATTATAAATATTTATATCATAAATATTACTAATATTACTTTTCCTATTGTTTACTTTGAAGAAAGAACGTTATTTATCAAGAAAAAACTCAAAAATGCCATATGGATTTTGGTTCAGATGCTAAACTATATGACAGTATAGGTAGAATTTGAGTAAGTTTCATAACATTAAAATAAATTTTCAATTATTCTGTTTTTTACTGAGACAGTGTACTGTTTTCTGCTTTGCTTATGAATGATAAAGAAAGAGATGGCATCTTGGTGCTGTTTCCAAAAACCTCTCTGCAAAATAAAATGTTTAGAGTATGTATAGACTTTGCTATAATAAATGAAAAGCAAGATCAGGTATAATTATATATGCAAATATTTTTACCATATATAATTTTTACTGTATATATATTCTTACCATAATGCATGCCATATCTGTCTGTATCTATAGAGAAATAGATATAGATTGATAGATATTTGATAAATACCTTGGAATGTGGCTATCTTGGGAATTTGTAGAATTACTACTTTATACTTCTCATTGATTTATAAAATATCCACTTTCTTATGTTTTCTGCCTGTGAGGAGAACTCATATGTTTAAGAGATCTTAAAAATTAAAATTTTAACATGACAAATATAAGTAACTAAAATCAGTGTAATGAGCAAAAATTCTCCTTATAATAGGGAATGAATGGTTGAAGAAAAAAAAAAAAAAAGAAGAAAATCTAGGGGCTGGGGATTTAGTTCAGTGGCATAAGCACCTGCTTTGCATGCAGGCAGTCGTGAGTTCGATCCCCGGTACCGATAAAAATGAAAAAGACAAAAAAAAAAAAAAAAAAAAAAAAAGAAAGAAAATCTGAAGAAACCTACTGACTAGTATTGCCTACATATTATGCTTTTTTTTGAATTTTTTGTTTTATTTTGTTTTGTTTTATAATAAACACTGTGTATTTTAAATACAGTTGGAATATTTAAAGTACAGAACCAAAAGTTAAATAGCATTTTATTCTGGATTGTGAGGTTAATAGGAATATACTTTAAGTATTTTCATGGAAGAAACTCTGCACAATAGCCTTATAATATCCTAAAGAGTCAAAATCTTCATTTAGTAGATACAAATTTAAAAGAATATGCATATAATCTATTTCCACCCTTTGTATTTAGATACCGGCAAGAAGTTGGCTAAGTTATCATTCTGTGCCAGTACAGATTTCATCCCTTCCCACTCCTCACCTTTTTTTATTTAACATCATTTTCTGTCTACTATGTCTTAAACTGTGAATCACACAAATAAAAATCCAAACCCATCATGTCAGCAGTAACAACACTGGGTTTTTGCAAAGAGCTCCAGAAGAGTAACGGCAGTGGCTGCGTGGTAACTCATGAAGCAAGAAATCCAGCGAGATTCTATTTCTAAAAGTAATCTCTGCTAGCCACTTTTCACCTCCTGCTCCTTGGTACTACCTTGATATGACCCCATCCTCACAAATCCTCAGTGATTCTTAGTTAGAGTACTAGAAAATTGAAAAGTAGCTACTCTTCCATGGAATTGTTGATTACTTCACTTCTAATTGGATAGAATTGCTAAGAAGTGTCTGTCAGGATACTGCTTGCCCTTGGTTGAAGCAAAGAGAGTACTACAAACATTATCCTCCTGTTCTTATCTCCTCTTCATAAATTCTACTGTTGTGGGCACATATTTAGTGCTAGAAGTTTGGGCTAGAAGTTTTGACAATAGTGGTTATTTGGTTGTACCTAGTAAGTGGTCCTTGTTTTCAAAATATTGATTCGGTGAATATATGTTTTGATGATGCATTAGCAATCTCATTTAAATAAATTTAAAATCAATCTAATTATTGTGTTTAAGGTGTTTTATTATTTCTCTTATGTGAATATCTTCAACTTAATCAGTTATCAGTGAGATATAAACAAGATTTTTTTCCCTGCAGAATGTTGTTAGTTATTGCTCTGTTTTAATCAAAAATCTACTCTTATTGTAATTATCTTCGATTATTTTCCTGTGACAATAAAAATTCAATACCTTCTTTTATCTCTTTGCCTTGCAAACATTTATCAAAGTGTAGAATTTTGGATCACAGTGGAGTTTGGAGAATAATGTTTTGAATAGTGAAATTAATGAGCATGAAACAAAGAGAGGCATTCCTGATGAAGAGCAGAGTGATAATGAAGCTGTAGATATTTCTGAAGAACATTTAGAATTTGGTGATCAGTATGTCATATATATATAGATTCCTGAATGACAAGGGAGACTTTTTTTAGTTAATTAAGGAAAGGATTTAAGTTCCATATAAGAAATTACTGTTAGTATTTGAAATCTGTAAAAGAGATACACAAAATAATGTAAGGAGTAATGTTCTAGAAGAGTGCTATAAAGTACAAATCTAATAGGCACCTTGAGTATAAATTTTAAAGATTTGGAGACAGTACAAAGGGTGAAAAGAAACAAGTGAAACTTATTTTTAATAATATATTTTGATCAAATGTAGCCACAATATTATATTTCGACATAGAGATGATACAAAAGTTAATAGCGAGATATTTTGCGTTGCTTTCTCCAAGTAAGTGAGCTTCATAGTGCATTCACGTCATCCCAGTTCTAACCAGTCATGTGTCAATTGGTTAATATTGCATTTGGCTACAAATTATATTAGTTCTTAGAAACAACAGTTAATACTCACATGATTAGGTCAATTTTACAAGTCTGTATCTGGTAGTCCAAACAACCCTTTTGAAGATAACTGTAGGCAATATTACAACCATTTTTAAATTCCTCTCATCTTGTTTTGGAAACCTTTACTGTTGCTATTTTGAGTTTGTTTGTTTTTCTCTTATGCTTTTTGTTTTCCTCTTGTGTCTTTTTTCTCTTAAATATAAATAAATAAAAAATATTGCATGTGGCTTGTGGCTACTGTATTGGCCATACAGTTACAGAAAGTGCACAGATTGTCTAACTGTGAGATTCAGACAACTCCTATTTTTCTGTATCACTTTCATTTATTTGTTTGCTTATGCTGTCAGCCTGATATTCTGAATTGTTATGCTGAATTATTTATTCTGGTATTAAATTCTGTTACTCTAGAAAATTGTTACTCTAAAAAAAGCCATATAATTTCTTGAAAAAGTTTGTATGATTAATAGTAATGTGATAACTTGAACCTCTTTAGTAAGGTTTGTTGAATTCTTTATGGGGGACAGTATGAGCACATGTCATTTCTGTCCCGCCATCCTGCCTCCGCCACATTTCATTAAGCTAGAATAAAATACCTGCATTATGATAAAATGCCTTCATTTATGAGGAAGATTGTCGGCTGTGATCTTTAAAGTAAGAGTAAAGTATACTTTTTGCTCTAGATGCTATATGTATTTTCTTTGCTAGCCAAATTTGTTTGCTAGGACACTGTTTCAGTGACAAGGTACTATTTGAATTGTTGTATCAGCTTGAGCAAATAATTAAATGCTGAGGGATCAGGAAGTGTACATCCTTTTGAAAGGAGAGAATAGAGGGATGACAGAGTGATGCAGAAATTTATTCCAATGACAAAAATATATTTAGCTATAAAATAATTTTTGTTAATGAATTCTGTTGAGCACAGTTATTTGGCATGTTAGTAAACCAAGTTGATCAAAATTGGATAAAACTGGCAAAAAAATATTATTTGTCATATAGTTTAACATATCCCACTTTTTCTTGAAACAGGAAAAACCTTATGTGTTTGAATATTTATAGACGTGAAGGTTAATTTTCAGTTTTCTGCTTCTCTGTCATTATTAATGTTCTTTTTAAAAGTCAAGAGATCTTTATATAGAATGAAAAATGAAAGTTGTTTAGGTGACCTTTGAATTCTGTGCTTGCTTTTGGTTTTTCTGATTCTACTTTGCTCTTCTAAAGCCTCGTAAAAGTAGAGTATGGATTGTAATTGTGTTTTAGTCTAATCAATGCTACGTGGATGTCACATTTTACATTGTTTATAAGATTTTGTAAAAGCAGATTAATTTTAAGTAGTATTTTTCATAACATTTTGTATGAAGACTGACAAATTATAAAAGTGCAGTTCAAAGGAGTTAGTATACTGAAAGATGGTAAAATTTAAAAAGTATTTTATACACAAACACATTATAGAATCATAATTTACTAACAGTGGTAAGACTAATAATGATAAATTGGTATAGGATGTCATATTTATCTTTATACTGATGTCTTGTAAAAATTTCAAACAGGTTTTTGAATAATCTTAGATCTCAATACAATTATTTTTGGCAACTTATTATAATATTTATTTTTTTATATTTATTTTTATTATAATATTTATTTTATTATAATATTTATTTTTGCTATAAAATAAATGAATTATTTCCATGAAGAATCATTATTCTATATTTGTATTTGTCAACATTGCCAGAAACAGATATACTTTATACTTTCTAAGCACAAAGAACAACGCCCACACCCACAAACATACATACCCAGTCTGCCAAAAATACATATATATACATATATAAATGAACTATAGTATATTTTTTTCATCTGATGGGGTTACCCTCATATAGAAGTCCCTATAGAATATCATATAATGCAGAAAACCCCCTATACTGCTAGCTTTTAGAGAACAATTTGAAAATGCATGTGTAGCAATCTCAATGACCGCAGTTACCCAAGCAGCAGTTTATTGTACTAATAAATGTCTCAAAGCTAATGGTCACCACTTTGAGTAGCTCTTTAATTATAGAGACCAGTGGTGACTTGTGCTAATCTCATAGTGTGACAATAAATTTAGTATTAAAATATTTATACTTTTTTCTGAAGTGTGTATATATATATATATATATATATATATATATATATATATATGGTCACCTGTACAGATTTTGAGTTTATTTTATATATAAAATAGGATAACTTACATTACTTTTTTCTAATAATTCTTCTCCTAGCATGGGATGATATATATTTACCATAATATAAAATCTAATATTCTTTTCAAATTTATTTCTAACATTTTTACCTTTAAAAATGTTAGAAAAGACATTATAATCTAGACTGTGTTATACTGATACATTTCATCTTTCTATGATTTATTGAATACCCATCGGTTGTCAACCTCTGAGAGAACTGCAGGTGACCTTAGCTACTAATAAAAATGTGCTGTTGACACTCTTCCTTTAGAAAAATGTAGAATCTCAACCAAACTGTATGTGTGTCTCTGTGTGTGTGCGTGTGTGTGTGTGTGTGTGTCTGTGTGTGTGTCTGTGTGTGTGTGTGTGTGTGTGTGTGTGTGTGTGTGTCTGTGTGTCTGTGTACTAAGAATCAAACTCAGCACCTCATACTTGCCAGACAGACACTGTACCACTGAGCTATCTCCCTGGCCCTGTACTTTACTTTTGAAGGCTTCAGTCTCATTATAAATTGAAGGTTTTAGTCTCATCATAAAACGATAACAAAATTTACATCCATACTGATCATGGTATATATATGTTGCTATATGAGTTAAATTATTTTGATCTGATAAGTAAACCGTTGTGTTGTAGTTGAAGGCTAATTAAAGTTTATACTTGACTTTCCCTGTTGTAGAACTGAATTTTTGTTTAATTCTATAACTTCTTATAAGTAACTGAGAAAGACTTTTGGTTAAGGGTTCATAGAACTATAGTGGATAACATGGATTTAGGCATGGGTCTTCTTACCTGTGTTGTTCCTGGTGTACATTGGGGGTGGGTGTACAAGTGGTTCTGTGGTCAGCAGACTTTGGCATATGCTTTGACTTTACTTAGAATTTTGAGGCTTTGGCTATATTGACTAGTCTTATTTAAGAACCCTCTGTTGAGAATTGAAGTGTCATGCACTAACTTTAAGGAACGTTGTACTAAATCTTACAATTCAGGAAAAGATTCTACCACAGTGCATGGATATGATAAGCTGTCTATCCATGGTTATAACAGTTCATTCACAGATATTATTATTATTACTATTCACAGATATTATTACTATTTTGTAGCCATCACACATTAAACTCCCCACTTAACTGCAGCATCTGTTTGGGGCAACAGACAGTGATTTGCATTTTCGGATTTTTCTCTAAGTTTGTATGAATGAAGAGAGACTTCATGCCAAAGTAATTATTTCAAGAAAACAGTGAGTCTAGTTTTAATAATAGAAAATAGATCCTAAAACAAAATGTCCTGTGTATTTCATCCATCTGTCAAGTCTTTCAGAACTTTGAAGACCTATAGAACTTAATATTGGAACCTAAGTGGTTACTTAGATGAATGAGACAAGTGGGGAATTTAGGGTTAAAATTATTTTGTTGCTGCAGAGGTATCCATGTGATTGGGCATTTTCTGATGCCTGTAAACATCTGGTGATTGAGAAACTATCCTCACTTTGTGTACTGGAAGAGAAACCTCATTTCTCTAGTGGCCCAGGGGTAGGCCAAAAATCTAATACCTTACCTGGCCCAATGGAGCATGTTGGTGAGTGGTATTGACTGAGTCTGTTTCTCTATCATTTAGACCTGAAGTTTAAATGAAATGAATTTTCTTTTTCTACTGTGATCATAGTTTAACAAAAACAGCCTTTTTGGAAATATTACTTCGTAGTTTTATAGGATTCTTCATCTTCCTACTACTTCTAATACTTTATTTTAAAAATGTCTGTAAATCTAAACAGGAAAAGAATCTGTGTTTCCATGGGAGTCCATTGGCATAATTGAGAAGCATAACATAAAGATGAATAGCTATCTCAGCTGTCAAAATAGAGCATTCATTTTGTAGCTGGTAATTTTCCCTTATGATAATCCTTTGATAATTTCCCAAGAGGTGTCAGATTTGGAAATGCAATTTTCAATTCTCAGGAAGAATCTAAATTTCAACCAGTGTCATGACTGTCAGCTAAAAGGCAGGACAAATAGAATGTAAGCAAATATTATTTCATTTTCATGAACACCTTAAGTGGGTTCAAAGGAATTTGTGATTTGTGTTTATTTCTTTTATGGGGAAGGAAAAATAAATATCTGTGTGGTGAATTTACAGTGTGCTGATATTTCTTGAAGTGGTTAATTTCATGTTCATAATTACTGGAAAATAAACACTAATCAGGCAGTAAATGATTGTATGTATATATGTATATTTATGTGAACAATAAAATGTTATTTTAGAGTTATCATCTACTCTCATCAGGGTCAAATATTTAATAAATTTACTGAAATCCTGACTTTAGGTTTGATTGTGCATCAGAACATTAATCATATTTTCCTACCCCTAAAATTTCCGGGTTGTCCTATTGTGTCAACTGAATAAATCATAATCCAAGTTAATTTCTTTCATTGTGACTAAATATAAGATATATATGCTTTCTAGTACTTTCTAAGCACTTCTTTTGTAAAACCAAGTTAAGTCAATTAAGTTGTTCTTTCTGTTTATAGAAATTTCAGGTCTGAGTGCAAAAATAAGTTAGAAGAAGTCCCTTCAAAGACTTAAAGAGATGTTGTAAGTAGGCATGGGCATAGTTATTCAGAGAATTCTTAGAAAGGAGACCCTATATGTCTGGGAATGAAGGGTAACTGAGAGTGGGATATTTCAGAAAGAAGGGATATTCGGCTTTGGCTTTATAGTACATGGTGCTGAGTAATGGAATGATGAATCTAAGACACAGGTGAAATATAATGGGTGAAAGCATGGTAGGTCGAGGGATTGATAGATGTCATTACAAAATATTATGGCAAATGCAACATTGGGGATGCATTCGTACAGATTTGGGAATAGAATACATCTCTGTATCAATCCCTTCAATCCCAAACAAGCCCTTAAAAATACATATTTAATGAACATGGGAGACACCCCATGCCTTACACTTTATAAATACTTAACTATGTATAACTGATTTATAATTGAACATATCTATAGGAATTAATAAATAATGGTAATGAATTTAGTCACTTCCTTATTTGTATTTCAAGATGAAAAAAGGACATGGGAGTGTAGCTCAATGATCGAGTACATAGCACATGAAAGGCTCTGGTTTAATCCTCAGCATAAAATAAGAGAGCGTTAGAAAGATGTGTCATTGAGTTTTTGTTTAACTGCATATTTAGTGAACACCTTGTATTTTCCAGAAGGTGAAAAAGCTGTGGTGACATAGCAATCAGCAAAACAAAAACTCCTGCCTTCTCATATGGTTGACATATTGTCTGTTCTACAGCAGTCATGAGATACTGATTGGCATTCATAAAACTGGGTTGCGTATGAAAATATAAAACCATGCAGATAAAAACTAATGAACAAACCTGCCATTCATCCACAAACACAATAAAAGAAAAGCATTTACTCTCTTGTATGTATTTAACAGGCATTAAACCTATAGAGTGGCAGACTAGAGAAAGAAGGAAGGATGGGAGGGATGGTAGTAAATAAATGTTGGGATTTGAAGTAATCTTTTAAAGTGTCCTGTTATATTTAAATTGATCTTTGTAAAACATTATTTATTTGCCCTGCCTTTGAATTTTCATGCCCCATTGTTTATGAATAACTTTTCAAACAGTTTTGATGGCCATTAGTAACTGTTTTACTGTTGCTGTTTTATCAAAATTACCTTAAAACATTTGAGTCACCGATTGTTTCGACAACTCCATGTATTATTGTCCATTTAAAACAGATTATTAGTATTATAAATATGACTGCAACAGACTATAGTGTAAGCCAAATAAGTTTAATGTTATTTTACACCTATAGTAAATATTGATTGGTTTTTATTGTTTTGTGAAAACTTTCTTTGTAGATTAGGCATTTTCCAAAAATATAGGAGTAAAAGGTTGTTAATGTGTGAGAGTATCTCCAACAATAAACACATTGATTATCTAAACTCTATACCTGTTTCCTTGAGAAGTAGGAATAACACACATAGAATGGAGTGTATTTTAGAAAAACTGTTTGCCAGCTTACTAAAAGCACATCTTTTGAGATATAAATTAAGTGTTCATGAAGGACATATGTCAATATTGTTGATAAAAGTATTTTACTTGAGTTTTTGATCTATGAAATAGCTATTTCACTTTTCCAGTAGTGATTCTCCTTTAACGTCAGTGTTGCATACTTTGACATTAACTTTCCAGATAAACACATAAACACATCATATTGTATTGAATGAGTGTATATTATTAAGAAGTATATTAAAATCAGATTTGGAGTTACACTTATAGTTCACATATTTGCCAAAGAATCATTCTTTCACTCATTTTACTTAGCAAGCAACCAAATTATATTTTCTACCACCTTCTTATTTTAAGCTGTTCTGAATTTGCAGTGTGAACAAGTAATCACTGAGTAGTTATAGGGACAAAGCGAGATCTGCATGGCATTTGAATAAGAAACCATTGTGTGTGGCAGCGCCTGTGTGTGAAAAGGTCCTGTAGCTCACTGTTTCCTGAATTGTCATACCTTTGAGGTGCACTCAGAGTTCACTCTTTTTGTTCAGATTATTTTTTATTAGTACTTACATGTTTACAGTACATGCAGTTTACAGTTGTCTTTGGGAGTGGGTAAATGTACAGAATCCACTTTGGTTCTTGTTTTTTTTTTTTTTTTTTTTTTTTAAATCCTGTTCAATTTTATCTGTCTTACTCCTCAAAATCTTTTTCCTTATTTTCATTCTTGTTTTAATCTAGAAGGAGACAAGGAAATAAATATATTGCAGATGGGAAGGGGTCTAAGAAAATGGTGACATCACAGCTGACTGTTTAGAATGAGCCTTGGTCACAGGGTATACAAGTGGCACAATACAGCTAGCAGTCTTAGTTTAGCCTCAGGTAGAAGGTTGTGGATTTGCCTTGCACACTGAGATAGTAGAGAACCAAGCTTAAATGTCAGGGGCTGTAGAAAACTGTCTAGCTTCTACAGTTAGGGTCCTACATGTGATAAATGATCTGTGGACTCAAAAGTGTGCTTATTATCATAATATTATAAGTGAAGCATTATCTTACTTTACAGAGACAGCATTCTCCTAAGGACTATCCATTAATTTTCTTATCCATTTAATCTTCACAACATCCTTCTAGCATAAGTAATCCATTTTATGGGTAAGAAAATGAGAGAACATAGAAAAAAATAAATAGATGTACTATTTGGTTTTACTGTGTATTGGGGATTCAATCCAGGGTCTTGGTACATTCTACACACACCTATTTACCTATAATCCATTACCACTGAGTTTTTCCTACAACCTCTGAAAGTACTGGTAATAGGTTCAGAAGGCCTTGTGTTCACTGAGTACTTAACTTATTGCATTCAATTTAGCCATTCAGTCTGAATGAGGTAGTCACCATTGTTATGCCTGTATACAAATGAAAAACTGATTTATAGGGAAGTTAAAACATACTATCCAAATTCCAGGGCTAGTGAGTTCTAGAGCTGGGACATAAACCTTGATAATAATACATTCCTTTCCTTTTGAAAAATAAAAGTTTAATTTTTATATTTCTTAATATTTAACATTTATTTGGTCAAAATTCGGCATTATGAAAATATAGATCACAAGCAAATCACAAATCTAATTAGATTAGGGCTCAAACATTAATAGAGTGAATGATAAGACATCTGGAAGAGAGGGCTAATGACAGAGCATTACAGTCTCAGGAGTGTCTAGAGGATTGCTCATAGGCTATTGCATGGACTGGACTTTTAAGCTTACATTCCTGTTTAATTACTTCTTACATGTGACTGCTCATGCATAAGTTACTTTTTTGAGCATCGTTCTCTTTAATAATATAATGAATTTCCCAAGAAAACTTGGTAAATGAATGTTAGTACCTATCATTTATCAAGGATTTAATTTGGGCTAATCATGCTTTAGAAACTATTTACAACTTACTCATTTTAATCTTCCAAACAGCACTGCAGAATAAATATCATCACTTACATATCACAGGTGAGAAACTAATTCTTGAACAATTTATCCAGGTTGCTGGGAGATTATTTAAATGCTTGTGATATTAAAGAGATAATTGCTTTTGATATAATAATCAAGTGGTCACTGTAACAGTGATACATAAAACCTCTGAGAGTAGGTCTAGCACATAGAGAACTCTAGGTTGTAATTCCTCTTGAAGTTACATACTTTATCTGTGTCCTTTTAAGTAAAATTGTTTTTAATGAATATTTATAAACCTAAAAATTGTACATATTTATTGTCTACTATGTGTGTTCTATACATGTAGACATTGTGTAATGTCTAAATAAAGCTAAACATATTTCTTCCCACATCTATCATTTGCAAAGTCAACATTTTCAGAGTTCTTTGTAGTAGTGTTTTGAAATACGCAGTGCATTATTTCATGTATTCAACAGCACCCAAAAACTTCTTGTTCATATCTAACTGTAACTTAGTACCCACTGCTCAGACTTTGCGTGTCCCTGTCTACTCCTAGATCTCCCTAGTCTCTAGCAATTGCTGTTCTACTCTTGACTTTTATGAGATCAACATGAGATTCCATAAGTGAGAGTATGTAGTACTTGTCTGTCTGTGCTTAGTTTATTTCATTTAACATGATTCCCATTTCTGTGCATGTTGTCACAAAGGACAAAATTTCAAATTTGTGAACGAGTAGTATGCCATTTTTATATGTGCCACAATTTTTATGCAGTCATCAGTTGTACACATAGTTGTTCTCATTTCTTGGCTGTTGTGAAAAGCGCTACAGTGAACATGTGAGAACAGATATCTCTTCTGCACATTGATTTAATTTCCTTTTCATGCATGGTTAAGTAGTTGGATTGCTGGATCATATGACAGTTATATTTTTACTTTTTGAGGAAGCTCCATGTTATTTTCTACAATATCTGTGCAAATTAATTTTCCCAGCAATAATTTGTTTTATTGTATACTTTTGGTGGTACTTGTTATCTTTCATCTTTGATAATAGATATCCTTACTAGGATGAGATATGACCTCACTGCATTTTGATCTGTATTTCTCTGGTATTTCATGATGTTGCGCATTTTTTTTTTCATATACAGGTGTAGGTTCTTCCCTTATCTATGTCTTTGATTAGATACTTTTTGGAAATGCATTAAGTAATAGAGCAAGGAGGAATAACTTGTAATCTAACTAAAGTTATCTATTCTATTGTAAATCATTTGTTTTACCTATTGCTTTTCCAAGAAAGCATTTAGTAATCATATATTTTCCCAGAAACACTTATTGCAAACTTTCACATTCTGTTTATATTACTGAGGGTAAACTTGAAGGGTTAATTTTCACTAGGTTTGAGTGATGATGCTAGAACTAGAATTACTCCTTAGGTGTCTAGTGCTTTTGACAGTACTATACCGTCTGCATTACTTACATTCTAACCTGATAAGAAATGAACTCAGGTAAGACTAATACGTCTTCTCTCCTACTTAAAAATGCAAGGATACATTTCATTAGCTCACCTAAGGTTTTAAAGAGAAAAATGTAGTTTACTTAATTATTATTCTCAAAAGGTCAATTCTTATGTTCCTTGAAGGAGTTCCTCATAATTCCCCAGTAAGATTTTTGTTTCTTCTCTGACCAGTGAACATTTGAAATCTAATAAGATACTCTATTTTTGTTTTTTGTTGGTACTGCAGATCGAACTCAGGACTACCTGCTTGCAAGGCAGGTTCTTATGCCACTGAGCTAAATCCCTAGCCCCAAGATACTCTAAATTGTCTGCATTTTGACTACATAATTTTTTCCTTTCACGTTATTTTGTTCTCTTTCTGTTAGGCTAACAAAGCAGCCAGGAGGTGAAACAAAATGAGCCAAATCCCTCTTATTTTCCTTTTCCATTGTACAGTAGATTCAGGAATGCATATGTGCCTGACTCTAGATGAGACAGGGGTTGAAACTGCTCGTAAGAGCAAGTACAGAGGCTAAAGAGTGATGAGAGTGATGTTAAGAATGAAGTCTGGATCTTGGCTTAGTTATTAAATGCATATATGTAACTTGAGCAAATTACACAACTGCTTTGCAGTTCAATTTTCTTGTTGATAAATGGAGGATAAACATTTCCCCTACTAATATTATGCTATATTTATCTCATAAACTTAAATGACAGGTCATGTGTGTAAAGTTTATTTTTTGGAATAAGTATGTTCAAAATTAATGTTACTTGCTGTTATTAGTGTCACAGTAGAATTTAATAGGACTTCCAAGACTAAAATCATAATGCTCTAGCTATTCCTTGATGTTATCCGTTATTCAGGCCGTAAGAATTGGAGGTTTTGCTTCATTCATTCATTCATTCATTCATTCATTCATTTGAGCCCACAAGAATGTTCTTGCACCTGTAGACTGATTTCTTCTTTTGACAATGTTGAGAGATGATATATGTCTCATATGGTTATTCTGAGCAATAAGTTGTATCTTGGCATAGGCTCTCATATACAGTCAACTGACGACAGCGGCCTTTTTGTTATTTCTGTATTTTTCAAGAAAAAATTTTCCAATTATTAATTTATGTTCTTTTGGCTTGTCTTAGGATATTTACTTGCTTCCTGTTGAGTGAATTAATAATCTAGTGACTTTCTATAGAAGAAGGACTATAATATGAGATGAATTTTTGGAAAGGCAGTGAACTGGGGCTCCAGATATTAATCTTGAATCCAACAGGTATGAAAATGATAAAGTACATAAATGTAGGAACCAATTCCTATATTAAATTGAAATGTTATCACCATACAGTTGCATGGGAAAGCGAGTGTCTGTGATTTAGGTTTAAAAATAATTAGATAAGTGAACTTCCAATTGAAAAGTACAAAACAAAACAAGTAAATAACCCGTGCAGCTTACCTCTTTCTAATTTTTTCTATTGAGTTTTGCATTTACTCATTCCTTTATCCATTCACTTAGCTTCGTATCTTGTAATGCGTTTTTTGTGACAGGTGCTCTGGAGTTCTGGCATTTAGTATTTCTAAAGGAGCCTGTCACATAGTAGGAGAATCAGACATTAAACATAAATAAAGGCTAAGTTTCAATCTTGGCTGGTGTTAACAAAAGGGATAGTAAGGGATTGCAAAATAGTAAGAGTTCCTGAAACAGGAATTCAACATGATGAAGGTTAGAGAAAGACTTTTTAATAGGACAGATGATGTATATGACATCTCAAGGAGTTTATGTACAGTACAGGATTAGATTCTGAACCAATTCATTGAAAGATTTGTCTTCATCTACCAAAATCATATTTCTCTATGTGGTAATTTTGAAAAGAAATTGAAGACAAAACTACCCTAATCACTTGATTGTATTTTATGCTGTTGTCTAAAATGCAAACTAAGGTACGCTCTTAAAATACATGAAATACAATCATATCATTTAGATGCATTTTCTTACAGTGTCCACTGAAAGAGTCAACATAGGGAAGTCACGTATCTTTCCGAAAACCTAATGCATACTTGCTATTAAAAAAAAAAAAAAATTGGTCACAACACTTTTTTTCTAAGTTCTTCTTCATTGGAAATAAGTATGAATTACAATGCTGATCACTTTTATAATTCTCTTTTAAAATTCAACTTTTTGTAGATTAATATTCTTGATTTTAGCTTTGAAATCTATCAGTACCATGAGTTGAATCATCTATTTTTTTTTCTCTTGGAAATTATTTTTGAAAACATGAGTCCATGAGTTATTGAAATTAATTACTTCACTATAATATTTTACTTCAGCAAGATTCTATTAGATTTCTGATTTTTTTTTCTATTTTAATTCTGCACTATTTTAGGGAGCTGATGAATTTCATAGGAACGAAATGAAATACCAAGCTGTTAGGTAAGGGATGTGCATCAGAACACTTGGGATGGGACTTCTGAAGATAAAATCCTGTAACTCAGAAACCTCCTGATGACAGCAGTCTATAGATATATGAAAGCAGATGAGTGTGTATGATCAAAGTAACAAGGTCTCGCTAATCTCTGGTGCAGTTCCAAAGTGTTACAGCGATGACATTCATGGTTGGCTTGAAGCCAGCATGTGGCTTGTAGTTGGATGCTTCGGTTGAACCTGGTGCAGTCCCTTACAAGGTAATCCAAATGTAGTCTCTGGTTAAAAAGACTGCCTATTGTATAACCTTATAGTTCATAAATCTGGGTTTCCATCCTAGTTATGGAAATGTGAAGCTGTGTGACTCTATGCAGGTTACTGAATCTATCAGTTTCCCAGTTATCCTTTTGTGAGTTGTGACTTCATATATTTCTGAAAAAATTCTTATGAGGAAAAAAAAAAAAAAAGAAAAAAAAAAACTACCTAAGGGTTGTAATGTGTTTACTACAATACTGGGCGCATAAAATGAACTTAATAAACACTAGCTATCTTATTGTTATTATTCTTAAAAAGGTACAGACATAGTACAGTATAACATCACTTATGTGCTCTGCACTTGCTTGTGCTTTTTTGTTTGTAATAGAGAATCTTTGATAATTAACTGTATGTTCTTATACTTAGATATGCATATTTTATCTTCCCATGCGTGTGTTTTGGTCAATGGAGCTATACAGGAGTGAGGCACAGAAAAGTATTTCTATTTAATCAAAGTTTTGTATAATTATTATTTGGAAACTAATTCCCATCTTGCCTTGAAAATAGAGTATATTTTTGCGAACTTTAGATATGCTATTATATTTCGATAGTATTAGGAATTTCATGATAGCTGAAATATCTTACATTTTGTATACTGTAGGTATAAAATCACAAACTGTACTTTGTAGGTAACAAAAAGATATTTTATAGAAAAACTGTATTTTTAGCAGATATTTTTTCATCTTCAATCCATGAGTTCTCATTGTTTGTTTGTTGTTTCTTATTAGGTAACTGATTCATTAGCAGTTAAATTAAAGGTACCTTTAATCTTTCATCATTTGTCCATCGTTACATTTTCAATACATCAAGGACAGAAATGAGTGATGAAAATAGAGAAAGAATTCCTGTTTTTTTGTCCTCCAACTTAAGCACAGAATATATTTGCCGCATAACACTTTCTTCATATGAATCATGAATGATCCTGGGTCTGTACCCAAATTAGGAAGGAGATAGAATAATGTGTTGGTTTAAGAGTTGTATTACATAGTCGGCTCTGAATTTGAGGCCTGACATTATTATTCTGTATGAAATTGTCATTGTAAGAGGAGATTTTAATGTGACATTTTCAACCTCCTAGGTATGAAGTAATTTAATAAACTACTCTAAAGTGTGATTTCCGTGGTCCTTTTGTTATTCAGAGATGTCACTCAGGAAATGTGAACATTTTAGTATCACAGGAAGTTCTGATAGAAATATTCCATGGAACATTCTTTAAAATAATGGGACAAAGTCTTTTTTTCAATATGGATCAAAGACTATATATATATATATATATATATATATATATCTGCTTGATAACTTCAGAATAGAAGAGTGTTATAAACTCATGAAATATTCTAATTTTTACAACAACCAACCTGGCATATAAATGCATATATATATATATATATATATACACACACACACACACAAATGTAGAGGAATGAACCACAGTTTGAAAATTACTCTTAGTAAGTTGTAAAAAAAATACGGTGTTACTATGCATTAGAAAACTTTGAAGCTGACTAATGTCAGTGTCAGTAAAAGTTAGGTCATTAAGCTTTATCCAGCTCAAAGAGTAGAGGGATTTTGTATGAATAAATTTATGTTAGCAAACTCTTCAGACTTGATTAAGACATTTCATTTTCCAATTTACAAACATAGATTATGAGACTTTTATTACCAGTGTGGTTAGGCATGCTGCTCCAGATGCTAATATTCATTTCCTGACCAGCTTATTAAATTGAGAAATCAGCTCTCCAGATTTTTATTTGGTGGCTTTAATCTCAAGGTCATCAGCACTAACTAAATGAAACATTTGACCTGTGCACTGCCTTTTCTTTTCCTTCACCTCCAGGTTTCTCCTGCAGTTTCTCTTTTGCTGCTGTTCCTTATTCAGTCTTTGTCTTTTCTTCCCTCCCCCTAAATATTAGCAGGGGTAGTTTATTGTTGTCAAAATTAGTTTTAATTACAACCCTAGGTAAGGAAATATTTACTGAAGAAATACCAAATGGACAAATGTTCTTCTTTTGTCTCATGCAGGTTCAATCCTCTTGTGCTTAATTCTACTGATGTTACGATGAGGGTTTTCAGATTTGAGATGCTTTTCCAGCATGGCGTTTACCTTAAACTTAAATCCCATTTCTTTGAGATCTAACGTCCACTTCATTCTTTTATTCTCCTCAAGCTTCATGTTTATATGTAGATTCATAGTTTTAAAAAGTCACAGTATTTGAGATAGGTTGATTTGATCTTCACATTTTTTATTTTCAGTGTTGTTTCTAAATGGGTATTTTAATTTTTTTAAATAAAGCCTTACAAATGGATCATGATATCATATTTTATAATCCTTAATAGTAATGTAATTTTTTTAGTTTGTTTTATTGTAGCTTTTAGTGTGACTAAAATTGTAGTATTCTTCAATTTCAGTTTGATTCTAACATTCAATTGCAAATACATTTGCTTGTTAATATAAGAAGCATTAAATATTTGTTGAACATTTAATAGGTTAGATCTAGATGATAGTGTTTTTGCAAATAATTTTATTGATCTATTATAGCCTACACTAAATTATGTCTGATTTCATTTATTTCTGCTGTGCTGACATGAATAGTAATAAATTGAGGACCTATTCTGTTGAGGTAGTAGGTTGCAAATATTTTAAAGTCACATAGGCATAGATTTAAACTAGCACTTGTTCATTTCATTCCATTAGTTTGAAGCTTTATGATATTTTTCTTTAAATATATGTTGATATAACCTTCATTTTATTGTCTGTAAAATTGAATGCTTTTTCCTATTTTAATGATTATTTAATGTAAATACTATAAAATACACTTTCCTAGATCTGTTTTCCATACTTTCATGTTTTGCTATCAACTATAGGAATAAATATTTTGAAGATCTCCTGCTAAAATCATTATCCACAGTAGAAAAATCATAGCACCCTGGTCTAAAGTAGTAAGGAACACCAGAGTATGTAGTCTGGTACTTACTCTCTTTTCTTTTTTTCTCTTATTTTCTTTTCACTCATTCATTCTTTCATATATTCATTTACTCAGTGACTGCAGGTTAATCCCTTGACACTAAGCCACATCCTCACTCTCTTCATTTTAAAATTTTGAAACAGGGTCTTGCGAGGCTGCTAAATTGTGCGCAAAGCTTGCAATCTTCTCACTTCACTTAGTCCCATAGTGTGCTTATTGCAGATATGTGCCACTACCCTCAACATCTTGGTATTTTTTATAAAAGAAAATTTACATACTAATTGCTATTAGATGTTATTTTGAACATTAACCAATATTAAATGCTACTGTCATTTCACTCATAAGAAAACTAAAGCACAGAAAGATTAAGTAACTTGTCCAACGTCACACAGAATTAGTTAAACTGCTCCTCACTACTATGTTAAACAGGTTGGATTACAATCCTACCTCCACCTTCTGTGTTGTATATTCACCAGAACAAGTTCCTTAAATCTTTGTGGGCCTAGGCCTCCTTATTTATATAATGGAGATAATTGAAACAAGCTTATTGTAATATTATTTTATGCCAAAATATATATCTTAGTCTATTTCCTGCTAGACACAAGACACACAGTGTCTTTTAGAGAATATTGTTTCCAGTTGATGTGGCACATAAAGCGGTCTGCCCCTGTCTCAATCAGAATGACACTGAGAGCGGTGCCGTGCTCATTGTCAGGGTGTACCACTGCTGGGTGTACTTTTCTTGTTTTCTGTTAGCCTCTGCCAACTCAGTGCCCTCTTTATAGCTTTTGTCCGTCCCAGTGCTGTAACTGTCATACCAGGAGTTTAAATGGGTCCTTTTGCTAATTCTTCCTAAGAAGTCCTTTTAACAACATGCCTGATATTTAAGATTAAAGTAATAAAGTAATGGTGTGAACAGGCTGAATCTTTTCATGCACTTATATTTTTGAAGAAAAATTCCAAATAAAAGAAAAGGTACAGGAGAGGGTAAGTATTTGAACAGGGAATCTTATTTCTTATTAGTGCCTAATAAGAAATTTTGAACCTGTTACGTTATTACAAAGTGCGCTCGTCTCATATCAGCATTATTCCACCAGTGTCTTGAAAGGAATGAAAATGGAGTGTTGATGAAGTTGAACACTCTGGCAGTTAAATCTCATGTATTATTTATTATGCCATCTAGGAGAGTAGTGGCAGTGTTCTGAACAATCTAGTTCATGAGATTTCTACATGCATTTTAGGGATTTTGTTTTTGTTTTCATTTTAACCAATATTGCTAAAATTGAACAGTTGAGTGGGTAACTTAAATTCTGCAATTGCATCTGCAAAACTAAGCAATCTTAAATCACAGTTATGAATATTGTCTTAAGAATGTATATTCCAAAACAAAAGATACCACTCCAAAAATAAGTGTGTATGCTGTTATGTCAAACAAATTAATAAAATAATGAAATCTGATATACCTTTATCTATTCCCATTCCTAGTCTTTCCATCAAGTTAGATAGAACGTTGGTAATTAGAGACATTCTGTGTTACAGTAAAATGGAATTTTAGTAATAAAATTTAAAGAGAGAATGGTATATACTCAATAGGCATTCTGAAATTCTCTGTAATAAAGTGTTTACTAACAAAGCCTTGTTGGTCTAGAATATTTTAGGTAATACAAAGTGATATCAATTTTGAAAATCCATGTCAAGCAAAGTAAGTGAGTAGCAGAGAAGTTCCTTTCATTATGAGTCAGTTCCTGTTAGGAGCCTATTTCAAGACGAAACATACAAAATTACTGCTAAATACTCATCGTGGTTTTGTCTTCTGGAGCAACAGAAGAAAAATTCTTTGGATATACCTACTATATGCTTGAATAAATTTACCATATCCTCACTCAGCGTAAGAATGTTTTCATATCCTATGGCAATGTTCTTTACTAATCTGATTTCTCATTTCGAATTTTGGCGACTCCTTGTAGACTACATATTCACAAATGAATAAATGTTCCATATTTATTCTGAAAATAGATTTTTTTTGGTTCTAAGAATGTTTATATTACCAAATATAACAACAAATTAAAAATTTTATTATTTTGTTGGTTTACCTGGAAATTTTGATTTAAAAAACAAAGAATATGTCATATCTTTGTTTTATATGTAAGTTATAATAAGGCCAAATACTGGTGATTCTATATCTGTGCTTCCAGTCTTTAACCAAATGTAGAACATTTACATCTATCCGTGTAATATCAGTTTTTGATGTGTTTTCATCATTATAAATTATCAAGATGAATTTGAATCCTAATTCCAAAATCAGTAACTTAAACCAACTTTTATGGCTATCAGATGATGAAATAAGGACAGCTCATTAAGTTGAAATGGAAGCAGGAACTGGTATTATTTGCATATATGTTCTAATTTCATTGAAATGCTGTATAGTTAGCTTGCTTTCATCTTTAATGTATATTTATTAGAAAATATGCTAAATGATTTATTACATCATAAATCTGCTTAAAACCAATCTAAGTAAAATATAAATGAAGATTTGTAAGAAGTTACTGATTGCCTGTTGGTTTTATATGTTTGATTTAAAAAAAATTACAAAAGACATTAATAATACCTGATTTTTCAAAATTGCGTAAGTACTCTCTTGTGAGTGATTTGTTTGGTGAATGCCATGAATTTGTATTTGATTTTTTTTTTTTTTTTTTTTTTTTTTTTTTTTTTTTTTGTGCCAGGGATCAAACTTATGACCTTGTGCTTACCAGGCAGGCGCTTATGCCGCTAAGCTAAATCCCCAGCCTTATTTTTAACTTTTTGTGAGGTTTGGGCACATTCTTAGAAATGTGAACTCATTTCTATTGGCTAGTTTGTTGTTTTCTCACTGTTTTTCCACAGATTTGATCAGAGATTAAAATGCTTAAAAGTTTTGTTTGGTAATTTCCTTTCTTATATTCTTTCCCTTTGATGGAGAAATGCAAAATGAAGATGTATTTTAAAAATTGAGCTCCCCCCCCCCCGGGCTATGATAGTGTTGTGTCATCTTCCATTAAGCATTGCATTTAATTCTCCTGTTGCTTTACACAAAGTTAATTTTGTTCTGGGCTTTAGCTTTATTGGCACTATCCCTGAAATATTGTGTCAGTGCATTTTCCCTGATGTATCCTTTCTGTTTTATTTTTAATATAGCCACTATGGTTTATATTTTTATTTAAAAGTCTGTTTTTACTTTCATTTCATCTTGTATAGTAGTAATTAGACTTATCTCTGTTGAGGTCTCTGATTAAGAAATTATTCATTCTTCTATTCTTCAATAAAATAATTTTTTTCTAACATGTAAGAGGATTTTTAATAATTTAAGTTTAAACCAATTATATACATGTTCACTTCTAGTTCCCATAATGTTTATATCAAAATTTGCTTTCTGCTTGTTGACACAAATTATACAGCGCCTGTCAGTCCTTTACATTTATCTTTTCTGTGCTACTTTTGGAAATTTCAAGTCAGATAGATCATGTATTCCAAGATTTATGTGTATTTAGGTACTTCTTTAAAAAAAATTCCAACCTTTTGTGCCCCCTGATTTGTTCATAGTCTGTTCAGTATCAGGAATAGAATTGTCCAGTTTGCTGTCACTAATTCTGTTTTTATTGTGATTTGAATTCTCTATAGAGTGTTCTTAGCCTCTGATTTATATAGTATTTTCCCTGGTTTTATTGTATTCAGGATTTAGACTTAGTAATATGACAAAATTAAGTAATATGATAACTAGTATCGAACTCATGAAATTCTTCTGTCATTTTTTGAGTGCGACATGCAACAAGCACAGTGTTCAGCTAAAGGACTTGTGTTTTTATAAGTGCTATAAGGTAGCCATTAATTGATATGTTATCCATTCCACTCTGGGTTAGTTCTGATAATTTCTGTTTGAATACAGTACTTGAAATTGCTTAATTTAAGAATTTATCAGCGATAACAATAGGAGATCTGCTTAATAAAGTTATCAAATCACATGCTTTTTATTTCTAAAAGCAAAAGAATAAAGATTTAATATAGATAAGATAGTGTCATATTTTGTCTCAAGATAGAAATAATTGGTGCTACACAATTAAGTTTCTGTATCCTTTGTTAACAAATGATTTTTAATGTCCTGCCATCCTCATTCCAATACCACCTTTGTCTTAAGTATCAACTTAATGTGTATAAATTCATTTTCCTTTGTTGCATGCCAAGTAGCATTTTACCACTGTTACCTTTTCTCCATTCAGATGTTCAGTGTATTTCTGATTTTATAGCTCAAGCATATTATATCTTGTCTCCAGGGTGCCACTTTCATCCCAGATTCACCAGAGTAACTTGGATGTTTGCAATGCAAAACACTTTGAGTAACCTTTACATAACCTACTTGTCTGAGCTGAGTATGTATCTCAAATTCCTTCTAGGTACCTAGGATTATTAAGACTCAGTTATGCTGCAATAACACTGAGCCCAACCACCAAACATCAGCCGTTGTCAAACAGACTGATCTCTTTCCCTTTTCTGCATTGTGGAGTCAAAATCTTAGCTCTGCGTTGGCTTTGCCTTGGATTCTATTTTTTCAATGCTGTCTTTAAATTCATTAAAACTTGTTTTGGAGAGCCAGGGATATAGTTCAGCAGCACAGTGCCTACCTGGCAAGTGTGAGGTCCTGAGTTCAGTTCCCAGAATTCTCTGCCAAAAATAGAAATGAAACCTTTTTTTCTCTTTCTTCCTTAATATTTCCAATAGAAATAATTATATCTTCAAAACTAGTAAATCAGAACCATACACAAACAAGGCAAATACACACAAAAGGAAGTTACATGTTGATTTTATAGATGAATTTTCTTTTTAATCTCAAGGAATTTTTCACTTATACAGTGAAAATTTTCTTTGGGAAGGTAGCACATTCATATTTGCTCTTAAATTTAGGGCTTCTGATCATTTGTTTGGTTGGTTTCTTAAGACAAGAGCTTGCTATGTAGTTCAGCCTGGCCTGGAAATTACTTTATAACTCAGAATGGGCTTGAGTGTATATCCTTCTTCCCCAACTTCATGAGTGCTGAGATTGCAGGTGTGTGCCAGTACACCTGGCTTTAAATTTATATTTTAAGAACAGAATGACATTGAAGCCAAATTTATGGTCTAAGAATATTGACTTTGGAGCTAGGCAAATTTTTGTTGCATTGCTAGCACTGTATTGAAAAAGTGTATTTATTGGAGCAAGGTTAATTAAGTAACCTTTAAATTTTCTTACATTTAAAACAGGGGCAATTGTTCTTATCAGCATTCAAAACAAATTTTCACTAGATATTCAATTGCAGATATTTTTACATTTGCATTCAAATTACCTTATCTCAAAAAACTCTCTCTCTCTCTCTCTCTCTATATATATATATATATATATATATATATATATATATATATAAACAAACATTAGAATATATATAGATATATAGATTGAATCATTAGAACATATATATATTCTAATGATTCAATACATATATATATATATATGTATATATATATATATAAACAAACATTAGAATATATATAGATATATAGATTGAATCATTAGAACATATATATATTCTAATGATTCAATACATCTTTGAAGGTGAAGAAAGAAGCAGGGTAAGTTTAAATGTATCCATTTTAAATTGCAAAACTTAGTCTCTGAGGCATATCCAACTTGTAGGAGTTGTGGACAAGATTGAACAGTATAATTTCTCTGTAGAATACAACAAAAAGTCCACAATATATAATATGTATTACACTAATTTTAACACATTTGTATCCACTGCCCCATCACTGATGCAAACTGTTGGTATGGATTTTGTGCATAGGAGTACTAAATGCTTCCATGTCTGGGTATTAGAATATTGTCACTTTTTTTATCCATTCCTCAGTTGATGGACACTTTGGTTGTTTCCAAGATCTGGCTATTACAAATTGTGCTGCTACAAACATGGGTGCACATATATCACTGTGGTATGATGTTTTCGGTTCTTCTGGGAGTATGCCTAGAAGTGGAATAGCTGGAACAAATGCGACTTCCAATCCCAGCTTTTTGAGAAATCTCCAGACTGACCTCCATGATGGTCGCACCATTCTACACTCCTAGCAGCATTTCAGGAGAGTTCCTTTTTCCCCAGAGCCTCTCCAGCATTTGTTGTTGGTCGTTTTCTTGATCCTGGCCATTCTTTCCGGAGTGAGATGCAATCTCAGTGTGATTTTAATTTGCATTTTTCTAATGAGCAATGATGATGAACGTTTTTTCATGTATTTATTTGTCATTTGTATTTCTTCATCTGAGAAGTGTTTATTCATCTCAGATGCCCATTTTTGGATTGGATCTTTGAATTCTGGGGGTCTGATTTTTTATTTTTTTATTTTTTTTTTATGTTTTAGATAAAAATCCTTTGTCTGAGGGACAGTTTACTATGATTTTTTCCCAGTTTCTGGGTTTTCTTTTCACTATGCTGCAGATTTCTTTTGACATGCAGGAACTTTTTAATAAGGGGTAGTCCCAGTTATTGATTCTGGGAAGTATTTCCCATGCAATTTGAGTCCTGTTCATGAATTCTCTACACCTCTATGTCTTCAAGGTTTTTACCCAATTTGATTTAGGTAATTCCAATAGATTTAGTGTTTCTGTTTTAATATTTAGATCTTTGATCCCTTTAGAATTTAATTTAGTACATGGTGATAGGCATGGGTGTAGTTTTAGTTTTCGGCATATGAAGAGCCAGTTTTTCCAACACCATTTATTAAAAAGACTGTCGTTCTTCCAGTGAACATGTTTGGCCCCTTTATCAAAGATGAGGTAGTTGAGTGTGTTTGTAGTTCTGGTTATATCTTCTAATCTATTCCAATGATCTTCGGCTCTGTTTTGACTCTAGTACCATGTTGATTTTACTACAGTTGCTTTGTAGTATATCTTCAAGTCAGGGATTGTGATGCCTCCTGCCTTGCCTTTGCTGTTTAGAACTGTCTTTGCTATTCTAGGTCTCTTCTCGCTCTAGTTGAATTTTAGGATTGATTTCTCTAGATCTATGAGGTATGTTGATGCTATTTTTATTGGGATTGCATTGAATCTGTATACCAGTTTTGGGAGAATGGCCACAGCTGAGGAATGGATAAAAAAGTTGAGGTATTTTTATATAATGGAGTACCACTCAGCTATAAAAAAGGATCATATTGAGATATTTATAAATAAATGGGCACAGCTTGAGATCATACTCATAAGTGAAATAAATCAAACTCACATGTATGAATACTGAATAGTTTCCCTAGTGTAAGAAATGATACAAGTACATAAAATATGTGGTAATCATGATTCCCCATTATATGGCTTTGAAGTCTTATAAAGTTTTCACTCATTAATTGGAATGGTTTTATTCTGGGCTGTTTGATATTATTGTCTGTGATGATATGAACAGCTATTTTGAAGAAAACAAGACATAATAGCTAGTGCTGATTTAAAAATAGCATGTTTTGAAGTCCCATCAAACTGTTGTTTTTCTGTCTCTTGTCATGATGTATCTTATTGGATTTTATTGTGTGATAGTATAAACAAAACTTTTTATAAGCAAAGAGATAACATAGAAACCATTGTTCGTTTTCCGTTAGCTAGTTCTAAATACCTTGTAATACTTTCATCCTCTTGAATGATTTCACATTGTCTTGATGTGTTTGATGCTATAGTATACGAAGTTATACTCAAATATTTCAAGAAAAGAGATACTATGGTAACTACTATTAAGTCGGGTTACCTTGTGGTGAAACATTATGTTGCTTAAATTGTTCTGTTCTGACCTGTATAGTTATATTGTTATGTGCTCTTTTATCTGTCTCCCCCCTTTTTAAAATTAATTTATTTTTTATTATTATTTTAAGGGAATTTTTTAAAAAAATTAGCAGAATATATTATAGTAACTTTTTTGATTTCCTATTAAGTCGATTTCAAACCTTGTATTGCTTTCACTATCTTGTTTTGACTGATTTTACTCTATTCTGTTCTGTTTGATATTACCAGTTTTGAATGTATAGGCAAATACTTTGAAGGCACTAAGATTCACTATGAAGCCCATTCTGGTTTGACTATTATTTTCTTTTGAATTTCAGTAAAGTCTCCAATGTTTAGGTTTTATTGGTTTTGTTCTGTACTGTTTTGTTCAATTTTATTATTTCCCTAATGATATAGGCAATTCTTTTTATGATAGCAAGAGGCATTATGGTAACCATTGTTGATAACCTTGTATTCTGTTTTTACATCATGTGCATGTCTATCCTTTGTTTTGACTGACTGTTTTGTTTTGTCATATTTGGTTTCATTCTCTTCCTATAAAAAGTAATAATAACTGGGGGAGTAATAAAACCCAAAATGTGTAAATGTTATTGTAAGAAAGAGAGGAAAAGAAAGTGCTCTAAAGGACACAACTGCAAGTGTGTTTAGGTGTGTAAGATAGATGACCAAATTACTAAGCTTTTGTTGGATCATTGAACACAACTGTTTGCAGTTTCACTGTTTGAATGTCTCCTTTGTATGTTTAATTTTGTACCTTGATCAACTATTTCTAAGTTGACAATATGTAATCTATTAACCAGTGATTTCTTACTGTTTTTTTTTTGAAATTCTGTATTACTTGTACTCTTTTACTGTTTTGTTTCTTTTTTCTTTAAATTAAAAAAAGTATATTGTCACTTAAGAGATTTTTTAACAAAAAATTCATTTTTATTTGTGTTCTTATTTTGTGTAATGACCCTATGTTTTTGAAGTGCTTGATTCTTACAAGTGAAATTATATGTGCTTGACTCTTACAGGTGTGAAATTATGATTGCATGTAATCTGATTAATAATACATTATCACTCACAAACACACATGTGGAACATTGATACTACACTGTGATCAGACACTATGATAGAAAGTATCCTCTCCTTCAGGTAAAAATAAAGAAGAAGGAGAATGGACTTGCTGTGATGATCAGGTGTGATCAGATAGTCCAAAAAGGAATAAACATTTTTAAAATTTCACCTTTGTTAGAAATAAATGAAATATATGTCCTTGGATAAATTCTTTCTTTTGAATTCTTTCTTTTGAAAATAACAATATCCATTCCCTAACAGTGTAAGGGTGATTAAGTACCACCATGTATTCAGATGTATCATGTAAGCTACAAACTTTTTATTGTAGTTGGCTGAGAGCTAGAACATGTTTTGGTTTTTTTTTTTTTTTTTTTTTTTTTTTTTTTTTTTTAAGATTCAGGAACTTTCACCTAGTTCACACAGTATTTTTCCAAGATAGATAGGTATTCTGTCCCATCCCATTCCTCCTTGTTCATTTTCAAAGAAGCTGGATGTATTAAATATTAAAAGATAAAATAACCCATGCTATAACCAAGTTTTATGAAAAAAACTTATATATGGCAGACTGCATGGAGTTCTTTTTCACATATAATTTCTTTAAAGCTACCTAAAAGTTTTGGATAATGCATAAATAGATCATATGACAGAAAGCACAATTCTTTGTAAGAAACTTCTTTCAGCTGGATTTGCTTATGAGAATATGCTTATTTTTCAACTTGAAATGAAAAAAAATTGTTATTAACCTAATACACAGAATTTGAGATAAACTCAGATGGAAGTAAAAAAAAATGTTTGCAATGGAAATTAATGAAAATTTTATTTCTCTTCTATGACACATTTCAGTGTCCTCTTCTTCTTTTGACTATTAGGGTCCTATCTTGTCTTAAAACTTGAGGGACAGTAAGTCTTTCTCCTATATTGATATAAATTTTGTCCAGTAATTCGATATGGAGTCTTAGCTGATCTTGTGATTGATATTTTCCTTCATTTAAAAACATTAAATAATGGATGGTTATTCTAACAATGCTAATAATGCTTTTGTTGTATATTTAGGACCATAAAATAGAAGTTCTGTTAGCAATTAAGCAAAATGCATTTACTTTCGGAAACAACACCATGCTCAAATTTCCTGAATAGTTTAAGATTTATGCTCATCTAGTAAGATAAACGTTTCCTTAAACATTTTGAAGTACTTTTGAAAATTATTTTCTCCCATTTTAACCAATCAAAAAACTCTTTATGATATATTTTTAAGATAGTAAGTTTTAAATTACATTTTAAAAGTAATTTTCATGGACGATGAACAGAGGGTCATAGCTTCAATATATTTCCTACAGATATATTCTGAATTAATATGTAAGGAACAGGAATATTGTAACAACTTTGATTTTCCAAATTAAAAGGAATTAAAATTCTGGATCAGTGATTGGTTACTTTTACTGCATATGCAAAGCCCTAGATTTGATCTCTGACATGATCAACCATGATCTTTTTTTGTACATTTGTGTATGCATGGTTTTTTTGTACATTTGTGTATGCATGCATATATGTATTTAGTCCTCTCCTGTTTGCAATCCATAATAATATCATTCATATCCCTTGTGTGATGTTGGTACCTGTACATAAAACATCTTAATTCTTTTCTTCATCCCTCTCCCCTTCCCTCTTTCATCCCATGATCTCTTGATCCCTTTGAGAATGATCTATCTCTCTAAATTCTATTATTTGTCTTTTTAAAAATCTTTTCATTTTGTTCTCTATAGTTTGGGAAGCTTAAATATTGCTTGGTTTCTTTTACAGTTCTATACACTTTTCTTTCTCTTTGTTTTTCTGGAGGTTCTAGGGATCAAACCCTTGTGTATAAAAAACAAGAACCCTACCACTGAGCAACATCCTCAGTCCTATACTTTTGTAATCTTAAAGGATAAATAAACAACAGGGAAGAATGCTGGCATATTTGTTTTTATAGGTGATCTGCCTTATTAAATTCACACATTACACAAACACATTCATGCATACAAACCTTGTAGTTCAAGGCCCAGTTTATGTACAATGTTAGGAGATGCTGTATTTCATCCATTTATTCTTTGAAATTTTCTTTATAGTTTTTCTGGTTGTTCAAAAGTTTGGTTCAGTTCTAGTATCTTACTGCTGACTTTTTATCTAGTTGATCTATTTGTGACAGTGGAGTATTAAGGCCCCCCATTACAATTGTACTAGTGCTTATTTAATTTTTCATGTCTATTAATAATTGTTTTGCATAGTCAATGCACTTGTATTTGGTGCATATATATTTATGGTTGTTATTGCTTCCTCTGCACTTTATAAGGATGTAGTGACTTTCTTTGTCTCAATCAACTTGGCGTGAAATCCCATTTTTATGCAAATAGAAAAGCTATCTCTACTTTTTGAATATTGTTTTCCTTCCTTTGACTTTCAGCCTATGCACTTCTTTTTTTAATTAAATGTGTTTCTTGTGTGTAGAACATTGCTGGATTTTGCTTCTTGCTTCATTCCAACAGTCCTTTAAGTGAAGTGAATCATTTAAGTGAAGTCCTTTATGTTTAGTGAATCAAGACCATTAACATTGATGGTTATAACTGGCATATATTCATCTGCCCTTGTTCTGTTATCCTGCTGTTGCTGACTCCTTTTTTCCCTACTGTGTTCAGTGCTGGTGGGTTCATTCTGTAGTGGTTCATGAAATTGTAATCCTTGTTATCTCTTTCTCGAATATCCTTCAGAATATTTTAGAGTGCTTGTTTTGTGTTCCTGAATTCCTCAGGTTTTCTTTGTCATGGTGGTATCTTATTTCTACATCAGTTTTGAAAGATAATATTGTGGGGTACATCAGTGTGAGTTGGAGGTTGTTTTCTTTTAGGGCTTGAAATACTTCAAAGTCTTTTTGACTTGAGAGTTTGTGTTCAGAAGTCTGCTGTGATTCTGATAAACTTTTCTGTATAAGAGACTTGTTTCTTTTTTCTAACTGCTTTTAATATTCTGTTCTTGTGTTGAATTTCTTGACTGTTATATGCCTTGGTGCAGATTTTTTTATGATCGTGGCAAATTTGGGTTCTATATGCGTCACTTATATGTTTGCCAAATTATTTTTCTCTGCTTGGGAAGCTTTCTGCTAGGAATTCTGTTAACAGATTTTTAAAATGTTATTAGCGCTATCTCCTGATTTTTTCATTGACTTTAATCAATTTTATGTTACTCTTCCCTGCATCATCTGCTAGCTGCTAGCTTGATTTCTCGGGTTGCTAGCTAATTTTAAGAAAGCTTTCTTTTTACGCTCTTATCTGCAATCCTGTCTTCTGTATTTGAAATTCTGTCTTCGTATTGGCTTGTTCTACTGTGCATACTTTCAGTGGAATTTTTAATGAAATCTATTTCATGGATTCCATTACTTTCATATGTTGGAGATTCAGTAGTTTCCATTATTTTCCTAAGGTCTTTTTTTAAAAAAATCTGCATGTGCTATAGAGAAATTAAGTATGTTTTTATTATGTTCATCATCTCTGTATTTATCTGAGATATCTTTTTTTTTTTTTTTCCTAGAACCTCTTTCGTCTGCTTTGTTGGTTCTGCAGCTACTTCAGTGTCTGAGTGGGTGGCTTTTGGATTATTATACCTCATTGCCCCACTGGGTTTGCCTCTGGTAAGCTAGAATTCTGGGGTTGCAGTGTTTTTTTGTGTCTTCTCATTTTTTTTTTTTTTTTTTTTTTTTTTTTTTTTAGTTTAATCCCTGAGTTGATGCTTGTAAATTGCCTATGGTGAGTAACTTTATTGCTAGTATTTAGAGCCCTTGGGTAACTATTGCACGGATATGTCTTCCAAGTGTATCTCCTTTTAGAGTTTTGAGTCTGTTGCAAGGCTCTAGTTCTTCAATTTATTGGAGATGAGAAGTTTCTGTCCACGTGTCTCAGCCCTGATTCTTGGGCACTGGCCTAAATTATTGTTTATGACCCTGAGATAGTCACAGTTTTGGTACAGTGAGAACAACTGATTAGAATGAGTATGTCACCTTGGCTAAAGTGGTACAATCAGCAGAACAACAGTATCAGACACAGCCTAGAAAATGACAGGCTGAGTTAATTATTAATTTGCCACATTTAATTGTATGAAGTAGATTTGTGATTATGTATCAAAATCTAAAATGAACCAGAACATTGCTCACAGTAAATAAGCTCTCAGTGTGTGATGCTATCCTTAGGGGAAAAAGTTTAGAAGGAGGAAAGAGGAAAATAGAGGATTAAAAGGAAGAGATTACAAGCAAGACTGGAGGACAAAGGAAGATCACACAAACTTTGAGAAACTGGTGAAGAAAGCAGGAGTGAAAGAGAAGGAAAAAAGTAGAACAGAAAAGATCAACAACATAAAAAAAAACTAGAAACATGTTCACACTCATAAAAATAAGAACAAGCAATCAAATAACAATATGAAACAAACAGAAGAAAAGAGAAAAAGAAATGAAGAGAATAAAATAATAAAAAAAGCGCCATTTCAAAGTGTGTCACTGCTGACACTGGTAAACACCATGGGCTGACAGATTCCAGATTGGTGTTGATTAATCCCAGCAAACCTTCTATAAACTTATAGCAGGCTAGTGGGTAATCCCAGCAAGCCCAAACTTTAGTTCCACTTAAGTTCAGGATAGTTTCTGGCTGTAAAGCTGGAACACAGGTTTGTTCAGCCTGCAACAGTCTGTGTGCCTCCTGCCAGCTTGAACTAGACTCCTTCTGGTTTGAATTTCATTATCTGACCTCCTGCCAACTTGAAATAGGCAGCCTTACGGGGTCACTGGAAGCCACAGATAGGTGCCAGCAATCACCCTCTCATGGGAGATGTCCAAACCCAAAGAACTCAACAGCCACTGTAGTGCCTCCATTCACACCTGCATTGCATTGGAGCATTTCTCCACAGAGGCCTTTAGGGTAGCCAGTGGTCACCCTGCATCTTCAGGTTCAAGCTGCCTCTCCCATGCAGAGTCTGGCTCAGGGAGAAAGTACCACCCGCCACTTCCTGCCTCTTTGAAGACTCTTTGCTCAACCTGTAGTCTTCAGTTGATGCTTCAGATCTTTCCTGGGCCCTGAAAACCCACTTCTGTCTCTCCTTGTTTCCTCACATTGCTATATTCTGGTGTCTGGATATCAAATCTCAGAGAGGCTCTTTTGCTGCAGCTTACCATTGCACCATTTTCCTGGGAGTGTCAGAAATTTTATGTTATAAATGTACATCTATGTTATATTTTTGGTTAAGTTGAATAAGATACATAGTATTCGTTAAAATTTATTTTTATTTTGAATATAGATGTCCATTGTATTAGGCCAACTTGTTTAAAAAATCACCTTCTCTATATTACCTGAGCACTTGTTTTGAAAAACAATTTATGAAATTTCTGTTAGTTTGAAGGTAGGTTCTTTAATTTATTTTATTAATTTACCTTTTTAATTCAAGTATCATAACATTTCCAGTTATTGTAATTTTATTCTGCATCTGAAATTAAGTGTTGTGGGTTCCTTGTTATTTTTCATAATTGGTTTACTATTATTTTCTTTTCATTTCAACATATACTTTAATGTTATCTCTACAAAGATGTTAAGCCTTATGACTGAAATTGAGAAAGATTTGCATCTTAAAATATCTTTAACCCATGAACATTTTATATCTTTTAATTTGCTTAGGTTTTCTTCGTTTTTTTTTTTTTTTCTTAGCCAATATTTTGTAGGCTTCAGCATAGAAATCTTTAATATGCTCATTGGATTTACCTTTAACTATCTCATATTCTTTCATATTTTAAAATTTTTATTTAAAATTGTTCTCAGTAGTAATAGAAATATAACAATCATATTTGTAACCACTGTTTATCAAGGTCAGATATATTCAAGGTTCTTTCATTAGTATATGTTTGTAATACATAATGAATACATCCATTGTGAGTAGTTGGTTCATACATACATTGCATCTCATCCATTTTAATTCCCTTCCCCTCATCTCTTTCCTTCTCCCTCCATCCATAGATTCTCATCTAATCTCCAAAAGTTTCACCTCCCTATCATCTATCTTTTGCTCTGCTCTTTAAATTATTTATAGCTTTGCTTTCTCATATAAAAGAAATGATGCAATATTTACTTTTATGTGTGTGTTGTGTTTTATTTAGCACTGTTTTCAAGGTGCATCCATTTTCCTACAGATGACTCAAATTTATCTCCCTTTATATCCAGTGTGTACATGCATCACATTTTCCTTACTCATTTATCTTTTAATAAACAGACCTCTTCCAAGATTTAGTTATTGTGAGTTGTTCATGTATTATTGTAATATGATGTTTTTAACAGTTTTGGAAAGATATCCAGAAGAGGAAGAGCTGAGTAAAATTAATTTTTAATTTAGGTTTTTGAGTAATCTCCGTAGTGATTTCCATATTGATTCTATTAGTTTATATTCTGACTAGTGTGTAAAAGGGTTTCCTTTTTCACTCACAACCTTGCTAGCATTTTTTGTTTTGGAAGTTTTGTTTGTGTTAATCACTTTTTGTTGGGTAAGATAGGGTCTCAGGGTTTTCTTTTGTTTTTCTTTATTTGCAAAGTTTTTAATAATTTTTTATATACTTATCAGTCATTTGTACTTCTTTTGAGTATGAGAATTATCTGTTCTTTTCAATTGCGCATTATACTTCAGAATTTCTCATATGTAAATTCATCACTGAAGCATACTTTTTTTTTCCTTTTTTTTCCCTGTTTTTTGTTCAGTTATCTTTAAAGCCAAGGAACTTTTTATATTTTTTTTCTTTTAATAATCTATATATTTCAATATCTTCTGTATTCCATTGCCTTAAAAAGAACTGTGCATTTTTGTCATTGTTTCTCATATGCAGTAAAATTTTGTGCAAGCTTCTTTATACAAATTGCTATGAAATTTATATTAAGAAGTACCCAGTAGGAAAGCAGTTATAAAAAATTATGAAAAATAACAAAGTAACTCAATTGGTAGTATAATCAAAATTAATACAATATAATTACAGTAATCAGTAATGGTTCTTCCTTCTCTGGTTGGTTCCAAGGTTCTCTTTATAAACTTCTAAAATTTAATCAAATTATTATGTTACTTAGTATAGTTCTCTTAGTGTGCCTTAAGTGAGTTTCTTTGATCTGTGGACATACATTCTTCTTCAAATTTTAAGTATTATTGTCTTTTAAAAATATGTTTACTGACCAGCATGATGGTGCATGTGTTTAATCCCAGCAGTTGGGAAACTGAGGCAGGCGGATTGCTGTGAGTTTGAGGCCAGCCTGAGTGAGTTGAAGGCCAGCTTGAACTGCACAGTGAAACTCTGTTTCAAAAGAAAACAAAAACATGAAAATACGTTTTCTGTAGACTTTTGTTCACTATTTATAAATATGTATACTAATTTAATTTATGTTTTCCCAGAGGCCACATCGGTAGTTTTTTTCAAGGTGTTTTTCCTCTGCGTTCTTCACTTTGGGTACCTGTATTGCTTGCCTTCAATTGCACTGATAGTTTTCAAAATGCCTCAATACTTAATCTGCTGTTAAAGAAAGTAGTTACATTTTTAGTTGTGGTGTTAATCTATTTTAATTCTAAATATTCATCTCGTATTTTATTCATCAATAAGTGATACATTTATTCTTAACCTTGTGCTTTTTTCCCCATGGGTCAGTTTCTAACAAATTTTGGTATTTAATTTGTGAACTCAGATGTCACTTTAATATATGGCTTTTCTAGACTCTTTACTGAATGCCCTGGGTGTTTAATGAAGTCTTTCTACTCTAACTGGGAAAAAATCTAACATGTGATAATCTCTGTATAATTTCAAGAAATCGGTTAGCTCCCGGCTGTCTCTGAGAGTTCTTGGGAGTGACGCACTATGGCAGTGTGGGCTCCGTGGTGTATGTTGTCAGAGAAGCAAGATGAGACTCTGGGTAGAGTGTTTGAACTCTTCTGTGTCACTTTTACTCTGGAATCCTGTCTCACAAAATCTAGCACCCTAGTGCCCCAAAGTGAAATTTTTGTCCTTGCAGTTCAGTAAGATTCCCATGAACTATTCTTTCCTACAACGGAATGACCTCAGTGAGAAAGGTACAGTTGGTACTGATTATCATTTGTTGTTCTTTCTGTCAGGCGTTTTATTCATTTCTACTTGGTTTCTAATGCCTGAGAATAATTCTTTAATAAATATTTGCCTTATCTTATGTTTGTTGACGTTAACAGTGGACATTTCATTATTGAAAACTCTTTCATGGCTGTAAAATAACATATATGCTGTTCAGTCTTTACTTAGTTTTTGATTTGTGTAGTCAAAATTACTGGTTTCTCAACCATACTTTTTAACTTTTTAAAATAACAGCTTTATTGAACTAAAATTTGAATACAGTTTACAAATTAAAGTAGATTTTGGCATATTGACAGAATGGTGCAGTCATGACCACAGTCAAATTTCAATCATGTTTTTAATCCTCCAAATAAAAGTATCCACTAACTACCATTTCTCACTCTCTGAGCCATCATTTTGGTGTTAGTGTGTTCTCTGTTCCTTTTTCCTGTTTGTCGTGGCTCTACCTACTTACCTCTAACCTTCTTTCTTCTTCAGTGCCCAGAGTTTCTAGGTCTTTTCTGGGATGATAGGTAAATGCCAGTAAATTAATTATCCACCTGCAAAACTCCAAAATGCATTATTCCAGATCTGTCACCTGGGCTTGCTTTCAGCTGGACCCATCTGTTGGAGCTTCCTGTGGGCCTTTTCATCTGCATCATAGAAGGGAGAAAGCTCCTAAGATTTTTCTGAAATTATATTATAACCTTTTCTGACTGCATTGAATTCTTGTATATGTCTTGGGCTAGCTGCATGCTGTATTAACAGAACTCAGTTGATATTTAATTAATAATAGTGGTACTTTTTCAATTGAAACTTTTTTATAAAGTTTCACTTCTGAAATCAAGGAGTCACCCCAGTAATTCTTGTGCTGGATGCTTATAATTTTAAAGTTTATTGATGTTTTAGCATCCAGGAGGTGGTATAGAAAGCACTGTGATTAACTCTCCCAAATGTCCTGCTTTGTAATATTTGAGGATAAATTTAAATAAAATCTCATTAAGAACACCTGAAAGGATAAAATGAAGAAAACTGAAATAACATATAACCACTGCAGCATTCTAAGCCTATTTTAGAGATATATTTCCAAAAATATGAATTTGTGGTTAATATGTTTGTGGCAGTGTCCTATCATACCATTAATTCTGGGCCATCTATTTGTGTTCTGGGTTGCTTTTCTTAGGATGAGCCTGGAGCGAGGACTCTGTAGCACCAAGTGGGTTGTCCCTCGCATTCTGTCAGGAATCTTTATTTCAATGAAAATGTGTTGTGCCTTTTTCATTTTTTTCTTCCCAGAGAGGATAAATTTAGTTATAAATAAACCTTTTGAATGCATTTTATTTATTTTCTTTTAGGTAGTTTTATAGAACCATTTCCCTATGTATGCATTCCATGGTAAATATGTAACTCTCCCTTTGAAAACAATAACCCCCTTTTTATAGTGATAAAAACAATGATGCAGTATTTCATAACACTAAGAAATTAGCAACGGTTTAATATAGCTCCTATTGTTCAGAGTAGTTGTTCAGATTACTAGATATAAGCATTCAAAATTGATAAACAATATAAGCACAAAATGTTCTCTTCAATAAACAAAAAAAATTAGAATATCAGTTACATGCATACGGGTATGTATATATATATATATATATATATATATATATATTTTTTTTTTTTTTTTCTTTTCCCTTCCTTATTTTCTCCTTTACCACATTCCAATTGTTCTTTCCTTATTGGCAGTTTCTTTCCCTTTCACTATATCTATTGTAGATTTTGGAACTTATTTATTTTTTTAGTTTCTTATACTGGGAAGACAATACAATACATGTTTCCATATGTGAGTATGATTTATTTCACTTAGGAGTTTGGTCCCAAGTTGCATCCATTTACCTATAAAAGCTTTGAGGTTATCCTTTATAGCTGAGTAGTACTCCATTATATAAAAATGCCACATATTTTGGGGGGAGCTTGTTTCCAAGATTTTGCTACTGCAAATCATGCTGCTTAAAATATGAATGTACACATATTTCTGTGCATGAGATTTTCAGTTCTTTTGAGAAAATATCAAGAACAGAGATAGTTGGTTCAAATGGGACCTCTAATTCTAGTTTTTTGACAAATCTCCACACTGATTTCCACAGTGGTTGTGCCAGTCTACATTTTTACCAATAGTGAAGAAGGTTTGCTTTTTCCCCACAGACCTGCCAGAATTTGTTATTGGTTGATTTCTTGATGGTAGCCATTTTTTTCTAGGATGATATGAAATCTTGATATTGTTTTAATTTGCATTCTTGAATGATTAATGATATTGACCATTTTTCACATTTATTTTCCATTTGTATTTCTTCATCTGAGAAGTGTATATTCATCTTCATTGCCCAGTTTTACACTGAGTCTTTATTTGCATGGCCTGATTTTTGAATGAAAGCTTTCAGTTTTTGGCCATTTAATATAATGTTGACTGTTGGTTTATCATAGCCTTATATCAGATTAAGGTAAGGAACATCTATTCTAATTTTGTGCATGGTTTTTTTCTCATGAATGAGTGTTGGACTTTCTCAAAAACTTTTCTGCATCTATCGAGATGATCATTTGATATATTATTTATTTTTTAAAATTTTATTTAAAGAATAAAACAGAAAAAGGATAGAAATAATACATAATTTCAAAGAAAAAATATTAAGAAATCACTAGTTGATAATTACATATTGTCCTTTTACAAATAGTCTGAGTGTAGCTGTTTTGATTGTAGGTGGCTGGTGTTCTGTATGCCTCATATATCTGGATATCATTTCCTTTTCCTATGCTTGGGAAGTTTTCCTTTATTATTTCTGTGAATAGCCTTTGTATTTCCTTTATTTTTACTCCTGCTTCTTCATTCATATTCTTTATTCTTAAGTTATAGATCCTCTTGTCATATTCTAGCCTTTGTATTGTTATTGCCTATTTCCTTGTTATTTTTAAGAGATCTTTTCTTTCATGATCACACATTACAAATTTGTCCTCAAGTTTTGATGGTAAATCCTTAGTTTCTTTCAAGCTGTTTTGCCAGCTTTCCATGGAGTATTTTATTTCCTGGTAATCTCTTCTTGTATTCTATGTTTTCTTTATAGTCTTCATTGAACATTTCTCTCTTTTTTGTGTGTGTGTTTCTCATTTTTCCATGTGTGTCTTCTTGAGAGATACTTAGCGTTTCTTGTATTAATCTACTTATATCTTGCTTTACTTGATTAAATGTTTCACTTTTGAGCTTCTCTATGAGATCCTAAAGATATCTCTTTATGTCCACTGATGCTGTGTCTGTATTGCATGTTTGCTGCCCTCAGTCTCTTTTGTATTTACCTCTTCTGGATCAATGTTTTTTAGGGCTGGGGGCTGAGGACTCTTTCTTGTTTCTTTCTCTTATTATGTTTTTGGTTTCTTCAAAACAGGTGTATAGAGGAGGTCCTAGCCCCTTTTTTTGTTGGTTATGGTTCTTCTGAAGCATGTTGGCTAGAGTTTTTTGCCCTCTCCAGTTTGTTATTGGTCACTGAGTTGCAAACAGGAGTGGCATATGCTGGCCCCTCCCTTCTGGGTCAGTCTACCATGAGTAATGCAGGTCCTTTGCCAGCTCTGTTCTCTGTTGGGCTCACCGACCTCTAACTTCAACACAACTGCAGTTCCAGCAAATTGCAGTGGCAGGAGTTCAGTTAGTTCAGTTGAAGTGGCGGGAGTTTGGGCAGCTCAACAAGTCATGGCCATGTGAGTTGGGCCACTGCAGCGAGGGCACCATGACCACTAATCTTAACTACTCAAATGGTAACCCTGGGACTGTGTGTTTGACCAGTCTTTTCCCTTTAGTTTCTTCCTGGGTAGAGAGGATCCATTTCCCTCTGTCCAGACCTTCCCACAATGTTTTATTCTGGTATCTAAGTTGTCTGTCTCAGGCAGCCTCTGTATTCTACTGCTTATCTACCCACCATCTTTTTCTAGCAACCGATCACATGATTTTTATCTTTGATTCTGTTAATATGGAGTCCTGCCTGTCCATTATCTGCACTGTATCCAGGGACCTGTTTTGTAGCTGGTGTTCACACAGGTCTCCAGGCTCCTCCTTTCACCTACTGTGTCATCCCTGGGCAATGGATGAAGAGAGGCTAATAAACTCATCCTTCTCATGCGAGCCATGCTATCCTTTGCTCCTGTGTTTTTGTTAGATACATAATTAATACTATTAATCAGAGAATTTCCATTGAAAATGCCTAAAAGTTGCCTCCTAAACCTTTGTAGGAGAAAAGCATTTAATCTGATGGCCTTAACATAGAGACAAAACAAAAACCAAATCAAATTATGATTATTTACCTGCTGTTCTCTGCCCTGAAAATAAAAAGAAGCTTACATTAATACTTTATTAAACTCTATATGAAGAGAGACAGTCTTAGAACATTAAAAAACCATAGGAAGAATTAAGTAATGAAATAAATATATGTATGTATACATATATCTGCATATATGATTTTATATTTGTAAAATCACAATAATGTTTAAAGAATGGGATAATCAAATCTGATTGAAAATGTAAGATCAAAAGAGATCAGAGAATGGTTAAAAACAAGTTAAGTTTGAATTGTAGATATAAATTTCATAATGAAATGATAGAGCCTAACAGTCTACATGATAGGGCAGAAAGATTATATAACTAAACACTTAAAATTCCTTAATATAACTACTTAATATTGATTCTGACAAATAGACATAAATTCTTACTTGAATAATACCTAGTACATATATCAATATAAAGATAAAAATATATTATCCTTAGTTTTCTTTTTTCAAAAGTAGTCCTTTTTTTAAAGTATGCTTAACTCAAAACTGTGATATAAATACTTTTGTTGTCTTAAAAGTACTTAATGTGATATGTCCTTTCAACAAAATGATGCAGGTACTATAGAAATACTGTGAAGATCCCTAAAAAAATTAAAAATATAGCTACCATATAACCCATCATTCCAATTTCTGCATATTTATTCAGAAAAACTGAAATTGGAATCTTGGGGTGATATTTGCAGCATTTTTCACTTGGCCAAGTGAAAAATGAAAATACTTTCATATCCAATGATGGATAAATGGATATGGAAATTGTAATACAGTACATACAATATAATTAACCTTGAAAAAGAAGGAAATACGGCCATGTATGATCATGTGGCCGTATTGAAAATGCCTAAAAGGTTCATCCAAAGGTATGAACCTTTGGATCAAACTAAGTAATTTTTCTTGTACAGCCTGTGCTATACTAAGTATATAGAATACAGCATTTTAAAGATATACCTTCAGTAGTATGTCTTACATTCTAAAAATCAAAACGTAGCTCACATTATGATTTTATATTCATTGTACTCAAGAAAACTTTCCTAACTTATGTCATCTATTTTGTATTATCTTAGGTTGGTAAATTTTATTTCTGTTTTGTTTTTGTTTTAATATAGTATCTCTGTGTTATATACCTTTTAGTGGATGAGTATTTCCCAGTTTGTGAATGTCTTTGTCACATTTGCATTATAAAGTCTTGAAGGACCAGAATTGTTTATTCCTCTCCTTTAGACCCATAACACCACTAAGTTGTTTGAGTATGAACACAGAAAAAAAAAAATTGTCAATGCCTGCTTTCTCCTGGAAAACTTCTGTTTTAAAGCATTTATAGTTTTGACATTGGTGGTAAATTAGAACAAGAAAACAATTACTTGGAAACATCTTTTGATACTTTGAAATAAATCTGTAAAATATTAGAAGTATCGCAAAGCAAATATAAAGTCCAAAGAAATTGGAAGTAAAAATGCCATTTAAAATATTTCTGCTTTTATTCACTTAGAATGGAGTCTAGAAGAACAGTAGGCTGCTGTAATTCAGCTCCTTTTGTTTTTCTGCATTGTGACTCCCTATAGTTAATTAATAGAGCCTTTAATAGTATTTTAATTATGCAGTTGAAAATTAAGCATGTTTAGTTTCATTACACATTGGAAGTGCTGATTTCTTTCCAGTAACTCATTAAAAATTAGACTTAGACCTAATGTTGATAAATTTAGAACTTATTAATGTACAGATATGATTACAACTGTATTTTTATTTATATTGAAAGTCTTTCCTAAATTTCATTGATATTAATATCAATTTAGTAAATGTACCATGAAGATCACATTTACTTTATTACAGATTTAATATTTGTAAAATATTTTAACACTACCTATATGAAATACTATCTTTTTTATCTTTTCTGTCTTTTAATTCATTGTATAATTTGTGCTTGTTCTGAAATTCCATACATACTGTGATAGAATATATCTTATTAATATTAGCTCTCTTAGAATATTTGGAAGAAGATATATCATATAGAATATAAATTTTATCCTTAGAAACAATTTAGGTGAATTTTTTTCTCAAATGAAAATCAACACATGTTGACAAAAATTATAAAATTTACTACAACAGTTTTCATGTAACTAGTGGAACTCCAGAATAATTGTTTCTATGTCAAAATTGATCTAAGGAAAGTGATGTACATGGATGTTATATTCTGTATTTCCTTTAAAATCCAGAATATTTTAGTAGATTGAGTTTAGTCTTACAATGAGTTATAAAAATTTAAATTTTACTTCCCATATATATATATATATATATATATATATATATATTTGATTGTTTATAAAAAGACACCCACTGCTTTAGTTTTCTTAGTTTATTTTCCAATGAATTTTCACCCAAATTTCAGACAATCCTCATAATATCAATTATGAATAGTAACTACAGATGCAGAAGTATAGTATCCAGTATATACTTTAAAATATTCTTGTTTTTCAGAAGCCAAACTGAGCTTTTCCTACTTGTATTTATAAGTAAGGCTGAAGAAGATTAAAACAAATGCATTTGATTATCATTAACTTTTTTATTCACATGTAAGGATGCAAATAGAATTTCAGTTAGCAAATTTACATACACACATATATATATATATATATATATATATTGTACCATCAACATCATGGATGCCATAGGCAGAGAAAGGGAAAAAAAATTACATTAGGATTTCTAGAGAAATAAAACTCATATACAGAAACTAAGAACCATGTGATGATGTCATGTAAGAAGAAATAAATTCCTTTATTGGTGTGAATTTCCTGGCAAAAATGAATAGTCTTTCTTTTAGATGTTTTCTGTCATCTTAAATACTCAATGTTGTTGCCTGTAATTTTTCCCATCTAATGCTTAATAAATCGCTAGCTAATATAAAAAGTGAATGAGAATAGTGTCACCATTCACCCTGGCTGCACCAGGAGCCCAGATGGAAAAAGTTGTTAGTTCCTCACCAATTCTGTGTCTGCTCTTCCTGTGGCAGAAGGTACTCACTGAAACGAGTGCCAAAGAAAAATATTAGACTTCCCAAAATAAGACACCCAATCAAAAAATAAAGAGAGAGCTCACAAAAGTACACATGGGCAATAAATTCATGAAGAAATTCTCTTTAACAACATATAGATCATTAGTGAAATGCAAATTAAAACAACACAGGAATTCCACCTTACCCCAGAAGGAATGGCCATCATTAAGAAATCAAACAATAATAAATACTGGAGAGACTCTATAGGAAAAAGAAACCTTCTAAATTGTCCCTGGGAATATAAACTATTACAAATCACTATAGAAATCAGTATGGAGATTTCTCAGAAAACTGAAAACAGAAATAGCATTTGGCCCAGCTATTCCTTTTCTAAGAATCTTCCCAAAAGAATTAAATACATCATATTTCAGTGACACATGCATTCCCAAGTATATAGCAGCAGAATTTATAATAAATGTTGGAAGCAACCTGTATATCCATTACCAGGTGACTGCATAAAGATACAGTGGAGAACTCGAGTCCTTTCTGGGAACATGGCTGCAGCTTAAGCCATAATTTTAAGTGAAATAAATCAGTCCACCAAGTCTTAAATGATAAATGCAGAATAATAATAAAGAGCAAAATAGAAGACCATAGTAAATAGGGAGATAAATTGCTCTCAAAGGGGAAGAGATTCAGGAGATGGAGGGATTAGGGTGAGAAGGGAAGGATAAATGGTGAAAAGGAAGGAACTGGTCTGTGTTATCAGTATGTACTGACTTCACACAAGAATTGTAAGCATGTACTGCAAACGTACAAAACAAAGAAGAGGCAGAGAAAGGGAATGACAAAGTAAGATGTGTTACGTACATGTGCCAGCCTCATACAATTAATGTAAACATATGCTACACACACAAGTACTAACAAACTAAAACAAATGCGACATATTATATGTAACAGGAAAAATGAAAGATATGATATATTATGAATTTCAAAAAGTTAGATGATTTTTAAAAAAATTTTATTTAAAAGGAAAAGAAGAAAAAAACCAATTCAAAACAAAACAAAACAGTGTAAGGGTACAAGTAATACAGAAGTACAAAAAAAAAAAAAAAAAAAAAAAAAAAACAGTAAGAAATCACCAGTTAATAGATTGCACATTGTCATCTTAGAAATAGGTGCTCAACTCACAGGATCAAAGCATACAAAGTGGACATTTAAACAGTGAGACTGCAAACAGTTGTGTTCAATGATCCAACAAAAACTCAGTAATATGTCATCTATCCTAACACACCTAAACACACTTGCAGTTGTATCTTTTAGAGCACTTCTTTTTCCTTTCTTTTTTACAACAAAATTTACACATTTTGGGTTTTATTACTCCCACAGTTCTTACTACTTTTTTTTGGAAGAGAATAAAACCAAATATGACAAAACAAAGCTGTCAGTCAAAACCAAGGATAGACATAGCACATGATGTAAAAACAGAGTACAAGGTTATCAACAATGGTTACCATAATGCCTCTTGCTTCCTTAAAAAGAATTGCCAAGACACGCATTTCTTCAAAAATAGAGTTCTGAAAATACCCACTTTACCTAATAAGAGTAATGGAATTTTGCCAGTAGATCATCTGCTACCCTCTTATTCCAGAAACCCTTCTAATGCGACAGGGCCTTGATTATACATGGGAAAATAACACCGTTTCTCTTTATAGTGATGATCTCATCACTAGATTTTGTTTAGGCTGTTATTGAAGTTCTTTAGTAACAGCCTGCTTGTTGATGGATGAGTGAAGGGGCAATACTGTAACAATACAGACTTTCAGATCCAGTGAAGGTCCCAATTCCTTCATCCATTAAATGAAAATTAATATCCTGTGGTGAAGGTTTCATAATAAGATTCTAAGGTTTTTTATGGTGAAATAACTGTCAGTTCCACAGTTTTATATTGACTTGAACCAATTGAAATTGCCATTTTTGTGGGATAAGTATTGTCAGACTGACAGTTTCTCATGGTTCAGACAAATGTTTGGTATATTGTGGAATTATTTTTAAGCCTATCCAGAGTTTTTGTGCACACATACTTGCTTATTATATGGCAGATGTTCTGCTAAGCACCTTTCAAAGGTTATCATATTTAATCATGACATCAACCCAGTTCATAAGCAGTATTATTGTTTCAGTTTAAGAAGTGAAAACTTAAAGAAGTCATGGCATTTCAAGCTTTTGAAATGTGTAAATGATGGAACCAGAATGTGAACCAAGCCTGTTTTAATGTAAAGTTACCTAACTCTTCACAATGAAACTATTGATATGTTACACGTAAGAATTATTCCTAAGGGAATAAAGTATCTAATGAGACTCTTGAAAATCTTTTGGAAATACTTTTAGAACTTCTAATATACTCTTCTTAAGAACCAAAACTCAACATTTTAACTAAGGGTATTGTTCTCTTTTGAATTAACCAAAGATGCCTATAAAGTCTGATTTTTGGACAGTGGATGGAGATATATGATTATAATTTTGTCTGTTATCTATGCAATTTGGATTGGCACATTAAAATGAAGAACTGCTTAGCTCCCTGCTGAAAAGATGAATGGCATAAAGGACACGAAGGACATGTAAGTGAATGTTACTCAGTGGGTAAATGAAGTTAATTTGAACAGGTTACCTCCAACTAAATAACATCCTAAAATGAAGAAGACTACAGCCACAGTGCAATCAGAGGTTAGCGGCGATTGTTGGCAGTGGGGAAGAGAATAAGCACAGCACAGAGTATCCTGAAGGAAGTGAGATGCAATTCTTTGTACATTTGCCCAAACCTACAGAATGGACAACACCAAGAGCAAAAATTAACATTAGCTTTTGGTTTTTGGGTGATAATGATGTGTCGGGGTTGGTTTGTAAATTGTAGCAAATGTTATAATTTGTAATGAGAGAAGATATCCAGTTTTCCTGTGAATACAGAACAACTCTAAAAAACAAACATTCAACAGCAATGACAAAGACATTTAGTTCCCCAAACGGTCCCTTTAAAAACAAAGAAGCAGGCACATTTATTAAATGGAGTTGTGTTTTACATACTACCCTCAATGGTACTAACTCGCTGGGACCACTAACATTCCTTGCCGTGTATTTCTTCTTTGCCATTGATTCTTCTTTTTCTTTCTTAAATTGTGCTTAAGCCTAAAAAAGCATAAAATTATTATTATCATAAGTGCTCAGTGAGAGAATGTCAATTACTATAACAGTGCTGACAGGCGGGAAGAAAAATATATTCATCAGTTAATACCTATTTTAGAATGATAAAAGAAGCAAATAGCGTTGTGAAAAGCGACACTCCTATTTCGTATTCTTTCAAGTGCATACATAATCATATCCACAATTGCTCAGACACAGATAAACATATTCGTATACTTTTCAGGTTTGATCTCTTCCACTCTACTCCCTCCTAGAGGTAATGAGTCATATATAATTCTATTTTATCCTTTCCAAGTTTCTGTTCACAGAAAATGCACAAGTCCATATTTGTGTTTTGTCTTTTTATGCTATACACCAAAAGTGACATACTGGATAAAATCTTTAAAGCTTTTTATTTATTTTTTTTTCATTTAACAGTATATCCTGGAAATAGTTTCCATAGTAATTCATGGAGATTTTTTCATTTCCTTTCTCCAGTTCCACATTATTCAGTTATATGAATATGTTATTGTTCATTGAATCACTGTCATGTGTTTGAAGAGGTAGGTTATACTAACATGCTGCAATTCTATATAAGGCAGATGTATTTTGGAGGTAAAGGGCTAAATTCCTAGAATTATAACTCTAAGGTCATAAAGTAAGTGCATTTGGTGTATTGTTTTGTTAGATATTGCCGAATTCTCCTGCATGGTAGTTTTTCCAATTTATGTTGTCACTAGCAATGTTTGAGAGTTAAACCTCTCATTTTGGCAGAACTCTTAAAACATACCATCTCCTTTGTCTGTAGCATTTATATAAAGTGTTTCCACAGTGAAGCTGTGGGTATGGCAGTAAGTCCCCAACTTAACAAATATTCCAGTTGCAAACTTTCATATTGTGAAGTTTCACAGCTATGAACAAGCCTCGTATTACACACTTTGATGCATGTGAACAAATCATGGAAGTCGCTCATGTGTCTGCCTGACATTGTCACAGTTGTGCTGCTGTATGCTTACTGTGTGGTACTGTGTGTGTGTGCTGTAAATTGCAGAAGTGTGTACAGGGTGCACATCAGAGGTCAGGATGTCCAGTAGCAAGAGGAGCAGAATGGTGATGTGGAGAGGGCTGCTAGGAAGTGCAAAGCAGCGTGCATTGCGTATTTGTGTTGAAGGCATTCAAGAATTAACTGTCATACTTAAGAAGGAATCTAATTTCTGAATGTTTTAAAAGACAGAACTCATTCATAAGTCTGGGACTTACTGTATAGGCTACTTAAGAGGACAAAGTTTACAGAATCTTAAAATAATTATGGAAACAACACACAAGGGGATTTTTATTGAGACTGTCTGAGTCCCTTTGCTTTTTCTTCCAATTTTAATTGTTTTCCATTCATTTATTTTAATTATCTTTTTTTTTTGTTTTTTGTCTTTTTCCTTTTTATTGGTACCAGAGATTGAACTCAGGACTGCCTGCTTGTAAAGCAAGTGCTTATGCCGCTGAGCTAAATCCCCAGCCCCTTATTTTAATTATCTTAATGAAATGTTTATATAGCAAAAATATTTTGCCATTGTTAAATCATTTAGCAACTATCAACTCATGAAACTCTTGTAATAATCCTCCAAGTTAGGCAATATTATCCCACTCTTACATTACATTTTTCTCTATCATTTCTACTTTCATCTCTGTTTATGTTTTGGGCATTTTTTAAACTTTGAAAGGTTATCGTAGATAAGATGCTTTTGAAAGTAAGTACAAAATAATGTGTATGCCCTTTACCCAGTTTAAACTAATGGCAACATCTTATAAAAATAAATTTTCACAATGTTGATGTGCTTAGGATAGAGTGGATTTGCATCACAAGAATCCCTCATGTTGCTCTTCTAGCCATACCAGGATCCTAACTAGAAACTGGCAGTACCTAACATTCTCCAATTCCATGACACTGAGATTACTGAATGGTAACCAATGCTTCATTTCATAAGATACTTTCCAGACTGTCCATATTATTGTATGTTCCCATCAACAGTACATGAATGATCTTTTTCTTCCTGGTCTTGTGAGCATTTTAAATTGTCAGTATCATTTTTGCAGTTAGGCTTCTTAATCATTTATATGTGAGAAATTTTTAAAAATACATGAGAATTTTGTATTTGGTTTTTTTAAAGAAAAAGAAAGAAAGAAAGAAAGAAAGAAAGAAAGAAAGAAAGAAAGAAAGAAAGAAAGAGAAAGAAAGAAAAAGAAAGAAAGAAAGAAAGAAAGAAAGAAAGAAAGAAAGAAAGAAAGGGAAAACTCTGGAGAATCTCTCCAGAACAACTTGAAGAGAACCTAATTCTAATATGAACTTTGGAAGTAGTTGATAAAAATTTTATATAAGAATTATGTAATGCCATGCTGCTAGTGGAGTTTTCTAGAAGTTACCTATTAGTATATGGGGATGGCTACTGGAAACCTGTCTTTTCTTTCATTTAATTTGTGGAATTACACATTTACATCTATAGGATAATCATATCTTATAATTTAGTGAATTGTATATGTAATAAAATTACAAATTTATACTTTACCTCATTTACAAAATCGCATTGTAATTTCATCAATTTAGTAAATATTCTCCAATTACTAAAATTCAAAAATCTCTGAGATGCAAGATGGCAAAAAAATTATATAACAATGTAAGGTGTAAACTGAAGAACAAAATTTGTATTCAACTGAAGCTATGACCATAATTAGGTAACTGATTCTGTAATTTTTAAAATTAATCTTAACACAGATATAAACTTTAGGAATAGCTTTATAAAAATACAGCTTCAAATTAAAATGCTACACCAGATGTGGTAATACACGTTTATAATCCCACTACTTGTAGGCTGAGACAGGAGGATCCTTGCAAGTTCGAGATCAGCCTAGGCTACAAAGTGAGCTCAAGGGCAGTCTGAGCTACATAGCAAGACTCTGTCTCAAGAGACAATAAATAAATAAATAAATAAATGGAAATAAAACATTGAAGTAAAACTGTACTCTTCTCCATTTGGGAGTCAAAATGAAAAAAAAAAATAAATGTAATTTTGGAAAAATTATATATATATATATATATATATATATATATATATATATATCAGTTGAAATACTATTATTCATAGAGCAAAAATAACTCCAGCACACAATTTCATTAATATCTATGTACCTGTTATTGTGTTTTGTTTTTGCTTTTCAGTTCATTCTATTTACCTGTTTGTCCTGGTCCAGGAACCCTGTCAGGCACTTCAGCCAACTAAATCTGGCTCAAAGATGACCAAACTAGACCCTGCAACTGTGTCACCCTTGCGAAATGAACTTGAATGTTCATGTAGTATATTTAAATTAGAAAGGTCAAGATATGGTAGAGTTAGAGGAAACTCTCCAAGAAAATCTAGAGGGCATATGTAGGGAATCAGTGAGTCCATAGAGGGAGAAAGAAGCCTCACTAGAGGAGAGATGTTGCTGAGCCCTCTTCCTGCAATGCGACCACAGTTGTTCTGCTCTGTGTGGCCTAGACTGACCTCCTTTCCACATGAATGACTCACAACTGAATTGAAAACACCTTAATCAGTGAAAGGGAACAGTACAGTTTTTGTTTTTTTCTTCCATAATCATTAGCCCATTCTGCTAAACAGATACATTATCCATATATAAAGACCATGCTTTTTGTTTGTTTCTTCACATTTCTAATTATTAGAAAGCCTTTAGAGACTGAAAACCATTGAATCTATACCCAAATTTAGGAATCTGGAGGTGTTAGAGTTTGTGTCTGCATGTCCCCCAAAGCATCATGCAGTCATAGGTGGGCAGGCTTTTGTACAGGTAGCTGAACCTAGAGTTTGTGACTGATTGATTTGTAGTGCAGTGCTGGAAACAAGGGTTCTGGGACTGAGGCTGAGTGATTTCTGGATCAATACCTGATTGAATCCTAGCAGTCTGGATAAGCTAAAAACGGGCAGAAAGAGTTTTTTTTTTTTTTTTTTTTTTTTTCTCCTTTTGCTCTGGTTGCTTTTGCTGTCTTCTGCCATTATCAACTGGTGTCCCTCTGCCGTGTGCTGCTGTGCCATGGGGCTGGTGGATTACACAGTGAAACCTTCAGAAACTGAGCTAAATAAACGCTTTCCTCCCTTAATTTGGGGCATTGGGTATTTTGTCTCAGCAATGAGAATAGTATCTGAGACAGTAGGAAATACATTTACAATAGCAGTAGACTTTGGGTTCATGTTTCAGTTCTTAAGTTGGTGCTAGATTTGTTGGACAAACACGTGGGAGATGTTTAAACTCCATGACTATCATTTAACCAACCAGTACGAATCTGTTTCCAGTCATACAGCCGATCACCTAATTGTTTGCAGTGACACCCTGCGTACAGTTGATTAACATTAGGTAAAGGTTATATAAGTAAGCAGAGATGGATACTCCACTCATATGTATGCACTCGTGTTAATGATTAATGACAAGAGCATTCTGAACTTTTCCTAAAGTTCATAAATACCCTCTAGACTCACTATTGAGCACTTAATATGATTCTTCATGATTTTAGTTTCCCTTTTTTAAAGTAAAAGTTGATTAATCAGACTATATTTTCTATGAGTGCTTTTTCAGATGAGAACACAATTCAAAAATTGTAATTGAGGGTTTGTAGCGAAAAGAGACTATGTACTTTCAAAAACAAATGCAAGCTATGTTTCCTTTCATGTGTTGCTTCTGATTAGTGAGTTCTTTAATTCTCTTGAGCAGTTGTCCCTAAGTGTGTAACATGGAACATATAAAATATTGTGCTGAGTTCTGCTCAGTGTACAAATTGCATTATAGATAGACACTTTTCTTAGGTTTTTAATTTTTTTTTTATTTAGAGAAAAAAAGGGTAGAAATAATACAGAATTTCAAAAAAACAGTAAGAAATCAATAGGTGGTGTTACATATTGTTATGTTATTGTTACTTTTGGAGTCACAAACTCAAAGCCTGAAAAGGTGGACAGTCAACAGTACAAACCATTCTGTTTGATACATTAACAAAAACTTAGTAGTATGGTTATCTATCTTGCACACTTAAACATACACACCGTTATATCCTTTAGAGCACTTTCTTTCCCTTTCATTATTATAAATTCTGGGTCTTATTACTCATTCAATTTTTATTATTATTTTTATACTATAGAGACAATACAATATTTACAAATGTGAATCTGATTTATTTCACTTACGAGGATAGTCCTAAGCTGCCTCCATTTACATATAAAAGCCTCAAGATCATCTTTATATAGCTTAGTAATATCCCATTGTATAAAAATACCATGTCTTTTTCATTCATTCTGTGGTTGATGTGCTTTTTAGTTGTTTCCTAGATTTAGCTATTACAAATTATGCTGCTATAAACATGGGTGCACATAAATCGCTGTGACATGATTTTTTCAAATTTTCTGGGAAAACACCCAGGAGGGGAATAGCTGGATTGAATGGAACTTCCAATCATAGTTTTTGGAGGAATCTCCATACTGATTTCCACAATGGCTGCATCATCTGCAGTCCCACCAACAGTGGAGCAGTGTTCCTTTTCCCCCCACAGCCTGGTTAACATTTGTTATCAGTGTATTTTTTGATAGCAGTCATTCTTTCCAGAGTGAGATGAAATCTCAATGCTGTTTCAATTTGCATTTCTCAAATGACTAGTGATGATGAACAGTTTTTCATGTGTTTATTTGCTATTTGTATATCTTCATCTGAGAACTGTGTTCATCTCAGATGCCCATTTTTGGAGTGGGTCTTTAAATTTGGGGGACTTGATGTTTTTCAGTTTTTCATACATTCTGGATAAAAATCCTTTGTCTGAGGGACTGCTGGCTAAAATTATTTCCCATTCTGTGAGTTTTTTTTTCACTTTGTTGGTGATTTCTTTTGAAGTGCAAAACCTTTTTAAAATAATATGAGATCCCAGTTGCTGATTCTTTGAAGTGTTTCCCATGCGGTTTGCATTTTGTTCCTGAATTCTTTGCCTATCTGTATGTCTCCAAGATTTCTACCTACCTTACCTTCCATTAGATTTAGTGTTTCCGTTTTAATATTTAGATCTTATCTCCATTTTGACTTTAGTTGGGTAACAGACATGGGTCTAGTTTCAGTCTTTGGCATGTGAAAAGCCAGTTTTTCCAACACCATTTATTAAAGAGGCTTTATTCCAATAAACATGTTTAGCCCTTTTGTCAAATATAAGGTGGCCGAGTGTCTTTGTAGTTGTGTTTGTGTCTTCTAATCTCTTCCATTAATCCTCAGGTCTATTTCTTTGCCAGTACCATTTTCACTGTAGTTTTGTAGTATAATTTAAAGTCAGAAATTGATTTACCTCCTGCCTTGCTACTATTGTCCAGAATTGCCTTTTCTATTCTAGGTTTCTTCTGTTTCCAAATGCATTTTAGGAATGTTTTATTTAGACCTGTAATGTATGTCAATGATATTTTCATTAGGATTGCATTAAATCTGTATAACAGTTTTGGGATTTATGACCATTTTCACAATGTTGACTTTTCTTAAACACAAGCAAGGAATATCCTTCCATTTTCTAATATCCTTTTCAATCTCCTTTTTTAGAATAGTATGATTTTCGGCAAAGAAGCCTTTTACATTCTTGGTTAGGTTGATTCCTAAGTATTTGATTTTTTTAGATGCTGTTTTTTTTTAGATGCTATAATTTCTCTCTCGGTGAATTTTTTGTTTGTGTACAGGAATGCTATTGATCTTTTGAGTGCTGACTTTGTGTCCAGCTACCCAACTGAATTTGTTTATTACCTCTAGTAGTTTTTAGTGGAGCTTTTGGGGTCTTTTATGTAGATGTCATCTGCAAATAGTGGTAATTTAACTTCTTCCTTTCCTATTTTTTTCTTTTTATTTCTTTCTCTTGTCTGATTGCTCTGTGTAATATTTCCCAAATTATAGGGGAATAGGAATACAAATAGGAATTGTGATAGTGGACATCCTTGCCTTATTCCTGATTTTAAACTGAAAGCTTTCAGTTTTTGTCTATTTAGTATAATGTTGGCTGGTGGCTGGTTATACATGGCCTTCATCAGACTGAGGTAGATACCATCTATTCTGAGTTTCTGTAGGGTTTTTATCATGACCAAGTGTTGGACTTTATCAAAAGCTTTTTCTGCATCTTTTGAGATGACCATGTTTGTTTTTTTTTTGTTTGTTTGTTTGTTTGTTTTTGTTTTTGTTTTTGTTTTTTTTTAGTTTTTGACTCTGTTGATGTGGTGTATTATATTTATTGATTTGCATATGTTAAACCATCCCTGCATACATGCAAGGAATCCCACTTGGTCATGGTGTATAATCTTGGTGAATTGCTGCATTCTATTTGCCAGTATTTTATTGAGAATCTTTGCATCAGTGTTCATTATTGAGACTGGCCCATAGTTATCTTTTTGGTTGAGTCTTTCTCTGGCTTTGGTATCAGCATGATATTTGCCTCCAGGAATGAGTTAGGAAGGATTGTTTCCCTTGCTAGCTGTGTAAAAAAATATCCTCACTGCTACAGGGACAGTGCTGAAGCAACTACAGAAGCAGTTGGATGACTGAAGGTTTCAGATATGGTGATGTAATTATATGGCAAACGATGGTCAGATCATAATTGTTGAAGATTTATTTATACTTTTTTCAGTTTTTATTTGGCAGTATTAGAAATTCAGGCTGGGGATTTTGTGTGAGCTACTTCCCAGCCTGCCCTTTATTACTGGTACATGTTCGTAGTACATAATGATTCCATTCTTTGTGGGAGCTGGTTTATGTCCATAACACATTAATAATTGCATCCCTATCTTTTGATCCTCGTTCCTTTCTGCAAAAAATTTACCTCCCTAGCTACTATTATTTTTTTATTGTTTATACTTTTTCTCCTTAATTGTTTATGCTTTATGCTGTGATATTTAAGCTTTCATATATGATTTATTCCACTTAGCCTTCTGGTCTCATGGTGCGTCCATTTTTCTATTCATCTTTACCCTTCTTTATGGCCGAGTAGTACTCCATTTTATATAAATACCACATTTTCTTCATATGTTCATCTGCAGATGGACATACAAGCAGTCTTTTTTTTATTCATTTATTTTTGGTGTGTGTTTTTAAAATGTTTTTTTTTTTTTTTTTTTTTTTTTTTAGTTTGTTACAGGGTCTTTCTAAGTTGCCCAGATGAGATTTGAATTTCAATTCTCCTGCCTCGGTCTCCTTGAGTGCCTTGAGGCTTTTAGTTGTACCATTTGGAATTACAGAAGTCAAAATGTGCTCCAATTAAAATAAATTTGAAAACTCTTCCCTGAAATATATTCTTGAGTCCATTGCTTCACTGCATGAAGGTTATTGAGAACCACTGAAGAGTTAAGAATCTGGAAAACTTATTGACTTCTTTTATAAATGTTCTTCCAGTTATGAAATATTATAACTAAATTTGTAGGTATAATTTATAATTGTACATGTGTGTGTTTTCATGCATAAATATATAATGTACATTTCTCTTTTATAGACTTGTATAATAAAAACTCAATGATTAAGCACAAAATTGCCAATAACATACTTTTTCTATTCAAAATTTATTATTTTTAATTTTATTTAGCTGTGTGGGAATTAACGAAATTATTTTAATCTCTTAAAATCTTAGAATTAAATCCTAACATGAACTCTTTTACCCTTTTAATTTTTGATATACCAGTCATTTTTCTTTTAGAATCAGATTTTCATCAAGAAAATATAGTAATACAGGTTTAGCACCCCTAATCTAATATTATTAACTCTGAGTGCTCCAAATATGAATCATTTTGAGTCCTGACATGATGCCTCAAATGGAAAACTCTTCACTTAATCTGATATTATAACAGTCAAAATGAACATACAGTTAACTATGGTCTAAAATTACCATTGGGCTGTGTGTACAAGGTGTACATCAGTAATAAAGGAGTTTTGTATTTAAACTTGGATCCCATACCCAAGATGTCTCATCAGGTGTAAATTACTCCAATCTGTAGAAATACATAACCCAAATACTTCTCATCCCAGACATTTTAGATAAAGAATACTCAATTTTGGCTTCTAAAATTACTTTTAAGACTCTGTATATTTGTGTGTGGGGGTGGGGAATGTACCTAACACTTGCTGTATAATTAAATACAACAGTGAATCTGAGCAGATTTTCAAACAGCATAGGTGAGGTTTGTTCTATTACTTACAACCATCTTTGAAAAATCATTTAGAGAAATACAAAAGAGACAGAGAAATTGGCATGAGGCATGTTTTCATTTTATGCTGATTTATTGTAGTCACACTAGCTACAAACTGATACTGTAATTTTTTGATTACCATAAAGTAATAAAGTAAGTTACAAGAAAATAATGTATTTTTAAAATAATAAATTACAGTGAAAAATTAATAAAAATTTTAAGGTACATATTTAAGGTAATATTTTGGCTCTCAATAATTAATGCACGTTGAGCAAATCAGCCAAAAACTTCAGGTAAGACAAACTAGAATTATTGAATATAAAGAAAACGATATTTTGAATGTATCAGAGAATTTAACTATGTAGTGAAGAATTCCTCAGTAGCTAAGGTAAGTCAGTAATTAAGACAGAAGACCTAAGTAGTGGGGACTGTTTATGCTGAGAGGATACGTTATTTGCAGAAGACTATTGATATGGTGGATTACTGAGCAGAAAATTTGATAACCATACAGGTTTACCAAGGTAAAAGTGAGTCTATCTGTGAAAAATGATGACCTTAGTGAACTTCTGCAGTTTGTCTTGTGTCTCAATAATTTTAACACTAGATTCAAGAACAGATTCAAAACTCAGTCTCATAATGAAAATAAATTAATTAGGGGCACACATAACCTATTAGTGAATCTCAATAAATATAATGCTGAGTAACATATGTTTGTATAAAGTTGAAATAACCAGCATTCACAGGGATTTGTAACCTCTCTTGGGACATGGATGGCACAGGGACTAGTCTGGGACTAATATATCTAACCGCATGGAAATCATATAGAGTAAAGGAAGATTGTTCCAGCGCTCAAATTAATTCTACAATTTTTTTTTTACTACACTAGTTGGCATTTAAACGAATAAAACTAGTCAAAAGAGTAGGCAATATTTCCCAGAGCCAGCAAAAACTGGAATCTGACAGAATAATTGATGTTTCAAATATTGGAACTTTTAAATACAGATGATGAAATAAGTATGTTTAATATAGAGATAAAAAATAACACCATTTTCTGTTGAATCCTTAAAACTAGCCCCCAAATTATACCATTTGAAAAAGATACTAACAGAATTTTAGTATTGAAAGGTATAGAATTACTGGATTTCATAACAAACTAATGATACTTATAGAATACTTTATTGTCCTAGAAAAAATGTTTATAAAAGTATGTAGAATAATGCATAGAAAAACAAAAGAAAGGGGAAAACTGTTTAGAGATTGCAGTAAAGAAGATGTAGCATGTACTTGGATAGACTTTAAATTTTAGAAAATAGCTGTAAATTTTTTAGACTGAAGGATGATTATTTTATATTACTTATTTGAGAAATGCATATTAGAAATCTCAGTGAGGTTCAATAATGGCATTCAATAATGGCAACAATTTTAAAGAGTTTTTTATTATGGACTACTTCAAATTACAAAAACAAAAAATAAATTAGTGAATTATTGATATTATCAACTCATGGCCAATCTTACTGCATTTAGAGGTCCTTTTACCTTATTCCTAACATACTGTATTATTTTACAGCCAATCACAGATATCACATAATTTCATTTGTAAAACTTTCAATATGTGTCTCTAAAAGATTTAATTAAAAATTATAATTTCAATAGCACACCTCAATATTTTAATTTTTATTTTAAAATGAAAAAAGAAAAACAATTCAGAATTTCAAAACAGAGTAATAGGGGATTAACAATAGTTCGTATATTGTGTATTGTTATCTTCATTGTAGTTGTTCAGAGTACCAGACTTATATATGAAAAGATAATCAAACAACAAAAGTACAAACTATACTTTTTGGTTGGGCTAATGGAGATTAGTAGTATTCATTATCTAATCTTTTAATGTTTTTGCTTCTCTATTTATTTTCTCCTTTTCTCCATTTTAGTTGTTCCCTCCATTTTTAGCTGTTTCCTCCCCTTTCACTTTCACAATACCTGTTTTACATTTTGGATTGGACTTAACTCCTTCAGGAGTTAAGTTAAGTTAACTTTTTCTTCTAGGGACACAGCATGATGTTCACCCATATGAGTCCAAACCATTTCACCTCTGAGCATGGTCTCAGATTGCATCCATTTACTACAGAAGCCTTAATATTATTCTTCTTTATAGCTGATTCATACTGCATTGTATAAAAATATCTTATCTTTCTTATCCATTCTGCTGTTGGTGGCAAGCTACCCCTGCATTTTTCTGGGTTCCTGTCACATGGAGTATTGTTTTCTTGCTTTTGACTTTCAGACTATGAATTTCCTTCTGAGTTAAATGTGTTTCATCTATGCTGCTTATTGGTGTGTTGTTTTTTTTTACCACTCTGCCCATGTTTCTTTTTATTGGTGAATTGAGGCCACTTATATTAATGGTAATGAATGGCCTGTATCTGCTTGTCTTTGTCCTGTTCCTGTTGTTGTTTCTCTATTGTTCTTCTCTGTGTAGTTGCTTGCCCTACTTGGTAATTTCTTTATGTTGTCATTCTTGGAATTGTGGTCATTTTTATCTTTTTCTAGATATCTTTCAGTAGTCTTTAGAATTGGTTTTGTTGGTGATGAATTTCTTCAGTTGTTATTTGTCCTGGAAATATCTTATTTTCCCATTAATTTTTAGAGATTGTTTTGCAGTGTACATCAGTCTGGGTTGGAAGTTGTTTTCTTCAGACTTGAAATACTTACTCCCAAGCTCTTTTTGACTTTGCCATGGTTTGTATTGAGTAGTCTGCCGTGATTCTATGGGCTTTCCTTTATAGATGATCATTTTCTCTTCTTTAATAATTTTTAATGTTATGTTCTTTTGCTGAATTTCTGGGATCTTGATTATTATATGTGTGGGTGTAGATTTATTTGATTGTGGCTAGTTGAAGTTTTGTATGCTTCAGCTATCTCTATGTCACGTTCTTTTTCAATGTTTGGAAAGTTTCCTTATGTCCCATCTGTAAATGCCATTTGTGTTGAATTCTGCTTTTTCGCTGACATCTGTCAGTCTTATATTATTTTTCTTTGTGTTATCTTAAAACTGTTGAATTGTTATCGCCTGGTTCCTTGTTATTTTTAGGATGTCTTTCCTTTTGCAGTTGATAGCTTCAATCCTGTCTTGATGGTCTGAAAGTTTATCTGCACATTCATGCAGTTTTAGGACCTTTAAAAGGAATTTTTAATTTCCTAGCTATTTCTTTAAATAGGTTTTGTGAGCTCTAGTTGGTTTCTATATTTGTTCTTTCAAGATTTCAATCATTTTCCTATGCTCCTCTTTCTTTCTTTTTTTTTTTTTTTTTTCTAATCTAGGTCTTCTTTAAATATGTTCAGCAATTCTTTCATTTATGGTTGTGATTTCTTCTTTTACTTTAGATATTATGTATGATTTCATTTATTTTACAGCCTCACGAAGTTTTTTTTTTTTTTTTTTTAACTTCAATTGCTGTCATTTAAGAAGGTCCAGATGCGCAGCTTTCAGTTTCTTCTGTGTCTGTGTTTCTTGGACTTGTTCTGTGTGGACTAGAGGTCTAAGATTGCACTTTGCTTCTTTGTTTTGACATTTTACTGGATCCTTTAGATTATCCAGTTGTGGGATCCTAGGCACTTCTTGTATTGGCAACCCGTCTGCACTGGGCCTGGCCCCTGGATTTCTCTAAACCCAGGTTCTCAGGCATGTGGTCGGATTCAGGGGGGCTTTTCCTGATCCATGAGGCTGCATGGAGTCTCACCCAATGGCAGTGGACATACAGGGTTGTGCCTGGTTGCTTCTCCCAGCCTGTGCTGGCTACGTGCAGAAGGCTGTGATATCAGCCTAATGACATTTCAAAGGAATGACAATGCAGAATATTAACAAAGTTGTGGAAACCTGGGAGAATTGTATAAATTGTACTGAAATATAATAAGTTTTCTATTGTTTATAGAAATTTAACAAGGTTAAAGAATATAGTTTTACCTATAGGAAGCTAAGATGAGAGCTGGAGATAAGCTCTGTGTGCTTACTAGCATATGTGAATTTCTAGTTTTGATGTCCAAGGCTGAAAAAACACACAAAAATATATCATATATATAATGAAATGCATATGCTTCAAGAGACACACAGACAGATTCTTAGGAGTATTATTTGTTATAGATCAAACTAAAGGAAATGTATCCATCAGTAATAAAAATCAATAAAACATTTTTTATATTCATGTAGTAGAATAATATGCCATAGTGAGAATTAGTTAATTAAATCCACAAACAACATGTGATGAAAAGGATCATAAGAAAAAGGATTATAATCTTAGAAGAAATAGAATTTTAATTGGGACTGGGCCTAAAGGCATATTTTGTGATATTAGAATATTTAGGTGTGTAATATAGATAGAGGGTACATGAAACTCTTCACATTATCTTAATTTACTGAGTAGTGATATGATTTGTAAAGTTTGTGCTTATTGTATGTGAACTAACATGTTAAAAATATAGGCAAGTGGCTTGATTAGAAAATGGCCAACAAACGTATGAGAAAATAGTTTTATAAATAATCACTCAAATACATGTTAAAGCAAAATAATCTATTATTAATCATAATTAGAATATGTAAATTAAATATGAAAAGGTTGTGTTTTCTAAAACTAATTTATTGCTTGTGGAAGAAGGACTGGTATAAACATGTAAAAAATTATTGGGCATTTTCTACTGAATATGTATGTAGTGTGATCTAAGATTTCCTATTTTGCTGCACACCCTACAGAAACTCTTATACATTCTATAAGGACACACACATATATATATATATATATATATATATATATATATATCCTTCATTACATTATTTGTAATACTCAAAATGTAGAAATCTATAAACATCAGAACTAAAATATTACTACAGTGGAATATTCATGCAAATGGATATTACATACCAATCATAGTTCTGTTCAACAACATGAATGGGAATTTGCCTTAGGGAAATACTTTTTGTCTGTTGATATTTTCAGAAGAGCTGGGAATGTATTCAGTGGTATAGTGCGTACCTAACAAGTGGGAAGCTGTGTTCGATCCTTATAGCTAAAAATAAAAATTCAAGAGGTAAGGCTTTATATAACAGTTTTTATGTGCTATGTATTTTAATACATATTGTATTATCACTTTTTAAAACTTTTTAAAAATTATATCAAGTAACTGCTTTTTAAATCCTTATTTATATACGGAAACAGTCATGCATAGTTTTACTTGCCATTGATAATACAACTTTTAAATAAAACCAGAAACTACTCAAGAAGAGAGTACTACAGTTTATTTTAGCCCACAGGTTTGCCTGCAGCCTGGGAAACATTGTGAGACATTATCCCATCTTTAAATAAATAAAAAGAGTCAAGAAAATATGTGATATGGAGCATACTACTATTCCACTTAAAAAGCTTAACTTCTAATAAATAAATTAAGCCGTGTAGTTCTTTATTGAAATGAGCTAAAATTTATTCCAAGTGGGTAATATATGAATGTTCATAGAGTCCAGAAGCACATGTAAAATAAAAATACACTGTGTTTTAAAACAGTTGAAGTGTGGTATCTCAAGTACTTTTCTTATTGCTAAGGCCAGTATGCCAGAGAATAGTTAACTTGGCTCCAAGGCAAGGTGGCATGGAAGAGGCCTCACAGAGGAGAAATAGTCCATGGCAAGCAGGTAAGAGACAGTGAAGTAGCAAGCAGCAGCACAAGTCGTAGACAGGGTGCATTTAAGCAGCAAGCTTGCCTCCTTACTGAGGCTCCAAGCCTTTTGACTGATAGCACTCACACCCAGGGTGTGACTACCATTATCCACCCCTTCATTCCAGCATCACACCTTCATCCATGTTCACACACCCTAATCCAGTCACTTCTGAAACCCAGCATTTGTAAGCACATGGGTCTTGGGAGCACCTTCAGATATAAGCCATAATGTGTCATGTTTCAGCAGGGAAATTCTTTTTCAATACCACAATGTAAAGCCTTGGACTTCACTCTGACCTACATCCCAAGTACTTTTTAGTATTTATTTTGAGACAAGTGCTCTCCAGATCTCTCAGTTGATCAGATTGGGCTCAGTTTGTGATCCTTCTTCCTCAGTCTTCTAGAGTGTTAGGATTACAGGCTTGTACTGTGACTAGCTAATGTGAATTTTTGTCAAACTCCAATAGAGTTATTTCTCTTAACCTTTGTTCCAAAAACTACAACTATTCTGTGAATACATTTTTGTACATAATGAAAACTAAAGTTACATGCTATGAAGTATAACTATCATGTGATAATATGGAATAAATGCAAATTTACCTAAACAGTATATCCATAAATTAAATTTTCAAATTGATAGAATTTCTAAATATTTGAAAAATTGAGTTATCTCATAAGAAAAGTATTGACCCAAAAATAAATTAAGAAGCCATCTAATTCTAGTTGTTGGGGATTTAGCTCAGCAGCATAAGTGTCTGCCTGGCAAGAGTGAGGTTGTAAGTTCAATCCCTGGTATCAAAAACAAAACAAAACAAAACACAACAAGAGACCATCTAATCCTTAAGACCTCCTGCTTTGTACATTCCAAAAATACTCCAAAAGATACTGCTAATGTGGAGAATGACCTACACTTCTACACATAATAACCTTAAATTAAGTAGTAATAGACTAGTTGCTTATAATGACACAAAGCAAGAGAGTAAGCAGCATTAAAATATAGCAGATCATTGGAAAATATAAGTAAGTTATCTGACAGAAATATGTAAAACTCATTTTCATCCCAACATGGATTATTATAACTGATCTTTTTTGTTATTAATAAAAACATTAATGATTTTTCAATTTCTAAATTTTTTTTATTTAAAGAAAACAAAACAAAACAGAAAAAGGGTAGAAATAATACATAAATTCAAAAAAACCAGAAGTCATTAGTTGATAAATTATATATTGTCCTCTTAGAAATAGTTGTTCAAGTTACAAAAGTAAAGCATACAAAATGAACATTTAAAGAGTGAGACTACCAACAGTTCTGTTCAACTATCCAACAAAAACTTAGTGATATGTTTATGAATCCTACACACTTAAATATACATGCAGTTATATTCCTTAGAGCACATTCTTTTCCTCTCTTTTTTATAATAGCAATTACACATTTTGGGTTTTATTATTCCTACATTCTTATTACTTTTTACACCAGAAACACAATATGATATTTATAAACATGATATTTATTTCACTAATGAGGATAGCCTCAAGTTGTCTCCATTTAACTATGAAGGCCTCAGCCTTTCTATAGCCGAGTAATATTCCATTGTATAAAAATATCACATCTTTTTCATCCACTTTGTGGTGGATGGGCATCTTGGTTGTTTACAAGATTTAGCTTTTACAAATTGTGCTGCTATGAACATGGGTGCATGTATATCACTGTGTATGACACTTTTAGTTTTTCTGGGAAAATACCCCGGAAGGGAATATTTATTTGGTTAAAATGGAACTTCTGAGAATTCTTCATACTGATTTCCATAGTGGTTGCACCAGTCTACAAACCCACCAACAGTGGAGCAGTGTTCCTTTTTCCCCATAGCCTTGCAAACATTTATTATCAGTTGATTTCTTAATGACAGCTATTCTTTCCAGAGTGAGATGAAATCTCAATGCTGTTTTAATTTGCGTTTCTCGAATGACCAATGATGATGAACATTTATCCATGTATTTATTTGCCATTTGTATATCTTTATCTAAGAACTGTGTGTTCATCTCAAATGCCTATTTTTGGAGTGGGTCTTTGATTTTGGGGGACCTTGGCCTTTTTCAATTCTTTATGTTCTTTAATATTTATATTTTTTGACCCATTTGACTTTAGTTTTGTGCATAGTGATAGGCATGGATCTAGTTTCAGTCTTCAGCATGTGGAGAGCCAATTTTTCCAATACCATTTATTAAAGATGCTATTCTTCTTCCAGTGAACATGTTTAGCCCCTTTGTCAATATAAGGTCACTGAGTGTCTTTGTAGTTGTTCTTGCATCTTCTAATCTATTCCATTGATCCTCACATCTATTTCTTTGACAGTACATGCTGATTTTATTACTATGGCTTTGTAGTATAGTTTCAAGTCAGGAATTGAGATGCTTCCTGCCTTGCCTTTGTTGCCCAGAATTGCCTGTTCTATTCTAAGTTTCTTCTGTTTCCAAATGAATTTTAGGACTGTTTTCTCTAGATCTGTGTGGTATGTTAATGGTATTTTGATTGGGATTCGGTTAAATCTGTATAACAGTTTTAGGAGTATGGCCCTTTTCACAATGTTGGTTCTTCCTAGCCAAGAGCAAGGAATATCCTTCCATTTTCTAATATCCTCTTCAATCTCCTTTTTTTAGCATAGCATAATTTTCAGCATATAAGTCTTTTACATTCTTAGGTTGAGTCCTAAGTATTTCATTTTTTTTAAAAGATGCTTTGTGAAGGGCAATATTTCCTTATTTTCTTTCTCTGTGAGTTTTTTGGTTGTGCACAGGAATGCTACTGATTTTTCAGCATTGACTTTGTATCCAGCTACACTGCTAAATTTGTTTATTACTTCTAGTAGTCTTTCAATGGAGGTTTTTGTTGTTACACATAGAGTATCATGTCATCGGCAAATAGTGATAATTTAACTTCTTCCTTTCCTACCTTTATTCCTTTTTTTTTTTTTTTTTTTTTTTTTCCCTCTCTCGGCTGTTTTCCCTGGCTAGTGTTTCCAGAACTATATTGAATAAGAGTGCTAACAGTGAATATCTTTGTCTTGTTCCTGATTTTAAAGTGAAAACTTTCTGTTTTTGTCCATTTAGTATAATGTTGGCTGTTGGCTTGTCATAGATGGCCTTTATAAGATTGAGATAGATACCGTGTATTCCGAGTTCCTGAAGGTTTTTTATCATAAACATGTGTTGGACTTTATCAAAAGCTTTTTATGCATCTGTTGAGATGATCATGTGGTTTTTATTTTTGGATCTGTTCATGTGGTGTATTACATTTATTAGTTGATATATGTTAAACCATCCCTGCATTCCTGGAATGAATCCCACTTGGTCATGATGTATAATCTTCTTGATGATATGCTGCATCCTATATGCCAGTATTTTTTTGAGAATCTTTGCTTCAGTGTTCATTATTGAGATTGGCCTGTAGTTCTGCTTTTTGGTTTGGTCTTTCTCTGGTATTGGTATGAGAGTAATACTTACCTCCAGGAATGATTTAAGGAGGATTGCTTCCTTTTCAATTTCATTGAAGAGTTTAAAGACTATTGGCATCAGATCTTCTCTAAATTTCTTGTAGAATTCAGCCACGAATCCATCAGGGCCTCATCTTTTCTTTGTTGCTAAATCCTTTTATAATTCAAATTTATGGAAACATTTTGTCCTTCTAAGTGAGAGTTTTAAGTTTAATATTCAAGCATGAAACAAGTAATTTTTTCCCACCAGTAATTGATAGTTTTGAAAGTTATAGAAAGAGAATCTTAGGGCTGGGGATTTAGCTCAGCGGTATAAGCACCTGCTTTGAAAGTGCGCAGTTGTGAGTTCGATCCCTGGTACTGATTAAAAAAAAAGAGAGAGAGAATCTCATAAGTGTATTTCTGCAGTTTGGTGCAGTAATGAAACATCTTAAATTTCTTTTAATAAAAAAGGCAACTTTTGGTCAGAGTAATTACCGATTATAGTCAGGAATGAGCTCCATGCATTGTTTACTAGTGTGGTAATATTTTCTTGTTATACTCTTCCTTGTTGACTACAACCTGTACCATTACACGCAGTATATCTAAGTAGTAGTATATCATTTCCCTTTCTAATTTGCAATCCTTTTTGGTTGCAAAAGAAATCCATAATTCTTCATTTCAAAGTCCACTTGCCTTCTTGCCCTCTAGGTCTTCATTGCTATAATGTTTCATTTCTATTTTCTTTATTTTTTTTTTTTTTGAGTTTTTAAGCATTTTTCAACCATTGTGAGCACTTATCTAAACTGTGTTAAGCCTTTCAAGAGTTAAATATTCCAAATCGTATAGAAGCAATGACTATAAAACAAGCCTGAAACTTCTTTAATTTCCCAAAGACACTTCTTTTTATGTCTGTGTATTTAACTCCAAGCTGAATATATAAAGCTATATGAGTGAATTCCTTCAACAAGCTAATCTCTGCTCTTCAACTGTGTCAGTCTTTATGAATTTGTGTGTAGGATTTTTATTTGGTCATGAATCTTTCCACTGTCATAGCCTGGAGTAATTGTGTTAGGATTATCTGAAATGACTGTCTTTAACCTTCTAAAAGAGGAAAGTTATCCCATGCATTCCACGATACCACAGTTCCCAAACTGTCTCACAGGCAGATTCTGTACTTTTTGTTTTAACTCCACCTCTTTGCACGTTTCTCATGGGTGACTTTTTCCCCTTTTGATTCATCCCCACCTCCATGACAGCGTCTCTGCCTTTTTGTTTCCATGTCCTTGGAAAATAAATTGGAACTAAAATGACACAGAACAAATTGGAACTAAAATGTGTGTGATTAATGGTACAGTATTAACTTGGACCTGACATGCTTCTCTAGCCGCTTCTTGGCTAGTTATGAACTCCTCTCTTTTGCTCATTTTCCAGTCTATGCACTAGCCACTCTACACTTAATTCCTTCTCTTATTCTAGTGGGGCTTGCTTAGTTGGACTCTATGCTCTTGTGATGCTGACCACTTTAGCGTGAACTGTTTTCATCTTTACCTGCCAACATGTCAGTTAAATGTTGCTGCAGCCACAGATATTCAGCATCTAGTTTTCTGTCTCCGTGTCGCCTGTCTCTGTCTCTATGTCTCTGTCTGTCTCTTTCTATAGTGGGATTATTCCTGATAGGCAAGTGTAACACCACTGAACTACATCCTCAGCTGGCCATTATTTTTTTTTTAATAGAATAAGGTTTCTTTGAGAACTTTCAAGTCAGAAAAAATATTGCAAACTAAATAAAAAGTTAGTAGTATGTCTAGAGCTGAGTCATGCCTTCACATCCTCCCTCTTTTATCTAAATGAGATAAATGACTCCAATGTGTGTGACCTTCGCTTTCACTTCCTTACCAGAAAATCATACATTTGACTTTGATAGCCCTCGGGATGTTTTGTAGTCTCACATGTGATAATATGATAATTTATAAATGTGTATGAAATGTTTCTTTTCTATGTTTTTCTTTTTTATCTTTATTACATGCAATTTCATGACCTCACTATTTACTCATTTCACGGGCTTTAATAATTCAGTGAGCTTGAATATTTGGTTTCTCCACTTAAAAATGAAAATAGTAATAATGTTGAACATTTATTGAAGTTAATGATTTCTGACACTTTATATGTGTTATTAGAAATTGAATTTTGTTCACCCTCTAAACTACAGAAAATCAAATAAATTCACATAAGGGTTTTTTTGTTATTTTATAGTGAACCCAGAGGAAAGTTTATGATATCTCTCTCAGTGCATTTATGCTGCTATATATAGCAGACATGAAAGGAAAGGAGTTAATACAGAATATCTGTGCATCAAGACTAAATAATAGAAAAAGGAAGATATTTTTTGTCTTTATTCTCATCTCAGTAATGTTTAGTATTGTTCTATTTTAATGATTAACAGTCAAATGAATATCTTACAATATCTACTGGTAAATGCATAGAACAATTATTGATGAGAAAATGTGAAAGTCATTGTTATGAGTGCATTTATTGTATTTTTAATGGAATGAAGAAAGCCCCTAAAAGGAACAAGAACAGAAACAAAAGCATGGATGAGATTACTTTACAGTTGTTTTTAAACTGTGTTTGCAAACACAAATGTTTAGGTAAGTTAGGTTCTTTGCCCAGGGTCACACAATACGTCATTGCCAAAACCTGCTCTAACCTAGATTACTCAAATATGGTTTCTAATGTTAAAATATACCTCAGTATTTATACCATGTATTACAATGAATATTATGTTATATAATACTCTTTTCAAATAAAGTGGAATTTACATTAGTAGATATGTTTCAGGAATGTTTATATGTTATATGTTTATACACCTTTATTAAAATACATTTTCTTTTATGTCTTCAGAAATTTAGTGCATATATCATTTATTTATCAATGCATTTACCCATGCAACTTTGTAATTGTACAGATTGGTGAATATATGGATGTATAATGACCTTGTGGAACAGAATATTAAATATTACATTTATAATACAGTGACAGTTTACTCTTCTCACTCCAGAGCAAAAAGTTGTACAGGTAAATTACTTTTGCTGTTGTGTATGCAGATGCAATTATGGAATGGATTTAAGAATTCAGTCCCGGCTACAAACAAGTTAGCATCAAAACTGGTAGTGTAAGATGGTAAGATAAATGATTTGAAAATAAAGCATTGAAGTATGAGTTGTGAATTAGGATTAATGTTTGCTTTTCAACTGTGTGACCTAATTTCTGTTAAATCAATTCTGTCATTCTCAAGTTTAGGTTAACTACAGAGAGTTTAACACACTCATAAATGTACAAGGTTTTTCCAGAGGAAAGCTGTGTAGTAGAACTTTTGAAACGATGTTTTGTATAGGCAGTTTCTAGTAGATTAGCCACTAAGCTCATGCGGTTATAAAGCTGATGAAAAGTGTTAGGTGTGATTAAGGAAGTAAATATTTCATTTCATTTAATTAAGTCCGATTTCAATTTAAATAGCTATATACAGATAATAGCTTGGAGGTTAGAGCAGATCCATAGACTTTGGCATCTTTTTCCAAACTGTGTGGTTCAGGTGGTCACTTGACATAATTTGAATAAACCACAGAATCTAAAACTAGCATCATTCTGAGAAATGATTTACTTCAGGAGCTTTAGACTGTATTCATGACTTCCAGTAAGAAATAAAGTTAATTGAGACACCATGCACATACACTTCTACATGATTAACTCACAAGTTTCTTAAAATAATTATTTTTAGTTTATGAATTGGAATATTGATTTTTTCTATTGTATTATAGCTTATAAAGTTGTTTTCTGAATTTCATTAAAATTTTTTGTATCCATATATGCTTCATTTTACAGATGAGGTCATTGTGCACTGGAAACTTTGGATGAACCTATAATTACCCCAGACATGTCAGACGGAATGCCATTGTTTTATGTATAGCAAATCAACTTAAAAATAGACCCTTGACTTTTGTGTAGTTCGGAAAGGTATAGTGGTAACTGTAGCTGAACCACTAAGTATCCCTACAATATTAATCCCCTTAATTATTCTGGACAAGCTATATTTTGTTGGTAATATTCAAAAGTACTTGGGTTTGTGCATCATGCTACTCTAATTTTCTAGCTGTTTGTCTCACAGAGAACATAATGCATGACTTCTATTTTTTTTTTTTTTTTTTTTTTTTTTTTTGTCTTTGGTGAATCAGTGTCTCACTATGCAGTTGAGGCTTACCTTGAGCTTACTTTTTGGCCAAGGCTGGTGTTGAACTCACAGGGATCCTCCTGTCACGCCTGGCTAGGACCTCTGTCTTGACTTTTATCTGTGTTAGATGAGAAGACTATTCAAGGTACAAAGATCATAGCCTATTTGAAATGTTCACCAAATGAGATTCATTATTTATCCATACTACTGAAACTAAGGTCAACAATTAAAAGCACTTCATTTTATAAATGTATTTCAGAGATGCTGAAAAGAAAATAAATACCTTAAGCCAACAGTGGCGTAGTAGAATAACACTTAGAGATTCATAATCCCTAGGCCATATTATTTCAAGCATTATATATCATTTGAGGCATTCCTAAAACTTCTTCAAGAAATTTGGGGTTCAGATTTTTAAATTATATTTTACTCATTTCCAGAGATGCAAATTAAAAATGACTCCAGTCCAACACCAACATTGGAATGAATGGTATGAAAATTCATATCTTATATATTCTTGTATTTCATTATAGCTGCTGACATATGTTTTGTAGTTTTTGTTAACTAATCTTAAATTATCAATGAGATTTTCATGTGATACAAGGATTCATGGTTCAAATATTTTATAAGTGGTTTGTTATTTATACTATAAAAGTGTAGACCCAATCCAGTCAGTCCACCAAATGTTTTGAAATTTATATCTCAGTAATAATTTTTGTAAATAAAATGTATTTATGGAGGAATGCAATTGAAGTATCTTCCTAAATGATAATTATTAATTATAATGTTAAGCCCGTTTTAACTAAGTGAACAATATCAAAATCACCAATAGTAAGATGCATCAATTTTAAAGTATAATGATGTGAAAAAAATGTAATCATGAAAATGCAGTAAAGTAAACCTGAAGAACATTGTATAAAGAAGAAATACTCTTCAAAAATGTCAAGGTTATGAGAGACCCAGCAACACTGTCATAAGACAGAAAAAATGAAGAATTAGAAATAATTATATGTCAAATTGAATTCTGCAATACATAGTGGAAGAGAAATAAGACATTAACAGAAAACTAGCAAAATTTTAAATAATTTTAGAGAAAGCTAGGTAAACATTATATAGAAACCCTCTTACTTTTGCAACTTCTATTTAATTCTAAAATGAATTGAACATTAAAAGTAAAATATGATGGCTTATGAATTGTATAATTTAGCCTAATATCCCAGTATAGTGCTCTTTGAAATCATTCAGATATTTTTCTGATATAAAATTTTTCATAGAAGAATAACAAAGTCTTTAAAAGTACGCAACACTGTAAAATATGTTTCTACAGTTGGCAGCCCTAAAATAGAACTCAGTACATAAAAATTTATGCAATTATTTTATATAACACTCAGCAATCTTACTTTTCTTTCACAAAAGGTACCACATTTTGAACATTATTGTAGAGCTATCAATATCAAGTCTTAATTTTTGTGTCTCACTACACATTATTATAGCAGTTGGTACAAACATTTTTTGAAATCAGAGAGTGTTAATAAAAGCTTTGGTAAATGTGCATGGAAAATATCCAAATCGGTTTTTCAGGGAAACTTCAAACTTGTTTTCAATTGGACTTCCAACATATTCAGGAAGTTTTCAAGATAGTGTGTTCCTGGACGTGACTAAGGCAGAAACTTGTTTGAGGAAAGGGGTGGGTTTGCCCCTCATCTGGTCCACCTAGTGTGTCCTGCGTGCATCCAAATAAACTAGATGATTTCATGTGTCCTGCAGTGTTTTCCATTTGTTTTGCAAAGAGTATGTTTTTTAGGGGGTTAAACGTACTGATTCAAATGTACTAAAGATGTCTGGCTACAGGTATGAACTAAAGATGTCTGTCTTTGGGTAAAATCTCCTGTTTTGTTTGCCTCATCTAATCCAATAACGTGTAGCCATTCTTAAAAAGAGTGAGGATTCCAAGGGTTGCAGAGAGAATTTTATATTTGTAGAAATCAGGATATGAGAGATAATGTACCTCTCTGTTTTCTCATTGTAAAGGTTGATTTTAGCGATATGCTCTGGGACATGTAACTGTAATACAATTCTGCTTACTGTGCACTGGCATCAACCATTGTGGCACATTTAATTCCTATTAGGAAGAAAACATTTTCCCAAAATTTGAGATAGTGAGTTTGAGGTCTGTAAATATGCAGTTTAAGTAAAGTCATTCAGGCAGATTTCAAATCTGGAAATCTAATTTTGGATTCTATATTAATTTTTACACCATACTTCAGGTAGGAGTTTGCATTCCAAAATGGATAAGGCAATTATCTAGCCTTTAAGAAGTCCAGAGATGAAAGATCAAAATTTATTTGTTCCACAAACAAAGCACATAGAAGTAAATGAGGATTCACTATTTGCAGTTAGTTATGAAATTAAATAAAATCTGCATTCTTTGCAGGTAATGCATTCACTAGAACCTGCATTCTTTCCAGGAAATGCCATGATCATCATATTTGACTTTACTATGTAAGAAACTACCCCCAAATCATCTTCACATAATAAAGATTCCCGATTGCTGAGGTTTTGCTGAGACTTCTGTGGCTTCTGAATCTGTGGTTTTGCTGAGAATTTTGTAAGTTCTGAATTGGGTTTTCCTAAACTAGTGTGCCCCACCCACCCATCTATATTCTGCCAACAGCAGTTTCTGGTTGACTTATTCATGTGTGATTAATGAGTAGGTGCCATTTTAGGTAATGGCAGTGTTTGAAAATAATCTCTCTAATACCAGGAGGCTAGACTGGCCTTGTTCACATAGCGATCCTGGAGCAAAACCTTCTTACAGTGTTGGTTCAGAACGTCACATCATTGTTTCTACCACATTTTACTGAACAACTCAAGATACAAGGAAACAAGACTAACCTACATCAAAAGGGAAATATACTTAGCCTGTTGTTAGAAACAGTAGTATATTCACATTTCAAAGGGTCTGAATTGTTCTCCTTCCTTTCTTACCCCTCCCCCTTTTCATTCTTCCCTTCCTTCTTGCCCTTCCTCTTCTTTTTTTCTTTTTCTTTCCTTCCTTCCTCTCTCCCCGTCTCTTTATTTATTTCTTTCCTTTCTTACCTTGTTTCCTTCCTCCCTCCCCTGTCTCCTATCCTCACCTGTCCTCTCCTGTCCTCTCCTCTCCTCTGTCTCACAGTTATGCATTAACTTGCATAATGGATCTTTATGATTTGTCACCTTAATCTCTTCTTCTAGGATGGTATTCCTCCTCTTTACTTTTTCAAATTTTCTGTTCACATATACTTTACGTGTTGTTTCTGAGAATCTACTAATATGGATCCAACTCTGTGACACAAATAAAATTGTTCATTTTGTGGTTATAATATTTATGGGTGTAAGAAGAAGAGAGGCCTTGGAGATTAATTGGACTCTACTGTAGTCGTAAATGTTCTTATGTGTTGCAAAGCTGTGTTTGCTGAGACTTCTGCATTTCATTGGTAGAAGATATATTGCAGCTCTTCTGTAGTGTAGTTTAAGTGATTTAAAGTCAGAAAAAAAAATTGTTACAGCCTAATTTCTATTAGTTTATTCTCTTCCAGTGAATGGAGGAGAAAGACTTCTCTTTTACCCCCTTCTAAGTGCTCTCTGCTTCTTATTTTACATGAAATGCTTGTTGTGATCCTGTTAGAATTACCATCAGTTAGGTGTTAGTCCTTCTGTGTTGATAGAAAAGTAAAGTTTAAAACACGTAAGTGAATTGTCTATGTTTTAAAAATCTTAGGTTTTAAGCAGAGCTTGCCCTAATTTGATTTTACATAAAAGTTCATTTTCTCAAAATGAATTTGCTCTAGGGAAATCCAGAGTGACTAGAATGTTTTTCAACTCTGCTTAAGAGAAAAATAAGCATATATAAAATCTTTTATCTGCTGTACAGGTTCAAAATTTATAATTTATAATTGAGAAAAATCATTAATTTGATAATGAGTTTTTAATAAATTATTTTCTTTACCTATAAAAGTTTTATGTACTGATTATAGAAATAATGAATATTAAAAGGAGAGATTAAAAATAAATAGCAGTGATCTATCACTGAGAAATAATTCTTAATTTAGTGATATTTCCTTCCAGTATTTTGGTATGATTTAGAAATTTTATAGTTGGTGATGTATGCAAATATTTATAATATCATTTCCATATGTATATGCATGCATGTATATATGTTTTTAAAATCAATGGTTAAGGAATAAAAGATCAAGAGATGAATGGAAAATATATTAAATTCTTCATTAAAATGAAAACTGTATGGATTTCATTGTATAATCTTCATTTATATAATCATTTACCAAAAGATCACTTCTAGAACTTTTGTCCTACAAATGGTTGAAATGCGGAAACACAATCCCAACTCTACCTGGTAAATTCACAACATTGTAATAGAACAATAATATAAACATTAGTGGAAGACTATTCAACCATGAAAAGAATGGAATCTTGTCATTTGCAAAAGTGTAGATAAATATTGATGACATTGTTAAATGAAATAAACGAGAGAAAAACAAATACTGCACTGTCTTACCCATGTGCAGAATCTAAAATGCTAGTCATACAGTAAAGTGGTGTTTGTCAGAGGCTGGAGAAGTAGAGATGGGGAAACAGGAGGTACAGTTTCGATTAAAGATAAAAAATTTCAGTTAGGAAAACTAAGTTCAAGAATTTTACTATACAACATGTTGACTGTTATGGATTAAAAAACTGGTGGTCAACTTAATGCCAGCTGAATTAAATCAGCATGATGATAAGCTTAGATGTTCCATCTGAGGAAAGTTGCCAGCATAAAAAGAGATTAGGAGAAGACAAGCGAGACATCTAAATGTTGCAGTTTGAGCCTTTGGTTTTCCTGGAGGAGCTCTTCATGACTAGCTTCCCCTGTGTGAATTCGACCACTGTCATCAGAGGAGCTCAGGACTTTGTTGGTGAGAGTGGCTATGGCTCACTTTGGGGGAGCTCTGGTCCTTACATCAAGCATCGCTTCCTCACTCCAGAGGGAAAGATGCGTGCCATTTAATCTACAAGAGAAACTTGTCACCCTGGCTTCCTGGCATGTACTCAACTGTTCTTACTGTCAGAGAAGCTCAGGGCCTCTGTGTCACTGAGGATGGCTGTGGTGCTTTTCAGGACAGCCCTGGTCCTTATTATGAGCATGACTTCTCTGCTCCAGTGTAGAAACCTCGACCTCCCAGCACAGCTGCTTCACCCCGCTGGCATACACTTTGTAGCTTTCACCGCTGACCTTTTAGGCCTTCCCAGCACAGGTCCATAAAACAGACTGCTGTGAGAGTCATCCTTGTGGGCTCAAGACCTCCAGTTGGACTTGTGGAAGGCATTGCCATGAGCTCTCGTCTTCATCTGGACTCATACAGGACATTGCTGTGGGATCCAGGCCCTTGACTGAGTATTCTGTATCTTTAGTGTTAGGGGCAGATTTCCTGCACTTTCTTGTGTTAAACTGGATGATCATAAAATAATATAAATTCTGTGTCTGATTCTAAATGTGCTCTTCACAACTTCTGACTACAACATTGACAATAATTAATGATTCATTGTATTGTTGAAATACAGTGACAGTGATCTGTTTAAATATGTTTTTACCACAAAAATAGCAATGTGAGTTAATACATATATTAATGGACTGCATTTAAGTAAAAATGCATATCATGATTTGCACAGCAGATATATACGCTTTTATCTGCTGCTGTAAAAATTAAATAAGTTTTGAAAAAGGAACAGAAGCATCTGTAGCATTTTTGGATAATATAGACATGAGAATAGTGCCTTGGGCCTCAACGATTATTATATAGTGGATTGAACCTTAGAAGCATAATCAGTTGTAACTTCATATTTGCATTTTTGTTTGATATGTAAGTATATGGGCATTTAAAACAATGCATTATGACAATGATCCTACTATCTGACTGAGGATTTGGAGATTTTAAAGCCTTGGTATTTGCAAAGGGAGGATATAACAGGAACTGACTAGAAAGTGATTACTTGCAATCCTTCATTTATTATTATGGCTGTATCTTTAATAATCAGAAATTTCCAATTCATTCTTTGTTAGATTTTTTTTTTTTTGCTTTGCTTTCCTTAGTATATTTATTCCCTACTAACATTTGAAAAGCAGATGCACTCTGTGAAGGAGAATATTTTCTCACCTGTCAGTGGAGATGCTATGAATGAACCATCAGGGAATTGAATGTCCTTTTAATAAAGAGACTCAGTTTCTTTTGGTAAATGATATGACTCACTGCATGGTTTTAGTAAGGAAAGAAGTCATCCATTTTTTTTTTCAGCAGACAGGTTTAATACAACTAACAAAAGAACAAAGTGGTAGAAGAGAGATTTACAATGAAATTGAAGTCTTTCAGATTGAAATACACAATTTGCCAAAATAGATTTACCATTAAGCTTATACCTAAGTAAATTCACTAAAAAATAATAGGAAAATTATTGCAGTGTATATCTCAATGGGCAAGGTTCTGATATTATAGAAGAGACACATTTTATTGACAGTGTTCCTTCCCCATCTCTTTAAAGAAACACATTTTCTAAACTTGGTGTTGTTTCTTTGCATAATCTTCTTGTTACCATGATATTTTTTTTAAACCTATAAATGAAAAATATTTAAAAGTATACAGGGAACGCTGTTGGCACATGTAAAGACAATATAACAGTAATTTAAATGAGAAATGTCATTAGATTTAGCCATGAATGCCTTTAGAATTGATTTTGAGACTATTTATTAAGCATTTGTTATGTACTCAGTTCTAAAATGATGACTAAGACTGTATTCTTGTCTCTCAAAGTTTTATCTACCCAAAGTGCTATGAATAAAGGCAATTAGTATACTATGTCAATAATCCTATAATAACTGTGTCATAAAGTTCTAAGAAATTACATGAAGATACTAAGATATTTGGATTTCTTTGTAGGGTGATATAACACTGAAAACTGATACAAACAGGATTGTATCCTAATCAGAAAACCCCAACCGCCTATGAAGACATTTGAAATGGTTTGTTGATGTTGGAATTGGGGAGATTGGGAGAAGATTTTGTTACAGTTGCAGACAGGCATTTGAGGGATGTACTGGTCATGAGTGAAAGGAGAATTTGGTCAGTAACAGAAGAAAATAGAAAGAGGGAATATTTGCAATAATGTGTTAACATGAAGTTCTTATTATTTGCTAAAAAAGAAAAGAAAAGAAAAGAATACCCCTGTAATTCACAGGCAAAAAAAAATCTTTGTTGTACATGTTATTGTATTTTACATAAATGATCTAAGCACTTTTATAATTATATAATTTCATATATAACAGTCTGATATAATGTTTTTACTTACAACCTTGTTAGATTACAAAGATTTGGAGTAGTACAGAAATAAATGCCTGCATGTTGAGTATTAGATTCTCAGGTTTTTTTTTTTATTATATATGATAGTGGGGTTTAGATTAAAAACTATACAGAATTTTTATTATATAAAATAAATATAAATATGTACCGATTTGAATTTCTAGACTACGATTATTAACTTTAATATTCAGGTTTAATTATATGTAGGCATATTTTGTACCATGTAAGCATAATTTTAACTACGTTAACTTGCTTTTGTCTCGTTAAAGATTAATTTTAATTATGCACATTAAATAGTTCTTAAAAATGATTCTTCAATTGTATTTATCATATTGTCAGTATTTTTAAGGAGATACAATTTGCAGGAAAGTAAATTTCAAAATCAAATGAATGGACGTTTTACTAGATTGCATCATAAATATTCTTTTTTCTTCATTTACTAAAGTTAATTCCACGTTCATTATGAAAAATATAATTTGTGAAAATAGAGGATATATTAGGTTTTTTTTTTTTTTTTTTTTTTTTTTTTCGTACTGTCTAACCCTGAAAGGTTAGACAACTTGATTAACCAGAATAGTTTCTTTCTGTTAGGCCATATTTATATAAGAAACTCTAGTCATTAGGCCACTCAGGATGTTAAATATTTCATTAGTGAACCAATTAGTATTTCTTTGAATGCTGACTAGTATGCTATGAGGTAGAACTACTAAAAGTGAAGTTGTTTATAATATATTAACACTCAGAATAATAGCCTGACTTTGATCTGTTTTTTTTTTTTAATTCACTATTCTGACATGTATATTAAGTGCTACCAAGTGCCAGGTAACATGCGAGATATTGGGGATACTTACAAATAGATGAAAACTACAGTCTCCCACCTTTTCATAAGACTCAGAATAAGGCAGGAGAAGGTACAGATTACAGGTCCCTTTGATAAGTGCTCTTGTATCTGACACAAGCTATAAGAAAGATGGCATCATTTGACCCCGAGAGAACAGTGATTTTCTTTGTTTAGAAGAACATGTTTAATTGCTCAGCTTCTTCATTGTAGTATGGAAAAAGTCATTCAAATACCTAAAAATGTGATGTCCAAGGCAGCAAGATATAACTGAAGCATTTTGTCAAGAAATGAAATGTGAAAACTCAAAGTCAGTGTTTAAGGATTGCTTGTTTACAGGTGCTTTGAGTTGTAAGACCTACTGTAAGACCCATTTAGATTGAGTTCTATATTGATTTAATTAATTGAATTTCAAGCATCATCTTGAATAAAAATTGCCTAACAGAAAGAATATTAGAAAAAATAAGATCCTTTAGTTGCCTTAAACTATATAAAGAGATTAGAAAATGATATTGCTGGCATAATAGCAGGTGTCCATCATCATATATGAGTCTCAAAGAAAACCTAGCCATGAATGCTATTGTAGGTAAACAGAAGAAAAAGCTAACAAGGCATTAGTTAATTTAATTACTGTAAGTGATTGGATCACATGACCACTTTTTACTTTGGCTTCTTTATAGCATTGAAAATACTTTCAGGGTACTTCTGGTCCAACATAGTCCTTTTTTTCATTTTAAGGAGAAAATCAATAGGTTTTCAGAAAATCTTTAAGGAAAATGTCAAAGAAAATAAAATCTTCCTCAAGTACCAATAATTTAAGAACATAGAAGTATATACCAAGATTTCTAGAAAAATGAAGCAATGTGAACATGGTTTCGTTAACCATATCTATACTACTTTAAGCAATGATGATTTAACCCTAACATATATGCTACTTTGCGAGAAACAGTCAGTTTCATGGGAAAGTTATAAATTATGGTAATTCCTTTAAACTTTTATTTAAATTACATGCTATTTTGACACTAAGAAAATAGACAATTTAGGAAAAAATTTTAAAAATAGAAAGATTTGAATGTTCATTGTCTTGTTTATGTAAACATTTTTTAGAAAGTACTAATCAATACTCTAATGTGGTAGTGGTATCTGGCTCCCACTTGACAAATGAGTGTACTCAAATAGCTGTACTGATGGTTTCACTGATGGACTAGTGAAATTTCTTCCTGTATTTCTCTAATTGTGTATCTCACATTACCAGTCTCTAAACAGTAACGTGAGTGAATTGAATTACATCATATCTTGGTCCTTTGGGTTCTTCCACTGGAATTTATATAAGATATACCTACATCTTGTATAAATAAGATATAAATAAGGTGTATATATAAGATATACCTATATTTATGATGTGGTATAGATTATAAAAAATAGATGAAGGCAAATTTGGACCAATCTCTTGGGCTTCTCTTTCCACTACCACATCTTAGCCAGGCTTTTATCCCCTAACATTTAAATTATGACCTTAAACCTTTCCCTTTCCTTCTCTTTCTGTAAAGATTCATTAAGTAATCTGAGTAAAGCATCATGCTATTGTTGGATTTGAACATTGTTCCAAAAAGTCTCTCCCCGTGAGCAGTGTAAAGTCAAGCAGAGGCCATAGCCCCTAAGTGCTCACATGGCAGTATTCCAACAAAACCTCTGAGATGTATTAATTGACTGATTTATTCTCAGTGTACATAGACAGGGTTATCATCCTTTGAAAAGGATCATTTCCTTTATCTCCTTATGCCTCAGGTCACCGTGGCTTCCTTGAGTTAGACTAAAGTAAAGTTTCTGTGTCTTTCCTTAAAATTTATGTATTCTCTTCATGACTCAGTCATTTGCTTAAAATCATTTACTATCATCGCTTTTCTTGGCTCTCTTAATGCTCATTGTCAAGCACACTTATGTGTCATAATTGGCATCCTTCCTCTTTTCTTTCATACTGGCCCAGCTCCAGTTTTGCAACTCCATAAATCTTCCACTGGCAGAAATTTGCTCTGGTTTCCTGAGACCACATACTAGACATCAGCAGTACCCGCTGAGGACGAGTGATGTTTCCATATAGCACTTAGTGTTTTCTCTTGTTTTCAGTCCATAGAAACCTAAGAATAGGGCTCACCATTTTAGAGATTTCTTTCTTTCTTTCATACTTTCTCTTTTATTTTTCTAAGATACTATTACTTTAAACTGACAAAGCAGAAATTCTTTTGAATTATTCCTACTGGATAATGCAATCATTATTTCTGGACAAGGATTACATTTTAGGTTAAAATTGGTCAAGTGGGGTGTGTGTGTGTGTGTGTGTGTGTGTGTGTGTATGTGTGTGTGTGTAGTCTTACCAAAGTCCTATTTTATATATTTACATGTAACAAAATTCTTTATTATACTGTGTTTGGTATTTGCTTCTGTGGTTCTGTTCATTATTTCCAGTATTCTGCATTTCACACTACATTTATTTGCCAAAGAGTTATATATACCAAGAAGATGAGTATCTAAATCATTTTGAGCATATGTTAGCGTTTTAGTATTTTACCTTAAGCATTCAGGTATAAGTGGAATTTTATATTGGCTCTTCTGTTAAACTGTGAATACGAGCACTCAGCAAAACATATGGCTCTTAAACATATGCCTTCATCCATCATATGTTATTTCTTTCTTTTATATAGATTGCTGAATTTGCAACTTTCTGTTCTCAAGATTGTTATCATCCCATAAATTCTACAGGAAATCTTTCCACTGAACATTGTTGCTTAATTCCATACCTCTTTGATTAACTATGACTGCAACAATTTTGCAGGGTCTGAGCTCTCCTGAGTGTTAGGAAAAGAAGTAAGGAGATATCTGCTAATTAGTGCATTGAAAGGTTATCTATATATAAATTTTAAAAATTTATCAGTTTCCTCTTATTATAGAAAAATAGTAAATGTTTGATTTTATTATAGATGACCAGCATTTCTTAATCACCTATCATGATCACTATGATGATCACCTATCATGATCTAATCACCTATCATGATCACTATGAAAATCACTCTTGGGTGATAGGTACAGAAACCACATAACTTCTGATCTTGAATAAGCCGAGTAAGTGCTGGATTTAGATTGACATGTTCAAATTCACTGGACAAAATGTGATTGATCATCAGAATAAGATGATGAGTGGAAGGAGAGACCAGAGAGGAGATAATTGTCACTGCCAGAGCATCCCCAACTACTTTTTCATCATGCCAACCTGAACACATCTGGAATGTAAACAGCAGAAGAGTGCCTTAAGAGTATTGTGAACTGAAAACTGATTCCTCCTTTCCCCTAAGAAACATAAAACCTGAGTATTTGAAGATGTGATGTGGCACATATATATGACTGCATGCCCTGAAGTACTGGTGTATTTTTCCCTCCACCAGACACACTGGAATTATAGTTCAGTGACTAAACTCCTTTTAAGTCTGTAGGTTATCATTTCTGTGGTAGTAAAACATGTCTTCTGTTCCATCATGTACTTTCCTTCTTAATTCTCAAGGCTTTATATTGATAAAATGGAGACTTTTATCAGGTTATTTTTATTTTTGAAAAAAAAAAAAAAAAAAAACACTCAATGTGTAGAAAGATGGTACCATACTTGAAGGTTAGCCAAAAACCTTGGAATGTTTTAGGTACTTAAAATTACCTCTGAGATCACTTTGAAAGTCATCTTGGAATAAATATGTGTAGGTTTCTGCGTTAAGCTTGCCAGTGAGAACATAGACAGTCTGGAAAATATGAAAGTGGATGGCATTAAGTGCTTCCAGTTCCGAGGGTGGGGGCAAGCATTATGCGGGCTCTTCTCCAAAGTCACAGCATAAATATGCGGCTCTTCAGGGACAGGAAGGATGGAGATTGTCTGCTTAGCAATGGAACTGATTAACACGTATTGACCTGCTTTTTTTTTTTTTTTTTTTTTTTTGGTTTGTTTTTTCTGTCTCATTTATTTTTATTAGTACATATTTGGAATATATACTGTTTACATTTCTTGTGCAGAGTTGGTACATGTATGTAGCACATTTTAATTCCTTTTATCTTCCCTTTTCCTTTTTCCTCTCCTTCCATCTCTTGATCCCTTTCCTACTGTAGAAAAATCTATTGAAAAAATTTTTAGTTAGTGCTGATAAAAAACGTACGTTATAGTTGGCATTTACTTGATATAAACCAGAGGTCAGCAAATATGGTCTATGGGCCAAATCTGACCTGCTAACAATTTTTTAAATAAAGTTTTATGTAAACACATCCACATTGATTCTTATATTGTCTGTAGCTGCCTTTGTGCTACGCTAGCAGAGTTGAGTGATTGCAACGTAGACCTTGACCTACAGAATTTAAAACATTTACTGTCTTGTTCTTTGTGGAAAAGCTTGCTGGCTCCTGATATGCATGTGCAGAAGGAACAAGTTTAATGTTTTGGCAAACTTTTTAAAGAATTATTAAGTTCAGTCAACTCCAAATTCTCCACCTGATTCATGAAGAGTGAGTAAAACCAAAACAAAGGTTAGCAGTTAATAAGAGACTTAAGAAACAGAGCTAGGGTAAGTCAGTGAAAGATGTTCTTTGGAAGGATCTTTTGTTTCTTCCAGGTGATTTTTTTTTTTTTTCCAGAATGAGTAAGACTGGCTAAAAGATATTTGAGAAAGAAGGTAAATGCAGAAAGTCAGTCAGAAGGCCTTTGGCTTTTCACATTTGTGTTACCCATTGTGCAGGCCTGGCTCCCTCCTTCTGCCTGAGGAGATCCATAGAGAACCAAATCTTCAACCCATGCCAGCTCATCTTGATGACAGAATTTGATTATTACTGTTCTCTTGTCCCTACCTATGGTTTTATGAATCATACAAATAGTAGTATGAGTAGTGTCGACCAGAATTTGTGTCATATTAGGAAGCCATAATAGTTACTGAGTTTTGAGCAAATCACTTATTCTTTCTTGGTCCTTTGTATAAAAATGGTCATAACATCTGAGAATTTTTGTCTACTGAATCACTTCTATTTCATAGTGTTGTCAAGATACAATGAAATGACATATATACATGTGGTTTGAACATAAAGTATCATTCAAATGATTTTGAAACACTTCACATTAGTTTATAGCCAGGTTACCTAGGACTAGATTTATTCTGAGGTAACTGTCTCAAAATAGGCTTTTCGGTGATGGCATCTTATGCAGCTTGACCTAAAGACAGTTTGCTCTGGGGAATCTTTGGGACAAGAAATAGCAGTTATTATTCTGTTCATTTCATTTTGCTTTAAATTTCAAACATAACCTTCTCTCCAAAGTTGGTGGTAAAGACTTGTTCATATGGTTACATCTGCACTACACTTTGGTGTAATCTCTTTAAAAATGGAGGTTACATAAGAAACATCTTTATAACATTTGCTACATAACTCATAATAATTAATGAATATTATTGAGTGAGCAGCTGAAAAATATCAATGAATGGATTTAGACTTGATGAGGTTAGAGAGTATGGAAGTATGACACAGAAAGAAGAGATTAAGAAAGAGCCAGAAAAGTGTTAAATGTCAGAAAATAAAGTAAGCAATTAAAAGTCTGAAGAGAGTAGAAGGAGAAATAATTAGGGAATGAAGTGTCTGATGAGGAGTGCAAATTAATGTTAAGATGTGACAGCAGTTGATAACACCTCAGGTACTACATATGAAACTTGCCTGGTACAGTTTTCTCCTTAATATATGTCATGTTGAAATCTTTGTTTCTCCATGTGAAATATGAGAGATTTATTTAAACACAAGTCACTATTTTCTGCGCCATCAATAAGGCTATAATAGATATGTTAATTGAATTTAGAACAAAGGCATTTTGCCAACCACAAGACTACATGTTAAGTATGAGTTCTTTGTTGTTTTCCAGTAGTTAAAGCAAGATTTTCATAGCATCATGTTAAAAAGCTTCTAGCCTTTGGGGGGCTTTATTTCTGTGTTTCAAAGGCTGTGAACTGCACCACTATTGAAAGCACTTTAAGTTTCTTTACATTATTATCTTGGGATTCCCTGTGCTAATCTAGATCCTTTTATAGCTACAACAACAAAAGAGCAATAAACTGAGTCACCAAGAGAAGCTATAATAAAATATTAATCTATATGTCCCTTTAAAAATTAAACTACATCTGAAAAAGTGAGTTGGGTATGTTGTTAGGGACGAGCATTTTCCCAGCTCACTGGGGTGCCCTTTAGTATAGTACAGCAGTTTTTGCGAATGTCCCAGGAGGTCTGGAAAAGTGAATATGGTTCTTAAAATGAGTTTTTTTTTTTTTTAAACTCTGAAGAGACAGTTTAAGTTGGAAAAATCTGGCAGAATAATTGGCTTCTTTCTTCCTGTGTATAACAGAACAATTGTAGTCAATATTAGAATTTCCCATTTCCCATCTAGGTTGGGGAAAAATAATCTAAAACTTGCGTTTAAGCCTTCCCTCACCAACAGCTCTTTTAACTGTAGCCATCTTGCAATGGATAAAATTAAAATTTCTGGAAGCAAGAAGATGAAGTGAGTAGCTGGTTAAACTGCAGAGATTTTTATCCAGATCTTGGTATCTTCCTGATATTAAAAATTTGCCTACAGTTTCTAGAGGGCAATGTTGAGTGATGGATAGATTTATTAACTTCCAAACCATACAGACAAAATATAACATCAGATTATTAAAACTATTTTGTTATACTGTGAAACAAAAATTTCCAGTTACTAGATATGTAAAGCTGCATTTTTTAAAGTCTTGCAAAGTTATTATTGAACAAACCATTACTGAAATTTTATATATTCTATATAATAAAGGCCTAATTGTGTGATATGTTTTTTACTAGGAACAACAATAATAATGTCATAAGTGAGTAGTGTTAGTTACCATTTTAGTACAATGTTAGAATGATAATATGATGGAATTAAAATTACTAGGCTGTTTGTGAATAAGTATGTACAATCTAGAACTGATCTCCCTATGATGAAAAATTTGTGCTGTCATTTACTGTCTAGTTACCATTCCCAATTTTTCACTGTCTTTTCAGTCTATTTCTCTAAATGTGCATGGTATAATAATATTTCGTATACTAGGAAAATGTCAACAAAATTAACTCTCTTCAGCCATATGCTTAATAATCTCACTTATGGAGAGCTCAGCTTATGGCATTGTAAAGTTGGCCAAGTGATATACCAAGAGCACTAGAGTTCTGAAGGACTCTGCACTGCCTGGTTCCATCAGCACTTCCCCACTGTTTCACAGACGTGGGGGGGTACCATCAAATACTGAGGGACATGGGGAGCTGCCCTTGTCTTGGCCTTCCCTGTACTTGAATTAGTATCCTTATCTAATTTGATCCCAAAAAGTGTTATAACTACTCCTACTTTTAATTAGGTAAATTCATTTGAGCAAGATAGACTTCCCCACTGACTAAAAAAAAAAAAAAACTGATGGCAAGTTTGAGGCCAGGATGTGTGTCAAATATTAAATTTCTGCAAAGTGCTGGGCACTTCATATTCAAAGTACTGGGTATTCTTTTCAGGTGTAAACTGCTGTGCTTATTGTCTCTTCACAAGGTCACAGTGACCACATCCAGGATGTCAACAGGACAGGGTGTTCTGCTGACAATCACATTTGTCTAGAGAAAATCGTTATTATTTGCTTATTAGCTCTACTTATGTATTATTCATGTAAAATTAACTGTGTCCTGCTTCTTTTTGTCCTGCTTCTTCCCTGTACAAATATTGCTATTCAAAACATGTTTAAATAATTACTATTGTCACCTTTCAAGAGCTATATTGAACATCCTTATTTATTGTCATATTTGAAGATGAGATGAGTTCTGTCCCTAAATCTGTGGCCATTATTTAAGAAAAAAAAATAGTTCTTCTAAAGTTCTTCTATTAAATGTGAGTCATAGAAAATCTTATCAGTTCCACAATCAGGCCAGATTGTTTATTGCTAATGAAGATCACCAGAAATATACATGATAATTTCATTATCTTATTTTTAAAAAGTCAGTTGGTATTATGTACACACACACACACACACACACTTGAACATATTGAATATGCACACAAGAAGGATTTACTCAAGCTAAAATCCCTGGTACTATTAAAGTGACTATTTGATATACTGTTCTTTGCACATGAGATCAACTATAGGTTACAACTGAAGAAATTAAAAGACAGGAATTTAATGAACGGGCAGTAATGAGGATACTGAAATATTCTGTGGCAAAATAATGTCATCTTTGAAATGGAAAAGGCAATGGAGACTATAAAAATGCTGCCTCACATGTTCTCAGAAAGGGAAAAGATAAAGGACTAGAACTAGCAACAAAAAGGTGAAATAAAATAGACAAAAGAAACAAGAGTTTCTTTAACAGGATACATATTAAAGGGAAACTCAAGCAAAATGATTTAATCCCTGCACAGAAAACCAAAAAACTTGGCAACTCAGTGCTGCATCGGAAACCTGATGATATTTACACCAACCAATGTAGAAAATAGACAAAATGAAACTAGTACATAATACTGGAAATGGATTTGTTATTTGCGATTACTGAACAACAAATCTTAATATTCTTCGCATTTTATTTGGACATGGTGTTTAGTGTTTGATGTATTTGAGAAATAGTATTATTAGTTGAACATCTTTAGAGAAATTATGTGGTAAGGATCTTTGACAAAGTCATGCATAATTGTGTGGATTGTGTAATTTTATACTTACAGTTTTAGATTCTATTTAAGTTTAAAATTTCAAGTATCGTCTTACTTGAGCAAGAAGCGTAATAGCAAAGAAATGAGGTTGTGGATCAAGACAAGAAATTTCTTATATAATTAAAAAAATTTCTTTTTATGATCTGCACATGAATGCAGTGAGGAGTGTGGTATACATTTTTAAACATTTAACACAAAACATTTCAGAAAGCATGTATTTAACAAAATAGGAACACTGGAATAAAGGAATTAGTTGTATGAACTATCAAAAGTTACGCTGCAGTGTACTCATCCATTGTAGGAAAAGGCTATTTGTCCTGAAGTTGAGTTATAAAAAGGAACTAGTGCTTCACATATGATGAAAGACTAGATTTCACCATTCTGAGGATTGACTGCAACTAAATCTCATTCACTGTATTAAAGCAGAGTTCAAAGCTTTCTGATTGTGATCCAGAGAAAGTATATAATTTCACAGCATAATCTACTGCACGTATGCACATATATACATCCAAAGTTTTATTGAACAGTGAGCATCTTTTACCATTACAAAATAATGTTCTGTTTCTTACACATATAACTTACCTTACCAATTCTTCTTTATCTTACCAATTCTAATTCATTCCATTTTTAAAAAAATTCAAAAAATTACTCTTTGAGTTTATTTCAGAACATATTAATGTTTCATAGTACAACCTAGAGTTGAAAATATTCCATTTTTCATATGCTCAGAGGCATGAAATATGTCATGTTACATTTTCTAAGTATTCTGTTAGCTTGATGCAAGTCCTTCACACAGCAGGCATGTAGACAGTTGATTACACATTTATAGGATGAAGGGAAACAAAACTAAGGAAAGAGAAATGGACAAAGTTACTATGGACACTAATTTCTTAAAATAGTAAGATACAAATGTGACATATGTATTTCAGAGAAATAAAATACTATGAAGTATGTTTTTCAAAACAGTCATTTTCAAAAGTGTTAAATTGGAAAAGTATATATCAAGACATGCTATTGCTTTTTAATTTCATGCATAGAGAACTTTTAATTAACACTAATCAAGTATCTTTTAAAAATACTGTTACAAAATTAAGAGAAAGTTTAAATATATAAACAGGTATTCCCTGGGACCTGAGACCATTATTTCACAGCAAGGTAGGGTGTACTTTGTTCCCAGGGTCTTACCTGTATGACTTACTGCATGTTTAAACCATAGATGTTGAACCTTTTAGAGTTTTTAGACATACAAACAGCCCACTAGAACATGCATGCCATAGGTCACAACCACTAGTCTTAGCCTTTGCAATTAGGCATATCTATGGTTGAATGAGCAGCTGTACTAAGAAAAAAGATACTTAAAAATTACTTCATTAATTTTGTTTACATGAATGGATATTAGGCAAGTCATATCATTTTCTTTCTAAAAAAAAATTTTTTTTGGTCTTTTTGAGACAGGGTCTCACTATGCAGTTCAGGCTGGCCTTGAGTTTATTTAGTTCCCAGGTTGGTCTTGAACTCACCAGGATCCTTCTTCTTCAGCATGTGCCACCATGCCTGACTCATTTTCTTTCTAACATCTCAGTAAAATAAGCACCTCACAAGAAAGGAGAATTTGGAGAAATATTTTGAGATAGGGATGAGGTACATTTGGTATGTAGGGACTTTTTGATGCCTAAATGGAAAAAAGTGAACAGAAAAAAAAAAAATATATATATATATATATATATATATATAAAACAATGTACTAGAAATTTAGAGTATGTCAAGAAGGAGAAGTAAGCCTTGTATTTGCACAGTGTAGTGGAAATCTTTTCCATTACGAATGCTACCTCTGATTTTTTTCAAAAATGCACAACACTGTATATAAGCAGTATCAATAATTTACAAATAAATATATTCCAAATGTTTTCCTAAGTATAGTCTAACTTCTTCATTTATAATTTATTGTATCAAATATTTAAAAATACATTCTTGAGGAATTTTTTTTGACCTGCTTAACAGTCCCAGAAACACTAGGGGTTGAGGGACATAGGGCACAGACTCAGATATCAAGTTAATAGAAGAATTCCTAATGAGATCTAGAATGAATAGTTTGTTATTCGAAAATCTTTGCAGAGTTACTTTAATGTGTAGCCTTGCACACACTAAACATATATATATATATATATATATATATATATATATATATATAATAATTGGATATTAACATGTTTTCCAAAGAATCCATAAGTCACTAAAACAGTTAGGGTAAATATCCATGTTTCTCTATTGACTTTCTTCTCAAGCAGCCACCTCATCCCTAGAGAAGTAAAAATGTGTGTATCTGACAGTGGCACACAAACAAAATCAGTTATATGTTTGCCTAAGACTAAATAGACTTACCATAATTTTGACAGCAAATTTGAAACTTTGCATTTAATCCTGAGTACTGTGATTATAATTTTATGTACACTGAAAATACAGTATATCATAATTAAGAATCTCATTCAAATGTATAATCCTATTTGTGATACCCTTAGGACTAAGTGATCAGTAAGTTTCATTTTGCCACTAGAAACAAAATTGTGTTAAGAGTAAGTATTCATATATCTGTATCATGGCTAGCTCTGTACATGTCTTCCTCAGAATTGCTTAGTATTTGTTTCTTTTAATTAAAAGTGATATGTCATAAAACTTGAATATTTTAAAGACATCCTAAAATCAGAGAAGTGGAAGAAAAATGCCATCTTAATTAAATTTAGAGTTCTTCATATGCTCTATTGGCCTTAGGTCTGCACTATATAGGACCAAAATGGTAACCTGAATGTGACTTTGGTAGAGTCAAGAATTCTTATTTTATTTAGCCTAACACATCTTTTGTCATCAAGCAGCATACCCATGTGTTTCACACCCATGTTTATTCTTTAGAATACTTCTGTTGATGAATTATTAATTTTATGTTTTATTATACAAAACAATGAATCCTTAACAGGAAAAACATATCAAAAATAAAAACATTGCATTTTTAATGCTTTTTGGTTATGAAAGAAGTATCAAAATTTTCAACATCAACTGTTTTTTGGTGTTTACTGATATAGGGGAATGAAACTCCAGCCTACACTATATGTCCAGTACAAGTTCGTGTTCTCTAATATGGAAGAACAAATTTTAGGAACAACGGAGGTTGGGAGTGGAATATACTTATTGAGAGAAAGAAAGCTTCTGTCTGAGAAACAGAAGGGGTCCCGATGGGTTGCCAGGGATTTTGTATTTCTAGGGACTTTATAGAGTAAAATAATGGGATGAAACAGGTTCAAGGTGGGGGAAAACTGGGAACTCACAAGGTGGATGGGCATAACTGTAGTTAGCCAGTAAGATTAATAGTTCAGGTAAAATTGATTAAATTGGGAACAAATGGGGAAGCGAGTCACATAGAAAGCGGACAGATAGAGCAGTGACGCTTACTTAGGGTTGGGATGCTGACTCCTGACTTCCTCAACGTGATAGAGAACTATTTGGACTGTCCATCCTTAGGATGTGGTTGTATTTGCTTTGCCTTTCTTCTTCAGATCTGGTCCACAGCAGAAGGTGATTGGACTTTTCCAAGGCTGCAAGGTATCTGAACTTCTGCTCTGGTTCCTTGAGGGGACTGATTGAGTGCTTATAATATTTCCAAATAACTCAGTTGCCTGTAATCATATTAGATGTCTGGTATGAGTTAATGTTCTCTAAAACCTTGAAAAATAAATTTTAGGAACAATGGAGGTTAAGAGCAGAATATATTTATTGAAAGAAAGCTTCTGTCCAGGAGAGACAGAACAGATACTGAGTGGGTTGCCAAAGACTGTTTTTTCTAGGGACATTCATAGAGCAAAACTACAAGGTAAGATGGCTCCAAGGTGGGGAAAGCATGGGAACTACAAGCCAGTGTGCAACCAAAATATTAATTGTTCAGGTAAAACTGACCTAATCAAGGACAAATCGGGGAGTGAGTGATGTAGCAACGGGGAACACTTAAAGAGCAGTGACTCTTCCTGTAGAGCACTGGGATGGAGACTCCTGGCTTTCTTAAGGTGATCCATATCTATTTAGAGTATCAATTTCTGATGTTTATACTTAAGCTGTGGATTTGTGTTGCCTTCTGTCTTGAGATCTGGCCCACAGCAAAGGGGACGGTCTCCCTCAAGGTCACAAGATACCTGATCCTCTGCACTGGTCCCTCAAGGGCTTATTCCTGGCTGACTGGCTAAATATTTCTATCTAACATTAAATTACATTACAACATTACAAATATAACATTACAAAGTCTTAAAGAACAACAGAAATAAATTCATATATGAACTACAATGAAAATACCATTAGCACTCTACAAAAACCAATCAAAAACAAAAAAACCTTCAGTTATCATACCTAAGGCAGTCCACACATGACAAGAGCATTCTTCAGCTGTACCCTGTACACTAACAGCACATACATTTTGCTTTCCTGGTTTTTTTGTAGGAAATACTTGATGTGTGGCTGGTCTTGCTATTTTGTCAGGTGATTCTTTTTATACTATGAAATGAATAGTTAACAGGAACATAAAATACCAATAAAGTATTAAATTCTTTTTTTTTTTTTTTTTTGTCTTTTTCCTTTTTATCGGTACCAGGCATTGAACTCACGACTGCCTGCTTGCAAGGCAGGCGCTTATGCCGCTGAGCTAAATCCCCAGCCCCAAGTATTAAATTCTTATGTATTTCACATTTGGAATAAACATCTTCACATCAACTCTATATACTTGCTTACAAAAATTAAAGATGACATCAGAAATATATTTCTATATGATCTGCAATGAAAATACCAATAGCACTGTATAAAATATCTTTCTTAAATTACTACATCTAAATAATAAAACATGAATAAAATATTAAATGTATAGTAATGTTTAGAATACACATCAACATTTTCATAGCAGATTTGTGCTTGCTTACAAAACCTAAGAGATATCAGAAATGAAAACCTATGTGAGCTATAAACACAATTAAAAGTATACCACAGAAAGAATCTTTGCCACAGCTATCACACTAACAGCAAACTTCACACATGACAACTGCATGTGCCATATATATGTTTCACTGTCACAGCACATGTGCTGAGCCTTCTTTTCCTTTGTGACAGGCCATTCTTGCACCTCTCTTCTCCTCCTGTTTTGGCAGGAGCATCTTGAGGCATTTCACCTGTTACACTTTCCAACACTGAATGCCAGTACTAGCATTTTGTCCAATTTGTTTCACCCCAGGCAATGCCTCACTATATTTTCGGACCTGTTACTAACACTGGGTCACCCTGCTTGGTTGTATGACCATTTTTACAAAATGTCAGCTAGTCAAATGTGTACTCTAGTGGCTGTTTTCTTCATCATCTGAATCAAGAAGGTCTGCATTAAGTGTGTCTGCGTCCATCGGTTCCTGCTCCATTTCACTATCATAGAATTTTGAATTACATTGCTAACATCACAGTCATCATCACCATCACCACTCTTCTGTTATGAAAGAATGTATTTTACCATAATGCATCATCTTCATCATCCATGCATGAGTAATCTTATGATTCACTTTTTGACCTCCTCCAAAATTTGCAAGTCTGGTTTTTCATGTTCTGAAACTTTTTCATGTACTGAAATGGATTACTTCTATTAGAAAAATCAAAGCTTTTTAAAAACAAACCCTAGAGTGCTGTGGGTATATTGTATACTCTGTGATGCTTGGGTAAACATACGCAAAAAATGTTCCAGGAGCAGTGGGTGTAAATCTGGTTTGATGCTTTTGCATGGATATACACAAGGAACCCTTTGTCCTACCAAGTGGGTAAACACAAAAGATTGCTTCCTGTGTCCCTCAGGGAAAGGTACTGAGACAACAGCCAGCTTCTATTATGCTAATGTAAAAACTTACACTAGGAAAGTGAGGGTGGTACCTTCTGTTATGCTCACAGCAGAGTATGCTTACTTCAACTGCACTTTCCCACAGCTAACCTCAAGATGCAGAGTTATGCTGAATACCATGTCACTTACACTTTCTTCTGCTTGCAGTAGTCATTCTTAAGGGAGGAAACAGATGCATGGGTTTTATTTGTGGTGACCCAAGTAAACAGCAGTTTAAATGACACTGTAAGTTTAAAATTTTCTGTGAGAATTTCCTTTGGAAGGAATTGTTTCATTTCAAAAAGGATGTTTTTACTCCATGCCTTTGTGTTTATTAGAAGAAATAAAATTATATTTAGATAAGATGAACAGATTAGATTTATATTTAGTTGCAGAGTACTTTGACTCTGTTATTTGTTGTTTCAGTAAAGTTTATTGTTAGCACTGTGATTAACAAACTCTTGGTGTTAAAAAAATGAAACAAATTCTTTGTATAAAAAGAATAAACTTTCTTTTTGTAAACAAGTCAAGTAATTATGCAATTGAGTTAATTCTCAACTTCACTGTTCTAATTGTTGTAACTCAAAAATGAGGTTTCATCCAAAAAGAAAAAGAAGTGCTTGATTTAAGCTGGTACCCAGTGGCACAAGCACAGTGGGTGTGCAAGGCTGTGAAATGTGGGCAGGTTTTTGGAAAGTTTATAAAGGGGGTGGGCTTGTGCAAACAGGTAGTTAACCTGTTGGAAATGTTTTACAATCAGTAATCAACTGATTCTGGGAACATGTGTTTTACAGTCAGTGGTCGGCCAATTTGGGGAATATGCGTCTTCCTTGGAAAAGAGGAATTTTATGGGAAACAGAAGAGGAGAAAAAGGTCAGGGTAATGACGCATACAGCACAGGATGGCGGCACTTTGGTTAGGTTACAACACTAATCCTAACCATTTTAGACATAATACATATTCCGTTTCCTTCTTCATCCCCGTAGTTTAGTTGTATGGTGGTGGCATTAGTAATTCAAATATAATGTCATTAATATTTGTGTTGTTATTCACCAATTCTACTCGTCAAAGGCATTACAGATGAACCTCAGCACTCTTTCCTGCTGAGATTTCCAGTATTCTGAAAATGGTATCTGAGGATAGCTCTGCTGGTTTTGGTATCCTTGGCTCATAACATGGGCTTTGATTTAAGAGACCTGGGATTGGTCTCAGTCCTGCTACTTAGAAGCTTCGTGGTGTTAGAAAGCCATATACTTCTCTGATCTTTATTTGACTCTTCTATAGTGTATGGTAATAATAATTACTTCATATAGCTTATGGGAAAGACTGAATGATTTAACATCTGTAAGGTCAATAAGATTCTGTGATACTTAACAAATAGATTACAGGTTATATGAAAACTGAATTATATTTGTCATTTAGGAAATCCTAATTTGTTACCAGGGCATCCAAAAGATAGTATTTAGCAAGCTGTTTTATATTTTCATTGTCATTGTCAGTTTCCCAGTAGCACATAATATCCATGGGAGTAGGAGTTATACAATTCCATCCTAGTGTTTTTAACCACAAAATCTAGTTAGTGGTTGATGAAAGTAAAACTTGAATGATTCCCATGAGCATAGCAGTGATTCTTCTTTCCCCAATGTGATTCTTCTTTAACTTTTTATTTTCAAACTAAGTATTAGCAAGGTGTTTCGATGCATTGGTTGCAGTAGTAATCTACACATCTTTTCAGATGATAAATTAGGGACAAGATAACTACTATCTATTTTACAGTCTTTTCCTAAGGAAACAGAATACAAGATCAGAGTAAGCTCTTACAAAAATGCACATAAACTCAGCAATAGTATTATTCTTTGTTCAGAGTGATATTAGCCTGCTTGGGTTTGTTCAATCTCAACATAATTGAATATATGGATAATTGCATGCATGTTTAAGTGTGTATGTTGGATAAACATATTTCTAACTTTTTGTTGGATAGTTGAACAGAACTGGTTGCAATCTCACTGTTTGAATCTCTACTTTATATGCTCCACTTTTGTATCTTGAATAACTATTTGTAAGAAGACAATCTGTAATCATCAACTAGTGTTTTCTTATTGTTTATTTTTTCTTTGAAATTATGTATTATTTCTACCCATTTGCTGTTTTGTTTAGTCTTTCTTTAAATTAAATTAAAAAAAAAAAAAAAAAAAAGACACTACAGTACCCAGTGCTGATCACGGAGTGTCATGATGTGAAACCCAGCAATACTATTATTCTTTGCTCAGAATGATTTTAACCTGTTTAGTTTGTTTAATCTAAACATAAATGAAGATACAGATAACTGCATGTATATTTAAGTGTATAGGATTGACAACCATGTTACTAAGTTTTTGTTGGATAGTTGAACAGAACTGTTTGCAGTCTCGCTGTTGAATTCCCGCTTTATATGTTCCACTTTTGTATCTTGAAAAACTATTTGTAAAACGACAATATGTAAACAGCAACTAGTGATTTCTTACTTTTTTTTTCCTCTGAATGTATGTATTATTTCTAGCTATTTTCTGTTTTGTTTAGTCTTTCCTTAAATAATTTTTTTAAAAAGTCATTAAATTATAGAGACTTGATGATCACATTTCATGATTTTCCACTATTCATAGAACAATCTCCTTTTACCAGTTCCTTCGTATTTTTTTATTAATAGTTTTCTTCCTGGCATATAAATTTATCCTTTAGATATAAATCGGAAGGTATCAATATAATTATAAGAAAGGTATAAAAAATAACCATGGTTAAAAATCCTTTTATTGTAGTTTAGCATCAAATTGTAATTCAAAGAGCCAACAAATTATAAATGAATATGAATGTTATATGTATTTTGAATTGAAAAGGATGTGTGTATACATATATTCATAGACATATACACATATACATATATATTTTTTCAACTTCTTCCTGTTGTACCCAAAAACAAGTCCCCAAGATGTTCAAAAAATGGGAGAAGATGTCTTTAAAAAGAAGTGCTTTATTTTAGCTGGTACCCAGGGACACAACTTGAGTTGGAATCTGCAAAGCTGTGTAACCAGGATAGGTTACAGGGGATTTTTAAAAGGAAAAACCACATAACAATGCACTCATTGCAGTGAAAAATTAAAAAAAAAAAAAAAAAAAAAAGGAAAAACCACAAAGGAGAGGGAATTTATAAAAAAAAAATAGGGAGTTAATGTCTGCAAAATGTTTTACAACCAGGGCCAGTTGGTCCCGGAACCGAGTGTTTTATAATTAGTGGTCACAAATGTATTACAACATAAGGGCCAGCTGGATTAAGGACCAATTGCTGTTCTGGAAGTGGATAATTCACAAGACACAAGAGCTGAAACACAGGTCAGGGTAATGGCGCTTATAGAACAGGATAGTGGTGCCTTAGCCAGGTTACAGCACTTCCATAGACGTCTTCCTCTGACTCTAACCCACTGTCGTTATTCTCTAGAGTCTAGCCTGGAAAAGGTAGCACAACTTCATAGATGGTTTATCCATACTCATTTCTATTCCTATGATAATGTCATCTTACCACTCACAAAACAGTGTGATTCCTGATCTGTAGTAGACCTGACATTCTTTTCACATTTCTGAAGTCCAATTACATAGCTCTGTATTCTTCACTATTTGACACAGTGAATGGCACAGTCCTTAGGGAAAAACAAAAGGCTCTACCCTAATATAAATGAGCAGTTTCAATGATTTAACATTGTAGAAATTCTCTCTTATAGTCTTAGGTAAGTAAAAAGTTTGGTAAGGTGACCTAACTTCTCATCTTTTAACATGTTACTTTCAAGGGCATTTTGATCATTGCCATCCCAATAAGTCACAATGTAGAGGGTTTTATGGAAACATATCACATCGGATTCCATTGTGTTTAAAACTCATTCTCTTGGCAATATGTAATTTATGGGGAATGGGTTATAGCATGTAATCTATCCCAAAGAGGAAGCAGATTTTGATGAACATTTTACAGTCTTTGCAACAATATACTGTAGAACTCGTGGGTAAAATACAATCATGTAGTTTATTTATAAGAACTATATGCATACCTAAACCTGTGTACATCTATAACACAGACTTCTAAGGTTAAATGATTCCCTGAAGTCAGATAGCTAATTAGTGGAAAAGCCAAAGAGATAAACACTCTAGTTCTAAGACTAGTGCCTTTCTAATGCTATCTGATCATAAAGTTACAATTTGCCAATTCAGTTGTTCACAGAAGGTGACTAAAGTAATGCAAATAGTGGACACAGAATTTTAGTTATTCAATTTATATAAATGAGAAATGTTCTGTATTCACAAAGTTTTATTCAAGATGTTTTGCATACATTTTTTTCTTTTGAGCCTATTAGTTTAAATAGAGGTCATTTAGACATCATTCATTCCATCTTTTATTTTTATTTAGGAAATTTTATTAGATCCCAATGGATAGGAACTGAAGATAATCTAACATGTTTTCTAGTGTCCTTTGAAGTTACTTTTGGTAAATAATAGTGATCAGAATGTAATGTAAATTGCAGTATTTTCAAAGAGCCATTTATGTTTCGTTGTACTGTGTAAGTCTGATAAATAAACTTTTAAAAAACAATTACAGTTACTAGGAAGTACCAACACCTAATGGCAGAATCTGAAATCTCAGAGTCCACTCTTCCCATGACAAGTTCAACTACCACAACATTGCCTTGACATTGCCAACATTTGGAAACATGACTCAAGGGTCCATACATTCTGCAAACTAAATAAAAATTGAAATAGAAGAATGAAAAGAACAGTTTTTTTCAAAAACATTGTGCCTCCTCCTCTTTCAAATTGATATAATATAAAACTGAGGATTTTCCTGAGCCCACAATTTCTTCCACAATTTCTCTTTTCTGAGAAAAGAAACAAGACATAAACATCTAACCTCCATAGTACTGAAGACATATCTCAGGAAGAGATGATGATCCTTATGATATGATCTGCTGTATCACACTGTAGTGACTAGAGGGAACAATATAGCTAGAGCACCCGAGGTCAGGTTGTAACAAAGGTGGCAGACGTGACAGTAACTCACACAGGGACTTCAGTGCTTCTTTGGATTTCTGCTCAGGTATACCAGTGAAATTATATAGCCAAGCTGCAAAGCTAAGCTGGTTGCCTTCAGAAAGAGTGAAATTTAATCTAGCTTCTGCCCTTAGATGGCTGGTCTCCATTCTCCTGCTCAGAGTCAAACCTGGAAACAATACTCAGTTAGCATGATTCCTACTTTATCTAATTTGGAGAAGCATAGATGTGAGGAGACACTCTTGATCTGACTGTCAAGTAGTAGTTCCACCCAGCCAGAAAGCCTGTAGAGTGATCCCACCCAGTAGGGAAATTCTTGTCCTTGCAGACTTTGAGATGTGTAGGGACCAGATCCTGTTGATTCAGAGTTCAAATGCCTGCCTCATATGGCTTTTCTGAAAGGTGGTCCTCATTCATGCATTTCTAATGAAGGCAGTTCTAGGTCCCACTTGTATCCAGGAGCGCCTCTCCCTTACTTTGAAACCCCGCCTAGAGTCCTGTAGTCACCCTAACCAGACGTTATTGTTGGACTCAGCCAAAATTTTTTCCAGACTCTGGGGACTTAGACAGGAACTCCAGAATGAAGACATTCCCCAGCCATCTAGAAAGCTCATAATTAGCTATATCTCTTAGATTGTAACCTGCTGGCTCTTTTAGAATCCTAGTCTAGACTAGATAGGATAAATCTCTTCCTGCTCAATAAGGCTATAAGAGACCTGGGGTGGTGAGGGAGTTAAGTGCAGAAACAACAATGCACAGATGCATGAATTACATTAATTATGTATCCTGACACACTGCAACTAATAAGTCAATATTTGTGAAGAACAGGAAGGCTATAAAATTAATGAAAAGAAATTAAGAACAATCCACTTAAAGAGGTTCAGTGAATTATAATGCCAAGAGAAAATTAAATGGAATTTGGAGAACAGTATGTGAATAAAATTAGAAGTGTGACAAATAAGTGGAAACAAAGAAAAACACTGACTAGGAACTCTACAGATGAAGAACATCACGACAGTAGTTAAAATCTTACTAGAAAACTTGGACATAGTCAAGCAGTAGAAAAATTAATGAGCTTTAAAACAGAACATTTGGGATTATTCAATCAGAAGAGCAATTTTTAAAAATGGAAAAAGAATGAAGACACCTTATGGCACACTATCAAGTGAGCAAACCTTCACTTAACAGAAGATGCAGGAGAAATGAGCAGAAGTGGCCAGGAAGTGCAACTAAATAATGGTTGGACGCTCCAGTAACTCAGGCTCGATATCAACTTCTAGGTAAAAGACACATAGAGCTCAACCAACAGATGGGTTATTCAAGACACATAATAATCAAATTATGAAAAATAAAAATGAATAAAAACTCTGAGAGGAGGAATCCTTAAGCACATCACACAAAAAGTAGCACCAATACAACATGACACAGAACTGTGTGAAATTTTGCAGTATGGGAGCAAAGTATGAAATTTTGCAGTGTGGGATATTTGTAAAGCACAGAAGGAAAAAGTCCAGCCAAGGATACTTTATGGAGCAATTCTCACTTTCAGAAATAAGAAAAGTAATCTTTTCTAGACAAATAAAACCTAAGAAAAAATTTTTTTAAATCAGAACAATACCAAGGTCTCAGTCAATTAGAGTACTTAAGAGAAAGCAGTTGTCACCTTGTTATGGTGTTATCAATTCAACAGGTGATGAGCTTTTCAGGGTTTTCTAAAGCTAACCTGAAAGAAAGGTCACTAATAACATGAAACCTTCAAATCCCAATAATTTTTATGTATCTATAATAATACAAATTTGTATTCAGAGTATCTTGGACTATAATGACAGTATGTATGATAATTTTATTTCTTGGCTAAAGGTTAAAACACAAAGTGATTAGTAAAAATTGTAGCTACAATAAATTGTGAATAGATTCATGTTAGAAATGTAAATTCTTGGATGAATAACAGTACAATTTGTAATAACTACATCTTGGACACAATCCAAAAGCCCATGAACCACAGAATGGATAAAAAGATGTGGTATTTTTATATAATGGAATATTACTCAGCTATAAGGAAGAATAATCTTGAAGCTTTTATAGGTAAATGGAGGCAACTTGAGATCACACTCATAAGTGAAACTCACATTTGTAAATACCATATTGTCTTCCTAGTGTAAAAAATGTACAATAGATATCGTAACAATGGAAGGGAAAGAAAGTGCTCAAAAGCAAAGAACAACTGGGATAGAAAAAAAGAACAGCACTGGGGATTTAGCTCAGCAGCTTAAACTTCTGCTTGGCAAGTGGGAGGTTGTGTTTGATCCATGGTTCCAAAAAAAAAAAAAAAAAAAAAAAAACTAGAAGAAATTACCAAAAGAAAGAAAAAGGTTGTATAGATAGATATCTATACATAGATATCTATAGATTAACAGTTTTATATATGTATATATACTAGGTATAAATATGTATTTATATATTATATATTATCTATATTTACAATTTTATATGTCTATATGTAAGGTAACTATATGACTAATCTCTGTTAGTTTATCCAAAAGAACAGTTTGTGCTTTCACTGTTTGGTTGTTTAATCATTGTTTTGTGCCTATATCTTGTAACCTGAACACCTATTTCTAAGAAAACAATATGTAATATATTAATTAGTGTTAGTTTTCTATGTTTTGAAATTCTGTATTGTTTTTATCCTCTTTTATGTTTTGCTTTTTAAAATCATAAAAATATCTGCAGAGAAAAACAGACAATGTAAATTCCGATATCAGAAATAAAAAATGACATTATAAAAATAGAGTTGTATGCAATTGAAATTAAATTGTTATTACAATGAAATAGATTGCTTTAAGTAGTAGATATTTCATGTAAAGTTTTTTATAACCTCAAAGTTAAAGTCCTCTGTAGAAGAACAGAACATAAATAGAGATGATTTAAAGCATCTAAAAAATCAAATTAAAAACTAAGAAAGTACAACAGTACAAAATGCCTTCAAAACAGCAAACAGCCAGAAGAAAGCCTCTTAAATTAATGGTGCTGGAGAAAAGACTAAAACTAGTCCCATGCCCATCACCGTGCATTAACTAAAGTCAAAATGGATCGAAGATCTAAATATTAAAACAGAAAAACTAAATCTTCTGGAAGAGAAAGTAGGTAGAAATCTTGGAGACAGAGGGGTAGGCAGAGAGTTCAGGAACAAAAACCAAACTATATGGGTATTACTTCAAGGAGTCAACAATAGGGGATCTTATATGATTATAAATTTTTGCACATCAAAAAAATCAACAGGGTGAAAGAAAATTCACAGAGTGGGAAAATATATAACCAACTATTCCTCAGACAAAGAACTTCTATCTAGAACATATAAAGAATTGAAAAAAAAATTAGGCTCCCCCCAATTCAAGACTTAGTCCAAAAATGGACATCTGAGATAAATATATATATACTTGTCAGATAAAGAAATACAAATTGAAAATAAATATAGGAAAAATGTTCAGCATCATTGGTTATTCAAGAAATGTAAATTAAAAAAAATATTCCATATTGCCCTAGAAAGAATGGCTATCGTCAAGAAATCAACCAATAACAAATGCTGGCAGGTCTGTGGGGAAAAAGCAACCCTTCTCCACTATGGGTAGAGGTGTAGACTGGTGCAACCACCATGGAAATCAGTGTGGAGATTCTCAAAGAACTAGAATTATAGGATCCATTTAACTCAGCTGTCTGCCTACTGGATATTTTCCTAGAAGAACTGAAAACATCATACCACGACAATATATGTGCACCCATACTTTTAGCAGCACAATTTGTAATAGCTAAATCTTGGAAACAACACAATGCCCAACTACTGAGGAATGGATATAAAAGATCTGTTTTTATATAATGGAGTACTGCTCAACTATAAAGAAGGATAAACTCAAAGCTTTTGTAGGTAAATGGATATAATTTGGGATCATATTCAATTGAAATAAATCAGACTCACATATGTAAACACTCTGCTGTCCCCCGGTATAAGAAACTGAACAAGTAAATAAAACCAAAATCTGCAGTAAATATTGTGAAAGAAAAAGAAACTGCTCAAAAGGAAAGAACAACTGTTTAACTGGATTGGGGGAAAAGAGAAGAAATGGGAAATATATATATACATACATGATAGCTAAGAGTTATTTTATTAGTTTCTGTTAGTTGAAAAGAATGGTTTGTGCCTATATTGTTTATGAATTTTGCACATTTTAATCTTATAATCTGAGATACTACTTTAAAGATAACAACACAATACATTGACCATTGTTGTTTTCCTATTATCTTATTTTGAAATTCTGTATCATTGATTTATTTTTTCTCTTTAAAATAAAATATTAGCAAAATAGTTGTCATAAATCTTTATATGTCAATGATTATCTTCGATGCAACTGATTTAAATTCTTTTTTAAAAATTGCTGAATGGTAGGCAATTATAACTCTGTTACTTCTGTTTTGAAGAGAGTTAGCTCATTTGCAAGGACTCACCTAGAGTAAAAGTAAATGGGGCAAAAAAGGATATCCCATTACCATTGCATGCTAATGAAGCATGAAAGAGAGCAGGGATGCAGATACCGACACTAGACAAAGTGTATTTAAGTCAAAATTGAAAAATGACACAAAATATCACATAATGGTAGAGGTGTCATCTCGTGCAGTGACTATGTAACAATTGCAAATATGGAAGCACCTAACATTGGGACGACCAAAAGCACAAAAGAACAGTAATCTGAAAGGCCAGGTAGATTACAATGCAAGAGTACTAGAGACCTTAATACCTTGCTTTTAACAGTGGACAGATCAATCCAGAAATTTTGGAACTGAACAAAACTTCTGACCAATTGGATCTAATAGGCATATACAAATCATTTCATCAGACATAGTGCAATAATGTTTCCCAAGTGCAAATAAGCATTCTCCAGGGTAAATCTTAAATTAGGGAACTAAACAAGACTGATCAAATTTAAAAATCCAGTATTAAGTATCTTTTCTGATCCCTAGAAGTCAACACTAGGGGAGGATTTCAGAGAAGCCACAACCCATAAAAGTTACACAACATGCTCCTATCACCCGTGGGTCACAGAGACCATTTAAAGGGAAATTACAAAAGAAATTGAAACAAAGAAATTGGAAATACAATATACCAAATTTTGTAGGGTGCAGCAAGATTAGTTCTAAGTGGGAAGTTTATAAAAACAAGCATTTACATCAAAAAGAAGATCTCAGAGAAACAACTGATGTTGCTTATCAAGAAACTAGAAAAGCAACTGTAATAATTAAATTTATAAGGACTTACAAGAAAAATAAATTAATCTGATGAAATAAAAGGGCTGTTGACAGAAGGGGGAAAATAAAATGAATTGAAATGTGTTATGTACATAGACCAATTCGGTACAATGAGTGTAATCATTGCATTTACTAATAGTACACGCATCTACTAAGAAGAATTAAAAATTAGAAAATGAATAACGTAATCTGAAAGATAATAGAAACAATGAAAAAAATGAAGATTATAGCAGAAATAAATGAAATCAAGAACACCAAACCAGTACCCAAATATGATGACACTCAGAGTTTATCCCCTTAGAAAGATAAAAACATTAAACTTTTAAAGGGAGTAAAAATGGATAATGTAAACAAACTCAGAAATTGGAAAGAAGACATTATAGGTAATACAGTAATTTGAAAAGGAGTATTAAAGATTTTAAACTAATATTTTGGATAATCTACATAAAGTGAATGAATTTCTGGATACAATCTATTAAAACTAGACTATCTGAACAGGCCAATAAAGAGGTAAGTGACTGAATCAATAATAGAAATTTTGACATTAAATTTAAATTCCAGGACCTGAGGCTTTGCTGCTACATTATTAGGTGCTTAGAGAAAAACTAAAAAGAGTCCTCAAACTTTTCCAAAATAGAAGAGGAAAAATATTTCCAAACATGTTAAGACCAAGGTTGCATTCATACCAAAGCCTGAAACTAACATTACAAAAACAAAAACAAAAATTATGTGAAAATATCCTTGATGAACACAGATGCGAAACTCTTAAGTAAATACTATTGAAATAAATTCAAGAATATATGACTTCTCAGACTTTTGGCTAAGATCAAGTGAAATTCAAGAATATATTTAATGTATCAACTACCATCATCCATTTGGACTCATTCCTTGGAAGCAATGATGGCGTAAGATATGCAAGTTAATAATATGTAAATCACATTAAAGAATAAACAATAAAAACATATGATCATCTAATTAAGTTCATGAAGAATATTTAAGAACATTTAAGCTTTTTGTAATAAAAACTTCATTAAATTAAATTCAGAAGGAGTGTATCTCACATGGTAAGACAAGCTCACAGATCACACTGTACAAGAGATAGAATAAAGAAAGTACTTTTCCTCCAAGGTCTGAAGAATCAGAAATACCCCACATTTATTCAAGATGGTATTGAAGTCAGAAAAATACAAAACAAAACAAAATAACAAGTAGTAATATCAAAATCCTTTGCCAGGGAAATTAGCAAGAGAAAGCCGTGAAAATATATAAGAAAATAAATAGTTATTCTTTCCTCCTGACGTGAATGTATATATTTAAAACTTCTACAGCAAAAACTGCTAAAACTAATAAACAAATGGAGTAAAATATCAGAGTAAAAAATACCCTAAAAAATCAGATCATTTCTTACACTAGCAGTCTATGTGAGGAGTAAAGAGAATAATTGTATTTATGGTACATACAAAAATAGAATCCTCAGTGATAATCTAACCAAAGGAAATACTATGTGCTGAAACTATAAAACATTGATGAAAGTCATTAAGTCACAAATAAGTGGAAAAATATCCCAAGTTCACAGATTGGAAGAATCAATACTGTTAAAATGTTCATAGTACCCAAAGTGCTCCAAAGAGTCAAAGTTCTCTGTCAAAATTACAAGGTTATTTTTCAGAGAATTACAAACATAGCCTGCAAATTAACAACATACTTCTAATAGCTAAACCAATGATGAACAAAACAACAAAGTTGAAAGCCTCTCCTGATTTCAAACTATACTAAAGAAACACAGTTATTAAAACAGCATGGTAGTAACAAAAATTAAATGTAACACATTGACCAGTTCAGTACAACCTAAATAAATTTCAAATCTTACATATGGATTAATAGTAGAAATGATATATTAATTGGATGGGTTAATTAGTAATTAATATTTCATTCATAATCACTGTTCACCCTATAATATAAAACTATAAAGTATTAATTTATTATAAAATTAGCAAATTCACCAGACAATTTTTTATAATTAGGAAGCACTTTTTATTTTGACTTAGTAACTGCTTTTGAAAATTTAAATGGTCTTTTATATCTTAATGATTTTTAAAGCTGTTATTCCAGTCTTTCTTCATATTCTAGAAAACATCAAAATGATATAATAGACTGGGCATAGTGGTACATACCCATAATACCAGCACTTGGGAGGCTGAGGCAGGAAGATCACTGTGAGTTTGAGGCCAGCCTGAATTATTGCATAGTGAAATGCTGCCTCAAGGAGATAAGAAATGAAGGAAGGAAGGAAGGAGGGAAGGCAGGAAGGAAGGAAGGAAGGAAGGAAGGAAGGAAGGAAGGAAGAAAGGAAGGAAGGAAGAAAAAAAGAAAAGATATGATACTACCTTATGGCCTGTAAACACTGAATGATCCCATGAAATTCATGTGTTCTTTGATTCTAATAACAGTTATTTTGAATTTTTTTTTTTTTTTTTTTTTTTTTTTTTTTTTTGTACTGGAAATCAAACTCAGGGCCTCATGTCTGCCAGAAGGAGCTGTGTTACTAAGCTACATTCCTGGCTCTGTTATTTTGTATCGTAATTGGAAGTTTTTGTCACAAAAGAAGGAAGCAAGAAAAAAAAATGACTAGATGAAACAGTAAAATATTTGTATTCATAAGGGAAACCAGTTTTTACCTTATTGGGTCACCAGAGTTACAGCCTTTTGAACCCGTTATTCCACTATAGGAAGTCTTCTGTGTTCACAGTCTTGTTTTTCCTGAGCATGTAAGAGTTCCCGTAAACTTGAAATACCTGTAACTATTACCTACTTAGCATTTAGGTTCTTTAGCATTGAGCTGGAGCTAAGGAAAGATGTTGTGTCATGTATTAGATTGTTTTGCCTTTAACCAGCATGATGTCCCTGCAGATATAATTGACATTTCTCTTAGAATGACACTATGCATCTATTGTACATGTGTCTTTCTATAAGCCCTCTTCCCAGGGAAAAAGTCTGCGGTTGTGTAAAGATAGAAATTGTTATTCCTGTTGGATAAAATGGAAGGCTTTGGGTGACTGACATAAATACAGATGACGTGTGATGGCCAGTGGCAAGGTAAATTAATATGTAGTGCATTGTTTATAAAACTTAAGGGTTTGATACTATACTAATGGAGAAAACTAATGTTTAAAATGTGAATTAATATAAATTAAGCTCATTTCATTTGTTCAAAAAATATTATTGAGCTCTGACTCAATACATTGGTGAAACCCCTTTTCTTCTTATCAAATGGAATTTTATACAATCTTAAATATATTCATCAATAAACCATAATTGCAATTTCATAGTTATCCAGACATAATAGTATTTCAAAGATGAACAATAAGGGTACATTCAAGTCATTAAAAGTTTATACAGAAGTTTGTCTATATAGTAAGTAGTAAATGGCCTCACAGCTTTGTATTTTATGCTATTTAAAACTTCCCTTTTGATTTTCATAATACTGTTTAGACCCTCTTTACTTTGCATTAGTTTATGTCCATTATTTCACTTATTTGGGCTCTACAAGTGATACCCCAGTCTTTCTGGTGGAAGGCAAAGCAGTTGTTTTAATTATCAGATTTCACAGGATTTTTTACATAGTGTAATAAAGGAGGTCACTAAACATTTAATGTGAAAGACCAGATCATAGATACCTCAGGTTTTGCAAGACATAAAATATCTGTTATATACTCTTTTTTAAATAAAATAACTAAGAATTTTAAATCTAGCTAGACATGGTGGTGTATACATGTAATCTCAACAAGTTAGAAGGCGGAGGTACAAAGATCACAAGGCCGAGCCCAGCTTTTTGTATGGAGACTGTGCCCAGTGAATAGATGGATGGATGGTGCCTGGTTGTGCAGGTAGCTCAGTAGTATCTGGTTTGCCTAACAAGTGTCAGGTGCTGAGTTGAATCTGCAGTATCCTCCGCACCTCACTCCTAGCAGTGTTAAAAGTATGCTTTGCTTGCTACCTGTATAAAAATTGTCTGAGGCCCCAAAGTGGGACTCAGTTCTTCTAAAATTCAGAATCGGAATTCATGAAGTTCAACTGACTGTTGAGTTCAAATAATTTTCCCCAAGTACTGGTGAACAGTATAAGAGAAACAGATACGGAAAAGCAGAATGTTGTTTTGTAGTAAATGAAAGATTCTAAAATGAGTAACTAACCATGGAGGCACATTTTACCTAAACTAATTTTATCTTCATAAACTCTTCAAAGTAGTGACTGTGAAGATGAGATGTATGTTATTGATAGTATTTATAAATTAAAGATTTTTACATTCATAATTATATTATTATTATTTCTAGACATTAAAATACTTGCACTAGGTCAAATAATCCCATTTCCTTTGTGGTATTTTGTAACTACCACAAGCAAGCCTTTAAATTTTCCTTATGGTATAATCTATGTAAGAGTTTGTGTATCTGTTGTGAAGGAATTTCAAAACAGTATTTAAGTGGAACTTACTGAAATGTTATGTTGCTGTGGTATTGCATTCTGTCATAGAAGTAAACATGATATTTTATTTTGAAAATATAACCTTTCCAGTGTAGTCAATACTTTCACCTTGGAAAATCTATTAAAACACTTGGGCTTTTAGCTGATTTTTGTAATGCACGACAATCTCTAGAGCACTTATGATGCTGACTCTAACTGGCTACTGGTTGCCTTGGCCCACATTGTAAAAGTTGGCAAAATACACAGCTTTTTTCAATGTCCAAGCTCCTTTCTTGAGTACTCCCTCCAGTTTTCAACCCTCAAAGAAATTTTTTGGTTATTACTGAAAGATTTAAATAATGCTTATTTTACTTTTATCATCACATGTTTTCCTTAGCTCAGGGGATGAAAGTATAAATCATCTGGAAAGTGTTATTAATATTAATATGTATATCCTTAAGTCTTTCTCTTATCTCACAAACATTGATTCAAGGTTTGAGAGATGATATTCAGCAACTTGTATTTTAAAGTTTAGGCCAATTTACAAGTACTATATTTTGAGAAAAAAAAGTTTAACCCATATAATGCCTGTATTTCTGATTACTGGAATAAAATGAAGCACATTTTACTTTCTTTGATTGAAAACAAGTGTCTGAATCTGTACTCTGGCCTAGGTAACTAATACTGCTGTTCCTTAACACAATGAGTCCAGATAGCTTGTGTTTCTAGAGACAGTGCTGCATCCCTCGGTGTTTCCTGGTGAGTGGCAGTGTGTCTATAAAGGCTGCCTATCTGTTTACTGTGATTTGAAAGCTGGCTGCTTCATCCTGTAATGTTCTCTTTCATTTGAGAAACAATGTTCTGATTATAACCTATAAAAGAAAACAGTCACAATCCTAGTCACTGTGTCTTCTCAGGATATTCTGTCACCTCACGTTCCGAATCTCCAGTGTTGTCACTCCTCTATGAATAATTAGCTTATCAGACTCAAATGTTTTTTGAGCATCTTTTATGTGCCAGGCACAACCCTAGGTAGTAGCACAGTAAAGAATTAACCCTTCTCATAGATATCAGCTACCTATGTGGTTATCTCTGAAGCTTCCACATAGGCCATGTCAGAAATCAAAGACTTTCCCCACGTCAGGCATGACAGGATGGGAAGAGGAGACCATCTACTCTCACTGTCTCATTATACCTGTTACTTCCCAGTTTTGTTACTGAAACAACACTAAGACAGCGAGAAAGGAAGAGAGAAAAGTGATTAAAATCAAAGAAACAGGCATTTAGAACAGAAGAGCAAAATTAGCCTTGCTCATGTGGGGTTTGTTTTCAGTTCTAAGCCTCATTCCTGTGATTGGATTCCAGATACTGACATCATCATTGTAAAGGAGTCATTTTGTTTAAGCTAGTTTTAAGTACATTTGGGATCAAAAATTCTAAATCAGTGTGCGACTAGACAATGGTACAGACCAAATGAGAATATGCCTTTTTTCTGAAAGGAAATACATAATCCTAGTTTTTTTTTTTTTTTTTAATGACCATGTAGGGCAGCATTTTTTAGAGTCAAACTGAAGAATAATTTTATTTCATTTGTTATCCTGTTTTTTTTATTTTGTATTCTAAGTCTCAGTTGCAGTCCTTGGCACTGAGTTAATATGGAAAGCTTTGCAGATAGAAAAGTTGGCTGCAGCAAACTCTGCTGGTCATATTCAACACCATTCTATTGTCTCTCAGTTGCAAAAGGAACCAATTATTCTTAAACTTATTGAGTACTTCATATGTGTTAGGCATTGTGCGGAATAATGCATTTTTTTTATTTTATCTCACTTTCCTGTCAACTGCATCAACAGTATTGTTTCTGTTTTATAAAATTAGAAAACTGATAGTTAAGTTTTTCTTCTACCTTCTCACAACTGATGACTGGAAACAAGATGCAAGCCTCCGATTATGACTGCAGTGTATCTTTTAGGAAATTTCGTTGCATGAATATATTATTGGTTGCCTGCTAATCTAGCCCCAAAGTAGCATTTTCAGCTATGATTGTTCCCAGTCCACTCCAGGAAGATGAAAATTAATGTAGGCTGCCAAAATAGCAGATTTCACATTCATTTCAATAATTTTAGTACTTGACAATGTAGTACAGCCAATATTTAATCACTTTGAGTTTCAGAAAATGTTATATAAGTCCCTAAGCAATATTTTTCCTCGGGTGTGTTATGGGAATGGAAAGAATTTCGTTCTCATAGTCTAAATAAAAAATAATTTCATTCTCATAGTCTAAATAAAAACTTTTTAACTCATTATTACATTGAAGGAAGCAATGCCTTCTGCCATCCCTCGGTAAATACCAAGTTCCATTCTTTCACTAGTTCTGGTTTCCAGCACAGAGACTGGGAAAACATCCTCGCCTCAAAATTTTCTTCAGGTCTCCATAAGTTCTGTCAGTTTTGGAATCCAGAGGCTTGAATTTTAAGATAGTCACATCAGCTATACTGCTCACTCAGAATTCAGCTCCCTAGAAAACCTGTTGTCAAGTTTCAGCTCAGCTCCAAGTGTCACAAGCAACGTTTTGACATTAGAGTGTAAAATCGTTAGAGAGCCAATGTGTGGTTTGGCCCATTATATTGTGACTGAGATTAAACTCAGTCATCTCCATTCCCAGGAAAAATAAGTACACCTTAAATTGCCATCTTACATATGTAGATAGAAATTGATACATAAAAATTAGTTTAGTTTGAACTTTGATTTGGTCATACCTGGATATTTAGAAATCACATACCAGGCATGTGTAAACTTTAAGAGCCTGTTGTCACAAAATTTAAAAATGTTGTAATGTTGAAATCACTCTGTAGTTTGAAGAAGCATAAATTAACTATAGTTAATTGACACTGTACATTGATGTCAGTGTCCACTATTATATGGTGAACTGGGAACTGCACCAAGGATCATAAAGTGATTGCTTCTGAAGCCCGATCTGTTTCCCTGTGTAAGAAAGGGCCTCAGCCTGTTTTAGGGAGACGGGCACTGGGGCAGAACAGAAGCCATTCTCCTCATGCATTAAAATGTAATCAAAAGCTCTTTATTTAGGGTATGTATTACATATGTACCACTGTTGCTGACCGCAATTGGCTGCTAAGTTACCCGACAAGTCCATGTATATTTTTGATTTTTTTCTCTTTAGTATATCTGAATTTGAAGAAGATTGGTAATTTTATTGAGTAAGTTACTGATACATATTAAAGAAGTTATAAAAGGAAAAATAGGGAAAACTGACCCAGGTCAAATTTTCAATGTTAGTGTTCTTTATAAGAAACACTAAATGAAATGCCATTGTATACCTAAGATTACTTTTACCCAACCCACTCTAAATGGTCACTCAGTACTAACACGCACTTTGTGACTAACTTAAGCCAAGTGCTAGTGAGCCTACGAGATATATTATATTTTGGATTAATGAGAATAGATGGACCATTTCTTTTCTTCCTTAAGGGTTACGAAAGCAAATACTATCTTGAAGAGATTTTTATGATGCATCCACCCTTGAACTACAATTTAGAAAACACCAGTATCTGTTTTGACTTTTACAGAGCTCAGCACTTCCATGGTTTAATGCCAATACCTTATATAATGAATGCTATCATATCAGAGTTTTGAAATGGTTTCTGTATAGATAGTGTAACGGGAAATTTGACTTGATGCTGAATTTTTGTCCTGCAATATACTTGGAATTTACTTCTGGTAAAAATGTCTAAAAACAGATGCAAGTGTTTGTTTGTTATTTGCTTAGAATCTAAAAATGACTTTCTGTGTAATATTGTGTGTTTACATTCTTGCGTGGTGGGCTTATCTGCTTATTTGTATCAGTTGGTATGAACTTCCAAAAGTATAGGTCTCTAAATACAGTTTCCTCCAGATGACAGTATGAAATTGAATGGGCTAAAACTTTATTGCATCTGACATGGTTTGGGGATAATGTTTACATTAGGCATAAAGAGAAAAGTACACCTTTGGCTCACTATGCAGGATTTTAAAATATGACTTTATATTTACGGGAAAAAAGTAGCTAAAAGGCCTAAGATGGGGCCATTTTATTGTGGAATACTGGGAAAACAAACCCTTGAACATTTTATGTGTCAGCTCTCCTAGTACTAAGATACCTACCTGTATACTCTGAGAAGTCTGGATTTATCTAAGGTGAATCAAAGCCTAAGAGTAGATGATGATAAAACAAAAGAATTACTCCTTTCTTGACAATATTTTTTAAAAGAACTTGGGAAAAACAAAAACAAAACAAACAAAAAAAAAAACACGCAGGCAGAGTCCAATAATACGTAAAGTGTACTGTAATTGATAATGGGAGTATTAAAGACATATCTACATAGATAACTCACATATATGATTAGGAGGATGTTATTCAGTTATTTAAAATTTTGTATCTGTTGCTTACAGAAAATTGTTAACAAATTTATGGTAATTAATAATGAAATTTCATCATGGCTGCTCTAGATTATCAGTTTGTATAGTTCTATAATTTCATGGAATACTCAATTGACAATTTTAGATTGTCAAGACAAGAACATAATTTTAAGGTCCTTTAATGGATGAAAAATATTGAAGTCCATGACTGATGAACTGTTGATTCCAACCTTTATTGTTTTTTCTTGCAATTTTATTTTTTGTGCATATTTACATAATTACAATCATCATGAGGGGCTGGTACATCACGATACATCTTAATTCTTTTACCTCCACTCCTGTTTGTTCTCTCTCCACTCTGTCTCTCTGTTGGTTCCCTTCTTGGTTGGCAGGCTCTATCTTACTTATTTTAATGAAATTATGTGTTCCAATAAACTTGCTAAGTACATCTGCCTACACTTTAGAAACCTCAGCCAAGGTAATTCCTAGTGACTTACTGAAGTTATCAGGTCTTTTGCAGAAACAGGGAATACAACCCAAGAAATTCTGACTTCAAATCTATTGGAAAATTATTTCAAACCTAGCTTAATTACTTTGTACCTGAATGGCAAGGTCATACTATCTTGAGTCAAGACTTTCTCATCTTAAACACTGAAATAATCATATCTAAGAACTTTACAAGTGGATGGGTGGATGTGAGGTAATGCAAGTATAGTATCTGGCTCATTGCCAGTACTCCATAAAAATAATTATTTCATTCCACAATATTATTTTGGCAATATTTTGTCATATCTTTTTCCCAACTATTGCATGTTCTTTTTTGTCCTCTGATTTCCAAAGTTTTAGCATTTTGTTTTTATCCATTGAAAAACTTGGGGCACTGTGCTGCTGTTGAGATCATTAGTGATTGTGTTTTTTCCCTAAAATTAAATATATATATATATATATATATATATATATATATATATATAGACATGAGAGGGAGGTTAAATAAATATTATTGATACTCCATTTCTGGTATATTATGAGACAAATGTCTTCTACTGAAAAAAATCTGCTCATCTATATATCCAAATCAGTTGCCTTGTTTTACTTTGCAGGTGGCTTTTTGTGATTTTTTTAGTCGGGTGTTGTTATCCAGTGTTTATCAGTGAAATCCTGCAGTCACCCTGTGGTAGCAATGCTTGGAACATTTTAATCCTCTCAGGTGAAAGCTTATTTCAGAAGGGCCAATGAAATGGCTGCTTTGTTGTACAAGGTTTTCCTTCCTGGGCTGTGCAGCTTCAGGCTTCCCAGTGGCCAGTCTCATCGGCCACCGCCTCTCTGTGCCGCTCTTCAGTCCTTCTTCTCTGGACTTTATAATGTGTGTGTTTAAAGTCTGGTCCCAGGACACATTCTTTTTCTCTTCTCTTTTCATCCTGCTTCTCCTTTCTCTCCCTTCCTATATCTTCTCACCTCATCTATACAGATTTCTTCTCTAAGAATATTAGATTTGATGGTAAGAATTTTCAAGGTTATGCCCCTAACTTGCAGATATGTTTTCAAGCTTAGACTCTTCCTTGATCTTGATTCTAAATCCCACCAACTACTGAGAGCTCAGTGAATCCTTAACTATTGCATACATGCATGAATTTCTGATTTCCTAAGGAAAAACTTCTTGGTTTATATGTCTACTTCATATTACTCAATATTACCAGTATCAACTACAACAGGTCAAAATCCTAATTCACTTGATTTTTTCTACATACATCAATTATCAAATTCTTCTCGTTCTTTGAAAATGTACTCCAAAACTACTTATTTCTCACTGTCTCTACTGTCACTATCATGTTCCAAGCCACCATTCTCTTGGGGATAATTAAAGCTGTCTCCCGAGTGTCCATCTTGCCTCCAATTTATTCCTTTATATATTTTTTCCAGCACTGAGTATTGAACTAAGGATGTTCGCACCAAACTATACCTCTAGTCCTTTTTATTCTGTATTTTGATAAGGTCTCAGTAATTCAGTAAGTTCTCCAGGCTCAGTTTGAACTTGGATTCCTCTCCTCAGCCTCAAGATGGCTAGGATTACAGCTTGTGCCCCACCCCTAAATTCAAAGAAATCTCTTCAAACCGCAGATCAGCACAGAAGTATCTTTGGTTTCCCATTTCTCTCACTCCAAAACCTAAAGTCTGCTATGTCATTTTATCTCTTATTGTGCTGCAAGTGATTTTAAGGTTTTGATAAATCTTTCTTACTAAAACATTTGAAAATAAATCAGTAAGTTGCATAAGACTTAACTGTACTGCGGGTCTCCCTTTCTTTGTCTCTCAAATATCACTGTTTTTTCTTTCTCAGTACAGAAGTAATAAGAAGAAACACCCTGAAAGGTGCACATTACATTTTAAATGATATGGAAACACCTGTTTCCTTCATGTCTATTAGAAATAAATTCGAACCCGCCCCCCCTCCCCCCCCCCCCTCTCCCTCCCCCCCTCCCCCCTCGTCCCCCCTTCCTCCCTCCCGCCTCCCCTCCCTTTCTGTCAAATAGCATAACAGACAAAGAAACATAATTGGATGATGTAAGCAAAAAATCAGAAATTAGAAAGTTAGTGTTTGGCCTGTGTAACTGTTGGCTCCACCTTTAGAAAGAAAAGGTGGCTGTGATATCGAGGAATACCCTAGGTCACATTTGGTTTCATTGTTCTCATATTGACTTCCAAAAATAAAACAAAAGTTTGTTTTGCTTTGTTTTAACTTTTGTGTTTGGTTTTCTCACTTTCATCAGTCTACTAGGAGCTAGTTTTTCGCCAAGTCCTCATACAATTTGATTCTCTAACCCTAATTTTTTCCTTCTTAACTTGAAAAAATCTTTCAGGTAATTTCTGTAGGCTTTACCTCATGAAGTTTTGTCAAAAAATAATTCCCTGGGATGTATGTTAAGTCTAAGCACTAGGCTAACCATTCAACTTTGTAAAATTAAGACATCAAATCTCGAAAGCTAATTTTAAACAAAAGATATGGAAACAGGGCCCTCCTCTGGAAGGGAAGTTCATATAATAGAATGTTTTCATCTCATGTAGAGTGTTTGGGACTGGAGGCATAGTCCGGGACTATAGCTCGCAGACTACATGGGCACAGGCAAGATTCTCTCTGAGCCTCATTTCTCCTTTTCTAACATGGGCACAATCTTGATAACTCCCACAGTGAACACTGGGCGTGTGCTCAGTTCTCACACATGTTCAGGTCTCTTCCTGATGGTCATGGGAAGAGTTACCATCATGAATGGGCAGGTAAGTAGTAGCTAAAAGGGTTCCCTCCTCTAGATAAATGTAAAACCAATATGATCTATTTCTCTCATTTTTCAAAGCAGTATGCTTTTGACTGTTTCAAGAATTCTTCCTGACATTGAAAACAGTACATCTAAAAAATCTTCATTATCTTTATGTAATACATTAAATATTTTCATTGGAAACAGTGTGCTATACAAAAAAACAAAAAAAAAAAAAAAAAAAAAAAACCAAACAAAACACCAAATACTGCAATCCAGGACATTTAGATTTTTTAATCTGTATCTCTGTTAAATGTAAATTATGCATCAGTTGGTATCTTGATGCATCAGTCTATTTATATAATAGATGTAATACATTTTTCAAATAGTGATTATAAGGATTAATACATAATTGTGTCAGTTTGTCTATTCATTTGAATCCTATTTTTGTCTCCAAATCTTTCTTTATATGGAAAAAAATCTTTTCTGCCTATCTGACATAATCAGTGTGCAGATTGTATTTGATAAGAATGGGGAAGCATTTGGAAAACAGTCTGCCTCTCAGGAAGGAGCACAGTAGTACTGATATCAGTGCAGTCCTCTAAACATTTGTGCATGGTGTGCAGAAGCAAGGGAGTCTTCATCCTTATGCTGCTTCTGCATATCCTATGACCATGTTTTCTAATTCTTGCTCAGCATTTGACCTCTTGATCACAAGGTAAGGAAATTCAACATCAGTTTGAGAAAAAAGGCTTTTTAGCCTCATCTTTTATATAAAGATGAGAAGCCTACATGACTTTCCCAATCAACTTGCTTTTACTAGATTTTGGAAAGATGCAGAAATGAATATTTCTTCTAGCCCAACGTTATTTAAATGACCAAGTTCATAGATTGGGCTTCCTTTGATACACAGTATGATGAAGCTAAGTCATTCAGGTAGCTTTTAAGTTTTGCTTCACTGGAACAGTCTGTATGAACAAATCCATACTGAAATTGTTCTTTTGCAATCTTTATGAAGACAAATTTGGACCAAAGAAGTTCTTTGCCAAATTGATGTATCTACTAATAGTTTTCTCTTTTTTCTATGTGGTTCTTATTTGATAGGGATATGATAATCATTACTTTCATGTGTATGAGAATTTTATAAAGGTCAAAGATATTTTAAGGTATTATAACACTAAAAAGGAAATTGAAATGATTTTAAAATGTATTATGTGGATTTTCTTCATTATTAATTTAAGTATAAACTAAGCAAAATTTATTTTTGCTCCCATTTTGTAATTGTGCATTCATAAAGTTCATTTTAAGGGGTCATAATTTAGTAGTAATAGTTAAATAATGTTATTTAAAAACACTCTTTACCATAAAATCATGATTCTGAGTGTTAATCCTCATTGTCTACGGATTCAATTCATGAGATAAGAATTTGAGTATACTCCAGAATTTCCTTTCCTACTTGTGTTTTCTGCCAAATCCTATGGTTAGTTCGCTTCCTCAAAAAAGAAGGTATTGAGAGAGCAGTATTATCATTAATTGGTTTGCTGTTCTTGTTTCTTGGATGTGTGTAAAAATACACATCCAAATACATTTTTGTGTAAATGATTATTTACTTTTCATTTACCTGAGGAAAAGAAAATTTAAGTCAGCTTTCAAATTTCTAACTTTAATATTTGTATTTCAATAAAATCTAAACTCTGCTTGGGTTGAAATTCATACTGATTACAGCTTTTTTAATATTCAGAAATGGCAGTTTTACTCAAGGAAAGTAATGAAATAGGTGTCTTAGTCACTAGTTTTAAAATTATGCATTTTTTAATAAACATTTTGCTTGGTGCAGATAGTAGGGTTGGTAAAACTCCCCTGAATGTGATTTTTTTTCTTTCCAGTTTTCTCTTGTCCTCATTCAAGGCTACCACATATGCATAGTTTTTTGTATGTATGTGTTTGCTAGAGAAGAGTCCATTTTTTTTAATGGAAACAAGGTAAAACAAAATTTATTAACAAAATAATAGGAGAATAACAACAGTTAACACATTGCATGTTGTTATCTTTAAAGTAATTGCTCAAGATATAAGATAAGGACATTGGGTCATGGTTATAGTTCAGTGGCACAGTGCGTGCCTGGCAGTGCAAGGTCCTGAGTTTGATTCCTAGTACCAAATAAGTAAATAAATAAATAAACTAAAATTAAAAAAAAAAGATACAGGCACAAAAATTTCACCAATTAATGTATTCACTATTAGCACAAACCTTCCTTTTGAATGTACCAAGGGATGCTAATAGTATAAATGATTTGCATGTGTAGTGGTTGATTGCTTTGTCAACTTGAGACATTTAGAAGCTCAACTAAACTGGCTTAGCAATTATACACTCTAGGGTATAGAAGACCCACTCTAAAGTGGCTCATCACCTGCATTGTATAAAAGAGAGGGAGGAAGGACCAATCAATTTCATTCTTTGGAGGAGCTCCAGTCCTTGCATTAGACTTGAAAGTCATCTCCTGCGTTTTGTTTTACCTTGCAGCATTTCCAACAGTGCTCTGATTTCCAGGTTCTGACCAGAGTCTCCAATATAGTTTGCAGCATACAGGAGCTGCCTCTAGGCCAGTCACTCAAAAACTTTACAAATTAATTTCCAAGGCTCTTAAGCCAAATGGCCAGACAGCATAACAGCAACGACCCCACTCCTGATACCAGTTTTATTGTAGCCAGGGGTTTCAAGGAGAAAAATTCCATACTGGACACAGAATTTATAATATTATTTTATGATGTTCACCTACATTTAAATACAAGAAAGTGCAGGAGATCTGTCCACAACACTAAAGACCTAGAAAATCCAGCCAAAGCCATAGATCCCATAGTAATTTCCTACATGAGTACAGTTGAAGACCTGGTGCCCATGACAATGACCCCCATGAGCTCAACTGGAGCCTAGAGCCATGACCATGACTCATGCAAGTCTGTTTTATATATCTGAACTGGGAAGGCCCAAAGGTCAGTGGTGGAAGCTAGAAAGTCTATGCCAGTGGGATGAAGGAGCTGTGCTAGAAGGTTGAGAATTCTACACTGGAGGCAAGAAGCAACACACAGAATAAGGACCAGGGCGTCTCCCAAAAGTACCGCAGCCATCCTCAGCGACAGTGAGGTTCTGAGCTCCTCCAATGATGAGAACAGTTGAGTGCATATCAGGAAGCCAGTGTGACAAGCTTGTCCTGGATATTAAACAGCACACATCTTTCTCTCTGGAACCAGGAAGCAATGCTCAACATAAGGACCAGAGCTCCCCCAAAGTGAATCTCAGCCACTCTCACCACCAAAGTACTGGGCTCCTCTGATGATAATGGCTGAATTCTATCAGGGAAGCCAGCATGATAAGTCTTCAGGGGTACCAATAGCTCCAAAAAGTGGCACTTAGGAGAACCAACAATGCCCCACTCTTCCTCTTCACGTCTTCTTTTATGCTGGCAACTTTCTTCAGGTGGGCCATCTACACCCAGCATCATGCCAGTTTAATTCTGCTAGTGTCAAACTGACCACCAGTTGTTAACCATAACAGCACATTTCCCCTTTTCCCCTTTGTCCTTTCCCCTTCCTCACATCCTAGTTCCTTTTTACTTTTGAATAATTTCTTCTCATTTCATGATATCTATGATACATTTTAGACTTTGTTATTTCAGCTTCTCACATGAGAGAGACAATATGATGTTTTACATGTGAGTCTGATTTATTTCACTTATAGGTATGGTCTCCAATTGCATCCATTTACCTATAAAAGTCTCAATTTTATCCTTCTTTATGGCTGAGCAGTACTCCAATGCATAAAAATACCACATTTTTTTTAACCCATTCCTTGGTTGATTTGCATTTGAGTTGTTTCCAAGAATTAGCTATTACACATTGTACAGCTGTAAGCATGGGTGCACATATATAGCTGTGGTCTGATGTTTTTAATTCTTCTTGGAAGATACCAAAAAGGGGAATCGGTAGGTGACATAAGACCTCAAATCCTAGTTTTTAGAGGAATCTCCACATCTACTTCCACAGTGATTGTACCAGTGTGCACTCTCACCAACAGTGCAGAACGGTTACTTTCCTCCATAGCTCCACTATGTTAGTTATTGGTTGATTTCTTGATGAAACCTTTTTATTTTTTTTTCTGAATCCCAGTGTTTTAATTTGCATCTCTTGAATGACCAGTGATGTTAAACATTTTTTCATGTATTTGTTTGTCATTTGTGTTTCTTCATCTGACAAGTGTGTGTTCACCACAGATGCCCATTTTTAGATTGAGTCTTTGAATTTTGAATGTCTGACTTTTTTTCCAATTCTTTATATGTTCTAAATAGAGGCCTTTGTCTGAGGGACAATTGGCTAAAAGTTTTTCCCACTGTACAGATTACATTTTCACTTGGTTGGTACACACGTCTATTTAAATTATCTCCAACCGAACTTTCTATCTTTGTTTACTCTAAACACTAACCCTAAAGATTATTCTTAGGTCTCATTTCACCTGTGTTTATTTTTGTGCTCTTTCCCACAGGCACTATGTATGTGTATGATTCTGATGCCTAATAGTTTGATGCATAAATTTCTAGCACATTGACCTGTCCCTGCAGTGAGTTATTGAAAACAAGAATCCAGCTATGTTATTTCTCGCTTAAAATCCTCCCGGCATTTTCATTCTTATAGAATAAAGTCCTAACCCCTTCACAGAGTGTACCACATCCTGAGTGATCTTGCTGAAAAAGCAGAACTGCTTTGAGGTTTCCAAGACTGTTACGGTACTTTTTGGCTCTACATTTTTGCTGGATCTGCTCCTCTCTGAAAAGGTCCCCTTTTTCCATTTATCATAGTCAGAGCCCTTGAGATTTTAAGGTTGTGGACTTATGTCCCTATATGAAGCTCTCTTTGGTGCAGTTCCTCTGTCATCCCTATGTGCTAGGTCCTAAATTGAGTGCCCCACCATGTTCTCTAATATTGATACTGTGCATTTGCATGTGATTTCCAAATTGGGTTTTATTTGATTGACTGAATGACAGTAAATAAATTATGCAACAAATAACTGACTTGAGTTCTTTCAAGTGCAACTTTCTCTTTTAGTAAATTGTGATTAGCAGTGATGCCAACTTCAGGTTATACTGAAGATTTAATATTTTAATATACATAAAGTGCATAGAATAGAATCTATAAATGACTGTATTGGTTAATATATTTAGGAAGCTGGAATTTTAGAACGCATTGATAAATATAAATATGTTGCACTGTATACTCAATGCTGTGTCTTCTATAGTAGATTTTACCATCTTTAATCCATGGAAACACATAATCTTTTAATTTTTCAAACAAATGAACTTTTTCCCCCTTAAATGTTGTCAAGTATTTTAAAAAGCACAGAAAAATCATTCCAAAATGGCATCAAGAGAGATGGTACAGAGGTAGCAGGCATCTGAGAGGAAGTCAGAGTGATATTAAGTTTTGCACAGAGCGCTCTTTGATCTTGCTGGTTTATAGAACAAAACAAACTTCTGTACTGCTAGCCTATTAGCTGCCCCTGGGGAGAAAACTTGATCAGCAAGAAGAACACCATCTAGAAAAGCAAAGTGCAGAGAACAAAGTGTCTCTTGAAGTTGCCTGGATGATTGCTGTGCTGCTGATAATTTCTTCATTTGAACTGATGGTTAGAGGCTCCGAGTCTGTATAAATTCAGTACAGATGTCTCCATGCTGTGTTTTATAGCTTCAACTTTCAGAATTTTCATTGTAGAAGACTCATTTGCTCTTTTGGGGCAGCATTTAGAACTGAGATGATAAATAGCTCCTCTGGGTTTGGAGGAGGTTCTAAGCTTATATACTGTGGTTTAAGTATACATCCAATCTTTTCTGAGCCCAGAGGAAAGTATATGGAGCATTTCTTCAATCTATTTACTCCTTTTAAATAAACATGCAAAATACCATCGTGGTCTGTCTTTTAAGTATTTCTTCACAGATACTCTCTGGCTTTGAAACTCTGAACCAGAATATATCATTAATATATAAATTGTTAGACTATGCTAGGGGCAGAAAATTGCCACCGATTCTTTATTTGGCTTTTGGGAGCAAGAAATTCAAGAGCAGTCTACCAGAAAGGGAGAGAGAGAAAGAAGACAAACCTGTGTGCACAGCGATGCTTTCCTCTATTCTTGGCACAGCTTGAACTACGCTGGGAATTGTGGAATTGTTACATTGAATTGCCATCTGGAGAATTACACCAACCTTGACAGTAGATAATTGAGTTTGTATTATTAGCAGTATCACAATGCTTCATAGCTAATAGATCTAAATAAATATGCTCTTTCTTTTAACATTTTCTTATGTCAAGGCATTTGCTGTTTCTTCAAGCAGATATACCTGTTCAGGCATGAGGATTACTACCAATTACCATGGAGTGAGCATTAAGTAAAGGTGGGTTGAGTAAAAGAATACATGAACGAATGATAGAATTAGCGCATTTCAATTTCTCCTTCAACACTTTCTAAAACACTAATTCAGCAGCTATTATTTCTGTAAAATGTTTTTGATACTGAATGTAAAAGTGATTTTGACTAGTTTATGCTATATGTGCTTATAGTTTTTATAAAGAATTTTCCCATTTATAAATCTATGAGCAAAGTAAAAAATAAAATAGCAGCAAAACATTTTAAAATAGCTGCACATTATTGCTGCAACTCATACATGAACCAGTTAACATTTTGGAATATATCTCTCTATCTCTCTCTCCTCGGTCTCTGTCTCTGTCTCGCTGTCTCTGTCTCTGTCTCGCTGTCTCTCTGTCTCTCCAGCACACATACACCCACACACGCACACACACACACACACACACTTTAAGTAATATACATATACAAGTAATGCATTTGCCATGTTCCATTTTAGCCAGTCTCTCACAGTGAATATTTTGGTGGTTTCTAATTGTTTATTGTTTTATAGTAAAAATTATAAATTATAAAATTAATCAAATGTTACATATAGCAAAATAGACTTTCAACATAGAACTCTTTTTGGACTTTCTACTGAGAACTATTTCTGTTACTTTTGTGTCTGAGCATAATGAAAAATTTACTAATTTACTAATGTTGAGTATCTTAATGTCACCATTAAAGATTTAAAATGCAATTGTGTAAACACAAAATTTAGCTCTAAAACTGTCCTAAGAGGAATATTTCTTTTATTATCTTTGAGATGTACACTATATTTACTACATGGTTATTACCGTCATATAATTGCTTTCAGAGTTTAATATGTATTAAAAGTTTGGGCTCTAACATGCAAAATACCTTTTATGTTTCACTCTGTCTAAATGACATTTATACACTTATTTGGGTCTTAAAATTTTCTCCAAAGCAATAGCCATCTGTGAATAGTCGCAGTAATTCTGTTTTCCACTATTCAAAGTCAGATGAAGCTGGATTAGTAAAGTAAGTACTAAATCTTTATATTCATTTTTATGTAGTGGACAAGAAAAGAGTGAAAGAAGAAAAGAGTGGAAGAAGAGTGAAAATGAAATGAGGGGGAAATTAGAATATGAATGATGGAAGAATTTACCTCATAATCTTGAACACATTTTTGTTTTCTTAGTTCTCCTATCCAGATGTTTATTTTACCTTTCTTTTGTCCACATCTTCCCTCTTGAACTTATTCTTATCTTTCTCTTACCATCTATCCACAGTATTGGAGTTAGTCTAACCTGCAACTTACCTTGGGCATTTCATACCAGGCTCATTTCTCTCCTGGTTCTTTTATGTGCTACACTATTTTTAAGTGATAGTAAAAGAAGAGAAAGAAAGCATGTTTTCTTCGCTTCTTTTTGTCCTCTGAAGATGAGACAATTTCATGCTTGTATCTATAATTTTCATCCCAGTGGTTCTGAAACCTATACAATAAACCAGTTCATTTAAACCTTGAATTCATGAGAGTCTACAAAGAAATAATAATCATAAGCAGTATAAATCAGGCAATGGATAGTTAAAAAAGCAATGGTATATAGGTGGTAAAAGTGAACAAAACAGAAACACCAACCTTCTCCACAAAGTTCTCCAAAATGCCTCCCAGAAACTCATGTATTGAGACTTGGGGAATTCAGGAGATGATTGGGTCCTGAGAGCTCTTCAGTTATGTCCCATCCATTTGGTAGATTTAAAGTTGGAAGATATTTGTGGGTATGAGGGAAATTTAGAAGATGGGGACTGTATCAATTGAGTGTATATGCAAGCATTATCTTGAGGACCATATCTTGTCCTGGCTGCTCTCTTCTGATCCTCTCTTTCTCCTTGCTTCTTGGCTGCTGTAATGTAACTAGCTCTACTACACTATGCATTTGTTACCATGACACTATACGTTCTCATAGACCCAAACAGTGTGACCATCAGAATGAACTGAATCCTGTGGTATAATGAGCCAAAATAAACCTTTCATCCTTTTAATTCTGGTGACAGCTGTTAGTCTCAGCAATAGGAAACTGACTGACATATCTGCTGAACTCTACACAAGCTTCTCTAAATATTGCCCGTTTTATCAATGTCCTTTACATCTTGTTGTACTAATATCCTCTTCCTTTTATTGGCTTATAAACTGAGTCACTGAAGTCTTGTTTTTTTTTTTTTTGTTGTTGTTGTTGTTGTTGGATCTTCTTTCTTAAATAATCTCTTCTTTCTTCTAATCTCTTATGAAGTGTACCCCACAGCAGTGTGATGTACCTAAGGATTAAAGCATAGGTAGTGTTGTGGTTTGTGTCAAAATATATTCTCAAAGCCTCATGTGGACATAGGTGTGGCTTTTCAGAAGTGGTTGCATCAAAAATGCACTTCAGTGATTAAGGATGTCATTCTGAGTCCAAGGATGTGTGATTATTAAATGAGTTCATTAATTGGTTTATTGTAATTCTAAGTAGAATTAAGGGTGCTGAACCCTGGCTATGAGTGCTGTTTGCCCTGTAAGTGTGGATAAGCTATAAGGAACAGAAAGAGTGTCCCCAGTTGCTTGTCACTAGTTGCTTATTGCTCGCTGCTTTCTGTCTTCCGCCTGCCCTGCTTTGCCATGGACTGGTTTTTTTTGTTTTTTTTTTTTTTTTTTTTTTTTTTTTTTGGTACTGGGGATCGAACTCATGACCTCATGCTTGCAAGGTAGGCCCTTATGCTGCTGAGATAAATCTCTAGCCCCATGCCATGGACTGTTACTCCTCTGCAGTGCCCCTCTGTCATACCACCCTGCCTTGGAGCCAGTTGATTACAGACTGAAACCTCGACTGGGAGCCAAATACACTTTTCCTCTTTTACTTTGAGTATTGGGTATTTTTTGTCAGCAATAAGAAGAATAAGACAAAATTTGGTACCAAAGAAGTCAGATTGTTGCTGTGATTGTAACTGATTATGTGGTTTGGAACTGGCTTCTGGGAAGAGTTATAAAAGGTTTAAAAATTCTGGCCAAAGAAGCAAAGAAGTGTTTAAATGCCTTAAACTGTACTTGATGAGAGACTCTGGTCAGAGCGCAGAAGACAAGAACGCTGACAGAAATGCTCCTGCTACAGACCAGGCTCAGGTGGTTCTGTTGGGAAGGACTGCATTACCTATTGTACTCTGGATGATGTGTGTTTTGTTTTGTCAGAAATTTGTCTGTGTTTTGCTTATGTCCAGAGACTTTGCCTGACCTTGAGATTAAGGGTAGCCGACTATTTAATTTCAAGGCAGTCTAATGTTGAGACAGTGACATGGCGATTGTTGAGGTCTTTACCCAGATCTGTGTTGAGAATCAATAGCAAAGAGGCCTGGAGAATGATACAAAACATTTTGAGATGGCCACAAAGGAAGCTGTAGTAAAGTTGTGGGCTGAAAAGATAAAACAAAGGACAAATTTGGCAATGAAAAGATTAGCATGAAAAAATCAAGTATTTCAGAATAGGACATTGGAAAAGATGTCCTGAGGACATCACAAGAAACAGCAGCAGGACTCCAACTTTTGCAGCCTCAGGTTGCCAAGGTGAAATAATTTGCTTTGCTTTGAGAAGATAGCCCCAGAAAAGTAGTGGCCTACTTGAATCTGTTTCTTGGGATTGGGCTAAGGGTGTTTAGAAACCCAGACACTTGACCCAGCACATCTTGGCATCATCCATGTAGTACTGGGTTTAAGTGCACGTAGAATGCAGGTGTTGTGGGATTAAGAGTGCCTCACCCAGAATGTGAGTGCTGTCCACCCTAATGGTGAGTAGCAAAGGCAGGAAGATAACAGTTCCTGGAGCACTGTGTGTTCTTATTTCCTGCTCACAGGACAGAGTGTAGGCATTCTCTAAATCATGTCTGGGTCCCTATCTCTATCAGAGGATTTTTTCAAAATCTCCTGTCATTACAAACACTTTGCCATTTCTGTATCTCTCTTTGCTACTATTGTCTTTTTGATAGAACTTTTGGATAATTTGTTCACAGTAACATTCGGTTTATTATTTCAAGGTCATTTTCAAATATTATTTTTAGATTTGCCTGTGCTCCATATTCTCCCCATTATAATCAGTGCCATTACAATGCTGAAATGCAGATAGAACACCAGAACCAAACTCAAAATAGAGTCTTCCAGTCAATATACAAAGAATACAGAAGTCTGTGACACAAGCCTTGATGTTTGCCATTCCTATGGTCTGGGTATATTTTGTCACCCATGGGTTCATACATTGAAGGCTTGATCTTCAGTATGGCAGGGTTGAAGTGATAATGTCTTTAAAAGGCAGGGCTTATAGAGAAGTCATCAGGTCACTGAATGTGGTACCTTTGCAAAAGATTAATGTTTTTTGTTGGATTCTATTTAATTCTAGTAGTTACTTGACTTTCTGCTTTCAATGTGATCTCTACTTCCCACATGGATTCCAACCTTTGGATGCCATCTTCCATAATGTCCTCACCAGAGGCAGTCTGTTCAGAAAAACATTTTCTAGAACCTGCAGAATTGCGAGCTAAATAAATTGATCTTTATATCATTAAAGTGTGATTTTGTAGTAATAGAAAATAGATTAATGCAGACACTATGATCACATTGCACTGAAACATAATTAGCAATTAAGCAGCACCAGAAAGACTTTAAACTTTGAAATTGGATCAACATATATTTGAGTGTAAAATTTGCCACTTGAAAGAAATGTCATTTTTCAAAACTTTATATAAGTAGTTTGAGTTTATTTTTTTTTCCTTTCATAAAATGGACATTAGAATCCAAAAGTCTTGCCTTATTGTAGGCTTTGAGGTGCTGCAAAGAATCTAGTGCGCTGCCTAGAACATAACACAGAAATTCAAAGAGCTTAATGATCACTGTCATTTTAGTGGCAAGAAGAAATCCTGGGGTGAAATGATCTGTGAATGCATTTTCCACTAAATGTTAAAGTCTTAAGAAAAATTTTATTTTCCTGGATCCACTTCTTTTATGATGGCCTATTTTTGCATAAAGTTGTATAAAGAATCAAAACAGCAAAAATATGAAGAAATGTTTCACATCCTAAAAGTGGAAGTCACTGTGCTTATATAAATTCAAAGTTTATGTTCTCCGAATTGGGGATTGGGAGAGCCGTAAGCATGGCCTTTATTACTGCCACCTGGAATGGTGACGCCTCACCTGTAACAGACAGATGATAGTCAAACAAGAATCATAAAGTTTAGCAGAATCTAGGGAATGCGGAACTAGAAGCAGGAACGGATCCATAAAAGAGTGTTAATGTCTACTTCAGGCACAGCATTTTCATTCTGGTTCTCCTCCAAGGTAAAGCTTTCTCATTCTGCCAGATTTCACACATATAAGTTTGTAGTTTGTAATTTGGCTTTATATTGCTCGGGGAGCAGATAGCTGATTCCCATCATTCTTTTTGCTTTCCAAGAGAAAATTTCTCCTTGTGTTCACTGACCTACAAAGCGAAGGTAAGTAATGCTGCCCAGGGAATGCTTCCCATGCACAATATTTTAATACACTTCCCGGAGAGACTAAAGCATAGACCCTGGCTTTCAACCACCAACCTCCTGAATGGCCTTTGTCTAAACACCTGGATTACTGAGGTAGTCAAAGCTATTTTAGGAGAAAATTCCCTGTTCTGTCACTTGCTCCTGCTAAATTAAACATCCCCTCTTAAAATTACAGCATTCTGGAGTCACAGGCGTTTTAGAATTTGTTGATCCCAGAATTCCCCAGAGGAATGTCATCATCCCCAGGGACAGTACATAATGTGAAAAAAGAGGAAGATATTCTGTGGTCAATTTATTAAATAATTCTTTTTAAATTGTGAAATTCTCATAATCTTTATGTTTAGAGGATTGTAAATAAAAAGAAAGGATGGGGGAAGAGGGAGGAGAGTGAGGGTGAGAGAGGGATACAATGAGAGGGAAAGAGAGAGGCAGGGGTACACATAGAATAGGTAGCATTACTAAAAGCAGACTCTGACATGTTCCCATTTTTTAGTGCATGAGCATCATGCATAATATTTTGGGAAACACCAGTATGGTTACTTCAATTTATAGATAAGGAAACAATGTTACTGTCAAAAATTGTCTCTTTAATAAAAATTAAGGTTCAGTTTTAAATCATTACACGCGCAGCTTCTGTTCCTGTTTGGCATCCTAACAGCTGGCACCGGCAGTCTTTTCATTCTCCCAAGCTTCTGTTTTCACCCTCATCACCCGGGGTTACATGCAGTCTCAGAGAGCTTGTGCTGTTTCCAAAGGTGCCTGCTGCCAAGTTGCCTTCGATTTCCATAATGGTGAATAGCAGCCGAGAATTCCCATTTTCCTGTCATGGACTGATTTTATACTAATTGTATGTATCACTCCACACAGTTGCATCTTATTAGTGTGAACATTCATAGTGCTATACTGATGATGACTCAAAGTCGTTTCTTTGTTCACTCATTTATACTGAATATAGCATTTCCTTGTATTTTGCAATCATAGTGTGACAATTTAGAAATTTTCATTTTTTAAAGACAAAGTCAAATTTTACTTGGTCTTCATATAAAAATCTGGACATAATGTATGGTGAGAAAGACAGAGACAGTGCGGAGTTGGAAGAATTATCCCTTTATCCACTGTTTTATGCGTGTTATAGTGAGAGGTAAAATTATCTGTTGAATTCTTCAGGTCTCACCAGCTCTTACAAAATGTACAACAAAGTGAAAGAACTGACAATATGTCTCAGGTTCAGCCTGGGAGACAGTGACCTGGCACATGTCCAGTGGCAGAGTCTACTCTCAATGCTGTTTTTGCCACATCAGTGGTAGATTTTTCCTCCTTCATAGTGCACATGCCCACATCAAATGTCTTCTTCCACTGCAGGTCATCCCTACTATCTCTGTAACAATCACTGTGTCTTTTTGTTATGGCACAAGAGAAGGGCAATGCTGTTTATAACATACACACATTCACACGTACACACACACACACACACACACACACACACACACACACACACATATACACATACACTTGTACACCCGATAAAACCAACATTTTAGCAGAAGGAAGAGAAATTCTTGGTACCTATGATTATTTGAAAATCACATCAAATATTTCCCTTATTCTGTTTTTAAAATATATTGCCACTGTTGATTATGTAGCTTTATGTGTACAAGCTGTTTAAAACAATATATAATTTATCCTGCACTTCAAATTTCTATGCATAAAGTAGATCTATTTATGAGTACTAAATGGAAACAAGTATGTAAATGTAAATTAACATTGTAGAAACTTAAAATAAATGTATCCATTTATTTTCTTTTCAACAATCTATCCAGTTTCATAGATATTATTGGAGATTAAATGATAAAATAAATGGCAAGTACCTCCATGAATGTTAGACTCTTCATTTTTCCCTCTTTTCTGGTTTTCTCACCTCCAATCTAAAATAAAACCCAAATTCTTTAATACAGTCCACTGAGGGAAAGCAAAAGCAATCTGTTATTTTAGTAAATAAATTTTAAATAAAGGGTGGGGTACACAGCTGTTGAAAAACTGAAAGATGAAAAAGAGGCCCCTGGGCATTATATGATGAAGCTCCAATGATAAACATAGGTATAAATGAAATCCATCCTGGACCTTGGAAGGGTCCCTACATATCTCTAGTCCCTATTTTTGGGGTGGGTTATGTTGCCAGTGATGGTGTTACAGGAACTCAGAGCAGAAGACTCAGGGAACTCAAACTACAGGAACTGTCAAGGAAGGAATGCAGGCCACCCGGTGCTAGTACCTCTGAGAGGGAAACAGAGTGAATTAGTCTTGGAATAGCTTGAATAATCTGTACACAAATTGAGATGAATTGGTGAAGGTTGATTACAAAGGGAAGGAAACCATGCTCTCCTTTCTCTCTTTCGCGCTCCCTACTGTAGAACCAAAAAGAAAGGCAGCTAACAAGGGAGGAATGTAGTGTGTAGAGTCTCAGTACCCAAGTCTCAAATCAGGATAGAGATGCATTGATATGGAGCAGAGAAGCAGTAATTTAAAGACAGAATTCCTACCAGCCTCCTTTGAAAGAGAGATTAGAGCAACTTTTGTTTAGGGCTTTACTCGAAATGAATCTATGAAGAGAACTAAAGATGTGAATATTCTTTGATAGACCCAGTAGACTGTTTTTTTTTTGTTTTTTTTTTTTTTTTTTTTTTTTTTTTTTTTTTTTTTTTTCCTAACATTTGGGAAGGGAGACTCATCTGTGCCACCTAGTACAATTGTAATTACTGTTTTTTCAGAAATAGAAATCCAGGAAGCCACCAGAATATTGAAGCAAAAGAAATTGTTTCAAAGTGACTAATTTAAAATTGATCACTATGACATGCCTTCATTAAGCTTGAGATATTTCAGACAATCAAGTGTTCAGTGTTTCATTACTATGATTTGCATAACCAGGATTTTATTTAATTATTTTTGTCGAAGACTCTATTTTAATGAAACCAAAATAGTTATTAAAGGGTATAGACCTAGGCTGATGAATAAGTGTGATTTAATGCAATTGCACTGTAATTTCTTGCAATAAATTTGACTTGTTAGATGTGTCTCTGTGTGTGTATATATATATATATATATATATATATATATATATATATCAGTATGTTGTGTTGTGAGAGAAAAGGAAAGATAAAAATGGAAAAAGAGTCATCTAAGAATAATGGAAAAATTGCTCACTTTTTACAGTGGGAGTTGATGTTGACAAATGTATAAATGAACTTTCAGTTTTCAAAGTTATGGATAGAATATATACATATATATTCATAATAATTGAAATGATAAAATAATTAAATATGTCCAGTGTAACATAGTGGTTTTGTTTTATCCATTCATCTTTTAAAAGGAGATTCATAAGCTTCTTTAAAAAAATATTACTCATTCAAAGTATTTCTCTGTCATTAACACACTAAGTGTAACTTGATTGGTCCATACTTTCTCTCATCTACATATTGCAAACTTGAAACAAATCTAATGAAAATACTCAATTTGATGTTAAAAGTGTCTGTATTTGAATTGTTGTTTCCTCATATCTATTTATGAACACAAATTGACCCACAAATTACACATATAATGAAAGTCAGTATGTGAAAAAAGGCAAGCAGGGGTGTCATCCAGGATGGGTGCATCAGACTGGGTTGTGAATTTGCAGTCTGGAAATACCTATGTGACTTGTTTTAATTTTTTAGAATGAGAGAAAAAATATCTACATGGGAAGTGACATGAGAAATTTTGAAATTTATTTTCCCATGTTCCCAATATTTTTTGTTTCATTTCATTAGGAAATTTACTGAAGATGGTTTCAAGATGTAGAATCCTTATATATGAAGTATTCCACATGAAGTTTGAGAATCCTCATTGAATTTGCTTCGTGTTATGGTAAGAGGACATGATCCTTAATATTTTGCCCCTTGGAGAATATGATGAGGAAAAACATAGGAATTTTGTGTATGTGTGTGAATTTTTATTTGTAACAAACATGTAATGAAAGAAAATCATGAGTGTTTTGCACTCGTACATAAGAATGAGATTCATAAATACTTTTTTATGAATTTTCAGTGATTATTCTCTATCTTCTACAGTTGAACAGAGAACAAATAGGGAACTTGGACTTTTGATTTATTTTCTAATATGAGTCTTTCTGGTATTTACACTTAGTATTATCACAATAGTCCTAAGCAGTAGTTATTATTCCCACTGCATAAATGTGAAAAGCAAAATCTAGGGAAAGCAAAACCTTATTCAAGATATTGCAGCTATATACTTAATGACACACAAGTTACTTGACTGCAAACTTTACTTTTTCTGCTGTGGTGCTGCTAAACTTTGAAATAGTTGAAAAGTCAAGAAATGAACTTACATTGAGGGTAAGTGCCTTGAGTTTTCAGTTATCATTTGGAGAAAAACCATAATTGCCTTACCAGATATGAAAAAAATAAGGTAAAGGAATTTCCTTTATGTAAGGAGAAAAATGTTTCTATAAAAAATTGACTGGTTACGTAGATGATTATGTTTCAGAGCAATTGAACATTATAGAAAAACTGACATAAAATATATAGCCTAATTTTCTCTATCATCTGTGCTATAAGAAAATCTATACACTTTCTGTATACAAAATCTTGTCATGGTCAATACAGTTTAATGGAACTAGTATTAATGCCTGCTTTATGGGTAAGTGGTACACAGAGAAAGGAATTTTTAAAGTCTCAATTTCCTTTCCTATGGTGTTACAAGATTCCACTGAAATGAGTTATTGTAATGTATGCAAACATGTGACTTTCTGCTTGGTATACAGTTAATACAAATGATATTGATATCAGCATCAAAGACAGTCTGGTGTAAAAACTATTAAAATATAATCTAGTATTTTGTTGAAGCTCAAATATTTAGAGACTTGTGATTAAATAAATGTTTATCTAAAAAGTTGTCCTCTTTTAACATTATGCAATAATAGTGTAGAACATATCTGAACAATTTCATGTTACTGATTGAAATTTTTACAACTTCATTTCACTTTAGAATCATTTATTTATAAATAGTAGAATATAGATATTTATTCCTGGAACTCATCAAAACCATTGGATTTAGTTGATCTACTGTCCTACCTGAAAATGTGCAGATAAATCTGCCCTAATGACTGGAAACAAAATACTCTGTACCAGGCAGTCAAATATGTTTGAGCAATATTCAGCAGTGAGCCCTGGGAGACCAGCGAACATTCTGTTAGTGGTAGTTGTGCTCACAGAGTCTTGAGTCTGTGTTTGTAATAACCAGTAACAATTCTGTAAAAGCAGATATCATGTCTGCAGTTGGAGATTACATTTTTACTTTCTGTGCTGTGAAAACAAGTGGAGGGAGGGATGCCAGCACTCAATATAAGATTCTAAGGAGAGACTTCAAATTGTCCCCAGGTTCCAATATATTTTCAGTTGTTATGAAAGAGTAAAAGCCTATAAAATTAATGAATTCAGGGTAGTTATTGAGTTAGACTCTCCACCTTCAATACAGAACGCTTTCCTCCAGCATCATGGGAACAGAAGATGGGCATTCTTTTCCTGAGCTATTTTAATTAGTTTTTGAGACACCTGCATAAGTATTATGTCCTAACTATACTATGTTACTTTTTGATTCAACAGTATTGACGTTAGACAAGAAGTGACTCACCAATTATTCCCATATTCTCACATTGGGTCTAGTTTTAGATTGAGTTAAAAAGTTGTTGTTTTATAGGAATAGGATTCTCTTTGCTAAGGGCCACATGTTCTTTCTTTGATTTTTCTCATAACTTTGTATGTGCTTCCTATACATATATGTAATCTACAAGCTGGTAAAAATTTATCTATAGAAAATATTGACTCACCAAATTATAAAGTTGGAAAACCATGGGGCCAAAACTCAATTCTGGCACAAAAACAGTGTATGAATGCCACAGCTGCTTACTAATCCTAGGATAATCCAATTTTACTGTCATCAAAGGTTTTGTTTTATGGCAGCCAACAGCATAAGCACATATGGGAACAATCAGCCTGTATTTGTTTTCTTTGAAGCTTCTGAACACATAAAACACCATCACCTGCTGAGTTAGACTTTGAAGAGCATCAATAGAGTAGGTCTATTTCTTCTACTTTATAAAATCACTCAGAAAAAAGTTTCACAAAAATGTCCCAAGTATCTCCTGCTTTCTTGCTGTTTTTAACCAATGAGTTTATTTTCACAAGGTTTTTGAATGTTTGAATGTCGTCTCTCAGAGAGAGATGTATTAGAGAATAAACCTAGTGCAGTAGAAACTCATGTAACATCCTCTAAAAACAAAGAAAAAATAAAATATATATGTAGTTTTGTGTCTAATTTCTAAGATCTATGCCATCAAATTTCAGCTAAAATATTTTTGCTACTTGTAGATCATATACTTGAAGGTTATGAGTGCATTGGTCTTCTGCCTTGACTAGCTTGGAAGATGGATGAGATAAGTCATCCTGGATGGTGCAGGCAAAGACAACTGCCTAAAGATGGAAAAGCAATAATATAGGTGGAGTTTGGATTCCTAGATTGACTTATAGATAAAAACAGAGTGGGATTCCTTTTGTGCTGAATGTTATGTGAAAGATAAATACCCTTCACTTGTTCAGACATTGCTGTTAAGCCATTGTACATGGCAAAATGTATCAGGAAACATTCCATGGATGTTCGGTCCTCTGTTACTCAGCATTCTGAGAGTTCAGTCTCAACCTTACAATAAACACCGGGCCTCTAAAGAACGATATCACAATTACTCAGCTCTTCTTTGTATGGATGAAAAACCATCTCTTCTGGCCTATCTTAGTACTTATATTCTTCTGACAAGCTTTTCCATTGATTCACCATTAACTCCACGTTCTCTTTTCCAACCCTTTGCAGAGAAATTCATGTATTTGTAACTTTTTCTTTTTTCTCACTTTTTTCTTAGTAGTTTTATAAATTGTTTTTGCTCCTGCATTTTTTCGTGCTCTTTTATTGTGAAGAAGTCAAATGAGAAACAATAAGAGCAATAAACTCTGAGATGAACTTTACAATCTTTCCTTGCTTTACGACATACACAATAAACTTTCAAAATGAAATCAGACCATCTAAATGATATTGATATATAGATCTCATTAAGTAGATATTTGAAATGTCTGCTAGCTGGATAACAGCATCCATATCTAATCAACCTGTAAGACTTAAGTAATGTCCCCTATTCTCAATCTTTTGGTCTTATCATTTTTTATGTCACCATGGCTCCTTATTATACAGAAGATTTTACAGATATATTTAATGTTCATAGTAGCTAACAAATAGTGTCTTAATGATGCACTGTTCGGGTGCTGGGGATTTAGCTCAGCGGCATAAGCACCTGCCTTGCAAGCAGGTAATCGTGAGTTTCATCCCTGGTACCGATAAAAATGTTTGAAAAAAAAAAAAGTTAAAACGTTAAAAAAGTTAATGAGGCACTGTTCTCCTAGCTCCACAATGTAATGTTATTGTTTAGCTGAACAATGTGAGTTATTGTTGACCTGAAATTTAGCTATGGAGGATACTCCCTATCATATGACTGGTTTGACTCATATTGGCGTTCTGGGAACTAACCTAAAATTGCCTCTTTATGTATAATTAATAATATATTCTCTAAACCTTTTAAGTACAAAAATGCAAAGTTTTTGTGTTCCTTAATATATATGATGCATAGTTGCCCATTAAAATGGCATTATTTCATCATTTTTTTTCTCTCCTTTGATGCTTACTTTATGACTCTTGCAACTAGGTGTTAAACACACATCACTTAACTTTGCTAAACCAGTGAGATGAATATGGCCACATTATAGTCACCAACTGAACTTATACTTAGCATTTCTTTTGTGGAAGGTATTGTTTTAGGAAAAAAAGGAGAAAAGTATCATCAAGCCCTCCAGTTGTTCATTCTCTAATAGGGAAGGTAAATAAAGTAAGTAAAAACAAACAAACAAAAACCTAATAGCAAAAGGCAAGGAGCAGAAAAAGATAGTGCTCAGTGTTACTGGAAGGGGAAGAAAGGTAAAGATCAGGAAATCTTCTGTAGGCATTTTACTGGAAAGGTGGGAAGACACATTCAGACCGGTAAGATAATTTTCCAGAATGTCACAGCTTGTTAGTATAAGAGGAGGGGCAAGTATTAGCACCCCAATACTTGTTCTGGCCAGGAAATCAAGCCATTCTGACTGTAGAATTCTCTAGTTTTTGAAGATTTCTGTAATTGAATTGGTACTCCCAACCCTTATCACTTCCTCCACTTGCTCTTCAGCCTTTGCTTCTCAATTGTAGCTAAATTTTAATTTAGTGACAAAGATGATATACAAATTTAGGTCTCTTTCAAGGCAGAATTTCCAAATCTTAAGCTTTCATGCATACTGTTTCCTGAGAGTGATTGAAATGTGACTGTGTGTACAGTAGACACGGCTTTATTCCTCTACCTCCCCTTTCACAACACCTCACCTCCATGGGGGTGCCATCCCGGGGAAAAAACCTCAAGGTACTCGGGAAAGGAAGAGTCACAGGTCAAGTACAGCAGCCATAGGACACAGTCCGGCGAAAGCTAGAAAGGAAAATTAGGGGAGAAACAAAGTGGGCAGCCTTGATTCCTTCAGGGCACATGTTTGGCAGTGCTGCTCTGCCTCTTAATCAAACTTTTTCTCCTTCTGCTGTCTGCTCCCTCAGATGCGCACAGTAAGAGAGAAGAGTCAAATAGTCAAATGTTTCAGGTTTTAAGGAACATATATTTAAAGTATGCACATGTATTTAAGAGACCATAAAGTGCATGATTTTGAATTATACAAAAATGATCTATTTCCTCCCAGAGGAAATTGTTTCTCTGCAGATCTGCTGAGGGAGATGAGAGGAGGTACACCTGATGGAAATTATGGCACACTCAGATTTCCATTATTCCCTGGCTTCCCATCTTTCCAGAGTCCTCCTTTTCTTGAAGTATTTGAATATTTGACTTTTGGATGACTCAAAATATTAATGTCAACCTCCTAAAGATAAATATCACTCCAAGAATTTTTGAGACAAGTTCTTGTTTTGTAGTTCAAATTGCTCTCAAACTCAGGATCCTTCTGCCTCAGCCCCCTGAGTACAGTATGTACCACTATGCAGAGCTCGTATTTTTAATGTTATTATTGTATTGCAGATTTTACTAGTATTTTACATTGAATAAATTAACAAATAGCATACAGATCATTAAGTTTATATAAAAGTAATAATTTGGTGCAAAAATAATAATTTGATGATGCTGTAAATTAGAGATGCATGCATACTCATGTTTATAATAATACAATTTATAATATCTAGATCTTGGAAACAGTCTAGCAATTAGAATGGATAAAAAATGTAATATTTATGTACAAGGGGTATTACACTGACATAACTAACGATAAACTTCAGGAATTTGTAGATAAACAGGTGTAACTTGGCGCCAGAGACCAATTAGACCTCTGGATACCTGTGTGGCTAACAGTGGAAATAAAGAAAGATAGAGACAATATTCAAGGTAGAAGAGGGATGAGAGAAGCCTGCTTCTGGTGAACATGATTGGCAACCTGTATGGTCCAGTCGCATTTATTAGCCAGCAAGAAGCACTGGGGAATGGGATCATAGGTCATTTGTGAAATGCTTGAAAGAAACTGAAAATTAAGAACAAGTATAACTTCAAAATTGGAAAAGGTAGAGCACACCTGTAATCCTGGCACTTGGGAGGCTAAGGTAGAAGGATCATCATGAGTTTGAGGCCAGCCAGGGCTACCTAATGAGGTCAAGGCTACCCTGAACTAATAGAGACCCCATCTCAAAAATAAACAAAAAGTGCACAAGGCAGGTCAGGGATTTAGCTCAGCGGCACAAGCACCTGCCTGCCAAGCACAACATTGTGAGTTTGATCCCTGGTACAAAAAAAAAAAAAAAAAAAAAAAAAAAAAAAAAAAAAAAAAAAAAAAAAAGTTGGAAAAGATTAAAAGGAGAACAGGCCCTTCATCACACCCGATGCCTACAAAGTTAACAGGGATTGCCCTGAGAGCACTGCAGTTATGAGCTTTCCGCATACAAACAGAAAACATACAGCTTTCTGTAAATTTTTCCATCGCTGTGGCAGGTCAACCAGGTCACAGGACTGTGGAGCCTAGGTCAGCAACCGGCCCCACACCGATCTTACACAGCCCAGGTCCCAACAGTGTGACAGGATCGTAAGTGAAATAAGTCAGAGACTAAGTTTCAACATTGCATGGATTTATTATACATGCACACACACACAGCAAAATAGAAGAGAGATCAATAGGAATGAGGGAGAAGTTCAAATAATTGCCCAAATTATAATGTTTTAAAATATTTCAATATACATACTAGTTGACTTCATTTGTACTACTAGTTTATCTTAGTTGAAAAGAAAGATTTGTGGCAATAATATCTAAGGGTTCTTTTTTTGTAAGATACGTTTAACATGTCCTGTACTCTGAATAACTAGTTTGAAAATAAAATACACAGTGTAAGAACTGTGTTATTTTTTAGTAGATTATAAAATTTTGTGGGCTTATTTTAGAGAACACAAAAGATCATGTACATTAAAGAATGAATAAATTAGTACAGGGTTTGTTTTAATATAGAAAACAAAATAACAAGGTTTTTGAATTTCTTGAGAACATGACAGCAGTTTAACTGTAATATGCATATTTGGCTCATTGCAAAAGGGGCTTATCACACAGTATCAGGCAGCTTCGTTGCACAGCGTCATCATTGTGTGAGTGCCAAATTGTACTTGTGTATTGTCATACACTGCTCCAAGATATCGCACACAGTGGTTAATAAAGCAAGAGGGTATAGCTTGTTGCTTCTCAACTTTAAAGAATGACAGCAAAATTGTGATTGTAGTATAATTAAATCTATCTGTCTAGATGCTTATTCTGTTTGCAGAATTCACAAGTGGCGTCAGTCCTCTCATCCTTTTCTGGCTTTGGTCACTGACTCTCCTGTGTGTGTGTGTGTGTGTGTGTGTGTGTGTGTGTGTGTTTCCAGTAAATGATTCACTGAAAATCACAAAGGAATTTTCTCATTTTATTTTCCATATTTAATTTTTTTTACTGGATCAGCTTATGTTCCTTACCTTTTGGTAGGGAGAAAGAGTTGTAGTGATTTGATATAAAGAGTTAAATGTGAGTACATATTCCTTTTAAGATATATTAGTCAATTTTCTTCTTTTCCGGGGCATTTAAAGCAGAAAGGAAATAAATAAAATTAATTGCCTAACTCTCCAGATACCTGTCAGACTCTGACATGTGCACTCCTTATAATTAGCACTGTATATTCCAAGTAAGTTTTGTAAACAGCAGGGGCCCAGGCTGCATGAAAGCTGCCTGTTAAAGAGGGGCAGCGTGCAGTAATGGAAGTTCGGTCAGCTGTCTCACATTGTGTCGGGAGTTGCTAACCATGGCCTGAAGACCCCATATTCCCCAATCTCCTATGTGTGATGTATGACGTACATGTTTGTGCACAAACTTTTAGTGTTTCTTTTATGATTTTATTAACAGCTACAGTCTTATTGAACATCTTGACCTGGAACCAAGGTAATATCTCTGTGTCAGATAAACTAACACTAGGCTTTGTAATGAACAAGCCATAACATGTATAATTGCTAAAAAAAAAAAAAAAAAAAAAAAAAAAAAAAAAAAAAAAAAAGAAAGAAATCTTACTTGTCTCTTAAAGAGTGTGGTTAGAACTTGAATGATTGTCATTGAAGTGGAGGTTTAAGTAGATGGCTCCTACTATTTCGTGTTTTGCTATTTTCAAAATGTGACTTAAAAGGAGAGTTAATGGTGAGACTGTTGCTCAATGGGTAATAAGTTATAGGTAAGAGCAAAAAGTTCTGCTATACAGTTGCATAGTAGGGAAACTATAGATAATAATGATATTTTTTAATATTTTTGCCATAAAAATATTTGAGGAGATAGGTATTTGACCTAAACATTCACAATATATACACAAGTCAAAATGTCACATAGTGCCCCATAAATATTTGCAATTTGTATGTGTTATAAATTATGAATAAATTTGAATTTAAAACATTTATAATACAATCCATCTTTCACCAGGAGTGGTCACATGCCTGTAAATCCTGTCACTCTGAGAGGGGAGGCATGAAGATTTCAAGTTCCATCCCAGTTGAGCACCTTAGTGACTTAGTAAGATTCTGTCTCAAAACTTAAAAAAGGTTAGCAGTATAGCTCAGTGTGCAAACCTTGAGTTCAATACCCAGTAAGTGAGTTGTTAAACAAAAAAAGAATCAGAATTTGAAAAGCTAAAACATTAAGCTATTTGCATCATAAAAAACAAATGATAAAATGTGTTTTGGAAAGAACAGCATGTAGCTGGAAACGCACTCTATACTCAAGGATTTAATCACTTTACTCATGCATTTTATAATCAGCGAGGATAGGAAGAGAAAGCCTTCAGTTTAGACTAAAAGAGAAAATGGAAAAGAGATAGGATTCAGAATGGGGTGCTAGAATATAGGACAGTAGAGCTGTCTGGCCAAGTGGCTGTAAACATGAGTTTCCTACAAGAAATGAAAAGAAAAACCCCAAGAAAATTTACCATCAGCAGAGCTGCCTATGCCATCATATTTTCAGAGCACTCAGGGTGAGATTGGGAGATGAGGCTGTTTCTTCCTCATTTTTAGAAAATGGGGGCATCACCTCCATTTCATAGAGCATGAGTATCCTTACTCAGGGCCTGAGGACCATGAGCAAATGCATTTATCTTGTTTAATCTACCCAGTTCATGGTGTTTTATCATGCCAGCCTATGTTCACATGCGATTGACTACTTATAATTAAAAATAGCACTTTCCATATGTTAAATACAAATTTAAGACTCATGTACCTTTAATAAGCTTTAGTGATAATAGTTATTACAATTTTATAAATTATGGAACTCAGGTCAAATAGAGAAAGTATAGATCTTTAAACAGCAGAGAATTCAGTATGATTCCACTCCACTGGGACTCTGTGTGACTATGGAGAGCATAACTTCTCTGGGCTTTCATTTCAGTGGCCACTAAGTGACGGTGACTCATGTCATCTTCAGAAGATTATTTGCTGGATTTAAAGATGATGATTTAACTAATATTATTATTTTGTGTTTTTCTTGTCACCATCAACATCAGTATGCTTTCTGATTATCTTATATTTTCACGTCATCGACCTGTCACAAAAGTGGGATTTCAGACATCTGAACACCCTTGTCACACTATCTTCCTTTCAAATTCTCATAGAAAGACTTTTTGTTCTGACTTAGTAGAAAAGAGAGATTTGAACATAAGGTTGTCTTCAATGACATCCTCCAAAAATACTACAAAATTGGTTTCTAGGGAGTGTAGTCTGCATATGAAAGTTAATAACAGATAATAATCGTGAAAATTTGTGAATAGAGACTGCACCATGAAGAAATTCCCAGGTGTTACATCTGAGCATACTAATATTTTTCCCATTATGTATGTCTTTCTTTTTTTCTCTTTGCTAACTTCAGAACAAAATATTCATTGTTGGGTAATATAATATAAGTCTGTTTTTACTTTGGGTTAATTACTGGAACATAGCATTTTTTTTTAATTTACCTAGCAAAAGCCAGTTGCTCTTATTTTCTTGTGTGTGTCTGTGTTCTCCTCTATGTGTGTTTCAGATGAGGTTGTTGTTAGCAGTGTTTTCTATCTAGTGACACAATTTTTAATTTCTATTAAAATGAATTGTCATTAGGGAATGGTATGAAATAGCTTTCAAACACCTTGAGCCTATGTCATGGATTTGTGATTTTCAGAAGTATATTTAATCCCATGTAATTCCAGCAACTGTGTTAATCAATTTATTTTAGAAACCGTTTTTAAATTTCACCTAATAAACATGAATAAACTTCTTTAATCCATACTTCGAATCTCAATCATTGCACATACTGAACCATGGAGAATTTAAATATATTTTCATCTGAATATAAAAAAAGAAGTCTAGTTTTTTAAAAGTATCGTTTATCGTATTGCATTACCTTGATTATGTTATTTCTTTCCTGCAGTCCCAATAGTAGACTTTTCCATATCCAGAGTTTAAGAGATCCACAAAACAGAATAAGAAAAGTAAGTCAGACAATAGAGCATTGCACCAAGAACTTTTCTTTAACACAGCATGGTTTGACAGTGTAGTATTTCAGATGATTTTTTGCAAGAAATATAGTTATCCCAGTTAACTATAATGTCCCAGTACTTGTAAAGCTTTTTGTATATTTGAAAAGTTAAATTTTTTTTTGCTTATAATATGTCAATATCTACCTTAATGCCAGTTGCTAAAATTTTCCCTAGTAAAAATTAAGCAAAAAATAATACATACCTTTCTTTGCATTTTTCTGTGTCTAATATTGGATGGGGGGGGGAGAAAACAAAAGACTAGTATTGATAAGTGTCATTGGTTTTTTTTTTTTTTTTTTTTTTTTTTTTTTTGGAGGGATGGTTTCTCTTAAATTAATTACAAAGCAAAAATATAGTTCTTTTGCAAAACCAAAACCAGCATCAAAAGAGAATATTATACTTTAAAGGGACAACATTATTATCCTGATGGATGTGGTCAGGAAACAATAGCTGTATTACCAAGATGATCTGAATTAATCTGAAATTGAATCAACTCTTGCACAAGCACTGAAAAGCAATTTTAGATTAAAACATACAAATATCGTGCTGTAACCTTCAAATGGAATTCATAATAAATTGAACTCATTGTCATAGTTTTATTGTTTTACCTTTTAGCTCTTTTTTGTATAAAGGGCAAAGTTAGGAGGCTGTTGAAGTGAAATCAGGTATATACCAAAGTCCCAATTATAAATATCTGAAATAACAAGAGATTTGAATTTTTGATGGTGGAATATATTCCTTCTCCTTTAACAGAGCAAGTTGCATTTTTATCATACTCAGCATGAAATTGTTTATAGCTTGTGACAGAAAGGAGAGGACATAAGCCCTTGACATCAGAGTTATTAGTCTACTTGTCAGTCAAAGTCAATTAGAGAAGATACACAAAAGTGTGACGGACCCTCCTAGCTCGCATTAGTCATTCACAGGCTCTTTCTGAGAGACTCATTAGCTCATCTATCTGCACATGACTGTCACTGTCGGGGCACACTGCCTTTAGGTTCCGTTTTGCTGAAGGATAGTCTTTTCTTGAAAGACAGCCATGTCGATCAGCATAGAGCAATATAATAGGAGTTGAAAGGCATCTGTGGGCCAAAAAGTATTCAAGGGGAAATAAAAAAAAAAAAAAGTTTTAGTAACCAAATTCAGCTATTTATTAAAAGAGATGATATTTTTTGACAGCTGAATTCGTGTTTTCCTCACGTGTGCTCAGAAGCTGGGCAGAATGCCGTACACTTCCAGACCCTGTCCCCAGCCTCCTTACTCTTGAGAGTGACATCTGGGTGCCTCATGACATTCTGGGTTCCTGGTATTGGATGTATTCTATACCAACATCAGATTTCTGTTGCATATAACATAGCCTTTGCTGCCCTCTTTTTCTTATGTTGTGCTAAGTATTTATATTTTCCCGTAGATTTATTAGCGCATACTAGCTATATGCATTAGTGGGTTTTGTTTTGGCAATATTTTTGTGAGGGTCAAACCCATGGTCTTGTGCATGCAAGGCAAAAATATACCACTGAGCCGTATCCCCAGCCCCATTTTGGCAAATTTTTATATGCACATAACCTATTTTATGTTTTGGCTATTTTTAGACAGAGTATTTCTATATAGATCAGGTTGGCCTTGAATTCATCATGTAGCACAGGCTGGCCTTGAACTCACAGGGATCCTCATGCCTCAGCCTCCCAGGTGCTGGAGTGCACCACCATGCATTGCTCTAGATGACATACTTTAATCTTTCCTATTACTCTCCTTCCCCCCTTTACTAGTTTCACATTTGGGGAGTCTTGATGCATATAACCCATTTTGATCTTATTGATTCCCCCTTTACCTGAGCTCTGACTTCGTCTTTCCCTCATCTTTCTTCCTTTCTTCTTGTTTAATAACAGCCTCCCTTTGATTTTTTTTCATCTTTTAAAAAATTCCACATATTAGGGATAATGTGTGATGTGATGCCTTATCTTTCTGTCTGGCTTAGCTTAATGAATGGGGTGATCTCCTCTCCTGATCTATCCACTTTTCTGCAAATAGCATATTTTGTTCTTTTTCTTTGCTGTGTAATACTTCATCATGTTATATATCTAGTCATCTGTTTAATGGGAACTTAGGGTTGTTCCATAATTTGACTATTGTGTATTTTTCCACAGTAAATGTGAGTGTATCCTACTGTTTTCCATTTTACTATCTCACAGAGGTTTGAAAGAAGAGGGAATGAAATTTGTTAACACCATGAAATTGAACATGTCTAGACATGATTATTAATGATATAATAGAGTTCATGTTCTATTCGTGGTTAGGGAGGCTAAAGATTAAGTGTTACAGTCCTTTAATCCTATAAAACATATTGAATTTATGCTGAGAACTTAGGGAAACAGTGAAAGAAGAGAATTATGTGTTGAGAAGATTGGATGGTATAGACATGGAAATGGTAACCAAATGGCAAGTAACATGCATAGTAGCAGACTGCTGTAATTACATATGAGAAGAGGAATCGGGATCTGAAGCATTAACAGTGAAAATAAATAGTTACTGTTTTGTGTCTGCCTTATTGGTAACTTGATAACATTTTTAACTAGATGTTAGGCCACAGACTGGAATGAATCACTCAGATGATAATCATACAGGAGGAATCAGTGATTCCTTAGTGACAAGAAGGTTACCTTCAAGGGCCTTATTAGGTTACCTAAAAGAAAGATTCTAGGACTCAAGAAGTTGGAGATTGAAAGAAAATGAGAGATGGAAAAAGGGGAAGGGAAGGAAGGGAAAGGGTTTGAAAACAAAGAATTGAAAGAAAAAACAATAGAAACAGCTTTCTGATTGGGAATGGAACCCAGAAGTGGCAGAAGCAGGGAGAGATGGAAGCAGTTGGATATAAACAGAATGGAGACGTGTTGTATCCACATGCCCTTCCCCCAAGAGAAATGTGGTCATCTTGTGCTGCTGTCATGTACTAGTAATAAATAATTTTTAAAATGAGAAAGTGCCTAAGCCATTGTTTTGTGTGAATCTTAAGTAAGATATTGTCTGTCACACGTTTAGCATGAAGTCGTAAATGGTCAGTGAATAGTAGCTATTGTTCCTGTGATGTGGATATTGGGATTAGTCTAGGATGGAAATCTGTCTCCAGTATAAGATGAACAGCAATTGGAGAGAAAAAATTCAAGCTATAGCAAATGCTGGTTAAAAAGATGAACCCATCAGACTCTGTTACGTCATAAATTAAAGGCAAAAGGCTGCTGAGGTGGGAGGAAGAGAAAGCATGCATGTTCATAAATACATCTTTGATGGAATGTATTCTCTCTTCCTAAAATCTAGTCATATTACCTGGTCATCCTGTTGCTTTTTTTATTCTTTAAGCATGCATTTGACTTGTATTCATTTATATTTAATTTATTGGCCAGTATTATACTTGCTAATAAGCTATATTCCAACACTGCTTTCTCCACTTAATGTTAGTAAGAGCTTCACCATCAGAAAAGCAATTTCATATTGATGTATTTATTTAGTTTTGATACTGAGAGTCAAACTCATGACCTCACACTTGCCAGGCAGGTGCTGTGCTGCTGAGCTATGTCCCAGGCCCAGAACAGCAGTTTCATACTGTGCTATGTCTCCAATAAGATATTTTTCTGGAGTTTGTCTTCTGACCTGTGTGACCCGTGACAAAACATGCAGCAGTGAAGCACAGACATGTAAAGATCAGCCCCAGATCAGACATGCACTTCTGTCAGAAAGGAATCAGGCCAGCTGGTCTATTTCTGCAATGCAAATCTACATAATTGCAATGAGTAACTCTGTAGAAGACAAAATGGATTATACCTGCCCGAAAAGAGGCAGAAATGCTCACTGTGGTGTTGTAAAACAAGCTCCCAAACAGCAAAGAGACGCTGAGCTGGCCACAGGGAAATGAAAAAGAACAGCAAATTAAGCATAGCGTGGTTATTCACTCTTTTATATTAGTGTCTGTAACTTCTATAAATGCTGTTTAGGGTTTTCATGTGCTCAAAACTGTCATTTAGTCTGGAATGATGTTGTTATATATTTGAGAGTCATTTTGAAAACTTACTGATAAAATCTGACATCCACACCATAGACGATACATCTGGGAACATTGGGGCAGTTTACTTGCCACTCTAAGTTTAATGTAAATCACTAAATATCTAATTTATTATGAAAAATGAAATTCTAGGAGTTTTTTCCTCTTCACTATTATTAAACAATCTAAGTTCTGCTAAAGGGGAAATGCCTCATGTGGAAAATATTTAATTGTGTGCATTTTTGTGGCAGTGTTCTGAATCTAAAGCAGCATATAATGAAAACCTGTAGAGTAATACTGCCAACAAACCTCACATTACCAGTGATTAATCCCCAAGGGTTGCTGTACATGATGCGTGAGTCTATATGCAGAAGCACTGTGCTAGCGGTCTGTACTAAATGTGGACTATGAAACCTAGTTCTAAATCTGTCATCATCTAACCACAGAGAGTTAAAATCCTTTTCTGCACTCTAATTTTCTCCCCTTTCCTCTTTCTTCCTCTCTTGCCATTTCTTCATTCCTTACTTGTCTCTGGAGGGTCCACTGAATACATTGCACCATGTTAGACACTGACACACAAAGATAAAAGATGCTTTTGAAATAGATTTAAGGAAAAGTGGGATCAGTCCTTTGAGTCAGGTACCTTGCATTTCTGATGGTCCCTTACTTTTTTCTTGCTTAGATTCATGAACATAGTCAAAGTCATACAGCAATTATTTGGAAGTAAGAAATTTTGAAGGCAAGGTTACATAGCTGCCTTGCAAGAATCATTGCTGAATTCAGTAAATACATATGGGGTCCTATTCTGTGCTTAACCGTGTGCTCATGTGCATCATGAAAACATGTACTAAGCTCAATGGGAGCCCAGAGAACAGCCACATGATCTTAGGACATGATCTCAGAATTCATACGGTGCCATGGTTAATGGGAAAAGAGATGTGGACAGGAGCCATCTGTCCATGGAGCTAGGGAATACCATGGATCCTCCTTTATATCGCTGAAGGTTCAACAGTTCTACTTAGAGGCTAGGACCATTGGCTGAGGCCCTACAAATTGGTCTAGGCCAGTGTTGATGAACCTTTTAGGGTGTTCAGTAGCAAACAGCCTGCTGTGGCACGGGTACCACAAGTTGGCAAGCACTGACCTTGGCCTGGATCGTTTTTCTGAGTCACTGGGATCTCCTGAGGTCTCCAGATACTGGTCCTCAGACCTCTTCTCACTGTCTCTTTGAGTCAATTGAAACATTTGCCTGAATATAACTTTTTTTCTTAAGGTTTCCTCTCTGTTTTTTCTAGTAATCCCTTTCTCTTCTTCATTAAACATCACCTTCAATTTTGCTAAGGATTCAGGTTTTTGAGAGACAAAAACCATGCACTTGGGTTGACTCCTCCAACCGAGCTCACTCTTCCTTCTGTTTGATGTCTCCCCTAGGGAGGTAAGGCAAGAAATAAGTAGCACACACAAATTGTGTTAAAACTCACATGAGTGGAATACAGAGAAACAAAACTAGGTGAAACAAACTAGCATGCAAATCTGAATGTGTCATCTAGCTTCATCAACTGTGCAGTGTTTTTCCTTTTCTTAGGCGTGCTTCTGCTGTGTTGCCCAGTTCACGAAGTCTCTGCCTTAAGTGATCTAATTTAGTGAATAGTTATGTGGTCCACTGGACTGGGCTACCCTGGTTGTGTCGGTGTTCAAGCCTTCTCTCATGGCCACCATGTATTCCAAGAACCCATTGGCAGCATTGCAGAAGCTCACGTGCTCACCCTCGGAGGGTAAATTTCACTGCTTGGAACTTACTGCCCACCAAAGCTGTTCTTAGTTTTCTTATAATTAAATGAAGAGACTATACTATGTCAGATCAAAATCACTCTCTCTAAAAGTTGAGGGAAACCTAGCACCTCCCCCAAAATAGTATTTTAGAACACTTGAAAATAATTTCCCCACTACTACTGAAATCTGTTTTCCTTACCTGCTGTTTCATTTCATGTCTCCACTAATGCAAAATCTGGGGTATGTAAATTCCGCTTTCATATCTTCATTAAGTAGAGTTGTGCTCAGTGTTTGTGTGGGAGCCTACAAGGGAATCTGTGATTTTTTTTTTTAATTTTGTGGAAAATACGTAAAAAAAATTCATAAAAATCGGAAAGTAATTACTCAGAGCACAAGATAGAGGCATAAAATTTTCTCCATTCAATATTAGCATAAGCATTCATTTTCAATAACCTGAGAGATGCTAATAGTATAACTGACTTGTATTTTCCCCCTTTTTCCTTCCTTAGTTTCCCTTTCACTCATCCAAGTTTGTTTTTACTTTTGAACAATTTCTTCCCATTTCACAATATCTATTGTAAATTTTAGACCTTATTTACTTTTTCAGTTTCTCAAAACAGGGAGACAATACAGTGTTTACACATGTGAGTCTGATTTATTTCACCTATGGATATGGTCTCAAGTTGCATGTATTTATCTATAAAAGTCTCTATCCTTGTTTATGGCTGAATAGCACTGCATTATATAAAAATACATCTTTTTTATCCATTCTTGGTTGATTTGCATTTGAGTTGTTTCCAAGAATTAGCTGTTACAAGTGGTGCTGCTTTACATGTAGGTACACACATATAGCTGTGGGATGATGTTTTTAATTCTTCTAGGAAGATACCCAGAAGGGAAAATTTCTTATGTATATAGCAGGAAGTTCTATTGCATTGTTTCTACTATAGGTCAGTTACTATACGAATTAAATAGGTCTTTGTAGCAGTCTTGAATCTTAGCTTTGGTATGATTTTCTGTGGAGAAAGAAGTCTATATAACCACATACAGACTCCTGAGCCAAGTCCAAACTGCCTATGCTTAATAATTCTCTGCACAATTCTGTAGGTTTAGTAATGGCCCTATCTTATGCTCTGTTAAGAATGAGCAGTAGATTATTTTTGCAGTTACCGAATGTTTTCTTCATTTTCCTTTATCAGGAATGTGTCTAAAATGTCAATCTGTTTTTCAGTTTAAAGTGCAGCATTATTTTTTATTTGAATAATTCTGGTACTGAGACCAAGGCCTTTCCAATGAGTTATCATTTGTCTAGTCTTCATTTTTTACTCTTTATTTGAAGACAGGGTTTTGCTGAGTTTCCCAACCCAAGCTCTGATTTGCAATATTAATACTGTGCCTCCCAAATCATTGGGATTGCAGGTATAGTCATAGCTGCCCTAAATTAGAGCATTACTTTTTAAAAGCAGGATACCAAGATCCTGAGGAAAGTTTGTATATCCTTTGGTTCAGTGATCCCACTTCTAAAAGTTTTTCCTCAGAAAGCCATCCCAAGTGTATTTATCAATACACTTAATAAAGTAAGTTTATCAAAACAACAAAGAACAATAACTTGGAAACTGTTGCCCAAAATGAGACCAAAATAACACTTGATATAGTAAATCAAGACAATAATATTTTAACAGGTAACGATGTCATAGAATAACTGTAGTTATATTCATTGATAGGCTATATAGTTAAATTTTAATTTTTAAAAGAAAAGATATACTTCAGTTAGATCTAATTTTAAGATGAGATTATTAGTGTTTTTTATATTTTCAAATATTTCAGTATTGTTTTGAGTGAATAAAAATAAATGATAAAAATATTATTATCAACTAATAATCACTATGAATGGAAATAGCTAAAGTTTGTGAGTAAATAACAAGCACTGGAAGTGACCAGGGTCAAGAATTTGGAGTTACATGAAAAAAAAAAAAAAAAAAAAAAAAAAAAAAACCTCCCAGTTTCTTTGTAAAAATATATAATTCTATCTTATTGTAAATGTTTATCATGTAAAAAATAAAATAGTGAATCAGTAGTAAACATAAATTGTTAAGTATTTAACATAGTGGTTTCAAAAGTTTTGTCGTTTGTTATTTTAAAATAGCCAATTAAAACAAGTACAAAGTGCTAAGATTTTTTTCCAGAAATAAATATTAGTAGCAGTGGAAGTGGTCTAAGAATAGGTTTCTTTAAGCAAAAATGAAATAATGACAATAAAATTGTAAATTAACAAAAGTAGCTATGCCTGAATTTATGCAGTGAAGGTGTTCCCTGTCGATTTATACATGGGGATGTACATGTATGTATGAACACTGAGTTATCTTTAAGTGTTTTTAATATCTAAAAGAGTTGACATATGAAGGCTTCTGTGATGTTATCTAAGGCAACAAAGTACTTTTTAAATTTCAACAGAAATATATTCAAATTACTTTTTTTGTACTTACGTGCTAAGAGATAAGAATACATCCCTGAAACTTTCGGAGCCTCAAGTTCTTTCATAATTAGAGAGCAGTTGGTCTCTTTTGCAAAGGATGAATAAAACAGTGACTAAATCCTGGCGGATTGTGGGCATGTGGCGAATATGAATTTATGTGTTAAACAGCAGAGTGCATATATCACTTCAGTGCCCAGACACTGAAGTGCACTGCTTGTCCGCAGGTCCCAACGCTCTTAGGAGGTGTGTGTCCTGGGTATACCCATCTCCTCATGTGTAAAATGTGGATGAGAAAGTGAATTGAGCTCAAGTGATTAGCAAAGATGAAGTGAATTAATATACTTAGAGTACCAAGAGCTGTGTTGGACAGAAAATGCTCAGCAGGTGTTGGCACATATTCAAAAGATAACATACAGATAAAGAAAAGTAATACGGTTAAGGATATTATACATGTACTATTATCTTCTACCTGTTTCATTGCCTCCTATAATCTCTGTAAGAATGCTAAAGAACAATGGTTTCTTTTCTTCTTCTTCAGTTAGTAAACCAATTTAGTCAACCAAAATTTCTATAGTACACTAAAGCACTCGTCTCAATTATTTAAATTCTTTCCTCTTATATTCTTTTTGCTAGTTTTCTCTCATAAGAAGTAGATATACATGGGTTAGTTTATTTGCTTTACTCTATTTACTCCACCTGTTTCAAGGGAAGAATGAGTTCAGTAGGAGAATGCTGGCGCTTACGTCTTTGTCTGTCCTGTGTTCACAATGTGTATGACATTTGAAAGCTCACAGAGAAAGTGCAGAAAGAAAGGATATTATTTTAGTGGCAGGTTGAATCCAGGTATGTCCTCCCTGCTCATGCAGATACTACATTAAATCATTTTAAAATTTTGCCGCTTTATCTTTTGGGTCCTAAGTGCCAGGCACAGTGCTCATTACTGCAATAAAAAGTAAGCATACAAAAGGTATAAAGCCTCCTTCAAGAAATTTAAATCCACTTTAAAAGAAACAACTAATACAATTAAAGGAAAGTAAAGGCAGAACAGTAAGGTGTTCTGTATGATACTAAAAAAAAAAAAAGGTTCTATGGAAAGAATCTCTCTGTAGGAACAGGAGGTGGTACAGTTTTGATAGGTACTGAAGGAAAAATTCTCACTGGAGGTGACATTTCAATTAAACCCTGAAGAACAAAAATGAAGAGTAGCCATGTAATGAAGAACTCGGAAGTGAAACAGGGGTCTTGCTCACTAGGATGGTCAGAGTAACAGAAATGCAGATCACTTAGTTTATATCATGGTTGACTCTGGAACAACTCTTCCAAATTAATCCTAGAAATGTGTTAAATACCTCGTGATGTACAATACCGTGCATGTGCATGTGGTACCATATCATGCAGTGTCATTTTCTTGCACAATAAAATAAACATTAACCACAATGAGAAGATAAGCCCCATGCAGGTGTTCACTACTGAAAATAGGATGTTCTTTAGTCAAACACGAAATCTTCATATTCTGTGACAATAATAAAGAATTCTGAGCTTTCTCATTTTGATTACAAGGCTTATTTCCATCTGTTGTAAGATTAAATTTTTGTCTGGGCTGTGCATGTAGGGATTGACTGGGTGGTAGGCTGACATAAAGCCTAAATTTAGAGCTGAGGTAATTAGATGCTGATGTAGTATCTTGTCACTGTAGTTATTCTGGATGATGAATCGAGGACTTCAGACACCCCAGGTTAGAGGTAGGCCCTTGCAGAGGACTTTCTCATGTCACTGTGCTTTTAGGCTCCCCGGCCTGACCAGGGTTGAACCTTCACAGGACTGTTTGCTCTGGACTTAAGGTCTCTGTTTGGTATAAGTACACTACTTGGAAGTAAAAAAAAAAAAAAAAAAAAAAAAAAAAATTGTCGCTTTTAATGCCTAGAGGAATTTTGTTGATTTTACCTTTTATTAATGAATCAAGGTACTTGAGCTTCTGTGGGTGAAACTAATCTCCTTTTCTTCAATAGCTGCTTTGGGGACCACTGTCTTTACAAAACTTCTGAGGTTGCCAAGACCACCATGTCTAGGGGAAACATAAGAGACAAAGTTTTAAGAAAATACTAAGAATGAAGCTTCTGGTTTGTTCCTCCCAATGGAGTCATAGCAGCCATAGATTTCTTTGTTTTGTTTGTTTTGTTTTTGCTTCTAGAAATCATGTATCACAATCTTCAGTGCATTGTCTGCCAACAGAGTTAATCTTAGCCTTGGTAATGAGAGTTTTACTTGGGACCTAATTACATCAACATGGTTGACTGCCTGTGTGTATGAACAATATTCTTGAAACCATGTAGAGGTCAAGATGATGATTCTACCTGGCTCAAAACTCTCATTATAAATCACACTGTCAGATGTGGCCCAAGGCAGTTGGGCAGATGAAGGCAGTCTTACTAGGACTAACATTTAAAGGGCTTAGATATTATCTCTCAGGAGCTAACAGTAAAAGCAAACTCTGTGTTTAAGTAAGTTTAACTCTTTTTTGTTTTAATTGGTAAATAATTGTACATATTTATGAAATATATTTTGAGGTGTTTGTGATATGGGATGATTCAGTCAAGCTGACTAGCAAATTTACCATCTCATATGCTTATCTTTTTGCAGTGAGAATATTTTGTAGTGAGAACCATTAGCAATTTTGAAATATACAGGACACATATATATGGAAAGTAAAGGGACAGAATATTCCAGGCAAATAGTAACCAAAAAAAGAGACAGGGTAACTATATTTAGCATTTTTAAAGTAGTGCTGAAGTAAAAAGCTAAATAGACACAAAGATATATTATGATAAAGAAGGCAATTCATAAAGAGATATAACAGTTTAAAATATAATCCTACACTGGAGTACCTAAAAGATAGTTTTGTTATTGCAGAGGCCTGTTCCAATATTTCATATACTTAACATAATTTTTATGCAACATATCTATGACAGTTTTTTTAAAATATAATCTTGATAAAAGCAAGAGCAGCTCAGTATGTATTGATAGATACTTCTCTTCCAAGCATCTAGTTAGGATGTTCCTAACTGATAGGTCTGTTGTACTTCACTGTAAACAATTGTTTCCTTTCTTTGATAAAAATATTTGTCTGGGCTGAGCAGATAGCCTGTACAAAGGCTAGGGTGAAAAATATTTGATGAACTGAAAGAAAGCTAGGATACTTAGAAGGTAATGCACAATACAAGGGAGGCCCTGGCATGGCAGGGGTCAGGTCATGAAAGAACGCACTAAGGTACTTAGATTGTAGTCACAGTGTGCTGTGATATGTTTGGAGTGTTTTGTAAAGTGATACGATCTGATCTAAATTGAAAATGATCCATGTGCTTCTTAAAAAATGAAATATTCTAATTTAACCATGATCATTTGAACCTTTGACCGTGATTCTTTTTTTCTTTTCTAACTCTGTTTCTTTTTGCTTTTTTGTATTGAATGACTTCTTTGACCTTACTAGGTTTCAGGATTTATTCCTTTTTTGCTCAAATGCTATCAGATCTCTCACTAGTTAATAGTTTCCCCTTTTGGAAACTAGCTGGAGGCCTCCTTGGTAACACACAGAAGTTCCTTAGGATGCTTTTCTAACTGGACCAGGTTTTCCCTTGGATTCCTCCATCATTGGTAATTGTTCCTTGATAGCTCCTCAGTGGGAAGCTTCTTTCTTAGGCTGTCTGTATTCATCGTCCCCTGAGTAGCCTATTCCTGCTCTGTTTTATGCCAGACATTTCATTTCTTCCTTCCAGGGTTCACTCATAATATGCCAAATCAAGTCTCCAGCAGATGTCTCTCATTTTCAAATGCTAGGCAAAGTATTTTGGCTAATCAGTTATTAGTGATCTTTGGAGACTTAAAGATTTTTTGTCTAAATTTTTAAAGCTTCTAAACATAAATATGTTCTGTGAGAGAATCCAGGCTGGTAATCAAGAAGCTAATGTTACTTGGGAAACAAATCAGCTATCAAAACATTGGGTTTCAAAGCCACTGGTGAGGCTATGAAAACTTAGACCTTTCTGTGAATGAACGAACTTCAGAATTCATTAGGAGCCAATTTTTCCAGGGAGCTCTGTTGGTACCTTAGCAAATCTATTTAGGGGAATATGATTGCCACCATCCAAGCTCCTTCAGAAGAAAATGTAATATGCAGTGGAAAATACACTTGAGAAGTGCCTAGTCACTACGTCAACATGCTAATGTTCATATTCACGTATATGTCATTGTTATCCATGTTTAAAGAGGTCAGTACTCATCAGTAATTATTTTCTTAGAACATATGGTTAAAGGCATTGAGACATTTATTTCTGTGGGAATTAAATAACTCCCCAGGTGTGTATACCTCTATTTGCTTTCTATAGTTTGTACAATAAATTACTTGAAACTGCTGGGTTTAAAACAATTTTTAAATAGTTCTTAAAGTCTAAAATAAAAAATTGGTTTTCCTCAGCTAAAATCAAACTGCCAACAGGGCTTAGCTTTCTAAAGAAACTTTGCTGGTGGAGGGGATGTGGTTTGTTTCCTTTCTCAGTATCTAGTTTGGCATTTCTTGGCTATTGGCTCCTTTGTGCTTCTACAAAGCCAGTCCAAAACATTGTATTCCCTCATTATATTACTGCCTTCTTTGGTAGTCAGATCTTTCTCTGTCCCCCTCTTTTAAAGACATTTTGAATTACATATAGTGCCCATTTGGGTGGTACAAAGACATATTAAGATCCTTAACTTCATCATGTTTGAAAAGTCCCATTTGCCATGGAGTCGCAGCCTGTACTGTTAAAGACTTGGATCTCTTTAGCGACCCATTATTTAGCCTAACAGAGCTTATAAATAGCTTAGAGTCTCTGCTTTACCTGTGTCATAGGTAGTGATCAGTAAGAGAGTATATGAAATTTTGGGTATTTTATCTATAACTGTACTGGTAGATGTTCACTTGTTCATTCATTCATTTGTGTATTTATTAATTCTTTATCTCATTTAGTATTTTAATTTCTGGCTAACAAGATCTCATCTCAAGAAAAGAATACTTGTTTTTCTTTTCTCAAAGAAATACTTGTTTTTCTTTTCTCAAAGAGTTTTAATTTAGTGGGACAGCAACTTGTCTGTCTGTCAGTCTCAAAGACTTCATTCCCTAACTGATGACAGAACACTCCCAGCCTCTAAGGTGAGTATAGAATCAGATAAGTATGATTATGTGACATAAGAGAAGCTAGTGGAAGGATTTACAAGTAACGGACCCACTTTTGTAGGTGACACGTAAACGGATGATTATGGTTAGCATCATTTTTCTCAGTGATTAGAAATGTTTGTATCAGAATACACTTATTAAAGCATTGAGTTTAATTTTATTTAACATCTTTCTGAATGTGACAAATATAAACTACCATTTTTAGGTAGAGGATAAAGCTGTCTTTCACTTTTTTCATTTCTACGTATTTTATAAAAGTGATTTTGTTTGATACTGTTTTGTGATTACAGAATTTGATATTGTTTAAACCTTTTTCAGTGAATATTTTATAATTAATGAAATATATATATATATAGTACAGTTTCACATTTTTCATATAATGTTCACTTGTAATCTTCTTGATCATCATTTGATATTGGTAGTTTCTCTACAGATTTGGAAAATTATTAGTAAAAAGAGACTGTAATTTGCTATCAACTTTTAAGTCCTTATTATAACTAAATGTATAGAGAAAATGAATTAGTTACATATAGATTTTAGTGTATATCTATATTTATGTATGTGTGTATGTTTGGTATGGCAAAGACTATTTAGTTAAATCTTTATGATTTCATAAGGGCTACACCTTTTTTTTTTTTTTTTTGTAAAGTATCTTCTGTACTGATCCATTATCACATAGGAAAATCCTGCAGCATTCTTTCAGAAGGATTTCTTAGAGGATATTTTTGGCGTGTATACATTTGAGTAAAATGAAAGCGCATTAACTAGGAAAGGGCAATCATATTTTCCAACCACCAAATTTTCATTGACTGATTTATTGATTTGGTTTTTTCTTAATAAAAGTGAACTACTCAGGGATTTTTATGGCACAAGTATATGAGACGTGAGAAAAAGCTGTTTTCCCATTTAATAGAGGAAATGTAGTCATATTAATAGCAAACTTGAGCTTCTGAACTTAAAATCACATTAGACATGTTGTATTAGACCTTTGTAAATACACAACTATGCTCTGAAATCTAATTCTAATTGATAACAGGTTTTTTATGGTGCCTTAAAGAAAAATATTCTAACCCCTAAAAGAAGTTTTCTGCAGCTCTGCCTATGTTGAGTAACCTTAAAATACCCATACCCTGAGTAATTCCATTTCTGAAAATTTATTTTAAAACAGAGACACCTTTAATTGATTATATATATTTATAAAATGATGATTACCATAATTTTTACAGTAAGAGAAATGTTTATATTTTCAAAAGAAAATGAGTATTAATAAATTATATTGCAATGATTTAAGATCATGGTATTTTTACTAATCTGACTAGCATGGGAATATGTTCTTGTATAAATTAAATAAGAATTACATAATGAGAGTTATATTATAATCTGACTGCACTCATGTAAAATATATGTTTGGAGAGAGTCTGAAATCATGTAATGGATAGTTAGCCGTTAAGTATTTACATGCCAGAACTGTGGATTTTGTCTCTTTATGTGTTCAGTTTTTACTTGCATTACTTATAATGTGCTTATAACACTTTGATTAAAAATTGGAAAACAGTAATACACTGAGTAAATAACCTTCTTTGTCCTTGTACATGCATATGATCTTTTCCAATGTATGGCTGAATGAAAGAATTCCCAAGTGCTTTCCCATTTGTGTGCATTGCCCAGAAATGACTTCTGATTGTGGTCATTTTGCACAAATGGTTCTTGAGCCTGGCTATTTTAAGACTGACTATAGTCTTCTTTTCTGCTGCTGACCCAGGACTTCATCATCAAATGGTATTACTCGTTTATAGTAACACAACGAATTGCATGCTATGTTCTAGTGCACGGTGCTTTTTAGAAAAGGTGTCAGCGGAAAGAGATCTTGTAATGATGGTTCTTGAGACTGGCATGTAGGCTTACCAACTACTGAGGCAGAAAATGTAGTAAATGGTGAGAAATGGGTCCCATAATGGTCATCATCGTTATCATGGTTGAACTCTCGAGCGTGACTTATGATGGGTTAAATGGGAGTAAACTCATTAGGTGCATCAGCTCCAGTTCATTAGGAAGGAGAAGTGGTTGAGCCAGTGCACTGGCACCCCTGGCCTGCACTGTGGCTCACTGGGGTTGTAGAAAAATAAGCATCCTAAAGGCACACATAAGGTAAACAATGCAAAATGTCTTTATTAAGGTGTTTGTTAAGTACTCCTCACCTTTATCACAGATTGAGGCTGGAGTCTTTGTAGCTGAGCATCATGGAATACAATATAAATGTCAGGTTGTTCCACGCAAATATTTCAGGCACGCTTTCTCATCTTCATCTCCTGTGGATTCTTTCATAATGCTACCTATTAGGGTTTTGGTGTGTGTGTATGTGTGTGTTTAATTTGAGTTTTTGTAGTACTGTTGTTATGTATCCTAATGGTTTGTTCATTTTGCTTTGTTTAAACGATAACAATCTAAACAGAGCTGAGAGAGTAGAGAAAATATGCAGAAACAGAAAGAAGGAATTTGGAATATTACTTTTCATGTAAAAAAGTATATTTCAAGGATATTGACTCTGATGCTTGTATTTTATGGACATTTTCGTGTAACTTTTGTCACAGTGTCTAGAAACTGGCTTACTTTTAGTTTTGTAAGTCTATGTGCAGCTGTGTGCATAACTTCACACATACATATTTCTTCATATAATTTTTCCTTAAATTCTTGCAAAACTATATACCATTGGTTATTTGCTTTCAATACATTTCCTTTAAATATTTAAGGAATTTTTAAATACTTAAAAATTAGAGTAAATCTGAGAGATCATAAGAAGAAATTTTCTCTCTCATGAGAATATAAATCTTATATGAATTACAGGAATCCTTCTCCTGATGGTCTTCACAAGTGTTGATTAAACATTTGCTTCCATATTTCAGACAGCAGAATAGTCATTCCTTTAGTAATGGGCTAAGCATGACTATGTTTTGTAAAAAGCATAGCACTGTCTCTTACAAACAGGGGTTATGTAAAGAGTCACAAACTAAAGAGCAGAATTCTCTTTTTATGTCATGCTTTCAAATATCATAACAGATATTATGCTTTCCAAACTATCCAAAATTTCCTAACCTAAAAACTGCTCTTTCCTATCCTGTTATTGGGACCCATATATATCACAGGTTTCTAGTTCTTCAGGATTGAATGTATTCATTATGTGTGTTAATCTACTTCTAAAAAGTGGAGGATAGATACAAATACAGTTTTTTTCCAAAAGTGGCCACTCTCAGGTACATAGTTTAATGATTATTTCATCACATTTTGTGACTGTAATACCTTTTCTCACATCCTCGTTTTGTGTGTTTTTGGTGACTACAACATACCCTCACCACAGACATTTTTGGGGGGATAGGGTATTGGAGATTGAACCCAGGAACTTTGCCTTAAGCTATATCTCCAGCCATTTGTTTTTTAAATTTTGGCTCAGATCTCACCAAGTCACTAAATTGGTCAAGCTGAGCCCAGATTCTATCCTCCTTCTTTAATGTCCCAGATTGCTGGGATTACAGGTTTATACCATCACACGTGCATTAGATTATGCCAGTATGATTATAATCAGAGGTTTTTAAATTACAAACTTGCTCATAGGCATGGCAAATTTTTGGGGGTGGTTATGAAATTAAACTCAGAATCTGTGCTTGCCAGGTAAGTACTTGGCATGTTGAAATTGCATTCAACTTCTATATATAGCACCTAAAATTCCAGTGACAAATTCAATGTATTTTTCTCCCCAGTAATAAAAGACTAGATTCAATGTTTCTGTGTGAGTGTATCGTGTTGAACCTCCCTATGATTTTATTAAGGGTGGAGGCTCCTTCTAGCTTTAAGTTGTACAATCTAGGAATTGCGTTTTCTGATATTTTTTAGCCAGCAATTTCAGTCTATTTCTCATTAATTAATCCATGCAAGTAAGTCTAGAAAAACTATTTTCTTATTGAACATACATTGAACAGAGATCTGATGTTGAAGTAAAAATGCAGAATGATTATTGTATGAGCCACTAGCAATCTACATCATTCTAAATATGCCTTGCATCTACCAAATTTTCCAGTTTATTTTAGACAGACTTCATATTAATGTCTATTCAGTGTTACTGCATAATTTCATCCCAGGAAACAAATCAGCACCTTAATGGAAACCCCTTCTGTATGAGTTGACCTTTCTGCCTTTGTCATTTGAGAATTTAATGAGCAAACTACTTCTTTCTTTGCTCAAGTCTGTGACTTAATGTAAAGCAAAAGGTATCATAAAAACAACAAAAAGAAAAGGTTAATCACTGCTTCTTTTTATATTTGCGATAATGGGAAGATTTGCATGGCTGTCTTGCTTACTTGAAGCAAAAACATTGATATGATTTTGAAAATAGTTTTTGAGATAGGTCCTGCAACCTATTTTATGTAAGACAATTTTATTTTGTTTTGAAATCTGTCACTTCATGTGTTAGGTGGGAAAGCCTAGAGTTGAGAGACAAGGAATATGACAAGGGAGGACAGAGAAAAACAGACCCTCGAGATACTGGGATGTCAAAGTAGACAAAAAGTTTGGAACTTTTCTTAGTTGAATTTCTGAGGATGTTTTAGAATAAGAATATTTAATATTTAATTTTTAGTTACTTTCTTATTCTGAGATATAGTTTTCCTCTTCGCCTTCCATTAACTTCATACTTTTAGAGTGTGAAACAGCAGTCATCTATTTTGGACTATATTCTTCACAATTCCAGAGAAATCCACCATTACAGATAGTGCAATGGGAAGTAATGAATGGAAATTCATGCAGCTGCAAGTGTGAAAGTAAATAGTTAAATATTTAATATATACCCTTAACTTGTCTTCCAGAATTGTAAGATCTACATTGATACATTTTATTTAGCGAATTAGGGGGAAAATGACCCTATGAGGGGGAGCTCTGGGGTTGGTCGAAGTGCATGTCACTTAAAATAGGGACCAACACAAGCAAGAAACCTATGACTGTGTATCAGACACTTCATAGGATATCCTGAAACATTAGCAGATACTCTTAGATTTTATGTCAACCATGCGTAACATGACATAGAAATTATCTATTGATAATTCCTTATGTTTGGTATTTCCTATGTTAAGATCTAAACAGTGGGAGACAGGGAGAATAATTATCTTTGGGGGTAATACTCATTTTTGACCTACTTTTTTGTATACCATGGCATTGAATTGGAATTTCTTTAATGAATGTTTCACACAATTGTGATTTGCTAATAGACGAACTATATCTTCATTGTCTAATATTCTTTATAAACTCATCTCTAGAATGCCATTAGTCTCTAGATTCAAATATTATTGAAATGACACTGATTTTAAATTAAATGAAGACTAACAGAAAAATAGTTGGAAAACCACATGTGTAAATATTGTGATCTTTTAGGGATTTTAATTGCTAGATAGTATTCTCAAGATGTGCTCTGTGGGCTGACAGCATCTTTTTCATTTGGAAACTTGTTAGAAATACAGATTCTCTGCCCATATCTCAGACTCACTGATTTAGAAATTCTGGGTGACTCCCCAAATTGTATGCTAAAACAAACAAAAAACCCAGACTACCAGTGTTTTCAATTCCATACTCAAGTTTGGGAACCCATGCACTTAACGTTTCCTGGAAGAGAGACTGAGCAGATGTTTTCCTAAGAGCAGAAAGAAAAGAAAACATGCTGTCTGTGCGTCAGATACTGTGCCAGAGCTCTCTGTATCCTACATGTTTTTGACTGTAGTTGAAGCTTGTATATGGTTCTGTAGTCACATTTTTCTAAGGCTAATATTATCCCGGAAACTTTCTTTTCTTTTTTCTTTTTTCTTTTTTTTTTTTTTTTTTTTTCTGCCTCAGACAGTGGTCTGAATACCTAAAAATGATATACTTCTCCACATAGTTTTATGATCACCCATACTGATGATTAACCAGCTTAGTTTTATAGCTCTGTAAAGTCCATAACATTACTTTAACTCACCAAAAACCATATTACAATCACCTAGTCAACACTTTACCGAAATTTTTTCACCCACCTTTTAGTTGATGTAATAGTTTTATCTTTTCTCATATGTTTATACTGTTTGTGTAACTACTTGTTTTGAACTTTGTATATTTATAAAGATTATAAAAATTCAATTACAGCTAATGGTTTTCTGTCTGACTTTTTTTTTTTTTTTTTTTTTTTTTTTTTTTTTTTTTTTTTTTTTTTTGTCTTTTTCCTTTTTATCGGTACCAGGGATCGAACTCAGGACTGCCTGCTTGCAAGGCAGGCGCTTATGCCACTGAGCTAAATCCCCAGCCCTTTCTGTCTGACTTTTAATTTATTCTTTTTTATTAAAAAATAAAAATAGAACCCAGGGTTTACTGAGGTGTTTTGTTTATTTTATTTTTTGTTTATTTTGAGATAGGGTCTTGCTAATGCCCAGGTAGCCTAGAACTTAATATCCTTCTGCGTTGCCCTACTAGACTTCTAGATTAAGGCCTGTACTGTGCTACAGGCAAGGCTACTGCAGGCCGCATTGGGATTTTAATGAGCTGTTCTTTAGCCTTAAAACTTTATCACAGGAAAGTCAGCCGCAGCTTAGAAATAAAAATTTGTATATCATTTTAATTTTTAAAATCATGTTTTTTAATGCATTTGCTTTTATTTGGTAGATAAAAAGGTACTCAGTACATTGTTTTGATTATCAAACACTTTTAATGTTCCTATAATTTTAATGATTTTATGAGAGTGGTATTTATCCAACTTTTTCTTTTTGTCTTTTGCTAACTATCCAAACTAACTATAACTTAGTTCCCTGTTTTACTTCATTTTTGTAAGTTTAGTTTCTGTTTTTGCCTATTTGCACTAGATTGAAAATATTTGAGAATAGACCCATATCTTTGGCATGTTTAGTTGAATTTAATTTCTGGCCTCTCTTAATATTTGTTTATATTTATTTGTTGTTAAACTTTCATGTTAGCAGCAAATCAAAATAGACTATAATCCTCTCCTACTTAAAATTTCTCATGTAGTTACTTTTTCAGTCTCAGCCACGCTGAGGTCAAAGCTTATGGCAATTTCTTAGAATTCAGAGAATGAAAGTAACTTTAGTTGCTTATGAGAAGTGTTAAAGATGGAGAAGGCATATTATTTAAAGCTCTTGTTCTCCTACTCTGCTGTATATTTTAGAGAAAAGTACAATTAAAAGACAATTCTAGATGAAGATTTTGTTAGCTCTGATGAGGCACTAAACTCAGTTTAACTAATTTGACTACAGTAACACATGTGTGAGGAAATAAGCACAATAAAAATCTGAATTTGTAGTAAACATACAAAATGACTGTGCACACTATCAGTATTAACATATTTTAGTGCCTGTGACTATTAGGTACTAAAGGCATCAACAGATTTTCTCTTTTCTAATTGATTACAGAATAAATCAGAATGAGGCCTTCCAAAACTATATTTGATGGGTATCTGTATCTGTCAAAATAATAGTAGATTTTCTATGAAGCGATAAAGCATTCTACAAATTCAGAGAAACACTTCATACAAATACATTTGTCTGTTAGTTATCAACCCTTTGAGAAGCAAGTTTAAATCCACATGAAATGTTTTTGATTATATTGATGGTGCCACATTTGACAATTTTGATCTACGAACAAATATCCTCAAGCCAGGTTTTTAAATGTGGATGATATACACATAAAAAGTGATTTTATTGTCTTGTAATGTTGAATAGTTTTGTTTTTAGTTTTTGTCCTTTACAACAAGGTAATTTATATGATGAATGTGGGGAATCATTATTTGCAATGATTGTTCTTAAGAGGTTTGCTCACACATTACACCTGAGACGTGAACGTTTCCATATTCACAAAAAGATACTCCACAGGGTTCATATGTGCCTATATGAAAAAGAATGAAATTATTTGGCTTTTGCTTTAAGAATTTAGCTTTTCAGTTAACAGAGGAGGTAATATCTCCTAACGTACTAAAGATATTTGGTCAAGCAAGACGAGTCAAGAAAGAGGATTTGACACAGGGAGAGTGGAAACTCTGTAGCCAACCATGTAGGATGTATTACAGGTGAGATATGATTGAAAAATATGATTAATGTTTAAAATTTATTACAGGCAAGGGTATATCTGCATTAATCCCCTTCAGAGTGTCACTCTTCACTTGGAACATGCTCCCTTTTTCTTGCTACACTGTAAAGAAGTTCTACAAGTCCTCTTTCCCAAGTGTCTTTAGTTATGCTGGTGTGACTGCTTTGAGGTCCTGCAAAGATTCAGAACCTTAACTTTTCATGGGCATTTTGACTAAGCCAGAAGTGGAATTAGGCCAGACAAGATATTCACTGAATTACTTTTTAATCATATCTCATATAGACAGGAAGAGGATTTACTAACTGCTTCAGCAAGTGTCAATAATGGGGTGTGTTTGAAGCAAGAAGTTGCTGAGGGTGATTAATGGGAATGTGTCTTTTACTATAATATTTTTTTTAAATGTAAACATATGCACAGTATGTTTAGATCATACATCATACCTTAGTAATCTCTGAGACTTTGTCTTGGTGTTCTCTCAAGACCTTTGAATACGAACTATAAATGATCAATCTATCTCAAAGCACTAAAAGATATTGTGAAGCCCTGAAAAATGCAAAAGGTAAAGACTTCACTCATGGACCTGCAAATACTACAGTGTAGCTCCTTCCTTAGACTCAGTTCTGAGTCCTCTCTTAGCATGCACATACGTGTACAACTAGTTAGAAACACTGTTTTTGCTAGAAGTAATTTTAAATGCCTGCGTCTATATGACCTGTCAGTTTTCACTCTGCCTAAAGTCATGATACAGTCAGAACATGGGTTAATGAGGAGCTGTTTCCTTTACTTACAAAGTAATGCCAAGGAATGTGGTAACTGAGGCTGTTAGTAGGTAATGAACAAATTCATATTGTGGTCTTGGGTTTTTTGTGTAGTATAGAAAATTAGTGAAAACATATCTTGTTCTCCCTTCTTCCTTCAAATATCAACATAAATGATCCTTAAGACGCCTGTTGCATTGTGAATCACTATGTCTTTACATTTGAAAAGAAAAACAATTTTGTATTGCGTAGTATGTGTTTGTATGTGCACACTAGTATTACGCTTGTGTAGAGAAGATGAGAGTGTGTGTATGTATGTGTGTTAGTCAGCTTTCCTGTTGTTGGGACAAAATACCTGGCATTTACAACTTGCAGGAAGAGCAGGTTAACTTGGCTCATGCTTTGGAGATTTGAATCCATGGTCCCAGTTCCAAGGCAGAAGTGGTTTGGTTGGAGGATATGGTGGAGGAAAGCCACTAGCCTCATGGTATCCAGGAATCAGAGACTAAAAGAATGAACTTGGCAGGAAGATATACTCTTCCGAGTCTCCCAGTCACCCCTCTTCTAGCCAGAACTCAGCTCTTAATAGAAAATTTTGCTGTGGACTTATCAGTGGGATCAAGCTAGTGATGAATATAGCACCTCCACGATGTGATTAACTTTGTAAACCCTGCTTCTGAATACATGAGATATCTGAAGGAAATTAAGGGACAAAACATAAAAGAGTCAAAGGAGTTATACAGACGCTATCATGGATTTACTTTACCTGCACTGTACGTTAATTCCTTGTCTAATAAGCTGCCTTAAGTATTGGTGCCAACCTGAAATTTTAAAATACTGCCTTTTTTTTTCCTAAATTGTTTACAAAAAAATCAGGAAGTACACACACCTGGCAGGTGCCACACGCTTAATCCTAATTGTAATCACCAAGCTTTTTAAAAATTCAATTTTCAAGTAATGAAACTTAAAGGGTAATATATTTTCAGCCTTTTAAGCAGGTGAGAATTAGGTTCATATACTAAGTAGTTCAAACTGAATATAAATGTGGTGCTTGTTCTGTTTCACATCTTTTTGGTAGTTGCCTTATTTTTTATTCATTTAAAATTTTTATGCAAAAGTAGATACTGTGTCAGAATGTTGTAACAATACATTTACCATACTGGGTGTGGTGTTGCATGCCTGTAATCCTAGCACTCAGGAGGCCGAGGTAGAAGGACTGCTGCAAGTTAGAGGCCAGTTTGGGCCACCAAGTGAATTCAATGCTAGCCTGAACAGCATAGAAAGACTTTGACTCTAAACACACAAACACACATGACCGTTTTAATTTAATAGATAGGAAATTAATTTATAGCCTTAAAAATATAAGGTGATTGTCTCTGCTAGTTAATTGATCATTTCATTTTGTTTTAATTAAACTCTTCTGGTCAAAACTGGTATATCCCTTTGTCTTGTATTTTAATCCCAGCTTCTTGGTGCTTTGCATTTACTAAGCACTCAAAAAAATATTTGGTGGGTACTTTTATTTATTTGTCTACCTACCTATCAATCACTTGTCTGTTTCACTATGCCATAGATTAAGTTTTATAAATATACAATTTCAAATGTCATGGTGAACATGGAATGTTTCAAATCACTGTGCTACTCTCCACAATGAAGGCACCATATTTGGAGTGGTAGAAAACGTCAGTTAAATTATTGCCTTAGTATCTCTTCACAGATCAGGTAAACTATGATAAGATCAAAAGTTCTGTTTCACTGCTTGCATGCATATACAAATACACAGCTGAATAATAATTGCTAATGATTATTGTATCACACTTGTTATTGTAGTAATATTACCATATTGATAATGGAAAGATTTCCACTCTGACTGGGAAATATTTTTGACACTGTAGTAAAAATGTAGGTTTTATCATGAATGCAGACTTCATTTCAGAGATTCCTGGTAAATACCTCAGAGTAAAAGATACTGTTGTCTACATCAGTGGAAACTCAGTGTGAATTTTGGTCAGAATAAATAGATTGTTTTGTAAGAGTGAGCATCCTCATGATTTCAAAGCCTTCAGCAAATCCATTCCTTGTCCACGTTCCTGCCCCTGAGCGGGCCAGCCCTCTTCGCTGTGCCTGAACGCAATGCTCTGCACGGACTGCCAGTGTGGCATCCTGAGAGTGTGGGTGCTCATGGCACCACAAGCAAATGAGAGACCCAAAAACACAAGAGCGCTATCTTGCACTCAGAGAGCAGGAATGGGATAACTCATGATCTAATAGAAATGATGTGGTTTGAAGCATGTACTGAATGGTATAAGCATGTTAAAGAGGTTGCTGGAAAAGACTAACCTAGCACTGCAATATGAGAAGTACCAGTGATTACCACTGAGAACACATAGCATATGAATGTGCAAAGAGAAAAATACATGACAATTACAGTATGAGCCTTGAGTCAAATTCCACAAGGGCTAACTGTCCAGTTGCTGATGTTGATTTCCACTTTAGTTGTTTATTATATGAGTAACTCTGTAACATCTTCCAGGCTACAAAGAAAAAGATAATTAATTATTCAGTATTGGCTAATGATTCTTTATAGTAATATAGAGAAGTTGCCTGTCAGAGTAAGAAAAATACAGGACAATTCAACAGGTGATGGAGAAATAAGATATGTAAATAGAGGAGGAGATAGTTTGTTTTGCATGTAATAAAGTGACTTTTCTCTGGAGCAGGATCACTGAAGGCAAGAAAAAAATGTATGGAAATATTTTTTCCCTGTCTGAGTGGTGCTTGAAGGCCAGTTATCTGGCAAGGTGATCTTTCAGTGTTACTTACAGCTTTTCCACTTTCTGTTTTGGCAGTTTCTTGATAAAATGACAAATCAATGCAATTATTATGATCTAGGGATAGAGGAATAAGGTGGAGGTCATCTAATTTTCTCTGTTACTCTGGTTAGAATAAACTGTGTCACCAGACTGATGATAGTTTGCCTTAGAGAGTTCCAGGAAAGCAATTCTGATAATTCTCTTTATATATCAACACAAACTTAATGAGTATATCCTTATACATTTGCTTCAAATATCTCCATATAGAACACAATTCCAAAATGAATATTAATTGTTTCTCTCAAGGGTGTAGGTGTAAAGTTAAAAAACACATTTGGTGTATACATTACTTTTGAACTTGTTAATATGAGTGGATCACTTGATTTGTACCAGGGAAAGCTTGTTGGACTAGGTGGAGAGACTGGTGTGAATTATGTTTGGTTATGCAGTCTATTATTATTATTATTTCAATATTGAGAATAGAAGCAAAGGACATTTATACAAAACTACTTCCCCAAACATTTTTTTTTCCCCTTTTGAGACAGGATCTCACAAAGTCATGAAGTTGCCCAGGCTGTACTCAAACTTGAGATTATTTTGCCTCAGCCTTCCAGAGTGATGAGCTTACAAGTGTGCCTCATCAGACCTGGCTTGTCTGTGTTTGGCATCGTGTACGTCCAAAAATGAGAAGCTTTCTATATTTTCTAAATAAAGTTTAAAACATTGTGTTAAAATAGAGTTCAATATTATTTTCAAGGTTGGAATACTCCCTGAAATTACTTGGTACGTACTTACATTCAATTGGATAAAGTTGAGGCATTTTCATGTTAGTGTTGTTTGATGTAAGAAATGATAACTAGTTGATCGAGAATAATTTCAGTTACAATTCTTTGTTATTTTTAGACCAGGGTAAGCATACCTATATTATGTTCCTAATCTTTTTCTGTTAGTATGGAAATTTACCATAGATAAGGTATTGATTTGGATTATGAAAAAAATGTTCAAATATATTTGCAGTGAAAATGCCTAAATATACAATAATAAATATTATATGTGCTTCTTTTAAAAAAAAGAAAAGTAAGATAGTAGGCTCATCAATCTGATTTTTATTTTATTTATGAAAAATTACTAAAATGAAATTACATAATAAATTATGTAGATGTACGAAGGTCATGCCTAATTTTTAAAATTAGTGTAAATAATGCAATGTAATGTGAAATTTATAATCATTTTAACTTTCACTCCTTTATGATTTATCCTATTCCCATTTTTCCTTTGTTATTTACATGATCTTCACAGACTGTTTTCCTCCTGCTATCCTGCCTGCTTAAAATCTTCTCAGTACAATTTTCAATGCTTTCTGTATAACTGAGAGAGTGAAAAATCAAAACAAAGTTTCTTCCAGGTTATGGGTTGTTAGAGTCACATCTTCATTTTCTGCATCAAATTTTACTTTGTTTTTCTTTCTCCCTTCTTTCTATATTTCTTTTCCTGTGTATCTAACTAAGACCTTAAAACAGCTATGTATTTTCTAGAATATAATGTTTATTTATTTCCCCCTATTTTTGGAAGCAATGTACTCACATTTTGTATAATCTATATGTTTGATTCAGTAATGCATGTGTGAAGATATAGTCGTCTTTATTGAATGATACATGTGCACATGTGTGTATATATGACACAGTAATGAAGTGTGATAGGTAGCAAAACGATCAAGCTCCATTTTATGGCTCAAGGGATCAGCATTTTGTATTATAATACCACCAACATATCAGTTGAAAACACTCAACAAAGGATTAAAATACAGGTGTAGCCAAGGCTGAAGAGAAATATGTATTATTTTTGCTTTTATTTAAATAGCATTATGAAAGAATATATTGATCTTATATTATTGACACTTTAATTTTTGGCTTTGTTTAAAAATATTTGTACTATATAGACCTCACTTCCTTTTTCTGATTTATGTTATCCTTTCTTCTATTTGTTTGTGTGTTTCATTGTGTTTTTATTGATCATTACTTTCATTGAGTAATTTGGCATACAAGATTATATTTGAACTGTGAAACAAAATAAAGTCATTACAATCTGTGTTTTCTTTTCACTATTAAATAGCATATATGTCCTTTTCTGAAATCAGAGCTTGGAACTCATTTGAAGTCATAGCATTTCCAGTTCATACCATTCATTGTGGTTCCTTCAGGTGATGTAGTTTGGTATACTAGGAAAAAAGCTGACAGGCAAATGAGGATGAATTAATGTCATGAGACTGAATTTAGAAGATGCAATACATTCATGAACCTTTATATTGAAGGCTAAGATATTGACATACATTTATAATTATCCTTAATTTTGTTCTGAAATCATACATCAGTGCAGCATGACAGGTTAAATACTCCATTTGTTCTTTGCAATTGTAAGGAATAGGCAATCACGTACTTAACACTTAGTAATCACTGTATTGCCGGTGTACTTTGCTGAAGTCAGTAGCACTGAGTATCTGCATTATAGAGTTACTTACATTCTCTTCATCATTGAAATGATAGAATGGAAACTTCAGAGAAAGCTTGGTTTATTTGTTGATTTTCAAGAAGCTAGAGTAAGCATTACTACATAAATGCTAGGTAAATTCTAGCTCTGATAGGATATAAATGATATGTGCAAGCAGTATTTGTCATCATTAAAACAAGTGACATATTTGCATATCCTGCTGTGAAATCACTACATTACATCATTTCTTGTCAGAATACAGTAGCATAATCAGGTATATTGTATTTGAAAGACCAAAAAGATCATGTGGGACACGGGATGAGAAATACACTTGAGAAACACACTTATTTGAGAAGATGCACATTATCTGAACAGTCTAAGATATTTGCTGGGTTTGTTGTTGTTGTTGTTGTTGTTGTTGTTGTTATTGGTTGTTTGCTAGTCCTGAAAAATTTCTTCATGAAGAATTTAAGTTGAATTCTGACCCAACATGTATACCATATGACAATTTAAAAAGAAAACACACCAAATAAAAAAAGGAATACTCAAAAACATAGACGCATAAATTCTATGACTTATCAAAAACTTTAATTTTGAATTTCCTTTAGTCAAGGCTAAAGAGAAACTTTGGTGAATGAAATTATCCTACTGTCTGAATAATTAACTTATAAGAAATTATGAAAAAATTCACTTGAAAATAAGTTATGAACCTTTAAACAATAGATTCTGAATATTAACTGTCCATTGAATTGTTTTTTGTTTTCTCCATCAGTACATATATGTCATTCAATGAGCTTACATTTCTGGTATGTTTTTTCTTTTCTAAATAAAGAATTTTTCATAAATGCTTAGTTTTTTGCTCTCTGAAACATACGTGATTTTCTGAATTTTTATTATGGGAATGGAAAAGAAGATAGCCTACACAGCATTTTGTTTTTCTCCAACACAACTTTTTCTTCTTAAGAGAGCAATAGTTCTCATTGAGAAAATAATCAGTCTTATAAATTTGATGTTCTTTTTACAGCATCTCATTTTTACTACAGTAAAATGAAATTGACTTTCAGGAGAATGTGAAAGGGGTCACCAACTATCTGCTCCATATTACCTATATACTGTCCTTCCTTAGCACATCTATTTATAAGCCATTTGGCACAAAATACAGGTGCTGGTACTGGGGATGAACACATCATTACTTACAAATGATTCTGTCATCATGCAAACATGATAGAGTGAACTTACACAAACCTGGAAGGCAAAAGTCAGTCCTGCAGTTCAGCCTCATGATACAATCAAGAGACAGAGTAAACACAGATGAGTGAGGCTGCTGCTACTGTATGGCATACGATTTTACAGAAAACCTTTTGTTTGTAAGTCAAGAGAATGCACTCAAATAATGATAAAGCATACAATGGAGTGAATACATAAGACATTAACATTCATTATCATTATCAAGCATGTACTTTACATAATTTTATTGTCATATTTTTTTATTTGACTAGTACGTACTTAGGTTTGTCTACCCTAGTATCACCACAATCATGAATAATATGCTATTACATGGTGGATAATGGACAGGAAATCCCTAGAAAATAGGAAATTTTTATATCTATTGTAATTTCATGGGACCGTGGTAGTATTTGTAGGCTGCAGTTGGATAAACAAGTTTTATTACTGTGTATCACATCTTTGATTATTGCTCTCACAGCCGTTCAGCCAGCTTGACAAGCGTTTTGTGTGGGTGTGTGCACATTCACAATATATGGTTTCATATACTTGAAAATTTCATAGCATCTGTAACATGACAATATAAATACATTAATAAATATGAAAGTGGCATTGAAGCTAGACTTCTGTCTATAAATGTTTTGGTGTTAGTTGAAGAAACCAATATCCCTTGGCCCTTTTAAAGCATTTCCCTTTCTCCCTTAAATAAATCAATCTTCTTTTAGGTGTTCATTTATTTTGTATATACATCTCATGAAATACTAAATTTTGGTTTTATGTACCCGAGGACACTTGCATATAAAAGTTCCATGGTTTTCTTGAATGAACACCATACTTCAATTTTCCCTGTCCCTCAATAGGAAAGCTTTCATGCAGTGAACATATTTTCTGCTTTTTCTACATTCTTTTTCTTCAATTTGAGCACGTTCATTTTCTGCTGATTCACAGACATTTCACATCAAATGTGACCTACCATTTCTAACTTGTGAATGTACTTACTGTGACTGGCCCACGCTAGTATGAAAGTATGGCTTTGTTCCTAGCCTCTGTGCCTAAGCACTGACTCTCTGGCCTCCTGGTGTTTCTTCTTGGGTGATATGGTTGGAGAGTACTTTTATCACCTCACACCAACATTCAGAAACTGTCCGGTTTCCATTTAAGATAACAGAGATGGATCATCCTTGATTTTGCAATAGCAATTTATGACTATAGATCAGTAGTTGACTATAGATTAGTAGTTGACCAAAATGCAACTATAAACAATTTTAAAAGATACTTTTCTATTCTGCTTTACTTTCTACTCTGGAACTTTTATTACAGGAATTGCTATTAAGTTACCTACAATGTTCAGTCCCACTGGTATTTAAAGATACAAATGAAACTCTTTTTCATGAACTGTTTTTTTTTAGCATTTTATTTAATGATGCTCTTTGTTTTAATACTGTGGTTTCTATCCTTAGTTCATGTGGATATTTAATCTTAGAGATTCTATTATAAATCAGTTATCATAAAATAAGGAAATTCACAAGCTCTATTAGAACAAAAAGTTCATCATAAGAAAGTGTTATAAACAAATGACACCTGAGGTTGGTTGCAATAATAAAGTTCCCCAATAAGCTTTAATTTTAGCATATATTTTATCAGTGCTTATAGAATTTTCTTTAGTTGTGTGTTGCTCTATTTATTCTATGTGAGTTCTCAAAGAACTCGGATAAAATAAAGAAACATGGAAAAACATTTTCTGCTGGTGAAGATCACACAACTTTCATGCAGTAAAAATGAAAACATGTTTATTTCAGAGTTTTTATTATTCTCAAATATTTTTCCTATGTCATTAAATTTTATCTGATAAATACTTCTTCTGGGCTGGGGATATAGCTCAGCCTCACAAATGCCTGCTGGGCAAGTGTAAGGTCCTCAGTTTGATTCCTAGACCCAAAAAACAAAAACAAAAACAAAACTTTTTCAAGCCTTGCTCATGCTTTCATGGGGTTGTTTAATTCTTTTGATGTTGTTGGTGGTGTTCCGGAAATCAAACATAGCCTTGGGCTTGGCAGGCAGGCACCGTGCCACTGAGCTACATCCCTAGACCGGAGTATTTAATTTCTACAAGGATATTTGAGTTCCTGGCACGTTTTGAAAATGAACCTTTTGTCAAGATGTATGGTTTCCAACTATTTTCTGTCTTTTCTCTGTTAAGTTTTTCCTTTGGTGTGCTGGTTAGTGAAGCTTTGAATATTGAAGTCATGCAGTTTTTCAATTTTTTGTTTTTCTTATCTGTTTTTGAATATACTTTGTCATAATCAAAAATCATTTGCCATATACATGTCATGGAGTTTTTACTCCAATCTCTCTAGCAGTTTTGAAGATTTCCATCTTATGCTTATACATTTAATTCATTTTGAGTTGGTTTTTCTATACTATATGAGATAAGAGACTATTTTCAGTCTTTTACATGAATGGAAATACTGAATTTTCCCAATACCATTTATTCCAGAGAATAGCATTTTCCCATTTTGTTTATTTGACACATTTATCGAATCATTTGACTATGAGGGAGCTATTTGTGGGTACTCTATTCTGTCACTTGTTGATACATCAGCTTCTTATGCCATTCCCTCTGTTTTCTCTCCTGTAACTTTATAATATATTTTCAAATGAGGTAGTATCCAGTGTATTATTGCCTTTATTCATTGCACTGGATATTTTAGGCCTTTTCTGATGCTAAATGATTACACAGGCTGAGTTTTTATCTCTCTGTGCAAAATGTTACTGATAGGGATTGCATTGAATCTATAGATTTCTTCAGCTACTCTGGACATGCAAACATTATTAATTCTTCTAATTCATAGACATGGAATATCTTTTCACTCGGCTACACCTTCAATTTCTTTTATCAATATTTTATAGTTTTCAGTATATAAGTCATCTTTCATCTCCTTGAACTAATTCATAAGTACTTTTTACATATTATAGATGAGTTTGTTTTAAAAATTCTTTTTAGAGACTTCAATTCCATTGTATAAATATACTACTGATTGTGTCTTCTTCAATTATTTAATTAATATCTATTTATATATTTTTCACTGGGTAAAGTTATTCTTAAGCATTTTATTTTCTATAGCTGCTATAAATGTTATTTTTCTGAAATTCTTTCTCTAAATTTTATTTTAAAGAGAATAAAATCAAACAAAATAAAATGTAATAAAGAAAATCAGAGAGAACAATGCAAGCAATACAGGGCTTCAAAACAAGACAAAAAGGAATCAACAGTGCTACTGTAAGGTCTCTCTTTTTCTTCAGAATAGCTGCCCATACTGTCATACACAATAAAATCAAACAAAACAAAATAGAACAAAACCAGTCAAAACAAAAGAATGAAAGCATTATAGGACTTCAAAACAAAATAATAGGAAATCAACAATAGTTAACATAACCCATCCCATTATCTTCAAAACAGCTGTTTATACCATCAGACATTGTAAAATCTTAATAAAATAAGACAGAAAAAAAACATACCTATTAAAATTATAAAAATGATACAGGAATCTAAAGTAATATAACAGTAAATTAATAGGGATTATCACATTCCCATTTTAGGTGTTTCTTCACCTATCATTTTCATAATATCTGTTGTGCTTTTTGGATTTCCACTAACTCCTTCATATGTTTATGCTGGGGAGATAAATTGGTGTTCACCATATGAGTCCAATCCATTTCACCCTTGGGCATGTTCTTCATTTGCATCTGCTAACCTACTGGTTATCTACTTGAGATTATCTACTTTGTAGGTGAGTAGCTTTACAGTGTCTGAACATACTGTATCTTTGTTACCCATTCTGCAGGTGATAGGCAGTCTATCCTTGCTTTTTTGTGGATTTTAGTCATAGGGAATAATTATCTTCTCTCCTTTGATTTTTTTTTTTTTTTTTTTTTTTTTTTTTGTCTTTTTTGTTTTTATCGGTACCAGGGATCGAACTCACGACTGCCTGCTTGCAAGGCAGGCGCTTATGCCGCTGAGCTAAATCCCCAGCCCCTGCACCACTGAGCTAAATCTCCAGCCCTTGATTTTCAATCTATGAGTTTCCTTTTGAGTTAAGATGTGTTTCTCGTATACAGTAAATTGATGGACCTTTCTTGATCCATTCACCCTGTTTCTTTTTATTGGTGTATTGAAGCCATCTACATTAATGGTTACTAACACACTGGCATTGGTGCATTATGCCATGCTATCCTCCTACTGTTGGCCCTCCACTTTTCCCCTTCATTCAACTGCCTATTTTGTTTGGAAATCCCTCTCTGCTGCTGTTCCCAGAACCAGGATCATCTTTATCTCTCTCTCTCTAGAGTATCCTTCCACACATTTTGTAGGGTAGTTGTTATGGTAATGTGTTCTTTATCATGGAAGCATCTAATTTTTCCATCAGTTTTGAAAGATAGTTCTGCAGGGTACATCAATCTGGATTAGAAGTCATTTTCTTTTAGGATTTGAAACACTTCACTCCAAACTCTTCTTGACTGGATGGTTTGTATGGAGAAGTCTGCTAAGATTCTGATGGGCTTTCCTTTATAGGTGATTTGTTTCTTTTCTCCAACAATTTTTAATATTGTGTTCTGGTACTGAATTTCTGTATCTTGATTATTATATGTCTGGGTATAGATTTATTTTGGTTATGGCTAGTTGGAGTTCTATGTACCTCATTTACCTGTATACCAGATCCTTTTCCCATGATTGGGAAGTGTTTTGCTATTACTTCTGTTAATAGTCTTTTTATGTCATTTATGTTGATCTCCAGATTTTTTGCCTATACCTATTATTCTTAAATTATTCTTTTCTTTGTGTTGTCTTGCAACTATTGAATTGTTATTTCCTTGTTACTTTTATTTTTAAGAAATCTTTCCTTTCATGATTGCTAGCTATGATACTGTCTTGGAGGTCTCAAAGTCTATCTTCAGTTTCTTTCAAGCAGTTTTGCCAGCTTTTGATCAATTTTTTAGTTTCCTGGATATCTCTTTGAATCTGTTTCATGCATTATAATTTCTTCCTATATTCATTAAAAGTTTCCTTCCTTCTTCTATGCTCTTCTTTTTTACTCATGTCTAGTTTAGTTATGTTCAGCAATTCTTTCCTTATGTTCATGACTTCTTTTGTTTACCTGAGATACTATTTCTGATCTGATTACTTTTATAGTCTCCTGAAGTTGTTTCTTTAGCTCAGTTGTTATCCTCTCAGAGATTTCACGTATATGACTTCCATTTTCTTCCATGTGTGTACCTCTCAGACTTGTTCTGTGTGGACTGGAGGTTTGAGTTACCTTTTGTTCCTTTGTCTTGACATTCTTTTGGGTTTCTCCCAACAAGCTGGGTCCTAGGCAATTCCCATGTTAGCTGTCCCTCCATGGAGTAGAGAAATGGGCCAGGCACCTGAGTTTCTCTGAGCCCAGGTTCCCAGGGAGGTAGCAAGGTATGGGACAGGCTTCTCCAGACCCATATAGCTACACTAAGGCTCCTGGGATGGCCAAGGATAACTGGTGGTGGAACTGTTGCTCTCAGCTTGCACATCTACACTAGGTCTCCCCCAGTGATGGCAGGCACACAGGAGTGTGTTTGTCTGATTTTCCAGGTGGGCGCTGGCTGCCTGAGGGAACCAAGGGTCTCCAGTGGTGGCTTGCAAGCACATGAGGTGTATCTGGCCATTTCTCCTTGTCTGCATTGGTTACCTAAAGGAGGCAAGCTTTCCAGCAGTGGTGGTGGGACACGGACAGGTCTGGCTGCCTCTCTCTGCCTGCTCTGGCTGCCTCTCTCTGCCTGCTCTGGCTGCCTCTCTCTGCCTGCACTGGCTGCCTCTCTCTGCCTGCATTGGCTGCCCGCAGGAAGCAAGCTTTCTGATGGCAGCAATGGCTCAGATTCTTTTTTGAGACAGTTTACTGTTAATGTGCAAAAACACTTATTTGTTCATTGTTTTGTTTTGTTTTTGAGACAGTGTCTGCTGTGTAGTTTAAGCTATCCTAAAGTGCACTGTGTATTCCAGACTGGATGTGAACTTGCTGCAGTGCCCTGTCTCAGCCTCCTAGGTGCAGGGATTGCAGTCTATGCCACCATGCTCTACCCTGTTCATTGCTTTTGCACCTTCATCTTCATACACTTCTTTTGTTAGTTCTATGGTAGATCCTTATTTCTGAAAAAACCTTGATCTTTTTCTATCTGGATGTTGGTTTTTTTAATTCTCTTGCCTAATAGCTCTTGAAGCATTTTGTTGAATACAGCTAGTGAGAGTGGACAGTCACTCTTCCTCCCGGCCTTTGTTCCCCTTCCTGTTTGAACATTTTCCCCAATTTCACAGTATCCATTGCACATTATACATTTTGGTCCTTATTTTAACTTTCAGTTTCTTACACCAAAGAAACAATGAACTATTTGCACATGAGTGTCCAATTTATTTCTGATATTAGAGGAAAACTTTTCAACTTCTCTTGCTGTGTGTTGTATATGTTCTTTATGGTTTTGAAGCACAATTCTGATTTATCTAATTTGATATCAGTTTTTATCATGAAAGGTCAAAGGATTTTGTCAAATGCTCTTTCTGAATGAATGTTAATTATGTAGCTTTTGTCCTTCATTGATGTGGACTTTAAAATGGTTCCTGTATCCTTGTAGTAAATCTCTTTGATGATGGTGAATTATCTTCTTGATGTGATTTTAAATTCAGTTTGTTAATATTTTGTTGATAACTTTTGTTCTGTATTCATTAGAGATGGCTGTCTGTAATACACTTTTCTATAGTGTCCTGACTTTGCTATGAAATTAATGTGGACCTCAGCCTGCAATTTGGAAGTATTTTCTTCTCATTGTTTTTTTTTTTTTTTTTTTTTTTTTTTTTTTTTTTTTCGGAAAGAATTTGAGAAGGGCTAATGTTAAAACTTTACTGAATACATGGTGGAATCTGAAACCCTCGTGACTTGTCTGTAGGTTGGGTATCCAGGTGCTGTCCTGGTTGCTATATTTATAAGCTGTGGACCTATTCCTTGTGCTGTGAAGCTGTATATGGGTTCCCAGTGGTGTTCTTGGAACCTGGGGAACAGCCCAGGGCTAACATATTCATACCAGCCTGAAATAGGATTTTTCTGAAGCAGCCATTGAGGTACTGACTAAGGGGCCACAAAGCCTGCCTGACACTAAGCAAGACCATAGTCTACACTGGTGGATATTGTCTTGGTACATGAGCCCAGCAGTACTAACTTAGTGTTGAGGTTGTTTTGAAACATATCATTGTGTGCGCTGACTTCAATCTCAGTCTGAAACTTGAGGAGGGCTAGGTGCCTTTAATTGACTGGTGTGGTACTGGAAAGATCTGGAAATTTTATTTGTTATGGAGGCCTTGAGACTCAGTCCTCTTTGGCAGCCTGATTGCTATAGTGACAGGGGTCCATGCTAGCAGCATAGACCTTATGTCACCAGCAGTCCAGAACCTGCAGGTATTGGGACCACCTTGGTATAGGCTTTGAACTTTCTACTGTGGATTTCCTTGCTTAAAGGTTTTCATGCATGATCAAATTTAAATCCCACCACTACATTCATAAGCTAAATATCTTATTCTGTTTTTTCTTTTTCATCATTTTATTTTGTTGACTTTTTTATGTTATTGAACATCTTATTTTTAAACTGTACTTTGTTCCAAGTTATTTTAGATGATAATTACTATAGAAATTTTTCTAAGCTATTTTTAATACACAATCATTTGATGGATTGCCTTACCAATCCTATTTTACAAATTATTCAATTATTCAGAAGAGTGTTTCTATCGTTGCAATATAATTATTTTCCTGTAAAAGGTAATTTTAGGATGAGATACCTATAGGACAGTGTAAAAATATATAAACTTTTACAATTGTAGCTTTTGAAGAATTATTACAAGTCTTTTGTTTCACTTTTTATCAAAAGAATCATTTCTTTATTGCTATTGTTTCTTCTGTTGAATATTTCCAATGACTAGGTATTATTCAATAAAGATAACATTTTCTGAATTTTAACTAATTATGGAAAAATTTTGTTTATGGTAGAATAAAATCTAAATCTTTTAAAATGCATTTGTTATGAAAATAGTTTTTTCAATATCAGTGAAATTATATAAAATTAAAGAAAGTTCATGAGTATGTAATAATCATGAAAAATAGTTAAGATTTTGAGTGTTATTCATTAGCTGTCATTTTCCCTCAATTTTAGGATCTAAAATTATCCTTAAGCTCCATGATTTAAAAAAATAATTATTTCCATTTTACAAAAAAGGATATTAGGCATGAAAATTTGTGTATTAGTAGCAAGAACTAGAGTCAGAATTCAAGCTTAGTAGATTGTCTTAATTTTACACACACTTAACCAGTTCTTAAGCAGTTAAAACTATGCAAAACTGAGTAGGGACAGGAGTGCAGCAAATTTGAAAAGCTCTTTTCATTCCCTCAGTGTAGTAAGGCAGTGCATAGCACCTCCACTTAACTTTGATTAAATATATTATTTAATGATCAAATGAAAGTGGAAAGCATAGATTTCTGTATACATAGGAAGAAACAAAATCTGACATAATTTTGGGCATATTCTTGACATTGTCCTTTTGCAGAGTATTTTTAACTATCCAAATCTACTTTTGTGTATGCGATTTCTATTCTTTACCTTATGTGTACTAATAAAGATTGTGTCCAATTAGTAGTACCAAAGAGTATCACTACATGTTAATAACACCATGTTTACATGTATGTGTGAGGTTTTATTCCTGGCTGTAAGCAAGACTGTGTGTAACATAATAAGTTTCACACACAAAAAAAGATGGTATCCACCAGCCATCTCTTCTCGTATCTGTCTCTTTCTCATGGATACATGTAATTTGATACCTTCATGGGGAGAAGGTACCAAATTACATGTATCCAGTACTTTCAAGGATAACTTGTGTAATAAGCAACTAATGTCTTCAAGTGATGTATTAGGAATTTATGTTAATGATACGAAATGTTCAGTTTCTCTTTTATAAAGTCACGTTTGCTTCTTGAGATGTTTTCCTTTAATGCCTTAGTTTGTCACAGAATAGAAGACAATTTGTTTCTATGTAGCAAAAGTATTTATATTTGTAAAGAATGTGAAGTAGGCAAAAATAAGCTTTGCTCAAATCTAACATTTATTTTATATAATTCTCACATTTTACAATACATATATCATTTACCTTTCAACAAACTGAGTCTTTGAAAAATTCAACTGGGAATCACATCTAAGTCTTTGTGACTTTATCATAAACATGTTTTCTGCTAAATTGCATGACCTTCTAGTGCAAGGTTTTACAGCATGGTTTTTACTTCAATCTTATTTTTTTATGGCACATGAATAGAAATTGCTAATTTTTCAGTAGTACACAGAAATAATAATACAGGTTTATAAGCAACTTGCTACATAATTATAAGCCAACATTTTCATTATGATATTTCTTGCTCATATTCTAGCAGACATCTTGTGCATAGTCACATCTGTCTTGGCTCTGAAATAGTGATACATATGATACAATTCATAACATCTTGAAAAACATTCTCATTTAATATACTGACAAGAAAACATGAACTAAAATAAAACCACACATACCATATGTACACTAATTAACAAATAAATTTAACTTCATCTTTGGAAGTGAATGCAAGAAAAATATTCTAAATTCTACTGATTTTATAAGACACCAACATGAATATGGACAAAGTATCATCCTTGCCTTATTGCCTCCATCACTTCATTTGGAAGCGTTCATCTCTTTTGGCTTCCAGACAGGTTTTCTCCATGTTAGCCACTTGTCTGCTCCATGTTCTTTCTGGAACGCTCCACCCCCTTTACTTAGCACTTATGTCATGCCCTCTCAAATTCATCCTCCACTTTGTTTTGCTACTGTGAACACTTAGATCACTAGCCACTGTATATTTCATTAACACTGTATGTTGATCGTTTGCAAATATTTCCCTCAGTTTAGGCCTTTCCTACAATGAGAATATGTGTACTTAGCCAGGCCGAAAATCTTGCTGTATGAATGGCTCACCATCATTTAAAAAGTTTTTCCCCAATAAATAGCAATGTGAAGTAGTGCATATGTTAACTACTGTGATTTAACCATTTCACAAAATATATATTTTATGCATTGCTGCATATGATAAAGATGTTCACCTTTTTGCAATTTAAAGGAAGTAGATTCACTACATAAGCATTAAGAAAATCTATATACTAAAAGACACCACAAGTACAGTGAAATTTAAGTGAAATGCTAAAGGCAAATGTTTACAATGCTACAACATTTATTATCCATGATATAAATACTCCTAGATTATCAAAACAACCAGAATAGAATGGTCAAAAAGAGTAACATATGTATTAAGAATGTACACAAGTGATCATAGCAATAATATAAAACATTTATATTTACATCATTTTATCATTTTTCAGAAAAATTTTTAAAATTATTTCCCCATCACACTTTTAAATGTTCAACATATATATGTGCAATATCTAGTATTGACATATGTGAAAGATCACAGGAAATCTTTACTTGTGTAAGTGTCTTTCTAGTAGCAGGTTTCATTGTCTTGCGATTTCAGAAAAGCTAAACAAAAGGGAATGATCCTATTTTGTCACAAAATAATAAGGAAATATCCAGAAATAAACAAATTCCTAAGACATGCTAATGGAAGCATATTAATGTTGGGTAACAATTTGTCACTGATAGAGAAATAGTTAACAGTGAGAATGTACTTACAACACGGAGTATTACCTGGCCTTTAGAATCAGAGTCAGACTTGAAAACCTGATGATCATTTATTGAGAAGTGTCAAAAATAACTTGAAGAACTCAGTAGATATTAGGATTCACATTCATGCAGTAAAAATTTCATCATACTATGTTCTGGAAATGTTCTGGAAGATTAACACTAAACTGTAATAGTGTTCACTTCCTAGATGACTATTGCATTGGGCGGAGAGGATGTGAAGAGATGCTTTCATAATTACCTTTGCCTACTCTAAAATACATGAATTTTTAAAATCAAATATATTTAGCGGTTTTTAACTTAAAAGATAGACAATGTAACAGTATTTTAAAATATGTCTTATCACTACAATAACTACTTTGAATATAATCAAAGTTGAAAACACTTAAATTAGCTGAAAAAATAAATACAAATTTTTTGTATCATGAAATACTTCAACAGGAATCTTTTCTGAAAGTATAGTATTAATGTTTTAATTAGTCCTGTAATTTGCTACAAGCATACAGTAGTTTTTTCAAATTAATAATTAAACCTATTTTTGAAACAATATTTGATATAGCATTTAATAGGGTTATGATAACATAGAAAAATAACTATCTGACAAAGTGGAAGTTACTGATTATTGTTGCTTTGTATGTTAATGAGTGAAGTCTTTTGAGTTTGCTTATTCATCTGAAATAAATGTATATAAAATACACTGTTTAAATTGCCATTGTTTTTCTTTCCATATAAGTCACGGTTGACGTTAAGTTGTGTGTGTAAGTTCTGCTGGCTTTATAAGAAACTGTCTAGCAGTAGAACTAGATGGCTCTATTTGGACACAGGTTTTCCCTTTATCCTGTCCAGTGGTAGGAGTAGGCAAGAAAAACACAGAAATTCCGTTGTTCAACGTTTTTGCCACTTTTGAACTCACTGTTAAACAGATAATATTCAGAACATGAATAAGTAAATTTAAAAATCATTAATTTCTTCACAGTTTTACCCTAAAATCTATGGTTATGTTCCCAAACCAAGTGAGTAATTATAGGGAAAAAATGAATGTGGAACTGATCTCTGAAACTCAGTGTTCTATTTTCCATGGTTCCTTTGAAAACCTTGTTGATATTTGTGTTATGTTATTCTAGCGTGGGGACTAAATTTTGAAATTTAGATATATCTCCACCTATGACAGTTCATCTTTTTTTCTGAACATCAAAATTTGATGAGATAAAATATTTATAAATGAACGAGTTTTATATCCCTTGGAGTTTATTTTGTTTTTTTTAAAGTCAAGACACAGAAAAAAGGTATAGAAAGTATATATCAGTAAGCGGGTAGTAAAATATATGAATTAGTAGTAAAAGAAAAGAAAAGTTCTCTTACAGTACAAAATATTTTAAATTTGGGAATTTCAAAACCTCTAAGTATATTGGGGCTGGAGATGTAGCTCAGCAGCATAAGTGCCTGCCTTGCAAGCGGGTAGTTGTGAGTTCAATCCCTGGTACCAATAAAAAGGAAAAAGGCAAAAAAACAAAAACAAAAACAAACAAACAAAAAAAAACCCTCCAAGTATCTTATGGAATATATACATATATGCACACACACACACACACACACACACACACACACACACATATATGTATATATACAAATATATAGTCTAAAACAAGTTGAATTTCCTGAAAACATATTTATATTTCTTACTTTATTCAGTAAAGTGTATTACTTTAATAATTTCTTTCAACACTGATGATGAGCATCAGAATGATTAATTGTTAAAGGGTTATAGTAATGTCAGCATATGGTTGCTCTTAAAAGGAGATACAAGGAATAGTGTACTTTTTCATCGTCTTAAATAGCCTATTAATTTAACTTGTAAACAATGTCTCTGGAGTAGAAACCAATCAGAAAGTATTGGAGCTCACTGTAATGATGATGTTATTAGATTCCTATGACTATGATGTCATGATGTTATGATGTTAACTTGATTGACATACAATATTTTTCTATCAATTCTTTTGTAGTTTCAAGATTTTAGCATTTATGTGTAAATTCACAGCATTGCTGTTTCAGTTAACTTTTTCTATTTGATTCTTTACCGTCAATAATGATGTGAATTGCAAAAGTAAGAAAGTACCTCTATTTTGAAATTATGAAATTGAGATTCATAGAAAGCCAATATAGTATCATGCACTCAGACTACGTGATAGTTCAAATCAATTTGTAGAACTCTTTCTAACTTTTATCATTTTCATTGACTGATGTTTCTTGTCATTTTTGTATATGTGAATTTGTATAACTTGACCAAATACTCACATTTTATCATTAGCTAAACCATTAATGCAAGCATTAAAAAGAAAAAGATTCTAATGTATTTATTTGACCTACTTATCTACTCCTGTGAAAACAGCATTTCAGTAAATGTTCTGTGGCTTACTGATTTGTCATTTATGTAAGGTAAATTTCACTCACTATTCAACACCAGAATTCATATTGTTAGTTGTTGAAGAGTTTACAGGTGTAAAAGCTAAATGAAAACAGGACGTTGTATCTGCTTGGAGGATGCTTATTCCGTAGATAAAGTTGTGATAGATTCTCGTTTGCATAGGGTATTTCAGGTGTTCTTGAATTTTTAGTTGGCATTTTAAGTGAAGTCTGTAGCAGAAAATATTATTTGTAGCATATGATTTACATATATAGTTATTCATCAATTTTAATATAGCCTTTCATTGAGGATATTATTCAGTTGGGTTTGCTTTCCTTGACTCATTATAGAGACCAACAGGAAAACGATCTATGTCCTTTAAGCCCTCCAGCAGTTGACTATAGGTGCAATTGTAGAAATGTTCTGTTCTGCACTCCACCATTTAACATCACGTGTTAGAGAGGTTGAGGCCACACTGATTGTGCTTTTCTTCTTTCATCTCATTGTGACAGACTTCCCTGACAGCGATGCTCTCCATGCAGAGCGTGTGTCCACTGAGAAGCAAGTAGCAGCAGGTTCCCCCTCAACTCAGTGATGTGTAGGTGTGGTCTCTATTTTTAGGAGTGAGAAGAGTATGCAAACAGAAAACAAAAATTTATACAGGAAAACTTAATTTCTGCACATTCCAAGCTAGGAATTAAAATTAAAGCATTTACTGACAGCAAAATAAACAGAAACTTTTTGTACTCTGTAAGAGTTTTTACCAGTTTAGCATTTGTTAATGTGAAGCATGAGCAGTATATATTTTTATGTATGCATTTGCGTGTATTATTTGTCATACATATATACATATAGGATAAATTTCCTACACATGTACTTTCATATGGGGAGAGGAGAAATTGAAAATGTTTTCCTAGTTGAACAAATGAGGATCTCTTAGTTTACATCCCTAGGTTCTTCTCATTGCTCCAAATGTAATCAATTTTACAGAGTAAAATTCATACACCACTGCCTATCATTGGCTATGGAAGCTGATAATTTGATTCAAGAACTATTGGAAATGAACTGCACAAATCAATATTGGATATAAATGCCATAAAGGCAAGAAGTTATTTACCAATATCTCCCCATAAGAAAAGCAGACACTGGCATAAGAAATGCTCGATTAACATTCACTGAATATAGGAATGAAAGAAACCGGTAACCAGGATGCTACCACACCCTTTGGAAAGAATCACAAGCATCAGCCAAACTGCTGAGGACACCCCAGGGGGAAGAGATTATTGTGTTTGCGTGAAATGAATGACATGTTGCCACCTGTTTATCTACAAAGGGTGCCTGCTTAAACTGAGTTTGTGTGCATTTGCAGGAACTTGTGAGTCTCCTATTAAAAATAAACAGGAGACTGATGAGTTCCCGGGAACACCCACAAAATCTTCCTACTCACGTGTACTTCTTTGAAATGGACAGCATTGTATGATTGGTGCTTACCAGTGTTGCCAGTTCCTATGAATTTTGAGTGTATGTTTAATCTACACAGGGTAGTAATCTTGGAAAAAAGAAGTAATTCACATAGGCCAGTGTCAACTTGTCAGATCACCACCCATGCCAACAGTTTTGCTTGTTCCCAGCTTCTGAGGAACTGGATCCAACCAAGGGAATGACTCTTTCTTCAATGTGCTGATGGCATCCTTGTATATTGAGCAGTCGTTTTGTCACAATCATTTCGAATTATGCCCTCTTTGATTTTATGAGACATAAATTGTTTAGTTAAATGAATGACAGTACTTATGCGAAACACTTTAAAACTTTTGTAGGAAAAGAAAAATATTAAAAATTGCTTGTATATATTTGATGTTAGTAGTCCCCTAAACTTTTTTCTTATTTATATTCAATAAGCAATTTAACTGTATAAATGTTAAAATCATTTTTAATTTTCCCTGAGAAAATGTTTCCAATGTTCATGGTCACACATCAAATTGTGTAATTTTTTCAAATTTCAGGATTATTTCATGAACTATATTTAGGATAAGCATTTTGTATTACACATCTGTTCTCAAACTTCTTGAAACAGCTTTTCATGAAAATACACCAAGTTGATCCTTTTTAACCTGTCACAGTTATTAAACAAGGATGGTAAATTCACATGTTGAGGGAGGAATTAATTAAATAGTTTATGGTGTTGTGTTTGGTAGTAGACTACAGCATTGCACTTAGAGACTTTCAAACTCACTTAGAAAAACAAATTATAAGGAATGGATTGCATTTGAGTTAATGTAGTAGTGAGTTGCAATTATCCTTAATTTATTGTTTTATATTCCTCCAATGTTTTGTCTTCAAAATATTTAATAAAATCCACTTAAGCTAGAAGTACAAATCTTTCCTTCATTTCTACGTGTTTCTGAAACAATATGCCATATTTAGGTCTTGCAATTAAAGTCCAATTTAGAGTTTATTTCTCCATGATTTATTGAAGTTATCTTAATTACATAGCATTAATACAAACACATATTTAATCAATTGAAAGCACATTTTCAGACAGAAGTATTTCGATCTGCTGACCTCCTTTTTCTGCATTCATAATCTAGGATGACAATTCACAGTTTTTTAGAAATTTTTACTCACATCTATACTAATGAGGTAGGTGTCTCACACTACTGGAGTGATTTGATTAAATCTGTTGACTGACTGCTCCGAGTAGCTTGGCTATGAAATGTACTCGGAAAAGTTTATTACAGAATGTAATAGGTTGCTGTACATATCAATTGAAATATACTCTTTTGATAAAAGCAAATTGTTCAGTAATGTTATTCTTCTTTTTGGAACAGAAGGTTTATTCAACAATGACAACATGATAGTTCTCCTAATCTAAGAAACTCACAAAAGAAGAAAAAAATTAACTTCCTTTCTCAGACATATGTATGTAACATGAAACATACACGTCATTTAACTTCAGCTCGATAGACACACATACCAAGCCTTGACTTTCACATGTTCTGTCTGATTCTGGTACAAAAGTCAACAAGGAGAGTGTCTATAGAACTCTGTGTGCACTAGGATGATAGTGCAGTGACCTGTTTACTCATGGTACTCATCAGGCCTTCTTCTTGTCCTTGCCTTGTTCTTTATTAGCTTAAGCAATGGAATATGCTTAACACCTTGGTGACTTATTTCTGGACTATCTTAACATTGTGGGTTCCTTTCAATTTAAAGATATGCATTATTTTTCCATCTCCTCCATTAAATTTGAGCTCTAACTTCTATTGCTCCACTATTCCTATTTTTCCCCTCTTCCTTTTTCCTTTAATGTTCTATTTGACAATATTAATTTGTTTTTGTTTCAAGCTGCCTAAGTAGAGTCTCCTGAATTTTTCTCACATTGGCATATTATTATATAAAAGAGTTGTATTTTAGTTTTTAATAAATTTTAGATTAGATTTCAAATGTGATCATAACTGCTTTAATTATTAGCTTGTAACCTTTCTGAAGATTATTAACTATATGTTTTAAACATTTCATCACCTCCCCTGGGGATTAAACTTATAACACTTTGTCTATGAAATACTTTGATGTGTTGTACTTTATAGAATATCCACATCTTCGTGTATTTGTTATGTAAGTGGTGTTATCATCACTTGGAAAGGAGACAAGAGTGAATTGACTGTTATTTTAAATTAGTAAATGTAGTGGCAATCTGCTTAAAAGTTCAATATAATATAAGTCATATTTAAGATTTGGCAGAAGACAATATTTATGGAAATACATAACTTTAAATGGTTTTTACTTGTTTGATATTTACTTGATACTATTTAAATGCATACCTATTCTCCCTCTCTCTCTTATGCTCAGGAAACCATTTTATAAACTCATATTTTTGTTACTGTGACTATCATTTGAGTAAGACTTTTGAAATAATCCATTTTTCAAGTACTAGTAAATACAGGCTTTACCACCATCCCAGAAAGTAAATCACACCTTGCTGGTGAATTTGGCATGCTTTGATTCTTCACTAGTCCATTAAAACACATTTTACTAGAAAACCTAATTTTCAGTCAATATTGTAACTTCAAAAGTAGTTCAAATGATAAAAAACAAGATCCAAGAACTGTCAATAGTGAAAATGATTGTTTAGGTGAAAAGGTGATCTGGTGTGAGATATCAAGACGCATCAGTAGTAGCTGTTCTTCCTATCAATTTCAGCTTCTAAAGCAGGTATTGGAACTGGAAAAAAAGAAAGCTGTCTCTTTGAAAACTATAAAACAATTTTGAAGCTTTTACTGTGGCAAATAGACCCCGCGAAATCTAAGATTTTAGTAAATCCCATGCAGCTCGAAATTCCTGGGGTCGGGGGAGATACGGTGCAGGATGAAGGAAGGAAGAGGCAGTCTGCAGCAAGCTGAGGCCAGGTGGAGCCCGCCTCCTGATGGGAGAAAGGAGCTGCCCAAAGACTGCCGTGCTTTCCCTTCTACAGTCAGAGAGAGGTGGGTAACAGGTGACGCTCCTCTTCTGTGGCTTGCCTTGGGCACTCCATGTTCTCAGGGGTGCTCTAGCCCTGCATATGTGATTGGTCTCCAGCTCAGCTGCTCTCCACGTTGCCTCCTTTTCCGTTTTGTAGTTGCAAGTGATGGGTGGTCAGTTGGAGTCAGAGGAGCTGTGTTTGGAGGACTCTGCAAAAGTTCTTCTTTTTGTGGAAGGCTTTTCTTTTCCACTCTTCTCCAGATCAGTTTCTTTAATTTTTCAAAGGTTGAGTTTGGCCCCATCTTTGTCTATCAGCTGTGGTGCAGTCTCCTAGGCATCACTGCCACAGGACTGAGCATCTGCTTCTTTAAAGATGGAACTAACTCCTTCTCTGAGTCTGGGTTCATGATATAGCTGGACAGCATGCTCTGGCACCCAAATAAGCCATTCCACATTCTCCAGAAAAACACAAGCATACTCTTGGCCCAATATGAATACAGGGTCGAGTCCCTTCCACTGTCCAGTATGAAGATATTTCCAAAGGAGCCTTCCTAGCCTCTTTTCCTTTACCCAATTGAATTGTCTTTCTGCTGCTGTAATTTGATTATTTGCGGCAGTAGAGGTGCCTTCTCTGGCTAATATGTCATATAATGGCCATGTGGTAAGCAGCATTGTGAGTGATCTGATTCATGCACAAATTTTTAAAAAAATCCTTTTCCAATAAATAATTTCCTGAACGTAAACATGTTTTACTATTGCTTTTCAATCATTAGAGGCCACTCCTCTTGTCCTATAAGCGCTATAAAACCCAAGGTAAGTGGAGCTGTGGGGCCATAGGTAGCAGTTTTTTACTTTAGTTCTTTTAAAGTCTTAAAGATATATAAAGATGTATCTCTCCCCATATTTTGGGGATCTTGAACTTCAGCAACAGAATGGACATGTTGAAAACCTTCCAGGGATTCTCCTGACCCCTGGCTTCTTTTGGCACCCATTGCCATGGAGGGAGAAAGGATGCCTCTATTCTGTGAAAGGTAGAAGTCTCAGCCTGTGTTGTATGAAAGCTTTCTGAACTGCAAAAGCAGAACCAGCTGCTTGTGGCACAGTTAAGGTTGTTGGTTTACTTCTTGTGACTGTGAAATGAAAGTCCCAGTGAAATACTCCTCTGCTAGAGGAAGGTCTTCTTTAACTCCCACATCTTCTTCTTTATCTGATTGACCAAAGCTAGAGGGTTCAAGTTTTATGGGAAGGGGTCTGTTTCTCTACCCTTTTTTGCTAGGGGCTTAGTATTAAAATACTACTGTGAGCCAAATCCTCTGTGGTGATCTCAATGGATGTATTATCATTAATACACTCCCTGATCGAGGTCCACAAAGCAAAGGTAAACATTGGCATCAATGGTACAGTAAGCACTTCTATATGCACCTGTTGTTCATGGGAACCTGTTCACTCTGTATTTTACACCTGATGGTGGCATCAATATTGTTGATAACAATGGGATCAATACTGATGATATCCATACAAATCTTTTCCCTGTGCTTCTTGTGAACCTATTTTTCTCTTTTGCCCTCATTACTTGTTTTTTGTTTCTTTGTTTTTTGTTTTTTTGCAAGCACGCACTAAGGTGTCCAACCTGCTAAATGGCGAGTTTGCTCTTACCCCATGTTCCTGTCTGAGGGCCACAATACAATGTCCTCTGCAGCTCTAGAAATTTCCAGGTTTGGGGAAGAAATGAAGACAAGAGTTAAAATGCAGAAAATTGAGGTCAGGTGCAAGTCTCTTCTGATGGGACAAAGTAACTACCCAACAACTGCAGTGCATTTATTTATACAACCTGCAAAGAGGGTGGTAATAGATGAAACACCCCTCCTATGAATTGTCTTGGGTACTCCATTTTCTTGAGGTTGGCCATGCTCTACCCACTTGTATGATTGATTTCCAGCTGAACCACACCCCACAGAATGTGATACGTGAAGAAAACTCCAACAATTCAGACTTTGTAATATGGCCTTCTTCCAAGATTTAAAGGCGGTCTTAGTCTTATCTTTATATTGGCAAGTTGTATAGAGAGAAAAAGATAAAAAACACTTTCTCCTATAAAACCAGCAAATCAAAAGCAATAATAAGTATATATTTTGCTTAAAACCAGAGGAATGAATTAGGCAATAAAAGAAAATCTGTGAGTTAGGATGGTAGATATTGTTCAAAACTCAAGAGGCACAAAGAATCTGAAGAAGCCAAGAATATATTTGAGGTTTCATTTTTCACTGTCTCCAATCCCAAAGAACTAACTCTCTTTCTAACTGAACTCTATTAACTGAAATATTTCAGTCTTACTATAAATTGACTCTTCAAGTTGTTCTAAGAGGACTGTACTATTTTACACCAGCTCTTAAAACTTAAACATTTTTTCATAGTACAGTTGTAGGTTAGATTCAGTTCTTTACAGTTTCTATCCTAATGATAAATATTAGTAATAATGTCTTTCAAATAATTCTAGAATTTTCTCTATTTCTTTTCCTTAGCTAGGACTCTTTTTCCTTAGCTAGGATCTGTTTTATACAGAAGCAGAAATTATTTTAAGAGTTTAGTTGTTTTTACTGATGAAAAATAGTGATTCCAATGCCTGCAGTGGTAACTCCAAGTGCCTGACTACAAGTATCCTGTTAAATATTGCACTTCTAAGCAGCTCATAACTGTCCTCCTCTTTAGAATCAGCACCACCTTATACAACTAAAATGATTCACTTTAATGTGTTGCCATTATTACTATCCTATTCCCAGTTTTTGTAACCATCTGGCTTTTTAGCAATTATTATTGTAGAGTATATATTTCCAACATATGTATGAAAAGTACATTCTATGCATTTTAAATGACTACAACCTCCCTAACCTTTTAAAATAGGTTGATTTATAATTTGCAAATTGTGAAGCATAGATACAAAATTGAACCAATAGAGAGCCATAGATACAAAATTGAACATCTAACCTGGTCCTTTGAAATAACTTTAATAGTTTGTCCTTTTAAATCACTATTTTTAATATTTAAAAATTTCTAACAGAATTCATCTATTTTTGTATAGAAAAGCCTCATTTCATAACAAAAACTGAGAATTAAATTCACTCACTGTGGCAGTGATTATGTCATGCCCATCAGGACTGTGTGAAGATCAAATTTCAGGAACATCTCTGAGAGGTAATCAAATACAGTTACCAATAACTCATAATAGGCAGGCATAGTGTTTGAATTGTACATGCTAGACACATCCATCTTTGGATAAAAGAGCAGACTGTGAGTTTACAAAAGAGTAATATTTTCAGAACAGAACCATAAAGGAAAAGTAACAATCACAAATTGTTATTGTTCACCTAATATTCATGAAGTGTCCATTTTATGTAGACATTGTGTTATACACTAAGTGTATAAAATTGTATAAAAATCGGAATGATGCTTTATAGTTTATATTATTTAATAAATGATTTATAATTTTAATAAACATAATTAAAGATGTGTCAGTTACCCAGTACAGTTCACTTCGAAGGGAGAATTCAGTTGCTTTTAGCACACAGTTGTTGAACCTGACGTATTCTCGACTAGAAGGAGCCCGGGAGTTTCTTATGAGACATGCTCCAACTGAGATCAGATCAAGCAAGGATTAACAGATAACTGAGGACAAAGTTTGAGAATAGTGTTTTAGGCAGAAAGAACACTGTGTACAATACTCTGATGTTAAAGCAAAAAATAATAATAAAATTAAAGAATATTAATGGAATTGGAATGCAGACTGAATGCAAAAGTGTCTGGGTTTAAGATCAACAGGTAGATGATAGCTCCAAACAATGCATAGATTGTGGACTCTATCAAATATAATTTTGCTCTGTGTTCTAAGTGGTTGGGAAGCTATTGATTTATTTCAGGTAGTTGAGAACCCTTAAGATGTGTGTATGTATATTTATATATTATGATACACTAGATAACATTTGAAGGAGCTATATATGGATTTGGGAATCAATTATAAGACTGTAACAATAGTTGACAAGAGAGGCATGGGCATGGAGATAGGAAATGAAGAAAATGTCATTGCAAAGATATTTCAGGAATGAACATAATCCAATGTTGTATTGAATATCAGCAATAGAGAAGGTGGAGGGTAACATGCCAATGATATTTACTGATTGTTTGAAATGAGCTGTTGCATATGTATGTGTCTTGTTGCTTACTGAGAGTCGGCAATGAAAGAAGACCAGCACTGGAGAGATAATCATGCTTTACAAGGGTTTGATCAGAACCCTTATGTTTTACTCCTTTTTTAGAGTAGTAAAATGAATTTATTTTCTAAATCTTTCTAGTGCACTCAAAATGAATATTTTCTATAGTGGTTTTACTGAACATCTATAAAGTCCTAACCAAGTAGAACTTTAATGCTGAAGTATTAATATAACTAAATATAATTACCATATAGTGAATATAGTGCTACAGGAACTCAACAGGACAATGAAAACAAGTTTATCTCTAAACTTCTCAATAAGCCAAATAGCAGAACTTGGGTTTACACCTTGGACTAATCTCACCTTGTATACTTTGCACCTTGTACTGCTATACCTCTTCCTCTTTGAGAAATATGCTACGAGACAATGTATTAGTCATATTTTATTTACTAACACAAAACACTGAACACAGATCAGTGATAGCATAGTGGGAAGTTTCTTCTGACACATAATTTCAGAGATTCAAGTGCAAGATATGCCCTCAAATGAGGACAGTATAACCCAGCTGGCAGATGTGTTACCAAAAACACCTCAGAGATTCTACATTCTGAGTTGTCACACTGCTCTTGAAGGACAGGCATCCAGTGATCTGAATTTTTCCCAGTAATACATTAAGCATAGAAAAATAAGTTACAGATTTTGATTATTATTTTAGTCATTGATTTTAAAGTTGTTAGTACAGTGATACTTTGCTGCTTAAGAATTTAAGTGAGATATAGATAAAATAATACAAAATGCAATTGATAGCCAGGTATGAGACATATATCTATAATATCACCATGTGGGAGGCTGAAGCAAGATAATCTCCATGAATTCAAGGCTAGAATGAGCCACAAAGTGAGTTCAAAGCCAGCTTGAACTACATAGGGAGACCTCATGTCAAAAAACAAACAAATACAACTGATAACATTAAAACCTCAAAACATAATTAAAATGAGAAGTCAATATTTAACATGGAAAATTCAGTTAAATTAATATTTTATATTTAACATCTTGTCAAATTTATAAATATAAGAATCTCATTAAATTACCCACTTAATAACTTGTTTGAAAATGAAAATGCTGTCTTGGAAAAGTATTGCTTTGCTTTTATGGAGCACTGATAAGTTTTAAATAGAATGCTCTTCCAAAGGCAGAGTCCAATTCCATTTGAAGCTATTTACATTACACCTGATGCTTAGCCAATAAACTAATTGAATTTTATAGCTGAGAGGAATTTAAGAGATAATTAAGTTCAATGGCGTTATTTTACTTAGATAAATAAGTCTTATAAGACCAGGAAACTATGCTTCAAAGAAGTTAAATGACTTGTCAGAGTCATACATTTAGGCTTTCTCATTACCAGCCTAGTGTTTTTTATTTGTTTTCTTTTATTTTTCCCCTTGTCAATGACCAGAGCAACAATTCTGTTTTATTTTCTTCAGTAATTTCAAGGTCCAAAACTACTTAAGTCAGTGTGTTCACAGTGGAGATGTTGATGTCAGCTGTCCACACTTGTACTTACTGCACTGGTTCTGGGCTTGTGCTGCCTGGAGGTAAGTGATCATTTTACAAAGGACCAGTGTTAGCCAATCAAAAACGAATGAGGGAAGAAATGTGTTTCATCAATCAGGGCCCTTAGTGATGGACCAATAAGTGATTGGATGAAAACACAGATTGTCGTCATAATTAGAGGCAACATTGTATAAAAGCTAGTTGTACTTGATACTCCTTAGAATAGCATTTACATATAATGAAATTTTAATGAAATATTTTGAAGAGTTGTTTGAGGTAGATTTTTACTGAGTTTTTTCAAGGATAATATGATAAAGGAGAGAACAGAAACAAAATAGAGCACTGAATTTTCAGGGCTAATACTTCAATGTTACTAATTACTTATATAATTTTAGACAAGTGATTTTAGTGCAGAGACTCAGTTCACTTTACATATAAAAATAATATTATATCTTAGGTCTAACTCTTGAGTTGCTTTAAAGAGTAGGTGACATAATATATATGACAGGCCCGACTGACAAACCCAGCCTGGCTGCAACCTGGCAGTCCTCCTCCCAGGTCCAGCCTTCGGCATTCTGCACTGTCTGGGTGACAGCTGGCAGCATGGCCCAGAGCACTGCACTGTTCTGGGAATTACTTGGCCAGGGCCTTTTGAATTGTAGTGCCCTAATGAAGTCCTGGATATTATTTATGTGAGAATGTACACTTTTTTTGAAAAATAATGCTCTTTCAGATATTTCTACCTACTTCACAAATGCATGACTTTACCTGGTGATAAAAATAGTTGTTATCACAGAAAGCATTCCTTACAGATACCAGTTTTTCAAGACAACTTTTTAGTCTGCTCCAAAGTTAAAACATTAACTAGCATAGTGGTGTTGTACTACTGGTCACAGAAAACTGCTGTAATATTCCTTTTCTTTTCACTGTTACAGCCTTGACACATTTCTAACGCCAGCCTGGTACAATGTGATACTGCAGAATGCTGGGCAATGGGTGGGAATGCACATGCACATGTACATTGCACACTGCATGTCAGATCGATGTGCACAGTCTAATGTGTTCTTCTGTGATGCCCAGAGCTCAGAGCACTGCATTTTGGGGGTTTCTTTGACCCATCCCTGAGTAACTGCAGTGCTTTCTTAGGGAAATGACAGGGCAGTGTACAATTTCCAATTTCTGTTGGTGTTGGTCCATATTTGTGCACTAAATCTTTGAGGAAAAAATGAAAATAAAAATGAGAATCTCATTAGTACATTAAAAGCTTAGTAAGAGAAAAAAAAAAAAAAAAAAGGTTTATGTTTTCCAAAGGAAAAAAGCAGAAACAAAAACAAAAAATGAAAAAGCCTTGACATTCACAAACCACTCATTAGGCCTTAATACTGAGTGACAAAAATAACATGGAGTCCGTAGACTCATCAGAGTTACGATAATGAGATAGAAAAATAGTAAGGGAAAATGTACTGAATATTCAGAGAAGTGTCTTTTTAGGGGATATTTTCTTAGAGAATATGCAATAAGGCTATTGATTGATAAATATCTCTTTGGTTGACCAAAATATAGGTACCTTTAAAAACATACACAAAATGAAATGAAAATATAAATATAGAAGGCATTGGGAGCAAGAAATTCAAAGACTGATTAAAATACCAGAGGCTGGGGATTTAGCTCAGCAGCATAAGCGCCTGCCTTGCAAGTGCGTGGTCGTGAGTTTGATTCCTGGTACCGACAAAAAAAAAAAAAAAAAAACAGAGGCAATTTAAAACATATGTATTTAAGTAATAAAATCTTAGAATTTAGCTGTCAGTAGCATCTTTCTAGGATTGTGTTTTAAAACCACAATATTTAACTTGAATGTAATAATGAATCATATAAATATAAAAGTTGTTAGAAAATTTTTAAAACCTGTAGATATCAAAAAAGGCAATAAAAATTACATGTGCTATATAAAATGAACTTTACAATAAAGAAGTCAAATATTCTAAAGATCATGACAAATAAATGTGGATACTACATCAAAAACAAGAACAACAAAGGGAAAAGTAAAAATAGCTTTGAATGACACTGTAAATTTAAGTATGCAATACATATTGAATAATGTATCAAACTTTGGATAGTGGGATACATTTGTAAACATAGATACAAGTAAGAACTTTTGAGAAAACATTCATGTGATAGTAAATAAAATATGCTATCTATAACTTTCAAAGTTAGCAGTTATATATACATATTTAAGTATATATATTGTATATGCATAATATATATATATATATATATATATATATATATAATGCACAATCACAGACATGTATGCAATTTACAAAGAAAAACAAGGTAACAATATACCGAATCATGCATCCATGTGTCTGTGTGTGTCTCTGTATGTTTCTGTGTCTGTGTGTATGTATGACATACATAGAATGCCTTTTTCATCTTTCCTGTAGGTTTGAAAGTTTTCAAAATGAAAGGTTAGGAGAACATTTTAGATAAAGCACAATCTGTTTTTGAGGCAGTTGCTGTTGAAATGATTGTCCTGTTTACAATTTTCAAGTCTAAACTATGCTGTTTCTGTAGCTGGTGCCATAATTCTCAGAGATATAAGAACATTGTAGCTCATTTTTGGTGATGCTCTCTAGACCTTCATCATGGTTTTAGTTAAAACTCAGATTTTCTAAACAAGAACCATAACAGCACAACAGAAATACTTTTCACGTAATTTTTATTTCACTAAATAAATAATAAATGAACAAATGTTACACAGTCAAATTTCATTTAATAACTGACTGTAGTATTGATATTTGGTAATAAAACACCCAGTAAAGTGTTTCAGTAAGAAGATCATGACTGTCTGCAATTTGGTCCTCAGATCTGGAAAGTGTTATATGAATTTAAAAGTAGGGACAATAAAAGCAAATTTTAGACTCAAAGCTTGGGTTCAGTATTGGAACTTTAATGTAGTTTAGCTCTGACCTTCAGAAACACTATGCTTCAATTCCATAGTTTATCAAATAAAATAGAAATATATGTGTATATATTAAATTACCTTTTTAAAAACTTTTGTTAGTACATGCAACATAATTTACAGTCATTTTGGGGAGTGAGTATTGGTACATACTACTGCTTCTTTTATTTTATTTTTTTTTTTAATTCCCTTCTTCTCCTCCCTCCCTCCCTCATCCTCTAATGTCTCTATCCTGATTTTCATTTGGTTAATTTTATTAATTTTAGCTCATGTTATGGCATGTAACATCCATTGAAGTTATTAGGTTCCTGTGCATGGCATGCCTTTAGTCTATGTATTTCTCCTCCCACTCCTCTCACCCCTCCTCCTTCTTCCCATGGACCCCTTTCCTTGTCCTTCTAACATCTGTGTCATTGAAATGCAAATTTCTAACGGTGCAATGTTAAAACGAAGATCAATGTTTGATAATTAACATGTTGGGGGGAAATTTTAGTTATTATTTTAAAGAGGTGAAAAATAACTTTATCTCATTATTTATTCTAGTTTATTTTACTAAGTTTTCTCCTGATCCTGTGTTTATAGGTTATAATAATAAGAAAGGTGGATGAAATAAAGCTAATGTGTGTGGAGGCTCCAGGCCCTCAGAATATCCACCAGCATCGACTTTTGTGAGCTGGCCCTACTGTTGGCTTTTCACATTAAACAATAGCAATTATTGGATTTTCTTACAAAAGTAAAAACTCAATGGTAGTTCGAATATTTAAGAATGTTCTCAGATTTAAGCTCTTTTACCCCCAAATATTTCTCTATAATGATTCAGATCCAGTAGATGACAAAATTAATACTTTATCTGTTTAAATTAACATATTTGCTCCCATTGCCGTCCTCAGTCATTACATTTACTTAATTGACTCATATTATTTTTACAGTTTTCTAAAATATTAATGCTTCCAATTACTGTTAGGAATTATTTATGTTATAGAGCTATTAATTTCTAATACCTGTATATATATGTAATTTAAAAGTTGTCTAACTAGTACTCTACAAAGAGCTGTTCTTATGGATATTCTGATAGATGAACGTATTTGAGAAATATGGGAGAAGAGCATACTCTTTGTAAAACGTATAAAAAAGGTAACACAATTCTTCCCTTAGTCATTATTGAGTTTAGAATTTTCCAAATATTAAAGTAACAGCTAACATCTTGAGTAGGCTTTTTAATTTACATGTTTCATTACATCCACCAGCCTTTATAATCCAGTAAATGAAGGCTAGTGAGTTTAAATGAAAGCAACTGCAAAGCTGAGTTATCTGAAAGGTGTGCGCAACTTTAATTTCTACCCCCAGTTTGTGTCCTCCGTTGTACAGATATTTACACATTCCTCTCTTAGACATTAGTTTGATAGCTGAAATTAATTTCTAAAAATGTTTTACCTATAGATGATTTTTATTTACTGTTCCTGTACAAATGGAAAAGTAAAATATTGTTGAATTTTGAAAATTTAGCATTTGGAAATGACATCCAGAGATTATATTTAAATGTTTTTTTCCTTTGAAATTGCTAATGGAATCTAAATATTCAGGTGGAAAGATATCACTTGATTTTTAATTAAAGATGTTTATTACCCAGACATTTCCCCATTCAACCCAGTGGTATTGTTTCTACTCTTGGGAAGCATCTCTGTGGTTCGGTAGATGCAATCCAGTGGGAAAACTGAGTGCACACCTTTCCAGTGAGGTTGTAGCTGCAAGGCTTCAAATTACATAGCAAAAACAAATTCGTGTAATTTAACTAAGAAGTGTTGAGAATATTAAGAACAAAATCATGTTTGGTCAAATAATATGGTCATCATCATCTGCCAGAAAATGTGTTGATTTTTTTTTTTTTTTTTTATTGTATAGCAATTTTTGTGCAAAGCTTCTTGGAATTGGGTGTCAAAGTGTTCTGAAATCTTTTTCACATCAACAAGTGTTTAAACAACTGATTTATGAATTACAGCAGGATGAATACTCTCATGAATTTTCCTTCATATCTAAAATTGTCACCTATTTCCCATATCTCAAAAGATAAAGTAATTTAATTTTGTTCAATTATATTTTCGTTGTCTTCTGCTTACAAATCTTTATCGTTCCTGTTAAAAGTCATCTTTTCTACTATTTTTGATTCAATAAAAGAGAACAAAGAGGATTGCAAAAAAAGAGAGAGAAATTGTTTTACCTACAAATGCACATTTTCTGGAAGATAGAACTTGCATAAAATACTTATTAAACCTTTGATAGGTCAGTAATTCAAGCAAATGCTACAATTTCTTTTTCAGAGGAATAATTAAAGCACAATAGATATTTTATGATGTCTATCATTTTGCTTGCAGATATTAAACTTGAGTGAAATGACTGAAAGATTTTTTTTTAACCTGGTTAGTTCTATGGTGTTATGAGTAAAAGCATAAAATTAGGATTTTGAAGTAAGAGGTCAAAGGCAAAGTTGCCTTGTCGATTGAGGGGAAACCACCACATTAGGGACTGAAGTGTAACACTGCCTTCTGGTAGAAAACTCCTAGATGGTGAAACATTATTCATATCAAATTAGACAAGGTTTCTTACAGTAGCAGAAGAGAAACAAAATATTCTGAAGGACTCACTACAAAAAGGCATTTTTAAAAGTTTAGGAGATTAAATATTGCTCTAAACATTTTATCTGCAAGGATTAAGATTGAGAAATAAAGTTTATCTAGTCAAAATGACAGAACTGGGATTATAACTTATGTCTCTCAGATTCTCATGCTACTTTTACTCTCTATATAATATTTTTAAGAAATGGTTTTGCATACTTTGCCATCTGATGTGCTGGAAAGAAAAAGTCTTCAGGGGTTTGAGGATATAAATAGCATTTTTTGATTACAATCTAGCATAGAGTTCACTGTGGTCTTGAGCTACATGTTGTTATATTACACAAAAAGTTTTAATCTGTATTTTAATACTGCATATATCACTGTTTGCTTATGATAATAACACAAAGTATGTATGTGAAGTAAAATGTCGAAGTCTTCTCTCCACTCCCATCTCTGATTTCCCTCCCACCTTCCATTCCTGCTTCCCCATTAAATCATTTTAAATAAGTTGCTGTACATCATTTGGAGTGTTTTTGATCTGGCTATGTATTTTCAGTGAGTTTATGCCATGCATACTGTCCTTCGATTTGATTTTAAATAAATACTCATTGTGCGTATATTTTCATATAATTTGCCACATTTTAAAGTATTCACATATTATTTAAATATCATTCTCATATCTAACTCTCCTTAGTATGTACAAAATAGTGTGGCATAATGCTTTACTGAATCAGCTCCTTACTGATGACTAGATTGCTTCCCATTTTTAATGTATTAATAAATGCTTCAATTAATATCTTAGTTAATATATTTTCATCATATAATCATTTCTGAAGATATCTACTATGAAGTTTTAGAGAAAATAGTATGTCCATTCTTAAAATTTGTATATATCATATTATATGTAATTCATAATACATGAAAACTTGCACTACTTCCATTAGAGAAAATTTACTGATATTTCTTGATACATATTTTAGTTATTACCAAGCTGAGAGATGAGTTCTTATTCTTGTGATTTGCTTGTGTGTGTGTGTGTGTGTGTGTGTGTGTGTGTGTGTGTGTTACTGGAGTCTAAAACCAGGGCATCATGCATGCTCGGCAAGTGCTAACTTACTAAGCTCTGCACTCCCAGCCTTCCGTAAAAGTGGTTTGCTCTTTTAAATTTTGAGATACAATCTCACTTACCTGCCAGAGCTAGCCATTGATGTGCACAGCTGCAGCTCCAGCCTCAGGAATAACTGGAATTTCAAATGTGATATCTGTCACCATGTCTGGCCTGTTTATTTTTAATATAAATGAATTGAAGCAAAGTTTTCAAATTCTGGGGGACATTTCTCTTTTCTTATGATTTGCAAGTTCAAATGATTTGTTCATTTTTCTATCATGTCTTGTGTTCTAATTTCTTTTTTGTATGCTTTTATTGATAGTGGCTGTTGGGTCTGGTTTGTGGTATAAGCTGTAAACATTTTTTCTTTGTTATCTGTCCCAAATTACTAAAGCATACAGTTCCTTACTTTTAGGAAGTAACAGTTTGGCAAGCAGTAAATACAAACCATTATACATGAATAAGATGTATAATAGCAGGAACAGTATTGATTTTAGGGTCTTAAGGAAGAAGCTACAAGTTGACACAATTATAGAATTGGAGCATAATTCCCAGTAGATACAGCATTAAAGCTATGTCTTTGAAACAAGCCGTAGTTTTCTAAGAAAACAATGGAAGAGAAACATGTCAGATAGAGGTATTCCATGTTCAAAATCAAGAAGATATGAGTTTGGGTTGAAGTGAGAGGTAGATTGGGGCTAGAACATGGTATACATGGGTGGTATAACAAGAAATTAATGTTGGTTGGGGCCAGATTTTAATCAGCTCCACTGTATTTAATGTGGAAGCAATTCCTAGAAAAATGAGCTATTTATACAAAGAAGGAAAATACCAGTTTTGGTTTACCAAATTTGTTTAGGAAATGTGTGCCATTTTTTTTGAACATTGATCAACAACTAGGAAAACAAAATGATAAATCATTTGAAGAGTAAAGGCAGAAGCTTTAATATAAATGGCTTTGTGATTATGCTTATTCTCATAATATTTTAGATTTATGTGAAATTTATCAGGCCTTTTAATTTTGGTTTTAAACACTGACTCACTTGGCTTTTCATTGGAAGATATTTTTATGTGAGGTGGCAAGAAAGGAAGATTTCCCAGGGAAAGTTTAGGAAGCACAATAAGAGTCCACAGAAAGCTGGAACTTGATGAAGACTGGACAGAGCACTACATTTATTACTCATAGTTGCACTGTGTCAGAAATTTCAGTGCTGAAAAAGATAATGTTGGCCAAAATTAAAGTTGCCCAGCTGGGGACTCTTCAAAGATGAGGTCTAGCCACTTCTTACATACTATATCTTGTGTTTTCTTTCTAGGTTTTGTCTTACACACTGGAATCACACCTAATTGTAATTTCTATTTTGATGCTTGATATTTTTCTGCCCAACATAATTAACATGTAGTTTCCGAATTGCTCTAATAAATGTTGCCTCTGGGTTTTTCAGATTCCATTTCCTGTATCTGGAATATTTTTACTTCTATGACTCTTTCTTCCTGTGTTCCTGTCTTTGTCACCGGGTCACTTGATAAAATACTTTAACCTATCCAGAACCGGGGTTTCATCTCTTCTGAAAAGCCCAGCATGATTCCAGATATGATTAATCTCTTTTATGGGACTCTACTCTTGACTGTCCTTATAGTTATCACCAGCCTAGAAATGTCTGCAGAACCCAGTGACTCTGAAGGATTTCCTCTTTGATTTTTAAGTGTTTAGAACAGTTTTTTATACTTCATAGAGGCTCAAAATATCTTTGATGAATGGATAATTAGATGTTTTTCAAATCTAAACTAAATTCAAATTCAATTCTAACTATGCCTAATCCTTGGTAGTTATAAACATGTATTTAAGAACTCTACATTTATATTTATCTCATATTCAAGAAAAAAGACCTTAGTTAAAAACCTATATGAAAGTCTGTTATGTCATCAAATCAGTGAGGACTATACTCTTATCAAATATGTTATTGAAAGGATTATTATGTGGTGTAGTTGGCCAGGCATAGCCAAGATTTTTAGTTGGGGCCTTCATTAGTACATTCCTGTTCTTTCTTTTCTCATGCAAAAAAATCACAGTGCTGATTTAATTTTAAGTGGCAAAATTTAACCTGGGTTTTGGAATAAAATAAAGCCACAGGAACAAAATTATATTTATAGTTACTAAATTGAACTGCTGTTCCAACTAGATTTTCATTAATGGGATGAATAGTAAGCACTAAAAATTTAGATTTGTTTTGCTTATTTTTTCCTCTCTCCTATCCTTTCCAAAGTGTCACTTATTTCTTATTTCCAAATAGCTGGACAATTAAATTGATCTATGCAAAACTGTACACTTGAGTATGTGGGGAAGTTCAAACTAGCACTAGTTACCCGCAAGATGACAAGATATTGCCTATTGCTGCTTTCTAAGGGCATCATTCTTGAAATAGGGAAACAAGAAATTACAGATATGCTTGTGATCATGAATATGCTGACACACACCTGTATATAAAGAAATACAAGGTTGTTGTAAGGAGCCCAGGAGTATATATCAGCGTTATTTGTGTAAACTAAATCTCTAACTGAATAATGTTCTCCCACAGTGAGCTAATCTCATCAAATGCTGAAAAATATTTTCTGGAATATAACATAAAATGTCATCAGTGTAGATTTATCTATAGAAAAGTCATATTCAACTCAAGGATTATAAAACCATTATACTGTATTTTAAAGAAAAAAGAGACTTTAATTTTTTTTTAATTTTAAAATCCTCATAAGAATTCATTCAACATTTAAGCCCATGTGTCTGACTTGTTAAGTGGAAGCCAGATGAATATCATAAATTAGATTAGCAAATGAAGCCATGAAAGATCATGTGTGAGAAGAAAAGGAGTGTTTGATAGGTGGAATATATTAATTCCAATTTAAATTGATACATTGTTTAAATCCTCAAAATTTGGTCCTAACCAAACAAGATATTCCATTTGGAGAATTTTGACTTTGAATATTATAAGTTAATTTTTAAAATAATATTTATCAAAGGAATTGCATCATTTTAGATTTTGTGCTTATGTCATTGTTTGATTCCATACAAAATTTATTCTGCCTTATATTTCAAATTTGTTATTTACACTTAATTTTCTTTCTTTAATTGATTGCCCAGATACTCCTTGTACTTTTTCATACAGGGAAAATGATGCAAGAGCAAAACATAAAACTTTAGACACACCTAGCTGTGCCATTCGACATTTTTGACTTTGAACAAAGTCCTTCTGCTTCTCACTGTCCACATCTTAAATTTGGAAATTCTTTATCTCTTGTTGTCAGAAATAAATAATGAATAAAGTAAGTTTTTTTGTTTGTTTTGTGTGTGTGTAATTTTTGGTACCAGGAATCAAAAAGTATTTTTCAGTAGATAAATAAAGATAAACTCTTCTTAAACTGATTTTTGCAAAAATAATGAAAATTTTTTTAATTCTCTAGTTTAATTAACTCTCTTCCATTGATACTGGGAAGACAGGAATCTTGTGTTTATTTCCAAATAAAAGACAGATTATGTCACACATTTAATTTGGCTAGTATTAATAATTACCTTAACTGATTATATGAATTAATGAATTGTAACTGTGTCTTGTAATATCAATGAAATGTATTTTTTATTATTTGTCCTGATGGTACAGTATTATTTCTTACCAATTTTCCTATGAATATTTTATTATCCTCTAATGAGTAATAACTTGCTAACATTTCCTGAGTTGTTAGTTTCAATTTAGAGATGGAAAAATAAATTTTAACAAAATAAAGTAGAAAAACCACCAGTTGGTGGATTGTACTTACTATGCATGCATTTTTCATTTCCTGCTTTATTTTTATTTTGCGTTATTTCACTCGCTGTCTTATTTCCATTCTTTTTAGCTTTCATCATAAGGAAAAGAAGCAGGCTATCTTTGCAGCTTCCCACTCACTCTACCAGTGGGGATTGTCTATTACTAGTATAATGTCATCCTTAGCTGTGTCAGTTCTCCAGCTGTTTCACTCCATGTCAACCGCAGTAAATTATAAACAGAGATGATATTATAACTTGTACGGTGATATTACCTTTACTTTTTGTTTTGTGACTTTTATTTTAGTTTTCTTGTTTAGTGAGTTGAAAAATGTGGGATTTAAGATTCTAAGAATAAAGAGAAATTGAAAAATACAGATTAACTTGCTAATTAGATGTTTGAATGCAACTAAGTTACTTACTTTAAGACCCATAATGGCACTTATTCTCCAGTAAACCTGTTGACTCATTGGCGCCTAATTAAAAAGAATCTACAGTTTGCAGAAATTTCTCCATATGCCATAGAAAAATAAGAGAAGAAAATCAGATGAATTCGAATTAACATTAATGATTTTTTTATACTAACTGCTCTTGGGATTGGTTCTCTTGGCAGTTAGAAATATCAATCCATTTTATTCTCTGCTATGTATGAAAAGTGCCATATTGTGTAACACATTTCAAATGTTTTACAAACATTACTCTCTGCCCTCAACAACTTAAGTTAAAGCCTCAGAATCTGGAGCACATTACTTTCATAACATTTATTTTTTTATGATATACAACTATGTAATACTAAATGATTAGATTTCATTCTAGGAAATGTAAAGTTAGACAGCTTCATTGTTGTAAACACATCACAGAATGTACCTACAGAAAGTTTCATGAATAGTGTATGACATACATGTGTCCAGTGGTGACTGAAATGTTGTTACATGGCACATGATCATATTTCCATACAGCATACACAGGTAATTTTGAATATTGTAAATTTTTAAGTTAAATCCTTATCTTCAAATCTGAAGCAATCCTATAACTGATGCATTCTTTTCAAAACTTTGAATGCAAATAGAAATGATAGGTATTCTTTCAGTAACTTTAGAATATGACAGTAAAGCACTTCAGTATGGTAACTGATTCAAGAAGTAATGAACTTCAATTATTTTTGAAGTGCAAGAGTATAATAAAAACAGCATTCTGTACTCAATCAGTGCACCAGAAAAATTAGTTGAACCAGAACAATTCATTCTTTGAGCATATCCTCTTATATAAAATTGATATTGTAATTGACAGAAAATGTGGGAGTTTATTTTTTTAAATAGCTCAACTCTGTCTAAAGCAATTCTGTCTGTTTAAGGTTTTCTTGTATTCACAACTATAAAAAAAAATGAAGAGTGCCCAAGGAGAATGAGCCACTAGACATAGAGAGCAAGCGTGTCCTGTTTAATGAAGGAGTGTCACCCACAGGGATAATATGTTGTGAAATCCACCATGAAGTGTTTCACTACCATTATTTCTTCAGCTAAATTTCACAGCTGGAGAGGGATGACTACTCACAGAGATTCTTAAGATCTCCCCATAAGCCTACGTGGTCTCTTCTCAAACCCATGTGAACTTAAAAATGAGTTAGGTCTACATACAGTGGGCATACCTGAACCTGAAAGGGAAATTGGCCTAATTTCCCAAGAGGTATTTTTTCCTAGTCCAACTTGGGACCAAATATGACACTTTTCCTTGAGCACTTGTGAACACTTATAAGCACTAGTTCACCCGTTCCTTTACCCTGCACAAATTTCAGATAGACTGTCTTGTCACAATGATGTCACTTCAAATTTTCCATCCTTCCCTGCTGCCTAGAATCTGCTGATGCACACGGGTTTTCATATGTTGTAGATTTTCCTTTTTAGCCATAGTATTTTTTTTTTTTTCAAAATTTTGTTCCTTTTATTGGTAGGCCTTGGGACATATGTTTTCATCTGCCTAGCACACTCCTGCCTTACCCTTCTTGCAGACTTCTGCTGTCCCTTCAGTTCGCCTCTCCTCACGGGAGTTGTCTGTAACCATTCTCTGCCTGGACTGAGAGTGGTCTCCATGTGATCTCCATTAACGCTACTTGGAAGCTTTTCAAGGCTCCCTTTACTGCTTGTTTCAACTGTTTTTTTGTTTTGTTTTGTTTTGTTTTCTGTTTCTTGAAACCTCGGTTTGTCTTCAATGTGCTTTTATATCCCGAGAATCTAAGCAGAGCTATATTTGGAACATAATTAGCATAAAATAAATATGCTTGAATACATAAATAATTTAGTAGTTTTTTTTTTTTTTTTTTTTTTTTTTTCCTAGTTACTCAGCATGTTTGCCCTGGTGTTTGAGTGTGTGGTCTCAGAGAAGGGAGGTGGGGTACTAATCACTGACCTTCAGTGACTATAGTGAATTGCCTGGGGAAATGTGTTCCTTAATTTCTGCAGAACATAGTCTTTTAATTAATACTGACATTTCATGGTGTATTTTGAAAAATGTTGAAATTTTTAAAGCCATGGGTTAACTGACTGGTATTATACTTCCTAGGGTGGAAAGATTTATGGATTGCCTTCCTTTTAGTAACTATATGTGAGATGTCTAGGTTTTTCTTCTTGATAAATGTTATCATTGGTGCAAGCATTTTCAAAAGGTGTTTGATCCCTGTGATTTCACTAAACATAGTGACTTGATTGATGTTTTTCCATTTTTTGTTGTGAATTTCTTTCAGTATTGAATATAATGTGAACACCAAAGAGTATGCAAACATTCTTGGATTCAGCAAATCACACTAACAATGTCTGCTAGAACATGTATGATAGGTAAAAGATTAACCTTATTTAAAGACATTTATCTATAAAATGTGATACTATGTTATTATAAAATGTAAAGCTAAGCTACAGGATAACTTGTGATTATAACTTGTAAAAATAGCCATATTTTAAAACATGTATTCACCTAAATATGCAGTAAGATTAATATGCAGTTTTATTATTTCACTCCCCATGACTAACAAGTGTATTAATAATAGAGTGTTTTAGTCCTATAAGCAGAATTGTATTTTATCATCATATAGAATTTCATGGAAGCAATTATTTTAAATGGAATGCACTGTACATATTATATATAATATTAGAACCATACATTGTTTATGTCTTTTCACTTGATATGAATGTGCAACATTTTTTATATTTTTTAATAAAAACAATGGAGCAAAATTGGGTAAATTCAACTGTAAAAAGTGTTCTAACTAGCTCATCTGCTATAATTCTATTTTAATGTCTAAAAATGTGAAAGGACAAAAAGTATTGCAAAATATTCCTTCAACTTTTGCTGTTCTACAGTACTGTTTTTATTGGTTCATAGGTACCAAGCTTTATACAAACTGTGAAGTGCTGTGGATTTCTTTGTGAATCACCATATCTGAGCTAATGTGGTGGTGGTTTACAAAGTAATTCATAGTGCTTCACAGGTGCTTCTGCAATTGATCTGCACCTCGAAGCCTAGGATCATTTTACTGAGCCATTAAGAACAAACATTTTGTTTTTATAAAAGGTCAAGAGATCCCCAGTGATTATACTACAAAATTCTTTCATTGGATGTTTGAAGGTCAAAACTATGTGAAACACTCAGAAATTAATGGTTACTTTACCTAAATATACATGTTTTACATTGTTGTTCTCCTTTTTTCTGAAAATTCTGTACTTGTCTTTTTCCAAAATTTGTAACAATAATTAATTAGATATCATGATGTATCAGAAACAAATCCATGAAATTAACATTGCAAAATATCAATCTACCACTTTGATATTTAAAAATTAGTTTTATTTGGATTATTATTTATGTATTCCTACATAATTACAATAAATAAAGCTTATACCCAATGAATATATTAATTAAATGACTTGATTACTGAATTATCAAGTTCATTGTATCATTATGATCCAGTGGATTTTTAAATGATCAAAATTTAATTTCATTCAAACTAGAAAAATATTGTTGTGGGAAAACAAATACCCTTAATATGTAAAATCATGCAATATATTAAGACAGGTATTTTTGGAAGATTTATTTATGGCTTTTCTCTGTTGAATAAATGAAACTAGTTTCTATGGTTTCATCTTATGATGGAAAATATTGAGTAACCTTTACAGGGTCACAAAGACTAATTATCTGCTGGAATATTAATTATCCAATTTCCATTGTACATTAACATGAACTTTGTGAACATTTTCATCATTATGATTACTTTGTCGGGTTGATTTCTGAACCATCAATCAAATTGTTGGTAGTTAATTATTTTAATAAACAATTTGAGCTCCAAATAGTTATTCTGATTTTAGAATACCTTTTTTGCTTAAAGGACCAGAATGTAGGTTTTGTCTTGAGAATTTGTAAACTTTCATTTCTTAAGAGACATTATTCTAAGTGATAATGATGGAGTTTCCTGAAATTCTTCTGGATCACCTGTAAATAATCCTGATATTCCTCATGATTTTATTTTTGTCTTATGCTGAAGTTATGCATGCAAGCTATAAGACTGGGTGAATTTAAATAAATAATCATGTTAAGTTATTAAGCCTTTCTGTTCCATAAAGTTAGTATACTATTTTAATCATATATATATACATATATACATATATGTATATATATTTTTTTTCCAAAATGGTTACTCAGTATGCTTATAACATTAAAAAATATAAATACTGTTAGAAATACTTTACAGAATTATCTTTCTAAGTTTAAAATATGATTCAAACATGTTATTCTAATTTCTTTCTCTTTAATTCAACAACGTTTATACTTAGCATTCCTTCCCCCAGAACATGTACAGTTATGGCCTTGTTTCTTCTCAGGACTATGCATTCATAAGCCAGCTCCTCATAGCTGCAGGGTTTTCAGTGTTTCTGGTGGGAGTTCCCTTTCTGATAGATGGGGATAGGCACAAGATGAGTCTGAGAAGACAGGTTTCTGAGATCCGTTTGTCCTAGAGCACTCTGAGAATTCTGCCTTATGAAGACACAACTTTAAAGCTTATATACTAATGACAATATTTGAAATGCTTATAAATAGAGAAGAAAGTCATAGTATTTTTGTTTTATAGAACTTTTGAGTTACTGAAGGTAAAATGGGATTCTTTAACATTGCCTCATAATCATCTATCTGCACCTGTATAATACTTCTAATGTTAAACCATATATATTTATCTTGATGGTGTTTTTTCATTCTTAAATGAAGTCAGTCTTAGAAACAATATATTAATTTTGACTTCAGTTTTCAACGGAATATATGCTGAAACCTGCTGCTGTTTGACACAGAGTTAGGATCAAACTCTTCTAACTTTTGTGAGAACAATATAAGGATAACTTTTTAAAATGAGTGTATTGGCCAGAAAACAGAACAGGTGAATTTTGTAAATAGAGGGGTCTGTTTTAAGATACGGGCTTATTAAACTGTGGAGACATTGGAGGTCCAATAACAGGACAGGACAGCAGCTGGGAGTTCTGCAAGCTGCGGCGCCCATATTTAGAGGCAGTCTTCTGCCAGGATTCTTTCCTGCTCTGGGACAGTCTTTGTTCGAGTAGGCTTGTCACGTAACATTTGAAGTCTGGTCACATTATTGGAATAGAATGTGCTAAAGGCCATTGATTTAAACGTTATGCTCATCAAAAATCACTTTCACAGAAATATCAGAGAAATGTTCAGTCATATATTTGGACACCATAGTGTAGCCAAGTTGACAAATTTAACTTTTATAAATAACAGTGAGAATATTATTTTTTTCAAATACCTAAAATTTTAACATTAAAATAGAAAATCAATATTTCTCCTAAGATTTTTTCTTTGTTTTTGTTCGTGTGTGTTTAGTTTTATGAGGCTGGGTTTCTGTATGTAGGTAGTCTAGGCTGACCTTAAACTCACAATGTAGTTGCTGCTGGCCTCAAACTCATGGTAATCATCTTCAATTTTCCAAGTGCTTGGGTTATAACCATGTGCCACCATGCTCATGCCTGGCCTCTAAGATTGTCCTAATTATTTTTGACAATTTATCTCTGGTATGTGGAGATTAATATATTTGTGTTTCATTTAAGGCATTGACAATTTAGTTAGTTTATAACCGTCTCTTTGGTTGTTTTTGTAGTTAAAATGTTCTTGATCTCAAAAAATTATAGAAATAATTGCAGTGTATTCATGATTTATTAAATGCGCTAGTTTTTTATACAATTTTAATATTTTTGAGTGAGTGCATGAATTTTATATCCTTTTCATATTAATAAAATTCTCATTTTTTAATGTTCCTTTCTGAAATTGTAGTACCTAATATACTGTAGGTAGCAAATCAATATTTGCTGAGTGATGTGTTAATGGAATTTCAATATTACTATTGTTAAAAATGCACTTTCTCAATGGTCATATACAGATTAAAAACTGTTTTGCTACTTTGTCTGTGACCCTAGTTTTCATTAAGGTAAACAATTTTCTACTGCATATATTGCATTCATGGAAAACTTCCAACATGAATAAAGCAGCCATGTTATCTGAAAACTGATGAAAGGAAGAAAAAAGTGGGGAAATTTACTAGCATAATTGAATGTCACATAAAATGTAATTGAAGCATTTAGATAAAGGGACTTTTTATCAATCTATGAGTTTTAAAAGTTCAGTTCATTTGGATGCTTACTTTTAAAAGTACTTCAGCTGAATTACTTGAATTTTGAAGATATTAGCTGTGTACTAATTAGCAGTTAGTAGAATATCAACCTTTTATTTTCATGTGGGTGTACTTAAGTGGGTAACTGAGCAGCACTGTAATCAGTGTCCTAATTTCATCTCCTTGAGAGACTGTACTTTATAGCCTGCTCCCCAAATAATAATTAGAGAAGTAAATTAAATCTCTGCAGTTCTTCTTTAGAAAATAATGTGGTGAACCATAAGCAAAAAGAAGAATGGGAAAAGTAAACAAAGTTTTCTTTAGGAAACAAACTATGATTTGAAGAGATCTTGATTTTTTCCAGGCTATATATTTATATCATCCATCTCATTCAATCTCTAAATTGAGTATTACTGTTCCATTTTACAGATGAAAGACTGAAAATACCCTAACTTCTAAATCCCTGCTTTATGTTATGATACTCTGTCTGTTGATATTCAGTAGTTCCAGGGATAAAAATGTATAACATACAAAAAAGGAAATTCTACGGTAGAAAAATAATTACAAAAGGTACATGGAGAAAATGCTTCTCCCTGATACCATCAGATTCATTGTTAAATGTGTAGTTCACTGTGAGGAAACTAACTTCTTAATTTTATGTGAAACGAGGTACTATGAAATGTTTATGTAATGATTTTTTTCAGTTTCTACTAGCACAAAGTCTACAAGTAGTCTAGTAATTAGGCAGATAAGTATTTTCATGTGAGGTAAATGTGTTAACTTCAGATAACCATTATACTAGTTAAACTTAAATAAGACTTTCCATTTCCAGATGATCCTAGCATTGCAGAGACTGCAACACAGGTGCAGAAATGGAGTCCTTTGATGACGAGCAGGTAAACAAACTAGGTATGCTGCTGGGCTGAAAAGATAGAGCTCTGGAAACAAATGAGACTCTCGTGGTTATAGGATAGCAAGTTTGTTTACCAGACAGCACGATTAGATTATTGTGGGTAGGGAGCATACCTGAATATCCAGAATGATAGAATTGTATAATTGGAAAAATCTTCCAAATTGATTCTTAACTATTCATCTGCCTGAGAACTGCTGAGTTAAAACTGTGTGAGGACAAAAATGTCAGAATTCTTAGAGAAGAACAGAATACCATAAAATCAGTATGGAATTACGTAAAACCCAAGGAAGAAAAATCTTTACAACTGAGATTAAAAAGCATCTTTCTCTTTTTAAAGTAATAGTTACCATGGAAACAGCGGGCAGGGCCTGAGTGCTTGGGGTACCTACTTGGAGCTCAGGTTTACAGAAAATATCTGTCAAAGAAAGTACATATGCCTGTTTAGTTATTCAGAGCTAAGAAGCCAAAAATCGAATGAAAAAAAAAAAAAAAAAACACCTATAACAGTGTTATAATGTGAGCCACATAAAATATCTGGTTTCCACTTGAAAATTAAATTAAAACATTAAAAAGGGGGAAAACATCAAATTAAATTTTATAATATACTTTCTTTAAATCACCAGATCCACATTATCATTATTATCTCAAAAGTAGTCAGTGTATAAAATAATGGCCTGTATTTTTTTTTTCAGCCCTAAGTCTTTAGGATTTGATATGTATATATTGTGTACTTTCAGCATATCTGTTTGGACTAGCTATAAATCACTTGCCTGAAAGTTGCATTTGCTTGGTAGTTATGGCATTGTACAGTATGCATTTATGGGAGACATTTAAATAGGGGTCTAAAACCTCATGTATGTAACTCAGACTACTTTGGCGGTCTTCCTAAAGTACCTGGTAGGAGGGAGAGCTTAGCAACATGAGTTACTGAATCACTCTGCATAGGTAAATCTGGCTCACATCACTTTTCTATGCCGCAGTTTGCTCATCTGTAAAAATAGAAAATAACATTTGTCTCATTTGTTATGAATATTAAAAAGGTATATGAAGCAAAGTTTCTATAAACACATAATAAATGTTCGAAATACACAGCTTATGGTTGTTTCTATTGTTATAACCTGGCTTTTGTTGAAACTCTTAAGATTCACTTCTGCACTCCTTTGTTTTTTCTAGGAAATTTGGTTCATTCCAAGCGCTTGAGTTCCTGTCTCTGTGGAAATTCATAAATTTTTATATGTATCTCTGATTTCTTATTTCCACACGCAAACAACAAATACCATCCTAAAAGATCTACTTAGATCACTCAAAATATCTCAGTGTCTACATATTTAAGCTAGAACTCTCAATCACTTTCTGTGAATTCTGCACATTTGCAAATAAAGGAACAAAAAGAGAAATTATACTTTTTGTGACAGAAATAAAAATCTGTACACAGGACAAGCCTGAAACTTAGAGATCATCCTGAATTTACCATCTTTGGCTTCCAGTCAAGTAATTTCCTTTAAAATTCTTAAATTTATCATCTCAGCATGTCAGCCATTAGAGCTTAGCCATATTTCTGAGATGTTACAGCACCTTCCTAAGTGTTTGTTTTCACTTTTTAAAAATTTCAAGTGTCATTATTTTACTTTTTTTAAAACTTCAATTTTTTAAAGCTTCAATAATTTCTCTTGTGCTCAAAAATTAGTGACCAAATTATTTTATGTGTTCCAAAATTTAGCATCTCCTAACTTTTAATTCTGCTCTAAACTGTAGAAACAGTGAATTACTATCTGTTCCCTGTGTGTTGCCAGGTGTGCAGAAGCTAATGCATTTGTTTAGAATTTTCTTTTCTCACTGGTTGCCCTACTTAATTCTTATCATCAGTCAGCAGTTCAAATGTCACCTCTTTGGTGTGCTGCAGGTAAATCTCTGATTTCTGTGTCACAGTGTATAAGGCAGTACAGCTTCATGAGAAAAGGCACCTTTATTTTATTATTTCACTATTATATTTTCATCCTGAAATATAGTTTCTGTTATATAGAGGAAATTCAATACATGTTTGGAAAGAACATCAAGAATTAAAAACAATATTAGAGTGGATACAAAACACAAAATATTCATAGAAATGAAACAATTCTCATTATAACAAATTTGTTGCTGTAACAAAATTCTCTTCTCCTGAGATACTGCTTGCATAGAACTGTGACTATTGCTATTACCTTTGTACTTCCTATTCATTGAAGCTGCTATAACTAGTCCTACCTTCTTTCCCAAAGTGTAGCAGGAGCTGTTCCACGACTCTTGATTTATCTCCAAATAACCGTCTTAGGAGTTTCTGCTTCTCAGTTATCTTGTTTACATTCTAATCAAAGTCCGAAAGAGAATGTTTTAACTCTGCTTCTGCCTAGGGCCCTTCGGACCAGTCCAAATAGAAAGCTAACATATTGCTGCAGAAAAGAGTAGTCAGAGATGAGAGGGGGAACCCAAGAGGTTGATCTCTAATGTCTCAGAGCAAACTAGAATTGCCTAAACCAGTTAGAGATGTGGAGACTCAATGTATTGCATCGGGGATGGATAGTGCCAGGTGGAGCTAAAGGCATCTAGGTTAAAATAACTCATCAAATGTTTTATTCTTATGAAAGAATCAAAGTTAGAATAATTTTTGTATGTGTCTGTGGCACTTATCATGTTACATTTATTGTGGCATATGTGTAAATCATTAATTTGCAGCAGTGAGAGGAAAGATTTGAATAACTAAAATGCACAAAAATGAATAGCATGCAGGTGATTAATTTATGTATACTATATAACCTACCTGTTTGTTAAACATTTGTGCAGCTTCAGAATTAAAAATGTAGATATCTGCATCTTACAAAGACTTTTACATATTGGTGATAAAAGCAGCATACATAGCAGATGGCTTTTGTTTTAGAAAGCATTACTCTACTGCCACATCTTTTCATTACAGCAGATTCCAACACTCTATTAAAGGCTGCTGTTTTCAAAACTCCATTTGACTGTATTCTAAATCTATAAACAGAGTGCTCTCTCTGTTCTCTCATTCCATTGGTGCAGTTTGCAATTTTCTGCTTCCTGTTCTGTGCCTTGGATCATCTCAAATAGGCTGCATCAGGGCAATCAGACTTTTTTTTCAATCAGACATTTTTAAAACCACCTTAGAAAATATGCAGTGATAGAGAAGAACACCCCTTAAAGAGCCAGGGTTCAACCATCTGAAGGAAATCTGAGACTATACAATCAATTGGGAGGCTGAGTCCGTTCATATTTTAATACCATTCATGACTCCATTGATAATTATGGTTTGAAACAGAATTACTTAACATACACTAATTTTAAGTCTGCATTCATTTGGAAGTAAAGTTCTGTTTGCAATTTAATTTTTTTTTTTATAGTTGGGAAGCAGTTTTCTATTACTGGCTCAGTTATGTGACTCCTAAATTATTTGTGCCAGAGAACATAATGTTGAATTTGCAAGTGTTAGCAGCCAACCGTTGTCTTTGAAATTCCACAGTATGAAGTTCTAGGATTGAATATGCTGATATTTATTCTTGCTTCTAGTTAGAAAACTTGTCAGTTACTTGGATTTTGAAAGCTGAAAATCTGTGGTAATTCTGTCATACACAAATTGTATTTTAAAAATCCTAAATAACAAGTTAAGTACTTCTAGCTAAAGACATAACATTATTCATGTTTATATATTTAAATACTGTGGATAGTGAATACTACCTACTTATTTTCATCACAGGTCAGTATAAGTACATTGCAACTCTGTTGAAATTCTATTTATCAATGATTATTTTCAACCTATAAGCTTATTTATAAAAACTTCAAGACCGTGACATTAAAACACAAGCACACTTTTCCTAAATGCTAGTTTTCTCACTTAATCTTCTTTCACACTATTTCATATTTGCTGACAATATGTGTGTGCTGGCTGTCAAGAACAAGGTATCATAACTTAGTAGTTTTGTATCTATGATCTTCCTCAGCCTTCAAATGAGAATCAAACCTGCAGATCTGTACTTGAACTGTCTCTTAAGTTTTCTATCCCCTTTATTCCCTGGTTTACCTTTAATCTCTGTGTTGGTGCAGGCTTACATCTAGATTCTCACCGTGTTTTCATTACTGTTCACTCAGTTTCCAGCTTCTCTTCACCTCTCAGTCTACACTAGCACCAGAATCATACCTTAGCTCCTGTCATATTTCTTATTTATACTGATGAACTTCATGTGCTAAACAGGACAAAATGCAAAGGGTTTTTTGATCTTTGTAAATGTTACACCTTTTATTTTCAGAGTAGTTTCAATACTTCGACATCTTTCCCTCACACTTGCGCACCAACAGCCCTCCTTTCCATGTCTAACTTTCAAATTCCTAACTTTCAAATTCCTATCATGATTAAAAATGCAAAAGAATTTTCTTTTTGTGTTGGAAAATGAACTCAAGATCTCGCGCTTGCCAGGCAGGCACTGTGCGGCTGAGCTATTTCCTCTGCCCAAGAGGTATAATTAAATTTCCTTAATTCCTACGTATAAAACTAATTCACTATGCCTCCACAGTGCTGTGTGCATGACAATACTGTGAATACCTACATAACAGTAGTTATACTTGAAAGTTCTAACTAGTGAACTTCTCAGGGTCAGAGACATACCTTGGTCATTTTATTAGCATGATACTTAACCTAAATATTAATAATAGGAAGCAGTATTGAGCATTTCATAAATAATGATCTTAAATCTATTTCTCAACAATGCACTGTTGATATTTTGGATCTGATAATTCTTTGTTTTGGTTGGTATCCTCTAGAATATTTAGGATGTTTATCAGCATTTCCATTCTCTACTTATTATGTAGAGACAGCAGTAGTTTTCCCCCATGTTTGACACTGGAAAGAGTCTCCTCATTGCCGCATGTCCCTTGGTTGTGGAGGAGGGACTTCTTTCTTTCATTTGAGAACAATTACCTTATATAAATTATTTCATAGTGAATATTCCCAACTCCCCTAAATACCACAATAGATATTTGTTTGTTGTGTTTCCTCTTCTTTGAAAGAGAAAACTGTGGCTTGGTTTATACAGATGGGAGACTGAGACATTGATGTAAACCACTGGTATCTCTGGAGCATGCAATCCTGATGGCTAAAATGCATTTCACCCTAATCCTTAGCTACTGAATTTCCATGTCTGTAATATCTGAAAACTATTTTATTTCTTAGTAATATACTATGAAACAAAGTTTTAATTTACTCTAATATCGGATGAGTAATTTTCTACAAAATGAGCTCAAGGTTTTAAAACTGAATGTGATAAGACACAGTGCACATATGTGTATGACTAGTACTCCGTGGAGTTTCAAAGTATCTTTATATATCTGCAGCCCAGTTCCTGATCACCATACAGTCTCTCTGCATAACACCCAATGCATAAAGATGTGGAAACCCAGAATGAAAATTTAAATTGAAAATAACTTATAAACAAATTGCTATGTTAGAAACAAGATGCATCTGCGAAGTGTTCACAGGAGTAGGAGCTGGTGGCCTGGCTCCAGTCTGCCACGCTCTGAATGTCTGCTAGTCCTAGCCTCCTCCTCTGAGAAGTGGAGATCCAATTACATGTTGGTCACCGTGTATATGAGCAATGCAAGCACATATATATATATATATATATATATATATATATATACACACTGGCTTAGTCAAGCAAAGGATGTGTTATAAGAAAATTTCTATTGTTTTGTAGACTAGCAGAAATTTTGCTTATAAACTGAAAACTGTCCTTTTGAGATTATTATTATCATTAACACATTAATGATTTTGTTTCATTATAATATTTTCATCATGCTGTTACAGAGAAGTAATTCCTAACCTGTTAGATGTGCTGAGTTTGTGTCTTGTGGATCTGAAAAATGGACTCAAGGACAAAAGAGGTTAGGAATAGGAAAAAAAATATTACAAGAAAGCTCCTAAGAGGCAGAGAAGTACTCAAAGTGGTTTGCCACTAAGGTTCTAGGTGTTGTTATACAAGAGAATCACATCACAATTTACCTAGGTCAAACTATAATCAACCTATAGGATTACAAGTGTAGTCTTTTAGGTATACTGATCCAACAGAAAAACAAGGTACATAGCAAGGATATCTTGTAGGAGAACAAAACCGATTCTAGAAAGGTTTGAGGTTCAAAGTGTTCAGGTCTTCTGTATGTTTGTTACATTTTTTTCTATGTGTTTGTTATATTGTTCAGGCTTAATGGACCAGATGGTATCATTTAAACCAGGTCTGAGTTGTTGTTTATCCCTAAGGAAGCTTTTAGTTCTCCCTGCTGTGTCTCCATTTTGGGGGCCCACTATTTATGAACTTTATCCTCAGCCATAGATCTGCTTTGCCTTACGTCCGTTCTGACTCTGTCTTGGGCGTGGTCTCCTCCTAGCTGCCTGTCAATCTCTCCCTAAGTGCCCTATGACATAGATCATATCTGTCCACTGTCCTACCCTTGATCCCTGCTGCCCCTTCCCAGCATCCTTTCCAGTCCCTAGAAATGCTCCTTCATTTTTGTCTGTCCCCTGTCCATACTCCAAATCTAGTGATGATTATTTCCTTCTGTTCCTACGAGTTTGACATACTAGTTTTCATAAATCAGGAAGAGTATGGGATTTTTTTTTTCTGTATCTGACTTGCTTCATTCGCATAATATTCTCTATTTCTATAGATGTTAAAAATGACAGCACTTCATTATTTTTATGCCTGAGTAATATTTCATTATGATAAAATATGCCACATTTTCTTTATTTGATGCAGGTGCAAATCTGTGGCACATATTACTTTAATTTTTATGATACAAGATGTTAACGTATAATTGTTTTTTCTAAACTAAAACCTCTATATGCAGGTCTAATTGCAGTCTTGGTACTTTTCAATAATTAAGTGGGTTTTGGGACTCATTTTGGGCACTTGGTCTCTTAAAGGTCCACCATCACTGATATAGTGATTTGCTGAACAGTATTTACACTGATTCCATAATTTGGTTAATGTGAGTGCTGAAAAAATGTCGAGGGGTAAGAATTTTTTGGTATAAATACTTTATCTTTTTTTTGTTACATACCCATTATAGAAATTACTAGATCGGGCAGAAGTTCTATTTTTACTATTTTGAAGAATCTTCATTTAATTTTCCATAATGAATGTACCAATTTATATTACTACTAGCAGTCTGTTGGTTCCCTTTTCATCAAATTCTTCCTAGTGTTTATTTCTAGTCTTTTTGATGTCAGCTATTACAACAGGGGTGCAATGTATCATTGGGGTATTAATTTGCAGATTTTGAGCTTAGTTTTAATAGTTATATGCTTTATTAGCGTAACGATAGTATATAGGAACCATCCTGCTCACTTCATCCTGATCTGGGATAAGTCATCTTATATTGAAAAAGTACCCAGAATAGCAGCTCCAGCACTTACATTTGGATGGTTCTACATATTTTAGTTGTTATCATAATTTTTTTCAATAAGGTAATATTTAGGAGATGCCAGAGATTTTAGTTATTTTATTTAGTTTTCCCCAGGAAAGAAGCTTAATATGAATGGGTATGTATGTTTACATATGTACATAATAATTCTCTCTTTTTATTAAGTGATTATTCATACATTTTTATTACAATATTAATTCAATTAAAATAATAAAAAGTGGCACAATTTCTACAGTGACAGTAATAGTATTCTAGAAGTTTTAAATACTACAAATGGTGTGGGCTGTTTTATTGTATTTCTTATTCTATGAGTGTTAAATTACCTTTTTCAAGGAGAGCACTTGTTGACTATATTAAGTAGGGGTATATTAAAAATAACCACAGTAGTATGTCCCAGTTGAAGTTCAGAATCAATACATACCCTCCAACCCCTACTGTGAGCTGCACATGAGGGATCTAAGTGTGCACTCTTTATGAGAATTCAGTATGTGATGGTCTGAGGTGGGTATACAGTAATAATATTAGTGATAGGGACTGCAAATATAACAGCATGGGGCTATAATAATCAATTACTTGCAGACTCATCGAAGATCTATCAGCAAGTGGCAAGTGACAAGCTACATTTGGTGGCAGTCTTTATAGTGGGAAGTAGGTTGATAAATTATGCAGCTGTATCTAGTGGTAGACTTAAGTCAGACTCTGACACTTATTTTAGTCTGTATGTACCCCATCTTTTATTTTATTTATCACTTCTGTATCTGGGCCTCTTTTCCATGCTTTTTACTGCCTCAGTCAGTTTTGATAAGGTCACACACTAATCCTAGCTGAAAAGTCAAAACAAAACAAAACAACCCATCACTGTGACTGTGTACTTCTTTGAAATAGAAAGACCCAATGAATCAGCAGAAGATTCTAAGCCAGCCTCCCTTGCCAAAAATTAATGCCAAGATCATACTTGAATTAAAAGTTCATTGCAATAGCTGATTAATGTTGTCCAAGATAGTTTTGTATAATAAATGGTGACCAGCTGTCCAAGGAAATCATGAAGCCTTCAAAATTGCTTTGTCCCAAAGAGAACAAGTACTCTTCATTGAAAGAGAGGGCTTAGAGTTTTTTGAAGAAAAACAATGTGAATATAATGAGCAGAAAATAGTATTGAAAGCCACTACTTTAACAAATGTGTCTGCACTGAAAGCATATTTCTAACTGTATTCCTAAAGCTAAGAAGCCTTTACTGTTAGCTTGAGAATTGATCCTATGTGCTTCTGAGGACATTTTCCATGAACTTTTAGGAGAGGCTGAAGTTCAAAAGGTGGCACCCGTTCCTTTTAGGCCATCACCAAAACTGGAAGAATTGATGAAACAGTGTAATGAAACATTATGACTCAGTTGTAAGAAAGGTTTTTTGTAAGAAAGGTTTAATGAATCATGTGGTATGAAATCCAGATGGTTAAACCTACAAACATTGATAACAAGGCATAATGCTTGTTTTTGTGGAACATATGTTTGGGAGGATATGCATGGGGATATATTATATGCACATTTGTTAGCAACCAACATCACAGCTGCAGAAGTGTTCAAGTCTTTTAAGTAATTATGTATCAAGAAAATTGAATTGGTCTTTTTTTGTTGCTCTATACATGGATGGCATGGGTGCTGTGGGGTAAGTTTCTGGTTTCATTATTTGGGTCAAGTAAGTTCCTTCTCAATGTGAGTCTATGCATTTTGTCATCCATAGAAAACTGGTGGCTATCTGAAAATCTTCTTACCAACATGTTGCATATGTGATTATAGTTACCAAATTAAAGTACATATTCTTAATTCACATCTGTCTGTGAAACTTTGTAAGGAGATAGACACTAGCACATATGTCTTCTCTTTTTTACGTAGTGAAATTGCTTCTTAAAGATAGATCATTGGCCAGAGTTTTTGAGTTATGAGAATCACTACCAAGGTTTTAGAATAAGTTAGCACCGTCTGCACATTTTGGTGACATAGATTAGGTTGCAAAATTATCTTGTCTATGTGACATAATCAACCCATTTAATGAATTGAACCTGTCACAGCAGGGGAAAAAACTGTGTTCAGGTCATCATATAATGGAGATGCATTCAAAGCTAAAGTGGAATTATCAGCTTTAGGTAAATAATGAGATTTTTGACATGTTGGAAAATTTAGCAGAAATTTTGAAAGAGACTTAACCAGGGATAAGATGCTCCATGATCACCTATTTTAGCTTTCAGAAAACTATGAATATTTTATAAATTTCCATTTACAAAAGAACACCAAACTGGGAAGGAGCTGATCCACAAACTATTTGTAAACAAGTCAGGTGAATCAATTTTGGCTAGGATAGAAGAGAATCCGCTACTTAAAGGTTGGCTTAAAGCAAGTTTGAGGCATTCATACTTCCTTAGCTTCTGAATTAAAGGCCAGGAGGAATAATCTGGTATTTCTACAAAAGCACTTAAGAGCTTACTACCATTCTCACCATTCTGTCTTTTAAAGAATTTTTTTTGTAGTGATAGTACATGAGATCACAGAGTACACTGCACATAAGTAACACACTTTGTCTCCCATCATCCCCAGATGTGACCGTCTCCCATCATCCCCAGATGTGACCATTGAGTTACAGGAAATCAGCTCAGGGCTTCCACTAGTTCTGCCCTATGGTGAGTTTAATAATCATTTCATATGTTATAATGTAATAATAGAAATAAAATGCATGGTAAAGTTCGTGCATTTGAATCATCCAAACTTCACCCTTTCCTTCTTCCAGGGAAGACTTGTGTTCCCTGAAACCAGTCTCTGGTGCCACAAATTTTGGGGACTACTGCAGTAAAATAGAATCAGAGGTTTCCAAACTAGCCTTTAAGTTCGCCAGTTGTGTTCATTTTGTCCTCAATTGTTTGAATACAAATTGCTACATAGAGCAGTCTTATATAGAAAGTAAATAGCTAATAGGATTCAGGAAGAAATTGCTGAATAATCAGTATATTTACCCAGAAAAATACAAAAACTACCACAGATAGCAAGCCTCTGAAGTTAACCAGGGGTTTACATTTATCTGTCTCTGTTCAGCTAATGTCTTGCCACCTGAATACTATTGATAGTAAGGCATTCATCACAGCCAGCATAGAATTTCTAGATTTTATCATTTACAGGTTAGACTGGACTTGTAAAAATTACTGATGTTGTATTCTTCTACTTGGTTTATCGCCGTTCTGAAACTGGTGAAAAGATGCCTTTATATTGTACCTCGTACTTATAAGGAGAAACTAACTGCAAAAATTGAAGTATCTATTTAATGAAGTACATGTACCTTTTATAGAAAGAGCTGTTTGAAAAGGGAATTGTAGATCTTTAAGTGCTCCTTTATTCAGTCAGTAGGCAGTGGCAACCTGTTCCATATGCCTGGCAATACATTATGTTCTGAGTAATAGAACAGACAGAATATATAGTTATAATTATAAATTGCAAAACACCATGATGAGTACTATAAAATGACCAAAAGTTCCCTCTGTACTTTGATCTGGGTACTGAGATGTTCTGAAACTAGGGAAAGAAAAGGTAAGGAATAAGAATCAATATGTGCTATGTATATGTGCCAATTCCCCCAAATGAACATATTTATTGTGTATCGCAAATATATGCTAATAAAGAGGAAAAGAAGTTGTCTGTATAGTTTGAGTCCTTTTGAAGGATTCAAACATAATTGAGTTATTACAACATAATTGAGTACATAAACAGCCTACAACCACGCAATTCTAATATATTCTTACATCGAAGCTTAAGTCTCAGCCACATAAGCCTCACCTAGTTCCCTGCTGCCAGATCATCAGACCATGTGCCGAAAAGGCAATTGCCCAACCATAATCAAACAACTCATTTTTTAAAGTCACTCATTTTCTTTTCCCTCTCTGTATAAATACTACTTTTTAGTGTTGCAGGACAGAGTGTTCCAAAACTCAACTGTTTCCAATGCTGTTCAATTCATGATTTTTTGTTCAAATAAACTGCTAAATTTAATATTCTGAACATTTTACTTTCACAATACTATAACAAAGGGAGTACAAGATGCTCTGGAAGTGCAGAGGAGGCTGGCCTAACCCAGATGTAATAAGATGCAGTTCAGGTAGATCTCTTGAAAGAAATGTGATGTAAACTCAGAGATGAAGGATGGGTTGGAGTAAAGAAAGGGAAGTCTGAGGTGTACGGAGCAGAAGAGGAGATAATGTTGCAAAGCTGGGGAATGAGAGTTCTATGTAAAAGCTAGAAAAGTTAGTAAGGTAATTGACCAGAGTTCTGTGTAGAAAATTTGGGGCTTAGAAAGTGATTGCATTCTGACCTCAATAAATGGAGTCAACTTTTAACACTGCAAAAGTTTTAGCATCTTCTTTTAATTATTGACTTTGCCATATGTGGGCAAAATGTAAAGGCAATGTGATACTATTAGATTAAAGCTACCAAAATTTCTGGTACATTCTAAAGATAAAGCTTCCTCGTATAATTTAGATCTTATTTTCAAGTGCAATGAGGAGGTGAAATAGACTTCATTCTAGATAAAATGGGTGGTGTTATTGCTGGCTTGTGTGGTGCACTCTCACAGCTGCAGCCTGGTTTTTTGTGTTGTCTCACTCCAGACAGTGTTGCTGAGGGACTGCTTCACTAACAGCTGGAACACAACGGTATCTGCGGTATTGACAGTTTTCCAGGTAAATTTTATTTCTGATTGAGCCCAAATTGATACACTTTTAAATGAAAGCGATTCAGCCTTCTAGTAGAGGTGTTTCACTGAGTTTGTATTTTTAAAAAAGCTGATGATTAAAAATACAATAACTGTAAGATACTTTTGGCCAAGTTTATCTATTGTCAGTAATAGTAAAAAATCTAAGTGTAAAACTCTAGTTTGAATGTTGATACCACCTCTCTTTCCAGGGCTTTATGTTTTCTATCTTGTGCTCAAAACAAGAGAAAGAAGGTAAATGAATTAATTTTATGTAAAGAAAATTTTATTTGGTCTCGGCATATCATAATGCATATTTCAGATTAGGTGATCTAATTGGTTCCCGAACATCATGTCTCCTAATGTGATTACACTGGGGGTTAGAATTTCAAACTGTGAATTCCGGATGGAGCAGACAAAAACATTCATACCACAGGAAGAGAAGAGAAAATGTGAATTTTAACAGACATTTTAAAAAATAAAATCCAGGAAAAAGTGATAACTGGTATAACAGAGATGTTTACAATAAAAATCTGTATACAGTAAATACAAATAATGCTGGTTGGAGGCATCAGTATTGAGTCTCTGTGCATACGATGTACATTTTAAAAACATACATCAGTCATTTCATTCATTTAAATTGTATAATTCAGTGTTTCTTTGTACAGTGACAGAATTATGTCACCACCTGTAGAATCAATTTTAGATAATAACAAGATGAGCATTTTTCCATGTCAATCTCTTTTTATCCTATTCAGAAAGCTCTCTCTCCACTGCCTTTCATATTCACAGGTCATCTCCGCATGTGAGACTTGAAGGAAAGTTGAAATCCTCCTCAGAACACTGACTTGATACAGGCTAGAATTTTATAAACCACAACAAAGCAAAGAGCCTTCTTGAGGAGAGCTGTTTTGTTTAGGACATGACTGGACAGAACAGTTGAAATGGTTATGAGAGCTGTGACATTATCCATTTCACTTCAGTTTCACAATTACGGGATCTGAAACTTTACTGTTACATTCCACAAGACATATAATAAATGTATACTATTTTATGCAAATAACTATCTGAATATGTAAATATTCATTTATTAAACTTTAATGTGGAAAAGATGAGCTATAATGCACATTGGGCCCACGTTAATTTAATTTAATTTTCTGGTCTTGACATGTGACCCTTGGGAGTTGCTTCCAAAGCAGAAAATTGCTTCAGATAATGCTATTGGCTCGGGTGCATTCCATGGGGATAAGAAGCAGGAGAAGAAAGAAAAGACATAATCATAGCTGACAGATGAGAACTGACATAACTGCCCATGAGTCTCACAAGCAGCTTAGATCAAATGATGTTCCATAAATTCAACTTTGTGGTTCCTGTAAAGAATCTAACCTATAAGTTTGACAAAATGGAAAAAAAATGGGTCAAGTCAATGCATATTCTTTATAAGGCAGATCTGCATCAACTTTGGGTTTTTATTCTTAAATTGTGTTGGCCTCTATTGACAGAAATGGTGTATTTCTTTATGATCCTATCAAGACCTGTAGACCGAGGACTGGATTCCTGGTGCTCAGCACTGGTTGAGAGCAAGGAAGCACACAGGTCCAATCTGCAGTGATTTGCATCATTATAAACCAGTTCTTGTCCCTTCCCAAAGACAACAGTATGCATCTTCTTTCCATTATCCTACAGCTTAGCCTGTAGTCACTCTGGCTACTGAAATATGTGTAGTGAGATAATGTTCATTCTTTGACAAACCTGCAAGACCCATCGTCAAACGAGTACAGTGTTGCTCTTTCTGTCTGCCATGGAAGTAGCATCATATCAAATGGAAGCTTTTCATGTTTCTTTTCGTTTTTATACTCTTGAATGAGATATTACTGTTTTTATTTTTATTGATACATGTTTGCAGGACATAATGATTGTGCTTTGTGGAGAAATTGGTTTATGTACATAACACATCTTAATTTAGTTTTCATCCCATTCCCTTCCCCATCCCTACCTGTATCCTCTTATACTTGGTTCCCTTTTCTTTTGCAAAGCTCTATCACCTAATTTCCTACAATCTTATTTTGACATCTTAGGTTTTATTTTTGGTTTCTCGTGTAAGAGAAAGTAAACTATTTAAGCTTGTGTGTCTGATTTATTTCACTTAGCATTTATGATAGCAATGTGATTTCAGTTTTCTACAAATGACTGAGGTTTGTCTTTATGACACAGTAATATTCCATTATGCCTAAATACCATACATTTATTTATTTATTTATTTATTTATTTATTTATTTATTTATTGTGGCTACCATGATTCATTTTGTTATCTTCAAAGTAGTTGTTTATACGTATCAGACATAATTAAATCAAGCAAAAGTAAAAGAATAGTCAGTCAGAGCAAAACAATAAACATAATACAAGCCTTCAAAACAACTGAAAAGCAAATCAACAGTGGCTACCATAATTCATCTTGTTATCTTCAAAATAACTGCCCATACCATCAGCGATAAAAAAATCATATAAAACATAACAGTAAAATCAATCAAAACAAAACAATGAGAGCAACACAGTACTTCAAAACAAGACAATAGGAATATAACAGTGGCTACCATAATGCATCTCGTTATCTTCAAAGTAGCTGCTTATGCCATCAGGCATAATAAAATCAAACAAAACGATATAGATTAAAATCAACCGGAAGAAAATAAGTAAAGCAGTACAAGGCTTTGACACAAGACAATAGGAAATCAGTAATGGCTACTATAATACATTTTGTTATTTTTGAAATAGTTGTCCATGCCATCAAATATGGTAAAAGCACACAAAACAAAACAGAATAAAACCAAAAGAATAATGAAACCAATACAGGTTTTCAAAACAGGATAAGATTAATAATAGCCATCACCTTCCCCTTTAGACATCTCCTCCTTTTTTACCTTCACAATATCTATTGTGCACTTTGGAAACCACTAAATCCTTTAGTTTTTTATACTAGGGAAACCACATGATGTTCACCGATGTGCCTGAACCATCTCACCCATGAGCATGATCTCAAGTTGTATCCATATACCTACAAGAGCCTCAACATTATCTTCTTTTATAGCTTTCCATTGTAGCTTTCCATTGTATAGAGATGCCATATCTTTCCTATCCCTTCTGCTGTTGGTGAGCAAGCTACCCCTACTTTTTTTTTTCCTGATTCCTTGTCATATAGAGTACTATTTTCTCTCCTTTTACTTTTAGTCTATGAATTTCTTTTTTAGTTAAATGTGTTTCTTGGGTAAAGCATATTGGTGGATCTTTGTCTCCTGATCCACTCTACCTGTTTTTCTTTTTATTGGTAAATTGAGGCCAGCTATATTAATGAGTATGGCCCATGTGCACTGGCTCATCTCTGTCATGCTGTTTTCCTGCTGTTGGGCGTTTTTCCTTTCCATTCACTTGTCTGTTCCCCTAGGTGACCCCCCTCTGCCACTGTTCCTGGAACCATCGTCTTTTTTATCTCTCTAGAATGTCCTTCAGTATTCTTTGTCAGATTGGTTTGGTGGTCATGAATTCCTTCAACTGCTTTTTGTGATTGAAGTATCTTGTTTCTTCACTAATTTTTAAAGATAGTTTTTCATTGTGCATCAATCTGGGTTTAGAAGTTTTCTTTTAGGACTTGAAATACTTAACTCCAAGTTCTTCTTGATTTGATAGTTTGTGTTAAGAAGTCTGTGGTAATTCTAATGGGTTTTCCTTTATTGGTGATCAGTTTCTCTTCTCTGACAGCAGGGCCGGCTGCTGCATCCATACCGAGTTGTTTACCTATGGGCAGTGTCTTCCCGATGGCTGCTGGAGTGTGCCAATACCATAATTTTTTTTTAACTCATTCATGATATAGGCTTCTTTCTTGGAGTAAGATGGAATAACAGTATTGTTTTAATTTGCATTTTGAGTGGGTTATTAATCTTGGTTTTGTTAACATTGAGTTTTTTGTTGTTATTGTATCTCACAAGACCTAATTCACATTCACAGAATAGAAATAGGAAAGATAAATACAGTGTGAAGAACAAAATTAAGTCCAATGATGGTTACTAAAATTATTGTGTCAGTAGCTGGACATGCTCAAGAACAGGAAACAAAGTAAAAATCTAGTGAAAACAATGACAATTACTATGTTCAGGGTTGAATTTACCACCATCTAATTTGTCTCTCTCTTTAACTCCTGTGATATCTGGTAGGTGAGTGTATCATTTTCCAATGATTCTCCACTTCTACTTCATATATTACTATCATTGAAGAAGGAAAAATGCCTTAAAGAACTAATAAATCAGAGCTATTAAAAGTGATTGTTCTAGAACAGAGATAGATTAATGGCAAAGAGCATTTTAAGCAAATCATTCCATTCTTGGTCTCCACTTGTTCTGTCCCTCCTATCTGGAGGTAGTGGAGAGACATATCAGTGTAATTCATAGCAAGAGGTCTTTAAGTGCAAAAGAATCAGCACACTGATTACAGCAAAAAGCTGATACCTTTACTTGATTCTTAAATTTATTTAAACAAACATGAGAAATGCTGCTTATATGTACATGTTCATCTGTGCAGGCTTCTTTCCTGAATTGAGAAAGGCAAATGCATAGTCAGAATCGCACTTTGTCCAGTTATGGGTAGAACTACATTCATGGCCCACTGTTGGGTGATTATATCTGTATGTATTTCTGTGCCTTCACCTGTGTGAATCTATTTGTGTCTGATGTTACATTATTTTCCAGAATTTTTTCATTAAAATACTAAAAGTCACTAGACAGATTCTGTATTTCTAGTGGGTTAATTAGAGAATACCAAATGAGCATTGTTTATGACCTTAGTAAGATTCCTTAAATAGATGAAGTTTAGCAGATAAACACATTTCTGCTCATTGTTACCAATTTAAAGAAACTCCTCACCTAAAACTTTTAATTTGATTTTCTAAATTATGCAAGTGAAATATTCTTCCAAAGAAGTAAGAGAAATGACCAATTAAACATATTTCTGAGATTATAACATCCAAAATCAGATTTAATATGAATATTGAATATTCATATATATAAGCTATTTAATTTAAACAGAAATTAAACCCTAAGAAGTACCTCTTAATTTAAATGCTTCAATTAATTTAAAAATGACATCATTATCTCTTCATTCTCCCATACTACTTTTAATTATTCCCTTATAAATTGAAACTATTGGCCATAATTAATTTTTGGAAAGTTGCTATGTGGGCAATAGGAAATATATCATGTATAAGTGCTTTGCATCAAGTCTGCTCAATGGGTAATTAATTTTCATAAGTCAATAGGAAAATTTTTAAAAAGGCAATTCTTATTGTATTCCTGCTTTAATCCCAAAGGAAATCTGAATGATAAAAATATATTGTTTCATTGCTTTCATACAGCATTCAAAGATTTTATCAGGGAAAAACAAAACTTTTATCCCAAAAAATATTCAGCAGTATTTCAGTTGGTATTAGTTAGCCCCCCAATTAAAGTGTGTCTGGACACATAATACTATCCACAGCATTTTTTTTTCTTGAGTATAAGAGCACTCTTCCTTGCCATTAATGATGACATTTTGTCACTAAAAATACATTTAAAAAGTCTGATGTGTTTGTCTGATTTTCTTCAAGGCAAGGGGTTTCAAATATTCAGAACTTTTAAATGTATAATCAGATTTCACTGTTTGCGAGTTAGTACTCCATGGAACTTGTCAATTCTCAGTTCATGATAATCTATCTAGCATATGGCTTCCTCTATAAAGTGAGTAAATGATAATAAAGAGAGAATAGTAATGGGGCTGGGGATTTAGCTCAGTGGCATAAGTACCTGCCTTGCAAGCAGGTGGTCATGAGTTTGATCCCTGATACTGATAAAAAAAGAGAGAGAGAGAGAGAGAGAGAGAGAATAGTAAAACTGTTTTGAGATGTTTCTTCTAGTTCTTCTGCTAGGAATCTCTTATGGAAATTCAGTGATTCACTTTTCACACCAAACTTGAAATGGCTTTAAAAATAATACAATTTTTAGTAAAATTATGAACTGTCGCCTGTACAGATCTTGAAACTTTGGGTCACTCTTAAAATGCAAGCTGTGAGTGTTAAATCTAAAATGTTGAGTGTTCTTTACTTTGTTTTAAGAATGCATAAAACTCCATGGTAAATATTCACTATAGCAGTTTTGGTAGTGGGAAGTATAGATCAAGATTTTATCCTTGTCTGATGTAATAAATATGTAGAAGTTAGTAGACATGGATACATTTCAGAAACAGTTGGTTTCAGATGAAAACTAAACAAAAATATTTGGTGAGTTTTTGCCTTTTAAATATATGCAGTAGTGAATATTTAACTTAAATATTTAAATTAAATTTAAACCTTTTTATAAATTCATTTCCATTATTATCTCAATATAAATTTTTACCATGGATGTTAAAAATGTTCCTAAGGAAGTACCCTAATGCCACCAGTATTCTCTCACATTGCATTATTTGCTTGTTTTTTCTTAGGCAGAAGTAATTTATTTTACATTAAGATGTTATGGCTTCATATGCTTGATAGTTACTGGTGTCACAAAGCAGACATGGTGTATACAGACAGATAATTAACTCCATTTGTCAGAGTAAACTAAGGGTCAGAGCAAAGCAGCCTAGTTACTACTGAAGTAGAACAGATTAATTTGAACCTAGATATCTCTGATTTTACTGTTTTCTTCTTCTCTTTACATATTAAATTCAGAAAAACAAAATGAAACAGAACATAGGAAGAATATATCCAATATATCCTCTTTTAACTAGGCTAAATACAATGATTACAAAAAGAATCTACACTAACAGTGTTAAAAACAACACCATTGAAAGACAGCTTCCCGTCTTTCACAGTTCAGCTTAAGCAGAAAGAGAAACGTTCCTGAACAAAGACTGATGCCTTCCTCCCTGTCTCTTCTTCCCCTTGCCCTACTCTTTTCCCTGCAATCTTCCTTTTTAATTGCGTTTTCCCTTTGGCACTGTGAGACTTTGCAGTGTACCTAAATTTATATCCCACCCTCCTGTTAGTCCTTTTTTTCACCATCTCTTTTTACTTTACACATCTTTTTTCCATTATTTTAAGTCTGATGTTTTTACCTATTTTCATGACCTAGGGGGTCATGCCATCATTAAATTTTCTGCTCAGTACAGAAAGGAAATTGAATGATTTTGAAAAATATATAGAAACCCGTACATATGAGGTCATAATAATAGGAAATAAAACACTTTAAACATGCAGCCTTTATTTCTTAGGTTGAACTATTTGATTGCCATTTTTATAGGTTAGAAAGATCAAATATTGTTTCTGCAATCCTTCCTAATGTTATTTATTTTCTAAGCTTTGGATACTTGTGAAGAATTTATTTTTTCTTATTTTATGGAGCTGCATTTATTTAATTTCTAAAGATATTTGCAGGACTGAGAGAATATCCAATGCAGTATCCTTAATCAGAATTTGTCTCATTGCTATCATTAGTTGCCATAATACAGTTTCATTACAGGAACTACCATGTTTCTTATTTTAAAGTAGCCATATATCTCATAAAGAACATAGAAAAATATTAATTTATATCCTCTATTTGTTATATTTCTAGAAAAACAAATCTAAACCCAGACATGAATCAATCATAAAACTCCTTATGATTATTCTTTGTCTGAGAGCAAAGTTGTAGCCATAAATATGTTCAGAGATATGGCTGTGGCATCATAAGGGTTGTTGACAGATGCATAGAACTGCTTACTGAGCATCAGAAATGGTGATTCTTGACTGAGGGATCCTCAGATAAGCATATAAACATTTGAGTAATTTGGAAGGAGGGGGATGGAGGATCAGAGAATCTAAGGGCTGGTGATTTTTCCAAAGATAATCACACTTGTCTCCTTTCTACTAATTAACATCCTGAGGGCACTGCAGAAGCTGCTTAGAATGGTCAGAGAACTTTGTGGGCATTAGAGTATCAACTTTTATAGAGTTGGCACATCCTTTGCAGCACTCGAAAATATGCAATGGAGAGTAGGGATTAGCCTTGGAGAATGCAAGACAGTCTCTGTTCACCTCCAGCACTTGAATCAGTGATGTATGTCTTCTTATCCTTAGTGCAATTTTAGGAACATGAAATAGTGGAGAAGCTTTACAGCACAGTGTTTGTAATGACAAAGACCCCATCAGCTACGTACAGTTGCACATTTAAATTTTTGAGCTCTAGTTTCCTCCTTGTGAGAAACTAGATAAAATAGTAATCCATGATACAGTTTTCAAAATATACAGACATTGTTCTTCAGGTATTGTTATTTATTTGTTCCAATTCGGCAGCCCTCCAGTCCTTCTCTGGCCAACATAGAGATGCGATTTCCACTAACAGACAGGAGTTCAGAATCATCCCATCTTCTTCCCAGGAAACCAGAGAATTCTATGGCAGTAGTCAGCTTGTTTCTGTGGCATGTTCTCCCAGAAGCAATAACAAGAATGAATAGCCGGAGTAGAAAGGAAGTCCTACTGTCCCAAAACCATTTGAAAAGATTATCCAAATGAGAAAGAAGTTCTAGTCAGTCTGTAGCAACAGACACGGCTTTCTTTATTCTTTTCCAGTTAATGGACCAACCAAAAATAGTAACTACCTGTTCAATGGCTAGTTTTTGCCTATACTTTATAACCATTCTTATTTAATCTTCTTTACTCTAAATTTTTTTTCATTGCTGTCTGATCCTTGAAATTCTAAATACTCACTAAATCTAACTTACTTGCTGCTTAATTTATCATTTTGCCTTCTTTGACCAAAATTCCTTAGTCTACCCACCCAGCTTTTATCTTTTTTTTTTTTTTTTTTCCGCTTTATTTGTCTGTCATAAATTCCAACTGTTAAGCAAAACTTTTCAGACAAGGGACCTCTGACATAAAGGTATTTTTGAGCTATTGCTGATGGTGGCCTGAAAAAGAAAGGACCAGGTCCTGGGGAAAATTCTAATAATCAAGAGTAATAAGGGCAGAGAACAGTCAGGAAATGTCCTCCAGGTCAGAACTAAGAGCATTTTTATGAACTCCACAAAAGGAAGCATTGTAATATGCACAGGTGATAGATAGAAGGAGCAGGATTATACAAGTGGAAAAAGCTTGGCTAGAGGGTAGTATGTAAGCAGGAATTATTGTTTATGGATTCGTGGAATTTAATAGTCCAGAAAGTTTATAAGTAAAGAGGGCTCAATCAACCTGGTGATGGCTGTGATGGAATTTAAGTCAAGGTTTCAAGAAAAACTCTTTCGGTGGGTTCCATAGGTGACTGTTAACTTATTAATTTCCCTTATCTCCTCCCTTCCTAGCCTCTAGCCTTTTTAATTATAGTCATGATGTCTTAGATGTCTTACTTTTATTACCAGCTTCTAATATGTTATATTCTTTCTTTATTTAGTATTTATTTTCGTAACTAAATGCAAGCTTCCTAAGGACGGAGATTTTTGTGTATTAAATGTCATCGTTTGGGTACTTTTAACTAATATGTTTAAGGTCATGGAATAACTTAAAGTTATTTAAACAATAATCAAGAAGAGATTTCATTGGCAAAAAAAAAAATAGAGCAGGGGAAGGGTAGGAAGAGGAGGTAAGGGGAGGAGAGAGAAGAGAAGGAAAGGGGAAGAGAATGGGAAGTAAAAGAACAATTTCTTGAGACCAAACATTTGCAAAGAATGAACCTTGAAAAGAGTTTGGAAATCTTGCAGACGCATGGAATCAAAAGTGAACTCCGTTATGGGAAGGAACTTCTCATTTTCTAAGAGCAATCACGCTGTGAAAAACAGGTAGGTGGGAAAATGTAGGAGGTGAAGCTTTGGATATAGGGATGAAATAGACTCTTTTAGAAGATGCCATACCTCACTTTTATCATGAATATTAAACTACATCCAGATCCTGAGTCAGATCCTGTAGAGTTTCTCTGTAACCAATTGAAATAGTTGTATATGACAGTCTATAGATTTTCAGATGAATATTTTATTTTGATGATTAATTTTTATAACATTGATGATTCTCAAGTCTTAAACAATGACACACCCATGACATGTTCCTAAGACCTGGGAACTAAGGCTTTGGCCTTTAGTGGATGATGTTTCCTTAGCTCAGTAGAAGAATGGCTTAGAACCTGAGAGCAATAGGAGGGAAGCAGGAGGTCACCGTGGGCAGTTTTCATTACAGAGAATACTGTGAAACCTACCGCAGGAGTAGAGATGAGAAGAGTAGATAGTTCTGAGATAGATTTTGTTGGTAGAACTTACAGACTTCAGAAATATAAGACAGAGAAAAAAGTACAAAAGAAAAGTACAACATAATGTTACCCTGAGTTACTAGGAAAATAATAACCATATTTACTAATATAGAAAACATTGTACTCCGTAGTGGTTCTAAAACTTTCTCTTGGGAAGTCTTTGCATGTTAAAAATGATTGATTCCCCAGAGTACTGATTATGAGTGTTATATACCAGTGGTAGTGAACCTACGCCACCTGTTTTATTTGTTTCTCTTTTAAGACAAAAGATATTAACATTTGAATAGTTTTTTCCTAAATTAAAATCTCAGTATTTGGGTTTAATTGCAGTGTTGGCACTTAGGAATAAATAAGTGGGTTTAAAGGTTGAAGCTTAGGCAGTCATCTCTAAAAGACTCACCATCAATGGTATATACCAATATTTACTACAATAAAAATTGAAGCAGAAATTTTAGAGATATATACTTACTAATTTAGATATGATTTTAATAATTACTTATCGAATAACATTTTATGAGTATGTTTACTAATTTATAAATCAAAGAAATAATGAAAAGAATATACAGTAGTACCTTGATTCACAGATACTTTTTTGCAAACATTATGTTTTACAAAAAAAGGTTTTGTCAAAATTTTGTTTTTGTTTGCATATTCTACAAATATGACCATGGCCATCTTTCCTAATACATTAATGTGGCCATTCTTTCCAAAATCAAAGAACAAATTAAGTTCATGAAATATATATATATATATATATATATATATATATATATATATATTGTCTGATCTAATACAGGCAGTTTAAATTATCATGATTTCTGCACTCAGTCTATTTTGATATCACACTTCATATAGCTTTTGAGTGAATAAAAACCTCACTTTTTACATTTGATAAGATGGGAGTGCAAAGGCATGTCTTAAATTCTCAATAGAATTACAAATGTTATTGACCTGTGAATCTGCAAAGTCTCTGGGCATCAAATGAATTCCTTCAAATTAATGTAATGTATGATTTTCAAGCTTATTTTCTCCTATTTTGATTTTGTATCCTTTCTTTGGAAGATCAGTAGTTTTATAGAATGTGATTCTTTATTCTTCCAAAAATGATTTTCCTTTACAGAAAATTGCATTAATTTCAGATTTAGACTGAGTATTTTTTCTCTAGAAATCTCACCACCCCATTCTCCCTTCCCATGCTGCCATTTGCTGTGGATATATAAATTCTTAGACCTTAGATCTTGGTTTTTCTCATCTCATCTTTCTCTGGTGTTTTGTCTGAATACAAATATTTTACAGGATGAAAGGAGGCAACCTCCCTTGTCTGTCTATAAGTGCAGGTCTCAGCATGGAAGCCAGTTGGCACTGTACCTCTCTCCATCCTGCATTATCCTAACAGCATTTCTAATAGTTACTTTGCTCTATTTGGGGAACTAGTCCTATTGTGAAAGGGCAGGCAGGAAACTGTAAAATGTTATTAACCAAGAAATCAAACTATATATTCACTTATTTGATTCTGTTCTTGGCAGTCTGAATGCTCTGTGCACTTAGATGCATGCCTTTCTAATATGCAGTCTCTTGAGAAGGAATCCTTTTATGTGCTAGCTCTTGGCTGGAACAAACAGAATAAACACAGCACGAAAAGAACACAGGGATATATTTATGAAGCCTGATCTTATAGTTCAAAAACATACTCACAAACATCACTTTAGAAACCACATTTTTCTCTCAAAGGATAATTTTGGCCTGAAATGGAGACCCAGTCTTTTAAGATTAAACTATTGGGAGTTGCATAGTTTTTCCCAATGTTAGGCTACTATTTAGTACACTGAGACTCCCAGCTTATCAATTGGAACTGCGGTGTGGTAGTCACGTATTTGGAAATTTTTATCAAAATTATCTTTAATAATAGGAGCATATTCTTAAAAAGATATAAGGTAAAGTATATTGAGAAAAGTTGTTGTACATTTATTACTAAGTGTGAAGCTAAAATAAAGTTTAAATTCACATGCACAAAGCCAGAACTTGGTGCCTAAAATTCATACCTTTCAGCTTACTAGGTTCTCGTCCACTGCTCTTTTTTCATTGTTCTGGTCTAGTGAGCCTAGGTTGGCTTCTATTATAAGGAGGGCATCTTTATCCAGGATACCTTCCAATCACACTCAATCATTTCCTCGTTCAAGTTTTAGTACATTTCTGCTATACTCAGGTTCTGAGAAAGAGTTGGCATTTGACATAAAAGAGATCATGAACTGATAGAGAAAAGAGATGTAGAGAAAATAAAGCAGAGTGTGTGATTAGTGTCATGTAAGAGTTATAATTAGGAAGATAATGAAGACAGTAGGTAGCAGAAAGTCTGATTCTAAGCTAGAAAGTGTCCTGAGGAGCACATAACATTCAACTTGGGCTTTGACATATTGACAAGGTTTTAGCAGATGAGAAAAGGGGGCTGGGGGTGAATCCGGGAAAGTTAAGAAAAGAATGCATTTTGAAATGGAAACAGTGTTAGCAAGCTGGTTCGAAAAATTGCCCTTGTATAATTGGGTAGCTGCTTCTCAGTCATTTTCATAGAAATTAGGACTGTAAGTAGCTAAATAGATATTTTTTTAAGTTTGTGAAAGCCAATAGGATTTAAAATAGTCCTTCATTCTTCTTTGGTCATATAAGCACATTTCTAAAGTCCTTCCTGGTAGAAACTTTGAATTTGACTAACTTGTGGACTGTATGGAAAATAATAGCTGGATTAAGTGAATTTATGGAGGGATCAACAATATTTGTGCATTTGATAAAAATAAACAATAACCTCATTGCATCAAAACAGGAATATTTTTCCTAAGTATGTTCCTTGTTTCCTATTTAGATCTTGCTGAAAGCAAATTTTCAGAGAAGCCCCGACGCAGTTTTAGTGATTAGTATAAATTATTCTTGCTTTGGGGAAAATTATATATATATATATATATATATATAATTTTCCTGATTATAATTCTCCAACCTACAAATCTTTAGTACCTTTCCTAGCTCAGATCCCCCAGAAATACCAACTCTTACATAGCCAGTGCCATCTTTTTAGCCATTTTAACATGTTCTTGCTCACAGAAAGCAATCAAGTTCCAGCTCTGTTTTTGTTTTTCCTTCTTAATCTTTCTGTGTACAACATCTGTCCATGATTTAGCTATGCTTGTAACTATTTTATTCATTTATCATTGGATTAAAACTTTTGTATGAGTGTGTGTGTGTCTGCATATTCATTTATTAAGGACCATAGCAAATACTGGGCTTACAATATTGGACAAAGTCAACTATGAATACTCCTGTCTCATCCTAATTGGTTTTAGTATGAGATGACTGAAATTAAGGAACCTTCTCGTCCTTGACCAAAATTCTCCAAGTTGCCAAAAACTGAAAGAGATATAAAACTGTGTCTTTAAGCAATTTCCATCTGACCAATGGAAGGTTGGGAGAAATTACTACATTAAAAAAAAATTAAATTCCACCAGACTAGTGAATTATAAAGAGTAGGAGAAATAAAGTTAGTGTGAAGGGCAGAAGAATGCCAGAAATCATCAAGCTGACTTTTTGAAACTCTTTTGATATAAGGAAAGGAAACTCTATCTACTAAATGTCTGGTATGAGTTTGTGTTCTTTAAAATCAAAAATATGAATTTTAGGAACAGCAGAGGTTGAGAACAGAATATATTTATTGAGAGAAAAAAGCTTCCGTCTGAGAGAGAGAGACAGAAGGGGTTCTGGGTGGGTTGCTGACACCTCTGTCTTTCCTAGAGATTTTATAGAGCAAAACCTCAAGGGGAGGCAGCTTCAAGGTGGGAAAAGATAGGTATGAGATGGGACAGAAATGTGGTCGACCAATAGGATTCACTGCTCAGCTAAAATTGATTAAATTGGAGACAAATGGGTGAGTCATGTAGCAAGTGGGCATGTGTATAGGACAGTGACCTTCCTGTAGGGGGTTGGATTGGTGATTCTTGACTTTCTCAGGGTGATAGAGACCTATTTAAAATGCCAATTCCTGATGTTTATCTTAGGAAATATATGTGGGTGCATTGTTTTACCTCTTGAGATCTGACCCACAGCTAAAGTGTCCCTCTCTCCTATAGTTGCAAGGTATCTGATTTTTGCACTGACTCCTTTGAGGGCCCTTTCCTGTCTGACTGACTGCCTATAATACTTTTATTTATCTCAGCTGCCTGTAATACTTTGATATGGTAAGACTAAGTAGTTTTTATTAATTCCAGGTACCGATTATTATAATTTTAGGCAACTTTTAAAACCAGTTAAATCAGAGTCAGATTTACAAAGATCAAGTCAGTTTAACAAGATTGCATCTGGAAATGCAGTAGAAGTGTGATATACACAGCTTAGCATGATGTTATAAAATAGATACATAGCAACATTTAAACTTTTTTGGCATTTCTCCATGGAAATTCACATTTACAATTACCATAGTTACAGACTCTAAACTTGCACAAAATGAATGCACTTAAATGTCTTAAGAATTGTGAATACAATATGGTGATTTTTTAAAACAGTTCTTTCTTGGCTCAGTATCTTGTGTTTGGTATAAGTGGCTGCAGTCATTTATTAAAAATAGTTATATGGTGTAGCTTCAATTCCAAGAATTCTGAAAATTCCCCTTTGAACTTAAATTTAGGTCTGATAGGAAGTCAGTCTTTTTAGGGTTGAAATATTCCTTCTGCTCCATCGAACCAATAATTTGGTTAGTCATCTGCCTTACACATATTATTGGGGTAGGAAGATCAAAGGATACAGAAGAAATAACAAAAGAAAAAGGCTTTATATCAGTGATGACTGGTAGGCCCAGTGATATAAAGTGACATACACTCTATGGGTATAACTGGAAGAAGGCATCAATGACAGTTGGATGAGACAGGGTGGAGAGAAGAAATGCTTCAGGATGGTGAGTTCTTGTACGTTGTCAGAATCTTCCTTCCCAGTATTTTTGTATGCAATGGAAAAGGTGCTTTCTGTCTCTTCTTTCCTATACCCTGTTAGTGAGTCTTGATTTTATCCATTAATTTCCTGAAGTATAATAATCTTTCTGGAAGATCATGGAAAAATAGTTCAGGTGATAAGTGCTTAGCAGCACCAGAGAGTTTAGAAATTTTCACACTTACACTTATACCATTGAGTGTGGCAAAGAATATGAAGATTTTATTTGAACATGTATAATTCAGCAATATTTTGTAGAAACTTAGTTTACTGTCTGTTTTTTCTATGTATTTCTTAAATTTAGGTTTATTTACATCTGTTACATTCTTTAAACTACAACAGATGACTGACATTGTTGGAAGTCTTAATCTTAAGTGCATAGCAAAGTAAACACAGCTCATGGTCAATGTGAAGGATTCTCTGGAGATTGAAGAATTATCTGGAATAACTGATATTTAGTACATCACACAAATGCTGCTCCAGGAGTGCTTCATAAAAGAGCTCTGAGGGGAACATGAAAATACCAGTCATGGTCAGATTCTAGGATTAAGAACCTGTGTGTTTTGAAAGTAAGATTTATGGCAGAACACAAAGAGCTCACTGGATTGAAGGATATGTTAAGTCACATGTCTGTTGTTGCATAAAATTGAATAGACAAGGTCTACTCCTACAACACAAAGTGGACCTGTATTACAGTATTCCACTTCTGCTTTAGGAAAAAGGTGTTTTTCCCTGTAGCTTTAGTTATGAACATAAAAATATAACATAGGCTATGCTTTTAGATGTGAAAAACTTTTAAAAGCCATTCCATCCACTGCTAACTCTTTGTCGTTGAGTTCAAAATTTGAAGTACTTTAGTAAACCATTACTCCAAAAGATGAATGGAACAGTCATATAAATTTATAATTAGAATAAAATGTAATGAGTATTATAATCCAAACAAGAGTCAAGTGCTTAGGAAGACAACAATTCTGTGAATAAAATAAATCAAACATTTGACACAAAAGTACCTTTTTGATTGTTTCGACATCTTTGAATAGGCAGTGAAAGTTCAGTGTGGAAGAACCCTGAAAGGAGATGGATAGGACAGTTATGATCCTGTCCTTTTTAATTACCATGTGGTATGTGAATAAAATCAATGTCTTGTTGGGCAATATACATTAGTGGTGTGTTTTCTGGAAAATTCCTGAAGAGGATCAGTAGCACCCTACTGGGGCAGAACTGAGAAGTTCTGGGTTCTATAGAGCAGAGTATATAAAGCATATGCTTCATATATTAGCACAGTCTGGTAACTCCAGAATTATTGAATTGAGTTTGATTGTTGGGATAAGTCCCATATGACATTTTTTATACTTACATTTCAAGAAATATAAGTTGAACAGTAGTATATTTATAACAATTCATAAAACATGAGCAGGTAAAGAAAAATGTCATAAGCGATGAAGTATTAAGTTTGGAAATGAATGCATTTGTTTTTATTATGTCAAGTAGATATGAAAAGAAATGCTAATAACAATGGGTTTCCTTTTAACATCTTGACAACTCCAACTGTTTTTCTTTATTGGTATTAATTTGCCACTAAGTTGAAACTAATTTTCTAAACATCAAATTTAAATTAACTAAAAGGTTTTCACTTAACATGAGCAAGTCAACGCATTCTAAAATTAAACTAGAGAAAAAATAAACTGCATTTATACAGAGTAAACCAAATTGGGGGAAAATTTCCATAAAAGACTTCTCTTCAGCATTAGGTGTGATTTTTAAATTTGGTTCTCCAAAATTTGTTTCAACATTCTTTACCAACCTATGTAGGTCAGAGAGTAAAACATTAAATTTAAAATAAATTTTACATTAAGTCTGGAGTTTCTCTCACCATTTTGCTATAAAGAAGAAACAGAAATGTTCCTATGAATGTGTAGGCTCTGCAATAAGTAACCTCTGAATGAAAGATAATCATGACTCTAATTTTGTATTACTGATAATGTAGCTTTGTTTTTCTTTTTTTTCTTTTTGTTGAGCCATTCATTCATTCATTCATTCATTCATTCCCTTCCATTTATCTGGACCTGTGGCATCTTGCTTCTTTACTAATTCTATTTTTCTTATCATTCTTTTTCTAATCATCTCCCACCCTCTTTACTCCAATCCAACCTTTATTCTTTCTTTATGAGGTTCGAGGTTTCCAATGAATATTTCAGATTGGCCTGGTTTAAATCTGATCTCTCCTTTCTCTCCTTCGTACTAGCCAGGGATGTTACACACTTTCTCTGTTCTAAAAGAATAAGAAAACATGATATAAAATAAAAAGAATGAGAATAATACAAGGTTCTTGGGAGTATTTGAGGACTGGTGTTTTTGTGTAACTGTATTTGGCACCATGATTGCATGCAACTCAGTGGATAGTGTTGAAATTGTTAAATAAGAGATGGCCCAGGTTGCTTCCCTACCCCACTGGCAATGTCTCTGAAGTGCTTTCTGTGAAGAATAAAAATGGTGAGAAGGAAGTCGGGACCTGTGCAAAGAAAGTAAATGTACAACTGATGTGACTTCGTTAAACTTTCCCTGTTAAATTTGTGATTTGATGGTTTTTTTTTTCTCTTTGGTGGCAATAGTCTTTGAGCATTGGTTAATTTTTCGAGGAAAAAAAGTGTGTATGTTTGTTTCCTTTGTATTCTGTAGGAAAGCAAGAGATAAGGGACTCTGCAGTGTTAAGTTTATATTGCTATGTTTGTGGTAAGTCAAATCTTTAAACATAGCCAGACAGGATGTATTTGACTTGGTCAGTTTGCAGAGTCCTTTACATCAAAAATAAACAAACAAAAAATCAAATTCTAATTCTTTCCCTTTCTTGCGAGAAAGAGGTTCACTGCTGAAAACTCCAAATTGTGGTGTAGAACGCTTGCCCCTTGATAAGTGCTTACTTTCCATCTTGGGGGGCTGGGGTGCAGGGATGTAAGGGCAAGAAAAAGTGTCTGTGTCAACCAGTCTGTACAGCTCTCTCCTACGTTATCCTCTCCTCTTTTTCTCCACCCCATGCACCCTTTGCTGCAGTGACGGCTGACTATCCCGTTGCAGTGTGAGCTTCACACACCCTGCCCAATCTTTTCTCTGCCCCAGAGGCTTGTATGTCCTTTCATGTGCATGTGTTGAAATACTCATTCATTCCTCAAGGCCCAAAACAATGTCCCCATTTCTCATTATTCTAGACCTAATATGTCATCCCTTAATCTATGGGTTAGGAGCTCTGTGTTTTTCTCTCTATTATAAGGACAGAGATTTTTGTCCTGGATTTTACAAAACAATATTGATATTCCAAACTGTCTTATGCATTTCACTAGAATTGGTTCCAATGGTGTGTTCCCAGTGCTGCTGTAATTTATGTTATGCCTGGTATATCTGATGTGCCTCCCTGCTTCCTTAATGCTAACTGCCTGGAAAATGGCCAGGAACAAATACGTCATCATTATTTAATATATCGGGTACAACGCCTTTCCCCTCTCATGTCCTAAGGATACATAAATGATAGGCAAATATCTTTCATACTTTCATGTCTCCCATCTCTGATTTTAATCCTTCACAGCCCACTCAAACATTAGCAACTCAGTAATAAAGTGTTGGAATGAACTGATAAAATAAGACCAAAGGCCAGGCTGCTTACTGACCCAATGGTAATGTCCCCTGGGTCCCTCCTTCTGTGAGGGAGCTGGATGAGGGGATAAAGGAAAGAGGGAGAAGTCCTGACCTATGCAGGAAAAGTAAATTTACAAGTGGTGAGGGCAGTTCTAACTGCAGTGGAGTTCAGTACTTTTATCTGAAGCCATTTATCAGGCTCTCTTTTCCTGTAGGGTAAGCATCCTCATTTGGCATTATTTTCAAACCCCTGCTCCGTGTCTTCTTATAGATTACTTCTGACCTACTGATGATCTGGACCTTATGCATCATAATTCTTGGTATGTTTCTAATCAACTTAGAATATGAAATATATATATATTTCCTCCACCAAAACCTAATCTCTAAAATTTACCACTTTATTAATTATAAATACAAGCAATAAGCCTTAGTAGGATTTGTGATATTTTCACTACCAAAAATCACAGATATTTCATATTGCATTATAGCTCCAACTTTAAAGTTTATGTTAATCACTTCCCACTGCTAGGACACTTATTTTTAAAATTTAAATAAAATTAAATATAATATTCCCTGTATTCACTGTATTTTATTTTATGCTTTTAATGCCATTATTCTAAGAAGTACATTTAACCAGACTTCAAATTGTTATGGAAAAGGATAAGATCATTTGCTTAGTTGGATGTAGAGCATATGAATGAGAATATATTTACTTCCATTAATGCAAAGTTAGACTGCATTTCCTTTATAATTTAAATGTTATACTAGCTATAGAGTATGTATATATCATATTATTATATAAGATATATTGGGGCTGGTGATTTAGCTCAGCGGCATGAGCGCCTGCCTTGCAAGCAGGCAGTCGTGAGTTTGATCCCCGGTACCGATAAAAAGGAAAAAGACCAAAAAAAAAAAAAAAAAAAAAAAAAAGATATATTATATGCTATATATATATATATATATATATATATATATATCACAGTTTCATTTGATAGAAGAGTTTCCAAATGCAGCATCCATATTTCAAATCTTCAAACCCTAATCCCAAAGATAAGCATGGTTGTCGGTATTATTCTAGCTGCCTCACACGATTTATATCATTCATCTTATTTTTCATTGACTTTTAGAAGAGATTTTGGTTAAGCAACTTTCCAAATCTGATCCTTAAGTCATGTTTTTCATTTTATAAATTAATATTTCAAATAAACTTTTGTATTGAAGTTTTATCCTTGCAAATTGTTATGATTTTTTGATTTTTAAAACATAGCCAAATCTTTTAAAATGCCAAATATGTTTCCTAACATATTAGTTATCACTTTCATGTCTTTGTAATTGTTAAATTGTCCTTAAATCATTCTAGGAACATGGGTTAGGTGCTTGGCATTTGTCATAGTCTACTCTAAGCACATTACATGTAATAACACATCTCTTCTAATAATCTCATTATCCTTATTAAATAAATTCAGTTATTCTCTCCATTTTTAAAGATGAAAACTAAGGGATAAATAATTTAAATAACCTGTTCAAGGATTGCAACTAGTATTTACCTCAGGGTGAACATAAATGAGCATCTCAGAAAGTAAGTCAGCTTAATGGACACAACTAAAATAATGTGGATAGATGTCAAAGAAGACAACTTGATGTCAGTATTAAAATTAGTAATTAGAACTATCTCAAGGCTTAAGACTTACTGTCTCTGTGTTTGAGATGACCCCTCATGAATGCCTATCATAAATGTTTCAAAGAGATTCCTGCTTGAGCAGAGAGACTGTTCAGATGACCTTTAACTCTCTTTTTATTCTAGGATTCTGTGGAATTCATCCCTGTAGGTAAAGTGACATCTTTTATATTATTGCTTTGTCTGTGCCAGTTTGGTCTTAAATAATCTTGAAAGTGTTAGTGCTATAATTGACTGCTCATAAAATTAATGGTTTATTCCCATTTTAGTTATCAGTAAATCTTGAGACATTGTTTTGAATGTCTTCAATAAAAACCCGTAAGATCTATGGTTTGAAATTTTGAAATTGGAGTTCACAAATGCTTCACTGAGTTGGAACTATTGGAATTCTAAGTGTACACTGCCTTCTTATGCACCTTCCATGATTTTCCTGTTATTCTGGGACCCCTCAAGCCATCCAGCTGTGTCAATTAGGCATGTGTATGCATATGATCTCATTCTGGGACTCTCTCTCAAATATTTTAATCCTAGTGAGAAAGTAAAAGAGATTGTCAGTCAAATTGCATTCAGTCTTACATTCAGGCTGACTTCCTGATGGTATTTAGCCTACCATATTTTGTGTGTGTCCCTGAATATGAAAACCAGTGTTTATTTTCAGCAGTGAATTGGCCATCTGACCAATTTTATTGTCACTAACACAGACAGCAAAAATCCAAATCAAATTTTCTTTGTGCTAGAGCATCTTCAAACGCTGAAATTTTTGGCAGGATTATATGCACTACTCTTCCGCTGAGTTCTGCAGACACCTCCTTCAGCTTGTAACAGAGCTATGGACAAAATGTGGCTAAGTGGAATTCAGAGGAAGTGACCATGGAACATAATTCATCCTATAGTTTGTTATTTTTTATGAGTTCTTTCTTTTCAATATAGCAGGAAGTGTATTGATTTTTTTTTTAAGTTTTTAGTATTCTTTTGAATATCCTACAGAGGATCTCACTAGATCCTCACCTGTATGATGGTGAGGTTTATGGAACTGGAGGAGCTGAAAAGATATCACTCTAAGTGACCAGTGGGTGGGGGTTCTCTGGTCTTGCCATACAGAATATTCACAGCTGAAACCTGTTCTAGTGGCTTGCTCTGCCTTTGTAGGAATTCAACTCCTATTTTTCCTATAGGCCTTGAGAAGTTTTACCCAAAAGAGTTCAACATCCCAAAATTTGTTCTCTAAGATGAATCCTCAATTGAGACATTTGTGCCAGAAGCATAGAAAGTAGCATTGATGTATGGAATGCCCTTAGTATGAATATCAATGTTACATGTTTCCATTTTTAATGAGAAAAATGTGTTAGAGTAATTTTTGTAGCTAAAATAATTTCAAAAAGTACAAGCTTTTTCTCTACTTAAGTGAACAGTCTGAAAAGTGTGAGACCATATTTTCCACCTGTGTCTTGAGAGATCTTCTCTTTCCTTTCTTCAGAGCACTGTTTGCCTTTTATTGTCTTCATCATATTTTAATTATTGATGCACACATATTATACTAAATATCTTATTGCTATATTCATACTCTTCCTCATTGATTAGAAATGAAAACTACAAAATTGATACATTACTGTGGCAAACATGAGACCCAAATAAATTCAAGCTACAGATTCTGGACTATAATAGATGAATGGTGAGACAAGAATTACCCTGGTTTCACTAAGGCATATTTTTCACTCCTCTTGTTTTGTGTCCTTTCTTTTCTGTGTTTTCTTTATTTTCTCTCCCCAAGCAAACTACCTTGATTTATTCTCTTTTACTCCTTCAGAGTTCAGACCTTTCACAAAAGGTATTTAACTAGAAACATTGGATAACAATTATTTCTTTGTGTTGTTGTGTCAATGTAATTTTGAATATTAAATTAACTAAAACTTTTACAGTTTGGATGAAACTATCTCTTAAGTTAAAGTCTGAAAAGGGTCAGTTTTCTTTGAAAATGTCATTGTGAAAACAAAAGGACTTAACTTTAAGAGATGAAATGAGTGATAGAAATTTTCTGTACATGAGAAAAATTTTACTTTTAAAATTATAATTAAAATCATCCATCAAAGGGAAAAATATTTTAAGATATAAATTAGACCATTTTTAGAAATACCTGTTGAGATTTGATGCTTGTGTTCTAAGGAAATAATACTGAGGTGTTTTTCTGAAGAACAAAAATTAATTTGCTTTTTTTCTTGACTATTGACTTTCTTAAATCACTAAGTTCATTTATAGCAAAAATATCTCATAAGCTAATGAGGTTATTGAGCCTTTATATTTACTTAAATATTGGAGAGTGTTTTTAATATGGGTAAATTATTACACGAGATATAAAAAGCACACACTACTGTTAAAAGATTTTTGAGGTGAATTTATGATGTTGTGTGAGGAAATCCAGATGTCTGTATTTGTCTATGACACTAGGTAATGTGGTTATGGCCAATGTATAATATTATTAGAAAAGACCCTAAGGAGAAAAACAAACTTCTCCAAGTGTCAACACAGAATTGGGCTGTATGAGGTTGATCTCATCCATAAAAGAATAATTCAATAGGGAAGATAGTGGGCAGGAGTGCTAGTTGAGCATGGTATAGAAAGTGTGCGGGAAGTAGAGCTAGAAAAGCATAATATTTGAGAAATAGCAAGGAGACCCATTTTTCTACAGAATGGTGAGTGTAGGATGCTAAATTTCCAATTTTTTTTTTTTTTACTAGGAAATCCTTAAATTCTTAAAGGAATGGACATGTGAAAATTTCAATGTAAAAAAGAAAGAAGGAAAAAGATGCAGAAGAGCTTCGCTGACTGCAGGAAGCTCAGGATGAAACACTTAGATAATTCAGTGCTCTTGCTATCAGTGGGAGTTTGGTAGAAAGTTTCTGCCTGGTATGTTCTCCTGTGTCTCTTGTGTATTTACATCTCTGAGATTTTTCCTGCTAGCCAGACTCTTACTTTAATTCCCAACTCATAGAATCTCAAGTGTAACTGTATTTCTAGGTTGCAGAAGTCCACGTGGACTCTGGCTTGTGTCTTTTCTGGCCAGTTTCTGATCTTTATTTCTGTCTACTTAGTTCTTCTCCACTTTGAGTTTCACCCAACTCCATAGCTTCACGAAAATCTAGATATCCACATTGGCCAAGAAAATCCACCCATTGTGATGAGAGTGTCATGGAAGTGTATCTCCTTAGGAAAGAAACTCAGGAGGCATTGATGGGGAAAGAAATAATGAACTTTTTCTTATAATGGAACATCAAATAGCAATTGTGATAGATTAGGTACAATGAGTAAAGAAACTGGAAGAAGATTATAGCTTTGGCCTAAATGAGAAAAGATGTATTTTTATAAAGTGGATTGTGGATTTTATTAACTATTAATATGCATGTGACTGTCACAATCTACAAAGCTTTTTTTTTTTTTTTTTTTTTTTTTTTTTGTATCAGGGATTGAACTCATGACCTCGCACTTGCCAGGCAGGCTTATGCCACTGAGTTAAATCCTCGACCTACAATGCATATTCTTATGAGTTTTGCTATTTACTTTCATAATAACCCATTCAGAAAATTTGGATTTCTTTGGTTACTGAAGAAGAAACATTAGGTGTTTTTCTTAAGGTCAAACTGCAAGTTAGTTCAAACTACCAATTTAACACTAATCTCTGCATTCTTTCTTAATTTGTGGTAAATAACTGACCCTGTACTCTTCAAAGCAACAAAGATATTTTGTGCTTGCTTTCCTACTGGCCTTTCGATGAGAACCACATTACAGTGTTGTAATTAGTCACATTTAACAGAATGAGAGGGTAGCGCATGCTATGAATGTTGAGTAGCTTCCTCTGCTTTGGCAAAAGCATCATTAATCAGTTGCCCAGTCTTTCCTGCTGGGCCTAGGTGCCACCTCCTAGTCTTTATCAATGTATTTATCCAGACAGCCATGACTGATGAATCAGTCAGTTTCCCAAAAATTGCATTCACTTTAAATTCTGAAAGTAGGAACTTTACGTATGTTCTAGTATAAAGCTCAAAATAACATCCTCAATTTCCCGTCACTCAAGATAGCCCTTCCTCATTCCACAGTTCAGGCCATTTAACTCCTGAAATGTTAGGTCATGCTCATCAAGTTGCCTAATCCTATGCCTACTAACTGATCCTATGCCTACTATCCTTTATCCTAGGACCAAGACTCTACTTTTCACACAAGATGTAGAAATAGGTCTTCTTTCTCTTGCTCACTTTCTAAAGTTCTGTTCTGTAACCCATTTCCTCCAAGCTGGAATCTTGTCATGAGTTTGCCCTGTAGTCTCAAAAAACTGAGTCTAGTGTCTGTTCCCAGCTTCTTTGACTGGATCTCTGTATATTTTTCACTGTACTATCAAAGTGTACAGCCATGAAAGAATAACAAACACTAGCATTGTGAATGACTTTACAGTCTTGGTAGGGCTGGTTAGGAATGGCTCTTCTCTGATTCAAGTGATGTCAACTGGTTTGTTGTTTTTTTTAACAAACTGTTTAGACTTTTTTCATTATCCTGGTTGCCAGTTAAATACAGAGTTTTGAATTTCATAGTATAGTGATGAAGTACATAGTTTGTATAAGTAGCATTTGCAGTCTAAGCTTATCAGGGTACACAGCTGAAAACAATAAGATATGGCCAATAAATGCTAAAAGATCCTTAAATAATAGAAAAGAAGATGCTTACCTATAATCCCAGAGACTTAATAGGCTGAAACAGGAAAATCACAAGTTTAAAGCCAGCCTGGGAAACTTAATGAGACCTTTTATCAGAATAGAAAGGCCTAGGGATGTAGCTCCATGATAGAGCACTTGATAGCACAGATTCAGTCCCAATATCACTGACATTGATCAATCAAATTACTTATAGTTATTAAGCTTTGGCCTGAGTGCTCTGTGCACTGAGAACTATCTTTCAGGATAAATCATTCCAATGCTTACAACATGGCACTGTACTTCAGAGACAATCCTGAGCCATGGGCTGCAGGCTTCAGTTCTCATCTGTGTGGCCTCTTCCAGGCCCGTTGGGCCTCTTCTCCTGGCCGTGAGGGAATTCCAAAAGCAGAGCTCCAAGACTGTGTGGCACCTTTATGACCAATTCTTAGAGCCACATTTGTCTTACAATTGGCCAAAATAGTCACAAGCTCTATCCAGATGTAGAAAAGGGCACATATACCCTACTAGTACAGGAGAATAATAAAGTTCTAGAAAAGCTACATATCCGAAGATAGTCTTGTGGTGACCTTGTAGAAAATGCAGTCTATCACAGTTTCCCTACAAGAATCCACAGAAAAGCATTATCCTGTGTAATCAGTCGAGAGTGCTGTGCCTGCCTTTTAAGGTACTGACTTCTATATGATGCTGGACCTCCTGAGCTCCAAATTTCCGTGGTTCTCCACTTAGAGATCCACACTCACAATTTATAATGTTGCTGCTGTAACATGTCCTTTTATTTGTCACTCCTTCCACTACTGACAATCGGCACACACCCAGAATGTCTGTCTGACCTTGAAGTTTCTGTTGTGTCACCATGTGAAAGCCTGGGAAATAAGATAACTGAAATAGAAAAGTCATATTTTTAAGAAGAACTAAGTGACCCAGTTTCAAATCCCAGCTTAATAACTAAACTCTGGAAACTTATTTCTGAGTGTTTTTTTTTCTTTTTTTTTTTTTTGACACATGAGTAGAAAACAATATTTATCTTACCACTGTTGGAAAAATTAAGGATATTTATACAATAATGAGTTCATTGAGTATTCTGAAAGACATATAGTACTAATATAAGAAGTTTTTTATTCAAGTATTTCTTTGAACTGTGCTCTGTTTTTACCTATTCCTTTTCCATAATCAATGACACTGGTTTATTTTTCCCTTTTCTGGTAACCTTGAGTTATTAAAATTCCATGAGGGTTAAAGTTCTTTTGCCCAGTTTAGCAGGTTCTCCTCACAGAGAAGGTGACATTTTTATTTTAAATTGCTTGGATTGGCCATAGGGACAGTGGAAGATAAGAAGAGGAAGAGGTCTGATCCTCTGAATCACTTGTAAGTCTCTAAACTCTTCCAGCAAAGCTGCTATTGCTGGAGATGCAAGTCTCCAGCCCCGTTTCTTTCAGGTACAAGAAGTGCATCACTGCCTCCTGTTGTCCACCAGTGCCGCCTCTGTAACTAACGGTTCTTACTGTAATTGGCCATTGAGCACTTGGGTGGTGTCAACCTATTGCTCCCTTCTTCATCTTCTGTTCCTCTTCACATGGAACCAGTAGAGTCACCTAAGTCCAGTATGGAGAGGCTGGGCCCAGTACGCTCCTCAGTACTTTGGCACATGCATGGTGTCTTTAGGTGGTAGCTGAACTACTAAAGACAGTATTTCTATTTTGGTAATCTGCAGTTGACAATTTAGGAACAGAACCATTACTCAGAACTTCAGAGCATGTATAGTAGCTGTTTCCAAGTTTGTACTGTTTCCCAGTGTTCTGCTTTGATGGCACATTGAATGGTTGTGCTGCATTTGCAACAGGGGCATCCAGTGCCAAGGTGGAGGTTATCCACTGTTCCTGTGTGAAAATCCCCCTGGTCTTTGTAGAGAAATTCTGCAAATCCCTTTTCATTACTTGTCTTTGTCAGAGTTGGCTTCCTCCAAGAAAGAGCATTATTTTTACCCCCTTCCTATATCTGTATTTATAGTCTTTTTGCTCTTATCTTGTGCATTCCTTTATTCCCTGCCGCCCTTGGATGAAAAATTTCTGAAAGAAAACAGAGTTTTAACAGACTTTCATAGATGAAAAAGCATTTTTCCTGCTGGGCATGGTAGCTCATGCCTATAATCCCAGCATATGGGAGGCTGAGGCAGGTAACTGCCACAAATTTGAGGCTATCCAGACATACATAGTTCAAAGTCAGCTTGAAAGCACAACAATACCCTGTCTCAAAAAACATACAAACAAACATTTTTTTTTTCTCAGCCTAAAAGAGTTAAACATAATTGGGGGCTTTTCCAAGATTTTACCCTTAGTCTGTGTTCTGCGTGGGATTCTTACTCCAAATACCAGAGCTACTTACCTATATCTGGGTAACCAATGTGATATTTTGGATACTTATTTATTTATTTATTTATTTATTTATTTATTTTTACCAACAGTGTACATAATGCATTGCCTTCTGTGATTTAAGTAGATGCTGACAGCTTCCAGAGGATTTCTGGGCATACTAAAAATACTAGCTTGGAAAGCAACAGCAGAGCAAGCTGTGCATTGTTAATCCTTCCTGTGACACAGCATTGAAAAGAAAGCCTTAACAACTTCTTCCAAGAGATGATGTCCCTCCACATGTGTGTGATATGCAAATGGGTGCCCTTCTGACATGTCTGAGATCTGCTGTAGCTGTGACTGCTGCTGTTTCCTGGTAAACTATTATTGGCCTTCAGTGAATATTCCCTGCTCTCTTAGCCCGAGCCCCGCCATGCTTCTCAGGGAGTAAAAGCTGGGTAGACTTCCGACTTTCTATGCCCACTATGGCTCACCAGTGGCCCCAGGACTACTGTTTTCAGCTGCATCTAGAATGAGAACAGTTACAGCTATATTTGCCAGTTTGGGGCAGATTGTTTTTAAAGTGGTCTTCCCTTCATTTTTAGATGCTCAATACTATAGATTTGCAGGATGGCCTCCATTTCCTGATACCTATTTATCTTCCTTGTGCCCTTGACACATGTCAGTGTGTAAGATTGGATTGTTTTAAAACTTTCTACTAGGTTGCATTTATTTTCAGAATCCATAATGGAAATTTAGAATATTGTATTTAGACATCTAGCTTCCTGAGTAAATTTTATCATCTTCCCTTTCCTATTAGAAATACTCTAGATCTTCGTAATTGCTTTGTTCCTTGTGGCACCCTGGCCTTCACTATTCTTTCCTTTAGTCTGTGTCTGTCTGGTCTCCAGTACACACCCTTTCCTCAACCAGGAACTTCTCATTGTAATTTTCTAAAATGCCTACGAAGTACTCACTGTTTTACCTGTGTTCTAAATCTATTATAAATATTTCACGATTTAGTCTCACCTCACACTGTGTATCCCTAGTTAAAGCAGTAATAAATCAAAGTCCCTATGATTTATATGTCTGTTCCTTCATATGGCAATCTCAACTTTTTGAGACAATTAGAATGACTTTAAATAAACAGCAAATAATTATTTGATATAGAGAATGTTGGGTTTTACCTAGGAATGGTGTAAGTGCAGAGAAGCAAATTATACAAGTATCTTGTCCTCCTTTTGCCAAGAACAGAAGTGGCAAATAAATGGAAGGTGTAATTCCTGTAGCTCTAAACCCTTTTATGGAAAATTTGAATACTCCCCAAAATTGGAACTGGGCTCTCAAGTTCATAATTTACATTAGAACACTATAATTCCTGTCCTCCTGCTTATTTTCCTCTATGATACCTGTTTTGATTTTGTTCTGGGCAGTATTTCAGTGGTGACAGAAACTGCAGAACCAACTTTAATTTCATTTGGGATATAGGGTAAATCTCTCTTGAGGATTTTCACTGTGAACAGAACTAAATAGTCCCATTCACCATGGAATGTATCAACTGCCTTTAGTTTTCAGACATGTACACCTGAATGCTAGGACATGAAATAAGTAGACACAGACATAGAAACCTGGCATCTAGACAAGAAAAAAAAAGTATAACCAGTTTAGGATTTGGAATGTGCAGTAATGTACAAATATCACATATCAAGTATTATACAATGATTTTTTAAATAAATACTCTGGATACAAAGACAAAGATACCAAATAAGAGGGGTGTGGAAAGGAATGACAGGTAGATATGAGGGAAAGTTTTACAAAATGGTAGAATTTTAGCTAGTTTCCAAGGTTTAAAAGTATTGGGTGGAAGGGTATTTATTCCATGGAGCTCTGGAGGAATAGAGCAAAGAGCTCTAAGATGCAGGTCTTGCCTTGGAATGATGGTAAGATTATTTTATTAACAGCCTGATCATAGGAGGCAGTTAGGCAGAGGACAGCTTGTTGAGCTCCTGGAACTGGTCATGCTAGGGATTTAGGATTCTTCACAGGCAGTACAGTTTGTCAAGGACATAAAGAGTAGCCAAAATAAGGAACTCTCAGTGAAAATCTGACAGTAAAAAAAAAAAAAAAAAAGAAACTTTTATGCATTTACGTGACCAGTAACTCTTGACTTTCTTATTATGAATGGTCAAAACCTAATGGTGCCTATCTTGAGAAAAATAAAAACACTTTGAAATTAACAGTTTTTCAGCTTCATCACTCTTTAGTTTAATAGACTGCACCATGAAATGCATAAGCTCTGTCTTTTGTACATTGCCTCTCACAGTGCAAATGAAGAAGTTCATCTCTTTCAGATTTAAGCTTAGTAACTGACAGGTACAGACTCCCACAAGCAGCATTTAACTGCCTGTAAACTGATATAAGAATGTCTCCATGCCTCCAGGAGGAAATGTTAGTGTGTTAAATTCCTTTTGGTTAAAAGAAAAATAGTGGGACAGGGGTTTACTTAGCTATCAACTACTTTCTAAGTCTTGCAACCGGTTTAAAAGCCTCACCTGGGATTTCAGATCAGCCACTTCATCCTCTGAGGATTGAGTCAGTGCTAGTGAAATTAATGTACGAGGGGCAGAATGAGAAGACATAACTTACCTCCTTTGGGGCTCAGTTCCTATCTAGGAGGCTGAGTGAGTCTTATCTCTAACTTTTGAGGAATGAGGCTTAGTTCCTAGAGATTTCTGTGTGAAACCAAGGCCATGCATCTCAGGCTGTACTGAGCTTTGGATACATGATCCTCTTGTTCCATCTTTTGCAGTTTTCCAATCTTCTTTTAAAAAGGACAACTAGAAGAGTGAAGCACCTTAAAGGATGAAGTGCTTGAATATCTGCAGGAATGTTACATAAAATGGCAAATTGAAAAACAAACCCAAAAGCCATGCACATTATGTGCTTTGTCATTATGTCTGGCGTAGATTTTCCATTTTCTTCCTTTTGGAAGACACTTTATTCTCTTGTAATTGTTCTGTTTCATTGAGAGCAGCCAATCATAGGCACATTTCTTTAGCCACAGATGATTTTATAACGGGTTCCTGAGTCAAGCCCACCAGCCCAAGCTCTTCCCTGAGGGTTTTCAAGCAATGTTTGAGAGAAAAGAAATCATTTTCTGGTGTTGACTCTTTGAAAACTGCGTTTTGGTATCAGCTATTAGTGGTCCTCTTTCTATGTTGTAGCTGTGCTACATGGGAGAAACTTCAGACAAAAATTTAGATGGAGAAAAGCATTTAAGAGTCTTTCGTATTGTCCCTGAGATCCCAAATCTTTGTTCTGTCATGATATGACATAGCTGTATAGTCTAATTAGTTAAAATGACTAAAACTTGAAATCAAAGAATTCTTTGTGAGTAGTTAGAATTGGTATTCCCAGCCTTCTTTATTTTAAATCTCTCTCTCTCTCTCTCTCTCTCTCTCTCTCTCTCTCTCTCTCTCTGTAAATATATATATATATATATATATTTTTTTTTTCTAGGAATAACTGAGCTCTCTGTTTAAGTTTTCCTTTTTAATGTTAACTAACTGTTGATAATTGGTCACTTGCCATGTCCTTAATGTATGTGACTTCCTTAATACTTAGGCAAATATTGTGAATCTTTTAAATTCCCAAGCCTCTAAAATTCCCATGGTGTCATGATAGGTAAAGTATAATTTTCTTATTTGTTTCACCATATCCACAAACACATTGCTAAAGGAACAGTGAGCATAATAAATGAATAAGCCCTGGAATCTAATAGCTGGACGCCCTGCATTGTAGTAGGGAGAACAAAATCTTAAATGCTTCACTGGTTACTTTTCATTAGCTTCCATGTCTTTCTTTCTTTTATTAATTATACTACAGCTGATTTACAGTAAGTTATTAATTTTTTGTATATAAAATCAGCTCAAGGGACTGTATTTTTTTCTGAATAAAGTAGAAACCTAGTTCATTTTACAAGGTTTGATTGTGTCTGAGTTCTTTATTAAATCACCACGCTTTCTTTGCATTTGTTCTTAGCAGTTGCCAGGCAACTCATATGATAGTTGGCAAAAAATACTCTGAAAGGCTTTTTTTTTTAGATTAAAATTAGTAGAGGCACAGACCCCTTGTAATGATGAATATTACAGTTGTTCAGATGTAAAATTATCCACTCTGAATGAAGGTTATTATTTAATGTTATACTAAAGGGACTTTCTGTACAATTGCAACCTAGGTCTCTCACCTACAATTTGCCTGAATTGCAAAGGATATCTTAATTCTTGATTTAAAAAGAAAATGAGGTTGATAAAATATAACAATGACTCTTTTATTGGGTTTAAAAAGGTGAGTGATAATAAATGAATCTGCCCAAGCATTTTTCTCACTGATTCAGACCTCTGTGCCTGACAGAGGACTACATAGAATTCTTTTTATTTGAGATTTCCTGTTGGGTAGAATCCTTGAGACTGGTGCGGGGATTCAGTTCACTCGGGTTGTTTCTATGTTTCTCACTTCTGCCTCTTCTCATGAAGAGGCAACCCCACATAAGGCAGTTATTACACTTTGAAGCTTCAAAGGGAGTATTAGTAAATAGATAAAATGAGTTAACTATATAAAAGAACTTCTAATGCTTTCTTCAGGTTTAGAATTTTGTTGTGTGGTATTAGCCACATTTGTTAATTCAGTTAATTTTGCTGTTGTCTGAGATTTGAAACTACTGACAACTGAATCACAATTTCTTTTCAGTTTTCAGTTTTACTATTTGATCCTATTTATTCTCCAGATTTTTTGAATGATTTTCTGGGGCACTTTTCAAACAAATGATTGTTTAGATGTTAGCATTATTCAGGAATCAGGTGTCGACCTATACCCATCTCACTCTATTTATTCTCCTTGAGTAATTTAGTCACCTGAAGTTTTTACAACCATTAGATTGCTTATGACCCTAAAATTGTGTTTCCCTTTGCAGGAGACAGAAACAGACACAGAAGTCACAGTGCGAGTCCGTTTCCTTAGCTCCAGAGATTTTCAGGCAAACTTAGTGTACATGGCATAAATATCTAAAATAAACATCCAAAATGAACTTATGCTCCCTCAATACATTTTCACATTTTCCTGATTTTATCATTTAATATTTTATTTTCATGTAATATCCCAGTTTAAACTTTCAGCTCATTCTTGATTGCTCACTTTTTTCTGTCCCTAAAATGACAAAATAGTTTTCAAATATCTCTCTTATTTTCCAGTTTCATTTCTAACATAACATGCGCGCGCGCGTGTGCACACACACACACACACACACACACACTTTTGACTTTGGTAATACTAGTGATTGAACTAAAGGCCTCTGCATTGAGCTCTATCCCAGGCCTTTCTATTTATCTGTTTTTGAGACAGGGTCTTGCAGAGTCACCTAGCCTGGGCTTAAGTTTACTGTCTTCCTGACTCATCCTCCCAGAGTGCTGGGACTCCACATCTTGCTTCCTATGAAAATTCCGATAGCCTCTTTCTGCATAGCTTAGTCACGTACCTTCAAAGATCAATTTGTGCTATCATACCTTTCTTCTTACATTTTCTTATATTTGTTTAAACAGTGATAGATTTCAATTAAAAGAAAAATGTGCATTTATATAGTAAAATGGCATATGTTTAAAGAGATCATATTTTAAAACAAAGAAATATTTTTGGAAACTAGAGAAGTAATACAGCTTTCCTTGTGAAATATTACAAAGTAGATATATTTGAATAAAACTGTTGAAAAACATTCATTTCATTGCTGTGGAACGAGGGGATGTTTTTATATCCATCTGGATCTGAACTTAGTTATGGTTCATAAATTCATCAAATCCAGGGAATTTAAGAACCCTGCTAACACAAGTCTTGATTTTAAATGTGATCATCTAGCTATTCCAGTTTGAAGAAGTGAAACAAACTTTCAGCTGTTGCTTTTTTTAAATGGTGCTGCATTTCTTTCCTCTACCAGAATTAATTATGAATGAATCTAAAGAGTCTTAGTTCCTGGTCTCCAAAGACAAAATTTCAACATTCAATTTGAACTTCTCTATGTCAGGAATACATATATATTTGGCATTCAACAATTCTGAAAATTTTCTAGTTCATTCAAAACATTTGAGACACCATGTCCTAATACCTATTCATGTAATTTGTCTTATCCAGAATTTTTGGCTTGTTAATTTTTTGCAATGTGGTAGTTATTCTTATATTAACAGTGTGTGTGTGTGTGTGTGTATATGTGTGTGTGTGTGTGTGTGTGTGTGTGTGTGTGTGTGCACATACACAGTGATGGCCACAATAAAGAACAGCTTTAAAAAATGGCTAGCAAATATAGGAAAAAAAATGTCAGGCCTTGTGCCATAGATAATACCATGTTTTCTTTTCTTCATGAAATATTAAATGAGAGAGAAAGAGTTAGAAAGGAAAGGAAAAGAGGAGGAAAAGAAAGAGAACTAAGAAGTTTTCACAGTATAGAATGTAACTCTCCGGGAACATTTGTTGGTGGAAGACTGGGGACTGGAAAAAAAAAAAAAACCACTAAACTGAAAAGTGAATAGAGCAGAAAAAATAGAGGCAGAGAGAACAAACTCTTAAGAAACCTGACAGTTAAAAACAAAGAAAATACAAAGTAGTTAAGGGAAACAGGACTGATTAAAAACAAAAGCAGAGTCTGTTTGTTATTTTCATTTTGTTGTTGTTGTTTTAATTTGTGTTGTGGTTTTGAGGCAGGGTCTCACTGTGTAGTGCAGACTGGCCTTGAACTCACTTATATCGCCAAGGCTGGCCTCAAGCTCACAAGGTGCTGCTGCCACAGCCTCCCAGGTACTGGGATTACAGGAGTGCACACCACACCCTGCTGAAATGCAGAGTCTTGCACAAAAACAAGAAAACTTTCTGAAGACAAGATAATAAATTCTATTATTAAACAGTTCTTTTGTTGCTTTAAAAAATACCTATAATCAGTCCTTTGCTGAAGCAGCACCAGTCTGAGCATGCATAATTTCAATATATCCACACCAACAACTTCCCCACCTGAGCACCACTGGGAATGGTTCTGCATTGGGCAGAGAGCCTCAGTTCAACTGTGCCACATATGGAATTCATTTGGGAAAATCTAATAACCTCCTAAGATTACAGAGAGGTCTTGATTCCTTGAGCATTTTCAGTAGATCATCATTTCCTCAGGCTGGTCCCACATCCATGGGCCATTTGCACTGTCTTCAGTATTGGAATCTAGTTACAGGTGTGCAGAATTTAAGCAGTGGGAAAGCTACTAAAAAGCAGAATGAAGGAAATGTGCTGAGTCCCTGCTCCTGCTTTCCCCATGCCCTGTGTACATTTTCCCAAATCAGGGAACCTCAGAATTTCTGAAGATTTATTATTTAGTGGGCTCATCTAATACATAATAAAAATCTTAATCTTGTTTTATTTTAACTGCTAAATAAAAACTGTGTATTAATGGAGTGCCTTATAATATTTGAATACAAGTAATGTTTAAATCAGGTTAAACATAGCCTTCTACCCCAATATTTATCATTTCTTCATGGTGAAATCGTTCCAGATCCTTTCTTCTAGCCTTGTGAAATGTACAGTTCATTATAGTTATCGATAATCACTTTTTCTTGCAAAAACTCACCAGAACTTTGGTTTTGCTGTCATTATTACTCATTGATCAACCTGTTCCCTGCATACTCTCTGCTCCCTAATTTTCCCATCCTGTTTTCATCACTCAGAGGTTCTATGAAATCACCATTTTAGATCTCACATCTAATCTTCATTTTAGATACAATGCATGCTGTGTTCCCAGGAGATAGATTCCAGATTCTTGTACATGAGGAGCAAAGAATTGCAAGTTATATACATGATGGTAAGGAAAAAACCAAAAACAGCTACATTTATTGAAATTAACAGGGGAAGCTACTCTAGATCTAGCAAGTTCCAGCCAGCAGAAAATTTTTAAAAGTGTCACAAGCAAGAGAGAGAGAGAGAGAGAGAAAGAGAGAGAGAGAGAGAGAGAAGTTGTATACTGCAATGAGGACAAAGAAATGGAGATGTTAGACTTTGGAATGTGAAAAACTGTGTATCCTAACCAGGGCGCCTCTCACTGGGTCTTTCAGCATATGAGTGGTAGGTGCTGGGCATCTCAATTATATCTATGCACATGACTGTTCCCATAGTTCACTTGGTTGTACTTCCATGCTGGTATGCAGCCCATATGTTTAAATCTTTAGTAAATTTTGAGTGAGGGAAGGTCATTGTAGGTCTTGGCAGTGCATCTAACATACACGTTCCCTGGATTGGAGCATCAGGGCTTTCCTGGATCCTTGTTGTTCTTATTTCTGGAGGGCAAGTTGGCCCTATGGTGTTGCCCAAGTCCAGATTAATGCAGGAAGGTTAGTTCCACAGTTCCAAGCATGATTTCTATGCTATTTTTGTTTCTGGTCCTGTCTCATTCTTTTAATGAAAAGATCTCTGGCTACCTTCATATTGCTGCAAATAAGATCTTATTCTTTTTATGGCTAAGTAGTATTCCATTGTGAACACTATATGTATCTTTATCCATTCATCAGCTGATGAACATCCTTTCTTTTCAATGCATAACCAGTAGTGGGATTGCCAGATAATATGATAGTTCTAGGATGTTCTAGGATAGTTCTAGGATAGTTCTAGTTTAATTTTTGAGGTGCATCCATACTGTTTTCCATAGTGGCGGTATTACTTTTCATTCACAACAACAGCTAGGAAGGGTACCCTTCTCTCTACATCCTATCACTTGTTTTCTTAGTGTTTTAATAATGGCTATTCTTACAAGGATGAGATTATGTCATGGTTGTTTTGATTTTTATTTCCCTGATGACTTGTAATGTTGAACATTTTCTCATGTATCTGTTGACCTCTTGTATGATTTCTTTTGAAAACTGTCTATTTTAGATCAATTTTCACTTTTGAATTGGTTTATATACTTTTTGTTATTGAAGTTTTGGAGTTCTTTACATATTCTGTATATCAGATTCTTACTTTGTAATACATTAGACATTTGTCCCTCACTGTCCATTGGAGATTGGCTATCGATCTTTATCCTTACCAAATACCAAAATCCATGGATACACAATTATCTTATATAAAATGGAGTTTCTGCAAATAACCTACACTCATCCTCCCATATAGTTTATATCATTTCTATGTTGCTCAATACCTAATGCAATGTGAATTCTATTCATAGTTGTAATAAGAAAATATCTCTGCATATTCAGTACAAATATATTTTTTCAAATATTTTTGCTTTGAGGTTGGTTGAATTTTTGCATGCATAAGTTGTATACATATATAAAGAAAATTGCAATTTTACAAAAATTTCAGTATTATCATTTGCATATCTCCAAAACTCCAGTGTATTGATGGTGTAGAATAACCACGGTGGAGTAACTGAAGAAAATGCCCAGTGTTAGCCTGTGAGTGTAAGTTTTATTGAGGCTAACATGAACTATTAGAAAAGTATAGAGTTAATGGTTATTTACCAGGAGAGAGGGGTCAACAAGGATTATATACAGGTGGACCAACAAGTGCAGAAAATCCCATGTGGTGGGCACAGGTACACACTGAACAACAGCAGTGGCTTGGTAAAATCCTAAGAGATGTATACCCATCTGCAAATGCGGGGTAAATATTAAAAGCTGCTATTGATACTTAGCAACAGCACCTCTCAGAAAGTACAGTGATGATAGACTAGATAACTTTCCCAAAGAGTGTCTAGTATTCTCTGACTCTGCTATGGCATTCCATGTTGCTCCCTAATGTAAAGAAAAGCTTTTATAAATAACATAGCAGTGATCATTAACTTGTTGTTTCACTGTATAAACAGCATTCCAAAAGCAGCTGACTTAGCAGGTAAACAGGAAGAAGTGTCTGCAGATAACAATAGCTTGTCCAGTTTCCAATATTCTTCTAATAATATTTTTCTGAGCATTTTGGTCTCTGTCCACTTACCATGCCTCCTTGACATGGCAAGAGTCTTAGTTATACAAAAGACTCATCTCAGAGATGTGATAACAAAAGTCTTAGTTTTTCCTCAGGGGAGATACATCTCACATGGGGAAACAGATGAATGTGACTTGGTTAAATCTACACCATTAATAATCAGCTGGCTTATAGTTAGGTATTTGAACAGAATATTGGCCACATGTATTTTATACCATACCATGTCCTATTTAGCATGTGCCACAGAAAATGTCTGTGATAATGTCCATGTCACTCTGTTTGAGAGCCTTTTGATGAGCATGTAGTTTTCTAAAGAAGACCAAGAAGAAAACAAAAGAAGAAAACCACTGGACATACTGACAAGCATGAGGGAAGTGTTGATAGGAATGGAAGGGTCACTTGCAGTGAGAGCAGACTACTGGCCCAGATTAGCTTCCTAAAGGCTCTGAAGACTGATTGGGTACTTTCTTGAGACATAAGGAAAGGCAGTTCATCATTTGTTGTCAACTCCTCTGATGATAGCCCAGTAAGTCTGCAAGGACAGAAAAATTTTCCAGAACTCTAACTTTGTGTCTTCCTCATTATTTGGTTAAATGATTATCTACTTGTACTAATTGTGACTCTCTTTTTCCTTCCTTTTGCTTTATCCGTAATTCAGATTAAAAAACAAAACAAAATTCCAATTTTGCTTTGAGATTGACGCCTTAATACTTTAGACTACTGTCTTGATTGTATTCTTGTTGCTCAGTTGTGGTGTGTGATGCAGGCCAAGTGCAGTATTAAGAAAGCATAAATGTTTTTGGCAAATGCTTCTTCACTTCTATAATGATTTACTAGTTTTTTCAATATAAAAATGACAGGTTATTTTGTATATTGCTTATTAATATGTTTTTCCTTCATGAAATTTATGTTTGGCCTATAAGCATAGACTCATAGCTGGAAGAACCATTGGAATTCTCAGAGCTATCATGAGGTTTATGGTAGTGTGTAAACGCTTGCCTGTGGGACCCAAGCCCTGTATCTCTCCTGTATCTGTCCTATTTTAACTAGAACATATTCACTTTTTTTTCTCTTCTCCTTTGCTATTTCCCCTTGTCCTAATTTATTTAAATTGAAAACAATAGATATTACTGCCAACTGAAATAAACACCAATTTTAAATGTTGGACTTATGATGTCCAACATTCTATTAAAAAGCATTACAACTATTGCTTGGATTGTTTAATCAGCTTTCCTGAAATTGTATTTTAATTTCAAAACTTCTCCAAGTTTCTTCTCTTGTATGATTGATTCAACTTTAGACTTTATACAACTATCTTTACAAGATATACATTAATTCTAAATGTTCCTATTTCTGTCCATGTTTTTGCTTGTTTATCTGTTTGTGGTGCAGTTACCACAAAATGATCCCTAGAGACAGCTTCAGAATCTTGGGCTAAAGTCCTATATTTCAGAATTTCAGGATTAATCATTTAAGAATTCTATGTGTGATTGGGTTCTGGTCATGTGGAGGCCTCTGTGCCAATCTTATGAAGAAGAATATTCTGTAGGACAATGCCAGACGTGCTATCAGGAGGCACTGTTTGCAGCATTCTTGGCCCTGCTTCTCTCTCCATCGTCAGGCTCCTTGATAACATCTCTGTAATCCTTCCAGGTTCTCATATGCATTACAGTTTCTCTGCTTCAAAGATTTTTTTCTCCTCTAAAAAAATTCACACTGAGCAAGTTCATGTCTAGATTATTTTTATGTTTCAGCCCAGAAGCCATCCTGGATTGTCTAATATAGGCTCTTCTATTGTCTTACGTATTCTACCTTGACTCTTTTATACATGTTATTGTAATCATAATTGCCTTATTCATTAGTTGGTTTTTTTAAATTATATGTCCCCAGAATCACTTTAAATGAAAGATCTGTTCTGTTTGTTGGATATTCTGTTTCTCAGTGCTGATAACACAGTAGATGATCTTGTTCAAATTGATTAGAGGAAAAAGAAAGAAAGGAAAGGGGCAGGTAGGAAATAACGAAGGAAGAGAGAAAGGAAGGAAAGGGAGGAGGTACGAGGAGAAGAAGAAAAATGTCAATCAAGCCTTTCTTCTTTCCCCCTTAGGCAGGTTTTCACCATATAGTTCAGGCTGGCCTCAATCTCATGGAGATCTTCCTGCCTCAGCCTTCCATGTGCTAAGGTTTGTAGCATCATGCCCAGCCTTCTTTGAGTCTTTTATTTATTTATTTATTTATTTTGCCACTAGGAATCAAATTTAAGGCTTTGCACTTGCCAGGAAGGCACTTGTGCTACTAAACTGTATCCCCAGCCTTCACTGAGTCCTGTGACTTACTTCTTTCTCACACAGCAAAACTTCTGGACATGGACAGACAAGATTAGCATCTTGAATACTCTTTAGATTAACTAATTAGTGAAAATATCCACCCTATCCTTTTCTTATTGCTTGCTATAGATTTCCTATCTCATTATAATTATCCATGACTCTGGGTTAAATATCTACATTGTGTTGTTGTTGTTTGTGGTACCGGGGCTTGAACTCATGACCTCATGCTTGCCAGGCAGGCGCCTATGCTGCTGAGCTAAATCCCCAGCCCACGTTGTATAATTTTTAGAGCTCTTAGAAATAATACTCATCAACTTCAGCTTCCACAGGATCAAGGTTGTCAGTGACACAAATGTGCTGTGGATTCTTCCTGCCCAGCCGTAGGTGCCTCTTTTTAACACTACCTAGCACCCCCGCATGCCCCCGAAGCTTGGTCTAGATGACACCACAGTTTTTAAGAGCATGTCTCTCTCCTTCACCTTTATTGCAGCAGAATACAGAAGTTTCTTTGGTCCTGAAGTTTGAACTTTGAGAGTAGTGACAAGCCATTTTCTGAGGAAATCAATTCTGCACAGTGAAATTTACTGTTTCAATTAGTGTGTTAGACTCTCTCTTGAGCTATTTGGAATGACCAAGATAGAAGTATTCACTTCCTCATACTGCCTAAGCCTGGGGCATCTGGTAGCATTTGATGGCTGTTATTTGGTACCAGATGTGATCAAAATATGCAGTGAATATTTAAGTAAAAATATTGCAGTGAGAGATGCATTGCCATCATTACTCCGTCAAAATATCCTTCACTACAAAGAGATGTATCTCATGTTCTCGCCACTTTGTAAGACAGTTCTGGATGTCTCTTTACAAGACATAGTAAAAAAGACTGAATATTGGCTGCCCATAGCATCCAACAGAAAGGCAGACTCATGAAAACATCACTTATGGGCCTTACTCACTGGATCCGGTACTATCTGACTTGGGGCCCTTCATTAACGTCAGAACACCATGAGAAGTAAATGCTTGAAATGAATTTAGGACATGGAGGCAGCCAAAGTAGCACAAACAAACAAAAAAGTCAAAAGAGGACTTTCCAGAACTGCTTCAGGAAGTTCCAAGAACAGTGGAATAAGTGTGTTCAAGGGAAGGACAGATATTTTGAGGACAATCAATGTAACTGTGTGTTTTGCTGCAATACTTTTTAAAATTTAAATATTCATGCATTTTCAGATCATACATCATACTGAACTGGGCCTATAAGCATAGAAATGTGCACAGGTTTTCTTCCATATTATCAGAAATTTTATTAGAGCGTATTTTAAGTGTGATACACCCAGAACAATAGCAAATGATCGTACATCGTGAAACAGAGATTTTTAAAGAAACATATTAACTTTTTTTTCAAAATTCATATGCATTTGTTAAGGGAAAAAGACAGTATCTATGTAATTCCCACTAGAAATATTACTTCATGGAAAGCTTCTATTTGAAAGTATGTTAGATAATTACACAGTAAAAATAACCAACATTCATTTTAATGTGGCATAGAACCCTCTTTTCTCTGTAGTTCCAGGCTAAGGTTTTATTTTCATAACAAAACTGTATTTATGAAAGTGTTCTTAGCATTAGAACATTTAAGGTTATGAGATGGAGTTCAGACAGCTAAGAAGAAATAGAAGATGAACGAACACAGAGCCCTGAGAAACCAAACACGTCAGTGGCAGGCAGAGAGGTTGATACACCCAAGAACAGTGACCAGTAAGGCAGAGGAGTGCAGGAGAGTAAAGGAAACTCTGGAAACTGGAAGAAAAGTAAGTTTCAGCTATTTTGCTTACTACTAAGACATTGGAAATACCACATGGTTACAGAGGCCCTAAAGGATTCAACTGTCCTGAGTTAATGGGTTTTCTTTTTTTATTTCTGTGTTGAAGTCATTTCACTTCTCTTCCCTTTTTTTTTTTTTTTTTTTACTTCCAGCATAAGTGAATCACCACTTTTCTGATTCTCTGCCCAGAAAACATATTATTAAAGCACAGCATTCTTCCTTGATAAATCTGAATTCTGCTCAGAGTCCTTTTCTTTACAGTACTCACAATCATCCACACTAATCTGGAAAGAGTGGTCTGTTCAGTAACAGCTCTTTACAGTCTCTGCTGGAAATATCATTTGAATGATTTGCAATTTAATTGTTTTGTAGTTGAAACAAAAGGATATACAAGGCTTTATCATTTAAAAATAAATTGAAATGACAGTTGAGTTTTAGTTGTATTTTCTACCTTTATGGTAGAAAAATGCCATGAAAAATGTTTTCTCACTTTAAAATATATTTTGTTACCACTGTAACAAATTCACCCTGTAAATAAAACATCTCATATCAGTTGCCGTATTACCAATGTGTCTGAATCAGGCTTAACTTCATTTCTTTGCTTTCCTTTCGAGAGATAATGATGAACCTTAATGTGCATAAAATTTGGCAAGCGAAAGAAACAAGAGTAGATGTGTGGGTTTATAATGGGAGAACCTGATTTGTATTTTTGGAATTAGGGGTTAACACAAGGTTTTCAGGCCTGTGGAAATGTTTGCCACATAAAAGGAAGAGTGATGTGAAACTCTGAGATAAAGAAGAGCTTATAGATTTTTGGGGACTGAAAGATCAAAATATTTGCAGAATGGCGAGCAATAGAGATTTGCCAGCCCCAAATGATGAAGAAGTAAGAGACATGATCAAACAGAACTAGCATTGTTAAAATCGTTGTGTCTGTGATATGGAGAAGAGGTTGGAGGGAGTAACTGGTGTTGGCATTGCTGCATGAACTATTCCCATTTAGAAAAAAGATGGTGTTACTTTCTTGGGGAAAGAAACAGAAAGATTGAGTAGCTGCTGAAGATGGTTACATGTTTGGTAGCAGATTTGCTCCTTCTGTCAGCGGCATATTTGTCTGTTTTTCACTGCTAGAATAAAATAGATTTATTTAGTTCCAATTTTGAAGGTTCAAGCGGTGGCCCTGGCTTCTGCTCTGCTTCACTAAGTGCCGCTTTAACTGTATTACAGCATGGCCTTGTTGTGGCAGGTGCACCTCTGGGGAGTAGGGCTCGCACAGTAAAATAGGAACCCAGAGGAGGATTTGGGTGTCAGACTTGCTCTTTCATAACAATCGCTTTAATAAGGGCAAGCAACTCACTTACCAGTGAGTACAGTGATCCCAGGCACCTAATCACGTTGCTTTAAGTCCTGCCCCATGTGGGCAAATTTCCAATGTATGCTCCCTTGTTGGATGGACCATGTTCAAGCCTTTTCATACAAACCTCCTTATGTCCATTAAGAAACTAGATACATGTACAGTTGTTACATTGCAGCAGTTACTATTTCGTAAATAAATTTTTTGATGTTCCAGGGACCAATATTTTGTCTCACCATGACAAGTAAGAATAATAATGTCATTAAAGAATATTTTCTAGTTGTAAGATTTGTTTATAATGTGGTCCGTGTCATGCTCTCTCTCTCTCTCTGTCTGTCTCTCTCTGTCTGTCTCTCTCTCTGTCTGTCTCTGTCTCTCTGTCTGTCTCTCTGTCTGTCTGTCTCTCTGTCTCTGTCTGTCTCTCTGTCTCTGTCTGTCTCTCTGTCTGTCTCTGTCTTTGTCTCTGTCTCTCTCTCTCTGTCTGTCTCTGTCTCTGTCTCTCTCTCTCTCTCTCTGTCTGTCTCTGTCTCTCTCTCTCTCTCTCTCTCTCTCTCTCTCTCTCTCTCTCTCTCTCTCTCAGATTGGCACCAGTGCTATTCTGAACAATGGAGACCAGGCTTTCAGTTTAGCTGTTCTTATTACCTTACTTTTGTCTTCTGGGTTTATTTATCTTCTTAACACAGATGTTACAAAAATCAAAGGATGAAATGATAGTAGAATCATTAACATTGTTAAGCTGTCCTTGAATTTTTATCATAAAACATCATTTGAATGATATTTAAATGAACTGAACCAACTCAGATTGGGTTTCCATTTCTCCTTTAAGAGGTTATAAGTTGGGTTACTATTGCTGAAACAATATTCTTGGCTGCTCAGTCTACCATTAAATTACATAGCTTTCACCTTATCCTTTAAAGCCTATCACATGGAATACAGCTCCAAACCACACCCTGACAGTGCTAGGAGTGTAAGACAGTGTAACGTTAGTAAGAAAACAAATCAGGACTGGTCAGTGGATATTCAGATTATTATTTGTTTCTCTCTGAATCATCACAGAAGAATGCATGCAACATAATGTATGAAAAAAGGTCAGAATGCTTGTATTGTGTCTTGGTAGAACTATTAGCATTGAGTCAATAATGTCATTGAAAATATAACAATAATAATGTCATCTAAAAGAAAAATATGCTTTACAATTGCACAATTCAAGAGAGTGAAATCAGGTGAAGACTACTTTCCTTCTCTTTCTTGCTGGGAGAAGGTACACCCCAAAAGAGCAGATGGCATTCTGTGGGCTGAGGATGAATGACTAAGGATTCATGGCAGGGTCGCATCACAGAGCATGTGTAACTGACGCATTCTGCTCTAAAAGATTTTGGTTCCACAGAATGCTTAAAGCATTGCTTAAACTGCAGTGAGAGAAAAAGAAGTCATCATTCAAAAATCAGAATGAGATGATAAGTGAGGTATGTTGTTGGTCACGGTAATGATTCCAATCCTTGATAATGCTAAAAGCTGTGCCATGTATCATGATTGTATTATAAATAGTAAGGTCAGTAAGACTATTGTATTGTTTGAGTTCTTTATTTATCTTGTTCTTATTTTATTTTTTATTACCCCAGTGTTTCCTGAGATCTTAACTATGTGTCAGCTACTTGTCTAAGCACTGAGTTTATCAACATGAGTAAGGATCCTATCTTCAAGGGCTATGTAATTGAATGGGAGAAACAAATCATTAACCTTGTAATTATAGATGCTATGACTGGGAAAAATCTGTCATTTTATATTCAAAATACATGTTATTTAGATAAATTTTGCATAGCTTTAAGGTAGATTGAATTTCTACTTCAAGGCTAGAAATTGGTTTAGTAAAACAAGACAAAATGGCATCCAGCAAGGTTAACTGAATGACACTGCTTGAGTTTAATTTTGGAAATCTGAAAAAAAAATCAAGCTACCTAAATTCTTACTAAAAAGAAAAAAAAATAAACTAGTTCTTTAAGTTAGACAAACCTTTGTTTGGTCTCAATTTAAAAGCAGTTCTTTACATGGGACCTCATTCAATAAATATTAAATCTGAGCCTCATATTTTTTTTCCACTTAATCATAGAAGAAATTTTATTTTGATTATTTTGTAGGATGACTCCATATAAAACTTTAAAATGAAACAGTTGTACTGAAGTACATGAGGAAAAATGATTTTACAGGAGGCTGGGCAAATATGGCTGAGAAATACTGACTTATGCTGATTCGGGATAATATATAAAAGTTAAATGAATTGAAGAAGCATAATCTTTATGTAACTTTTAAGCTCTTCTCTGTTGTCTTGGCTTCTGATGAGCCTTACTAAGAAAATGATCCTGAAACAATAAGGGGGAGATTGAGATAAAACAGGACATAACAATATAACAATAGAGGTCACAGCATGACTGTTTCAATAACCTAGTACTTCACCACCTTATAACCTGACTTAATAGTAGTTACCATAGTGTCTTTTTCCTTGAAATATTTGGGTAAAACTTCATATACTCTAGCTTCAAATATTTTCATATCAAGAAGCCCAGAATAAAGCCTTTCTAATTAATGAGTGAAAACTTTATAAGGCTTCAAGGCCACCTAATGGGGAATCATGATTACCACATATTTTTATATATTTGAATCATTACTTACATTAGGGAAACTATTCGGTATTCACACATGCGAGATTGATTTATTTCACTTATGAGTATGGTCTCAAGCTGTGCCCATTTATTGATAAATATCTCAATGTGATCCTTCTTTATAGCTGAATAATACTCCATTGTATAGAAATACCACAACTTTTTTATCCATTCCTCAGTTGATGGGCACTTGGGTTGTTTCCAAGATCTGGCGATTACAAATTGTGCTGCTATAAACATAGGTGCACATATATCACTGTGGTATGATGCTTTCAGTTCTTCTGGGAATATGCCTAGAAGTGGAATAGCTGGAATAAATGGGATTTCCAGTCCCAACTTTTTGAGAAATCTCCAGACAGATCTCCACAAAGGCTGTACCAGTCTACACTCCCACCTTCACTAAGATACCCATTCTGGTTTGACTATTGTCTTCTTTGGAAGTCCTGTAATGTTTACAATGCCTAAGTTTTATTGGTCTTGTTCTCTACTGTTTTGTCCAACTTTATAATATCTAATAAGATAGACAATTCTTTTTAAGGAAACAAGGGACAACGTTGATAACCATTGTTGATAAACTTGTACTCTGTTCTACACCATGTGCTATGTCTATCCTTGGTATTGACTGACAGCTTTGTTTTGCCATATTTGACTGTATTCTTCCCCCCCCCCAAAGAAAGTAATAAGCACTAAGGAGTAATAAAATCCAAGATGTGTAAATTTTGTTGTAAAAAAGAGAGGGAAAAAAAAAAAGAAAAAGAGCTCTAACGGATATAACAGCAAGTGTGTTTGGGGGTGTTAAATAGCTGACTTTATCAATGTTTTTGGAACATTGAACACAGCTGTTTGCAGTCTCCCTGTTTGAATGTCCACCTTGTGTTCTTTGATACTGTGATTTGAGGAACTATTTTCAAGAAAATAGTGTATAATCTACTAGCAGGTAATTTCTTACTGTTATGGTTTTTTGTTTTGTTTTGTTTTGTTTTGTTTTGTAGTTCTGTATTGCATGTACCCTTACGCCGCTTTGGTTTGTTTTGTGTTTTTCTCTTTTTCCTCTTAAATAAAAAAAAAAAAAAAAAAAAAAAGAAAATGATCCTGGTGATATTCTCTAAGTGTCCTAGTTCTCCCAGCTCTGGGAAAGGGCAAGTGTCTGCTTAGGAAATCAGGTAAGATAATAGGATTATTTGGCTTTTGTTCTATTGTAGGAGCATTCTGCAGTCAATATGGAGATGCATTCCAATTTGCTAGGCAGGGAGTCTTACCAAGTTTGCAAAGTTAATTGTGATTAGTATTAGAGCTCAGCTTTGTCTAATTGCTAATATTATCCAGTTATTAAATATACTAAAACTTCAATGCAGAGGTTCTTGATGTTAAAAATACCTATAAAATAAGGTCCTGGAAGAAACAACTTTTCTAATATATGTGAGCATACCTCTCTGCTTCAAATTGTTATTTTTTTAATGTGGCCAGGACATCTTGCTAATTGAGCAGACATAAAAAGTGCAGGGAAATCATTTACCTAGTAAAAACTGGAGGCATTGTCTATGGTAGAACTTTGAGTCTCTGTGAAAAGTACCCACTCTCAGGCTAATTAATGCATTCTGGTTATGCCTTCATTTCAGTAAGGTAGAAGTCTGAGGTTTAACTGTGAAACTCTCATAATCCCCAAAGAATTTAATGATACTTTTTCACTTTAATTCTTTATATTTTATTTTATAAAAATATCATCAATTATAATTTTCAGGGATAATGTATCAGTTATTTTATTTGTTTTAGCCTTACTGCTCCAAAAATTGGAAAAGATGAAATTCTCTATTATAATTATCTGCGTATTTAAACTAGAAAATTCTAAGAGCTTTTGTTTTCCAAATCTGGTGCAATTTCACATGAAAAGTGATGTACAGTTTGACCAATGTATATACAGAACAGCCATTTGTAATTACTCAGATGTTAGGACTTTTAACTTTTATTGTTACCATATTGGGATGAGACCAAGAGAAGCCACGTGGTAGTTTATTTCTGTGAGCCCATTAAAATTACTGAGAATGTATGGGCACGGTGATGTACACACAGTGGTGTATACCAACAACTTGGGCAGAAGGATCCCACTTTGAGCCAAGCATGGACAATTTGATATTCAATATTCAATTGGTATTTGATATTCAATTTACTGTATCATCCACACACCTACAAGTTGTAAATTACTAAGATGCACACCTGTGGAGAAAACCTGTAAAGAAAATGTATGCAGCAGCTAATGCTTAGAAATATAAATGCATTCTGTGTATTAAAAATAATTCAGTGGCAAACTTCTGGATATAAAAATACACTGAGTAACATATTTCAACACTTACTCATATGCTAAGAGAATCTCTCAATTGTTAAATTATAGGTCTGGGATAAGTGTTGACTAATCATGATTTAAAATCAAATAGCCCTGAATGTTGTGACATCCATTGACTAGGACCTGAATATTTAACATAATCTGCATGAAACCTTAACTTTTCCTAAGCTGCTTTCATATCTGCCATTGTCATCATTTTGAAATTGAAGATCATACAGCACTTAGCCTGACAAGACTATTAAATATGTCTTATATCTCAAAGAAAGCAGTAAGAATGTTACCTCAATTTATACGATACAGTTTATGAAGATGATCTTTGATTGTGCAGAAGATTTCAGCTCTGCTGTGATTTAAGAGCTCACCACACACTGATTTGCCTAATGATTTACTTTTAAGCCTGGATGTCTTCGAAAACAATTGAATTTTTGGACCCTTGATTTTACGGTAGAGACACATGTTTAGAGAAGAAAAATAATATTCCTTCTGAGGATGGTAAATTATATTGCCCACTTCTTATCATCAAGTTCTTTGTTAATCTAGCAATCCCTTATTTGACAATGATCGAAATTTAATTTTGAAAAGTATAACAAAGTAATTCTCCTATTTGGCTCCTTTTTTTCCTGAACCCAGAAATGAAGATACAAGATTATGAGTGTAAAGATTAAAGAAATAAGGCTTTGTTGAATGCCTTCAATATTCAGGAATTAGCCGACCCAGTATATTCAAGTTTATGGTCATCTGCAGATGTATACTAACATACAAACTTCTGTTTCAAGGATTTTTAGGTTGCTTTTGGTACCATTTGTTTTTGTTTTGCATAGATTGTCCCATATATACATAGCAATTTGGGATCTGAAGAGGGGAAATGTTAGCTCCAGTAAGGGTATATAAAAAGGTTAAAGAAGTCACTTATTTATTTACTATCCTGCATTGCTCCTCAAATATCCACATTTTATTTTAATGTCATAGATTTAAAAAGCCAGGGAATTGACAGGCCAGGAGTAAAAAATGCAAGTAAGGGGAACAAGAGGATTTTACAAATGAGTCTTCACTCTCTATAGTTCCATTTGAGGGTCCTTATGTATGGGTATCTTCTGAGTTTCGAGATTAGTAAGTCGCCATAGTATGCTGGATTGAAAGAAGTCACTGATTATACATATATTTATAATTCTTTAAATAAAAATGCAAAATTGAGGTTATTTTACATTAACATTCCAATTACTTTAAGGTAGTATCATTACACTTAGTTACCATTAAATTTATACTAATTACTGTATAACTGATATTTACATAGATTGCATTTGTTTTCCAGAGAAAATTTTTAATATATTTAATTGTGTTTATTTTTAATCTGTTCACAGGATATGTATACTTTTTACATAGTCATTATAGAGGAAATGTCACTATCTACATACTGGGAAATAACTGGACTGATATCAGAACATCTGAGTTTTATTATACTCAGGCTGAGTTACTTTAAGAAAATCACACAGCCTCTGTTATAGTAAGGAAAACTAAAACATCATGATTTTAGGATTCAACTTGAAAGTATGTTATTTTTCTAAATAATTGGAGTACATCATCAAAAATGGCTAATCATATTAAAACTATTTAATATGTTAACTTTGGTTGAGAATTATGATCCCCAGTTATAGTTTGTTACACAAGACTAAAACAGTCATTTTCAAATATTGTTTACTGTGACCCAGAATAAATGAAAATATACAGTTCACATTGCAATTCAAGAAACATGGTATGCATACATACTACACAACTGCACATCTGAAAAAAATATTCCTACTTATCATTAATCTTGTTTTTTCTATAATGTTCTGTCTGCTTTTGATTGGAAAAGGTGCTGTTTATTATCCATTTCACTGATTTAAAGAGGATATATTTTACTACCAGGAAACAAACTGTTGACAATATGGCCTAAATTTCCCCTAGATAAGTCCTAAGTGCGATGAACATTTTAATACGTTTTCTAACTAACAAATTCAGATATTGGTTTAACAATATTGCTCATTTTAATTTTTCTTAGTGTTGTGGTTTATAATGTTCTTCTTGTTTCTAACATATATTCATATGGGAAAGATAACAAAATCTGGAATTTACCAATGCGTTTTAAAATGTGTCCTCCAGCATTTTAATTTTTACTTACTATTTTTTGATACGGCAAGTAAGTTGCCTAATGGTAGGTAACATTGCATGTTTCCCAGCATGATTTTCAGAATTGCCATTAATTACCTTTATTTATAACTCACATTTAGACTTATACACTCATCATTTATACTCATCATTCTGAAATCTTTAAAAAGGTACTTATATGCTTATTCGTAGTAATTAGGAATAAAAATTCTAACTGGTACAGTGTAAAACAAATGATAATATAGAACAAAATACTAATCAAAGCATTTTTATTAAGTAATCATAGATACTTACTACCCAATAGTTTTATATGCTTCTTTTCCTAAATCTATCTGAAGCAACTTGTATAACTATCTGAAAAGTAAACTGTAAAGAAATAATGATTTTGGTGTGATTTAAGTACCTGTTTATACACAAGTCACCATCTGTGTTTTTTGAAATATGTCAGTGGAAAAGGGACAATTTTTGATCAAAAATTCTAGAAGGGAAATCAGAAAAGTCATGGACTATCATATTAATAGATTTAAAAACAAGTATAATCTTTGTAATCTCTGTTTACATGTAAATGTTTCATACATAGATATACATAGTTATATGGTGAAAAGCTGAATATTAATTTTTTAATTTAATTTAAAGAAAGACTAAACAAAACAGAAAACGGGTAGAAATAATGCATAATTTCAAAGAAAAAAATAAACAGTAACAAATCACTAGTTGATGATTACAGATTGCCTTCTTACAAATAGTTATTCAAGATACTAAAGTGGAGCATATAAAGTGGGGATTCAAACAGTAAGATTGCAACCAGTTCTGTTCAACTATCCAAAAAAAATTAGAAATATGATTGTCAATCCTATACACTTAAACATACATGCAGTTATCCATATCTTCAATTATGTTGAGATTGAATAAGCCCAAGCATGCTAATATCACTCTGAACTAAGAATAATACCATTGCTGGGTTTCACATTACAACACTCCAGGATCAGCGCTGGGTATTTTAGTGTCTTTTTTCTTCAAACTATCTGTTCATTTCATCATGTGTCATAAGAACAGTTTTCATAACTGTTTATAGGTTCTACACATGCATGAGTCTTAACATGTATTTCTATCCTTTCTATATTAAGAGGGAGAAACAAAATAAAGCAAGGCAAAACAAAACATATCCTATAAACACATGAAATGAAATAAACATATAAGGCCATTGTACAAAGATGAACATTTAATTTGATAGTTTACATTTATTTATTTATTTTTGGTACCAAGAATCGAACTTAGAATCTTACTTTTGCCAGGCTGGCACTGAGCTGTATCCCCAGCCCCAAATTTGATAATTTTTATGTCAGAAGTATGAAATTATAAAATAATTTAATTTTTTGGTTGTTTGTATTATTTATATTTTTCAAAATTAACGTGCAACGTTTTATGATAAAATTATTAAACATTAATATACATTCTGTATTTTATATATATATATATATATATATATATATATGTTACTGTTACCTGTGCCCACTTATGAATTTTCATAATCCTTTTTTGTTGATTCTATTTTTATCTCTCTTTCAATGTCTAGCATTGTCTGTATTTTCTTAATTGAGCAAATGATTTGAAAAACATGATTAACATAGCTTTTACCTAGAAGATATTTACAAAAATGGTGAAATACACATGTAAATAATTGGAAATTACAGCATGAGAGCTGCAACCAGACAAGGGACAGATTTGGACCACAGGGTAACTGAACAGTGACTGAAATTAAATGATCATAAAGTGAGTAGAAATAAAGAAGCAGAATCTTTAAAATTAGTCTTTAAAAATGTTTACCAATTTCAATCATGGTGAGGCTCCACTGACATTATTTCTGAATGTCAGTCTTTATAAGTTCTTAATCAATATATATTCTCCTGAAGTTGTAATTAGTTCCTAGCTAAAAGTACTACCTTAAGCCTGTCAGATTGCCCATCTCCATCAAGCACATGTCTGCCATTGGCAAGAGCTGTGATTGCTGTGGCAGGAATCAGAGATTCAAGTTTCCAGCATGGATTTTGGCTCCATTTGAGGACTAATGTTTCAAAATGAGATCCTTTCTTATCTGGCAATCTGATTAGGAAATGCGCTTGGTCACTGTAATTAGAGTTCAGATTTACTGCCTGTTTCTGAGAATGGTTCACTATGATGTTACATCTCTAGCCAATCGTGCCATATTCTCAACTGTACACTAATAGCTTATTAGCAGTCCATCTGCTTTTCTGCATGGCTTTCTGTCTTACCAAGCAGTTTGAGGACATACTTCCTGCACTTGAACTGGCTGGAAAATAGCTATATATCCTTTGCAACATGACCTTGTTGTCACTTACAGATAATTAGGAAAGACGAGTCAGGATATTCTTGTGTCTGTGCGTAGAGTAAGATATCATTTTAAGGCTGGCATATTATTTTCCTTCAGTTGATGAATGTTTAGTGTCATAGCTCAAAAAGAGATGAGCTACAGTCTGCTAGTTTTGGCAGTGTCTGCTTAGTGGGGATGTTTAGCTTGTCCTCCCGAATTACAGCTCCATTTATTTTATCCAGTTTCATTAATCTTCTGAGTACCTTCATGTCCAATGATATGGCTACTGGTAGTGCCGAGTGGAGAATTAATTACAAGTAGACTAAAGTAACACATCTATGGGAGCCAGACCCCCAAATCATTTGGATGTCATTTTAATTAGCGCAAAACAGACTTGTAATAAACTGCAAAGTTCTTTGCAAAAGGACAATCTCTAGAGAGACAAACATGGGAAGAGTACAATGGAAATGAATATGACTTCAGGGAAGCATAGACTAGGAGAATACTGTAAATTAAAACTTCAAAACATGATGCTTCAAAATATGATACGATAGGACTAGGAGTGTACTGTAAATTAAAACTTCAAAATATGATGCTTCCTGTAGACCATATCAAACAGTGGAAACATTTCTGTATTTTCATGAAAAAGAATAAGATTATAGGTCTGAAAAAATTTCAAATGCCAGTAGCCAAATTCAGTCCCTTCTTCTTCTCCTCTCTTGCCTCTTTCTCCTCTTCCTCACCCCCCCCCTTTTATTTTGAGATGAAGTCTTGCTTTATCATCCGTGCTGGGCTCAGACTCCTCCATTAAAGTACTCCTCCCACCTTCGCCTCCCAAGTAGCTGGGTATATTCTATGGAATTGAAAGCCTGAAAAGAAACTATGAACCTAAGTTAATTTAGAAAAGCACAATGGTTCTTAATCTTTTTTGTATTTTTCACTACTGAAATGTAAAACGGCATTTTGTTTTTATTCTTTTCATCAAAAGCATCAACATTTCAAATATGATAGAGTCATTGAGAAATACTTATCCCATGTTTGAAGTGAGAAAATGATTCTCATTATTTTACTTTTAGAAAAAATAAAACTTACTTGCTAAATTCCTTTTTCTTCTAAAGTTTTTCTTTCCTCATCACCTTACATTGTAAATTCAGAGATGCACTTCTAGGCACAAATCTTCAGTTCCTAGAAAAGTATACGCTTTATTCCTGATGTATCCAGAATATATCAAACTGAGGGGTACGGGTGATGATGATTATAGCTAAATCCATAGTGCTCCCGAGTTATTCCAGATGCTAGGGTAGCTTATTTACTTCCCCTAGTAATGCTGTGTGGTAAATCATGTGATTACTGTCATCCTTACATAAAGTCTTTGTTAATTAGCACAAGTACTTGACAGCCACCAGGGAACTGCTATTCTGGTCTTTTAATCCCCACTTGTCTCCGAAAGTCTCTTCATCTAATTCATTTTGTCCTCTCTCAATTCTTAAAATCCTGGTAGTTTTTCTTCATAGGCAAGATGTTGGATGACTTATGATTCCCAAAACATTTCTTTCATAATTTTCAATTTCTCTGTTAATGTTCAATCTGCTTTCCTTGTTGGCATGCCCCATCATGGGTCCTCTGCAGTAAGTGACTATTCACTTTGACACCCTTCATATTACTGGAGTTGCGTGTAGTATGAGTATGGTCATGTCTTTGCATTTCATTGAGTCTATACAACTATTCTCTTTCTAAATTCCCTGAAAATAGCTCACTTTGAATTTTATGTTATTAAGTTATACTGAACATTGTGTGGTAGTCATCACTGCTATATCCCAAGTCATGCTTCCAAGTTTCTTGAAGATTTGTGGCTTGGATTATTGTGGTTCTTTCTTATGTTACTCATACTGTGATCTAAGTGGTTTTAGAGTTGGATTGTCTTCCAGTAACTTGGTCTCTCAGCTCCTTGGCCTTTACTCTGCCAGTGACTTTGCTTTTATAATACTATGGCCACAGATTAGTGATGATTAGATTACTAACTTTGCTGTTATCATAATTACAGACTCTCCATGATCTCAGTTTCTTTGCTTTCTCATTGGACCATAAGAAATTGTCTCTTTCTTGCTTTCTTTCTTTCTTTCTTTCTTTCTTTCTTTCTTTTTCTTTCTTTCTCTCTTTATTTCAAAAGAAAAAGCAGAAAGAGTAGATATTTTCATAAAAATAGTAATTTCATAATTTCAAAAAAATAGTAAGAAATCACTAGTTAATAATTACATATTGTCTTCTTAGTTTCCCTCTCTTTCTATTCAATTTCAATACTCTTTTGATCCTTAAATGACCTGAAGTCACTGATCATATCAGTATCTCTCACACACCTTATGTCCCTATTTTCCATCTTATCCAACTTAAAGTTAAAAGTTGTTCCAATCACATCTCTTACTCACTTGCTTCATTTTTTGGGGAAAAACTAATCCTGATTAAAGACAGCTAAGTAAACACAGCTAGAAAAAAACACTGAATGCTTTGTTTCAATTGATTGTTTTCAGGTTAGAGTTACATTTATGCTTACATTCTCTTAGACCAGTGGTGGCAAACCTATGACACATGTCCCACAGCAAGCTGTTTGAAAGCTCCACCATTACTGTCTTAGACTAGTACTGCATACTTTCTCCTCTCTCCTTTCATTCCATCAATAGTCTCTTTTCCAGAGGATGACCTTAAATCCTATTTTAATGAGACTGTAGATTCAATACTAAAAAACATACTATCAGCTCCCACAACCACAGCTGAACAGTAGCCATCTCCAGTGCTTTCTCTTCTGTGGCAGTGAGTGAGATCTCCATGTCAACTTCTTCATCTCTGTATTTGCAACCCATCTCTCACACTTATGCAAGGTTTTCCTCTAAGCAGTCTATACACTTTGTCCCACAGCATTAATTTTTCCCATTTTACTGCATCATTCTAACTTACAGAATGCTATGTTTTTTCTTCCTAAAGGAACAATATCCTGTGACTCATTTTGCCCCTTCCTTGACAACAAAGTTCTGTCTCCAACTCAATTCAATTGTTAATCTTTATTGCTCAAAGTGCTCTTCCCAAGACCTCTTCACTAATCCAATGAGCACTTGTTAGTTTTATTCCAAGTCCTTCTATTGTTCTTCATTGAACTTTCAGGATGCACCTTCTCCTATATCCTGAGGCATCCTAGTTTTTCTCTTACCTCATTGGCCATGCTCAGTTTCTTTTATGATCCTTCTTTATATCTTCTAATATCTTTAATATACTATGTTTAATCCTTAATATATTTTCTCTTCTTCCTGTACTTACTCTTCTTTTGATTTTGTCCAGTCTTACATTTTCAAGTGTCTTTGACTTTTGGACCCTAACTCTGTACCCCCAGGCAGGATCTCTCTCTAAATTTCAAATTCACATAATCAAGGATTTATTTGGTTATATACTGGACATATATCTAAAAACTGAACTAATATTCCTCACACTTAAGCATATTTTCATATTGTCTTTGGTATTTTAGTTAACACAATCTTTGATTCATTCCTGACTTTCCTCTGTTTTGAGAACACTGCACACCTAACTCATCAGCAGAACCAAGAGTATTTACAGGGTATAACAGGTCACATTCCAGTTCCATGCCTGCTATCTTGGTCTAAGTGGAATGTCCCACTCATAGCCCAAGAGTCACATGCAGCCATGGACAATTAGAAATGAGACCTCACAACAAGCCTAATCATTTAACATTATTGTGTGACATTTAACAAGGTTTTGATGACTTGATTACTGGGTGCTCGCTCAATCCTGAACTACATGGGGCACAGGAGAAGGCTATGAGGAGGAGGACACAGTACAGTGGTAAAGCTGCTTCCTGAGCCCTTCTCACACAGTCAAGCAAATGGAAACCTGTGATCACTGATAGTAATAATTCAGTCTACCTACACATATTGTGCTTGTTAAGAGACATGTTTATTGTTACTAAGCAGAGAGGTAAATATTTTTATTTACTAAGCTTGAATTATTTTAATGTTAAAATAAAATATAAAAGCAAGTTTTGTTATTTATATATATTATCTGTCGTATGTATTTTATGTGTGCCTAGGACAACAAAAGTTTGGATACCTGTGGTCTAGGTAACATCTGTCACCTTAGTTACATGTGTAGCTGTCTAATAATTTTCCCACCTTCTTCCATCTTCTTCTCTCCCTCTCTGTATCTGTATTCATATCTGCATATAGTTCTATCTATATCTATATTTAAATCCAATCTACGTCTATATCATCTGTAGCTATCCATTTTATTACTCAGGTTACCTTGCTGGGACAAAAATGTGTGACACTCACACTTAAAAGAGCAGAGGTGTTTGTTGTGGTATTTTATTTTGTTTTGTTTTGTTTTATTTATAGGCTCATGGTTTCAAAAATTTAAGTCTGCAGCTGACTTTAAGGTGTAAATAACATGGTTTAAAGGCTTGGGAGAGAAACTGTTCAACCCATGCATCAGTGAAGGAGAGTAAAAAGGAAAGGGTCTAATAGCACATTCAACTTGAAACTTTTAAAATAATTAATCCATCGATGAGTACACCCCTACAACCCAGTGACTTCAAAATGCTCCATGTCTGTACATATGAAAAATTTGGGAAGCATTTTAAATCTTTACCACAGCATCTATCTGTATCTCCATATTAATCTATACATATTCTTTGAAGATAAAGAATATTTTTGCTTGCATACTACTTACCAGTGTACTGTGCCTAGAACAATGTAGTTAATCATATGATGAATTAATGACCTGAATCTTAGAAAAGGCCAATAGTCATTCAAGATGTGTGAATTAAAAGTTCTCTTAGACTCAGATCTCTTCTCGTCTATGCCATATTAGTTACTATTATATATTCCATTACAGTTGTTTTCTATAAATAAATCATTTAAAATATTGCATTTGTCAGAGTAAAGTCAATTCATTCTTCATGATATGTGATCTAATCTATGTATATAGACATAGTCATATATACACACAGCTAATATCTTAGAATAAAGTGTAAAATATCCTTCAACCCTAAAATATATCTAAAATATCTTGGAGAACAAAAAAATTAAACTGAATAACATATTGCTTCTACAAGCTATCAGTGTGGCCCAGTGTTTGACACCAAGTTTGGAGAAGTGGAATATATACATCCTTCACTTCTGGCCATCAGGTTTGTAAGCTTGGGATTCCGCTTGTCCTCAAAAGCATGCATTCCTTTTGCTAGTTTGTTCATAATACATTAATCATGTACTAGTGGCACGTACGTTCCCATTTTCATATAGACAACGAAAATTAAATATTTCAATAGATTTAGTGAGTCATTTAATGAATTTTAATCACCATAAAATACTTATTAAGAACCCATTTGTATACAATGTGACTGTCATGTTATGATACCAGATCACTATTAATGTAAATATCAATTTTAATATAAGTATCACATTTGTAATTTGAAAACGTGTTTATATGCTTCTGAGATGATGCCTATTTCTTGAAGATTTTGAGTCAGGTGAATTGCATACTGTATCTACAGGAAATGATTATATGTGTCAAGCAGATAGTATTCTCAGACTTGTCAGTTCCCAAATGTAGGAATAATAGAGCTGGTCCCTCATGAATATTTCACTCGGGAACTCTGCTGCCTCTCTGGTGTCTAATATGTCAACCAATCATTTTGAACATAGTCTTTGCCCTCCTCTGTAGTGATTGGTCCATTGGTCTCAAGGGTGTTTCTACACAGTCTATTTAGTGATTTTCTTGGTCACCTTCTGAATCAATTATTCCCTGCAATATTCAGTTTCCCTGTTTCTGGGACACAGAGCTCCACATCTACTATTTAGAGGAGAGGTTTATTTTGGCTGACAGATTCTATGGGTTAAGTTCATGGTTTACTGGCTCTGAGGAAGAAACAGTAGGATGAGGGACCACTTGAGGAAAGCCACTTATACCACTTGGCCTCAAGGAAGAGAGAGAATGGAGGTTGGAGAACGATACAGCTTTCCAGCCCATTCCCAGGATGATATGCCTCTTCAGAACATGCCCCAATTTGAACCCAGTAGAGCCAATTTACATCTAAACCATAGCATTCTACCTCTGGCTCCAAAAGTCTCATGTATCTCATTGTATAAAAAAACATTTAGTCTATCTCAAAGACTTGCCAGTCTTCACCCTTAGAGCACTCCTGCAAAGTCCAAATGCAAAGTCCACTCTGAGACTTGAGACAAAATTTTAGCTGTGAGCCCTCATAAAATTCACAAATAAACTTAAACCCCTCCAACATACAATGGCACAAGGTAAATATTTACATTCCAAAATGGAAGAACAGGAAATAGAAAGGAATCAGACCAAAGAATGATGAAACCCAGAAGAGAATGTATCATAGTGTAGTTCCATGGTTAGCATCTGCAACAGGCATTGGTAAGATGTGTATTCCAAAGGGCTTGGGCAGCCTCACTTCTATGGCATGTAGGCTGCAGCTCACACATCCTCTCTCTTGGGCTAGCTCTGTCCCATGTCTGCATTTTCCCTCAAAAGACTTTGCATAATTCTATGATCTTCATCTTCCTGGAGTTTCCACTGAATCTTTGGCTTCCCTCTCATAGCTTTACGAATTGCCCTTTCAGGGGCTCCTGACAGAGAGTATGACCTCATCACATTTCTGTCTGGCCCCCCAGAATTTCTTATGAGTTCTATGAGAAATCATCTATGATCCCATAACTTGAATCCTGCATGCATGAAAAAATAGTATTCCATGGACTGCATCAAGGTCTATCATTGGACCAGTTTCTGAGTGTTTGGTGAGTCTGCATGGTGAAATGAATCCGAGGAGTCAGTTCCCTGGCCAGTCCTTCTAGTGCAGGGGGACCAAGGCTTCAGTTTTCAAATGAAAGATTTATAGTTTTTCACCTTCAAGTCTACAATATATGCATCTCGCTGATTTCTCAGATGCCTTTAAGCTATCATTTCAATTGTCCTGATTCAAGTCCTTGGCTTCTTTTCAACACTAATCCTTTTCAGCAGTCTGGTTCTCAATGGCCCCAACTTTGCAGGCACTTCATTTCTGATGAAACTTGACTTTTTTTTTTTTTTTTTTTTTTTTTTTTTAATGTTCTGCCTGATTCTCTTTATAAATCTAGATAGAGGCACCTAGCTGTATCCATGCCACACTTTGAAAGTTTGTCTGCCATGAATTTCCTCCACCAGATTAATTAGTCCATTGCCTTTAATTTCAGCTTCCTGCAAATCTTAGGTCATGGACAAAATGCAGACCAATTCTTTGCCAAATGCATGGCTTCTAGCACAGTTTCCAGTAGAGCACTACTTTCTAACCGAAACCTCATGAGTCTGACCTTTATTATCCACATTCCTATGAGATTTTGTCTTTAATCTCCTGTTAGAACCGCCCACCAAGTTCATACATACAGCACTGCAGGGCTTCTGTAACCAGCATATCCAGACTTGTCCACACCTCTCCCACAAACCAGTTCCTTAGGTTTCATATTCTGACCTGTCTCCCCTCTCAACACAGAAGATTCGTGGTGGACATTTTAGAACTAAGCTATAGCAGTCCCAAGGGATTTTTCTAATTTTCTAGTTTCAGAATAAATCTTACTGCAAGTCAGAAAAGAGATGTTGAACATATTGCCAGTGTCCTTTACAGGCAGAGGGTACCTAACAACCAGAAAGAAAAGACTGCTCAGAGCAATGCAGGAAGAGGAGCCAGGACGGTGCTTCTCCAATACTGAGAATGCAATCCAATATAAAGCCATTTAATGCATGTCATCAACTTACAACGGCTGGCCCCTGCTTGTATTGATCTACAGGTAAACACACTAGCTTCCCATAACTAATTCAATGTTTCCCCTGAGGTTTAACATCAACACTGCAGTTCAAAATCTCCAGTCAGAGACATAGTCTCTTGCTGTTTTTGTTTATTGGTTTTGTTGGTTTGTTTTCCAGAATATTGGTAGGGTTTTAAGGATAGGATACCGGAGAATGTTTTAAATTTTTTCTGTTTCTTTATTTCTCTTTCTCTCCCTGTCTTATTCTGGTTGAAAGAGCTAACAAGTCTTGGAGGCTTCAATCCCTTATATAGTACTGCATATTGTCAAAAACTTTAATATGTATATGAATCCCTTGAGATCTTATTGAAATGTATTTGTGTTTTTATCCGTTCTAGAGCTTGAAGCTCCTAGTTTTCTTGGAATGAAATAACAGCCCTCCACAAAAGACAGACGTGAGTAAAAACAGAATGAATAAAACATTAGGAAAACTCCTCAATGTACAGTCTATATTAAGGGTTAAGAGTGTAAATGGACAATATGCATGGTTCTTTAATAGTCTTGCTTCCTCTTGTGACTGTTTTCGGAAAAGAAGAAAAATGTAGACAATAAGTTGGCTCAAAAAAATATTTTTCCTGTGAAGTTTATTTTGATATTCAGGACTTTATTTTCTTGTCACTTGCTTTTTATATTTTGGTTCAAAGTGACATTCTTATTTAAACAAATGTTTGATATCTCATACTTTACGAAGATAATTGATCAATACAGTATCTTTGTATGGAGAAGCAGTGGTGGTGGTGGTGGTATGTATGTGCAAGAGTGTGTGCGTATATATCTTTAGTGCTGGCTATCTAGATTTATAAAACCATACACTGTTGAGTCTTCTTGACTACATATAAAATTTCATTATGTAATTGATAGTTCTCAAGCATACTAGAAAGAGCTCCTGAGGCTACTAGATAAGCATGAGTTCCCAGCATTCATTGGGGAAGCTTATGCTAATTTAAGATCTGAAGTTTATGATAATTTAAGAATGTATAACACAACAGCGATAAAACAAAATACAACTTTTTCCTGCTCCTGTAAATTTTAATAAGTACTCTGGCTTATGCAGCTAGCATGAAGATAACTCCAGTTAATTATTTGTGGTACTTTAAAACAAATGTTTTGGGTAAGCAAGGTTATGGAGTTTGTTTCACTAAGATTGTATTCAACTGAGGAATTAGTCATCACATGTTTATGTGAAGTTTTCATGATAGATTAATTAGTTGAAGAATATAGCAACACAATAACATAAAACCTCATTTGGCTATCAGTACTTGAAACAGGACTGGTAATGCGATTCTTTATTTGCATAATTTTCTTTAGCATATATATCACCAGAGATTGTAGTATTTTGTAGCTAAAGGTAAGTACTATATTTATGATAATATTTGTTCTTGGAAATTATAGAGTAACTCATTAATTTTCAGGTAGTCTTATGAAATCTTTAAATCTTTTGCTTATCAGCTTGTACTATAATTATTTTGTCTTAGGGATTTGTGTTAAAAATGGAAGTAAATATAAAATCGCCAGTGTACATGTACTGCATTTTTTCTTTACAGAGTTGAGGGGAATAAAATTCCTTATCCTCTTTCTTCTCCCTTATAAAGCCCCTTCAAGGTATCTTTGCTTACAGTGTGACTTAGGCAAGGAAATGTGCTTGTAGACTATCTTGTTTTAGTCTAATTTGTGCCCTGTGTGTGCATATTTGTGTGTATACTGCATACATATTCCTCTATTTAATTTCATTCACATCTGGTATTGCTCATTCTAATTGTTACTGTATCTCAAATCTAAATTAACTTTTAAAAACTGAGATCTCTGATAATATGTTTGTCAGTTTAGGGTGATCATTAACTTGTCTCTATAGTTGTGATGAAATTCAATTTTGCAGTACTACAGTCAGTAAATGTTGTTTTAGTCTAATTTGTGCCCTGTGTGTGCATATTTGTGTGTATACTGCATACATATTCCTCTATTTAATTTCATTCACATCTGGTATTGCTCATTCTAATTGTTACTGTATCTCAAATCTAAATTAACTTTTAAAAACTGAGATCTCTGATAATATGTTTGTCAGTTTAGGGTGATCATTAACTTGTCTCTATAGTTGTGATGAAATTCAATTTTGCAGTACTACAGTCAGTAAATGTTATTAATCAAAATATTTAAAAATTTAAGTGGTATAGTATGTTGATTCAGACTAAAGCATAAAGAAAACATGGGTTAGGGGTCAGTTAGATATGTTTTTGATACTTCTTTATTGTTTTCTAATTGTTTGCCCTAGATGATTTCTATGGTCTCTCAACTACAGCAGGTAATCAATAAACACAATTTGATCCACATAACTTTGACGGTGAGAAAATTATAACTGTTAAACATGTGACATATAGAACAGAGTAAATATGCAATCATGGTTACCATTATCAGGTTTCAAGATTATATGCACATGTAGAAAACATGACCTAATTAAATGATGGAATCAAAGACATCTAGATTAGTATCTTGCTTTGTTTCAGAAAAAAAGACTATAAAATTTATTATATTCATAAAATGTTCAGTACAATGTTATATATTTTTGTATTTTAATAAAAATACCTTATTCAATTAACTTTCTTTATACTTGCCTACACTCTGATTTTACCAGACTGTATTAGTGGTAGAACTGGGAGGGATGTAATTAATTTTAATTTTTTATGTATACACTTATGTAGACTTTGATTCGTACTTAACCTGGCATGTATTTTCCTCGAATTCATTCTTTTCAGATTTTCAGTCAGATGTATGATACTGTGCCTACGTAATACATGGTAATTTAACTCTACACATATACAATATGTATATACACACACTACTGCCTTTTTTTTTTATTATTGATTTTTAGTGTGTCAGAATGGCTCTTAGGGCTGGGGATTTAGCTCAGCAGTGTAAGCGCCTGCCTGCCAAGCATGAGGTCCTGAGTTTGATCTCTGGTACAAAAAAAAAAAAAAAAAAAAAAAAAAAGGTTCTTTGGTTGAGAGAGCTGTAAATCTCAAATTACTGCAAATCAAAGTAAGTAAAAGCTTTATTAGGCTTTGAGAAATAAAGTATATTCACGCTTCATGATGTCAGGAGCTAGGTAGGAACTTGGGAGGTTTGGAAGAACATGGTTGTCTCCTCACCACTCCTAATTCTAAGGGGCTGCATGTTTTTCACAGTTACTTCATTTCTCTGTCTGCAGATTACTATTTATTTTCTTTTCTTCTATAAAATTACCTTACTCTTCCTCAGTTTAACATGGCATGATTTTTAGGCAAATCTACCTGATATTTCAATATGTGTTTTCAGTGAATTACCAACAGATACTTATCTCTTTTCAATCAACCACTGACCAGGAAGTTAGAGAATTCAGGAACTTTGGGCCATCTTTTCTAATCACACAAAGGAAACTTACAATAAAAATAGAGGGTCTAAGTTAGGCAAAAAACTCTCTTAAGTAAGAAGTTACATTGATCATTATGCTTCAAGTAAAATATTCCCAGTTGTTAATGACTTGATTTGATTTTCACAACATTTCCTATATAATAGCTGTCAGTGGTCAGATAGGAATCCATTAGACATCAATGTTTATGGCAATAAGAGACAGTGGAATAAAATTATTTCTTAGCAAACAACAAAAACTGAGTTCTCTTTCCTCACCTGAAAACAATGAGATCCTTTCAGTCCTGCACTTAGATTAAAGGCCATGTGGACCCTTACTGCCTTTCCATATATGTTCCATGTCATAAATACAAGAAAAATATTTTTGTAAGTCCTCAATCTGGTGATATTATAAAGCTGTGAATATATATTCTAAGTCCATGTAAAGACTACAATTAATGTTTATTGATTCTTTGTTAGAAATCATTTGCCTACAGCATAAATAGGCTATGAGGTATATATTTTTATTTTGTTGTATGTAGTAAGAAGAGATTTATATGAATATATATTAGAGGACTTAGATTATTTTTTATCCGTAAAGTATTTCTATCAATTAGTTTATGATCAAGTTCTATTTTACTCTTATTTTGTTCTCAGATACCAAATGCTTAGATTTCCTGCTTCCATAAGGTAGTGATGCAAAGGAAATAATCTGATAGCTACCAACAGAGCACTTAACCAATATCAGAACAATTTTCTGGCTAAACATATGATCTTGAGAACAACAGAGTGAATTTATTGACAGTACACTAAAATATCTTTAACAGAGTTCACTGTAGATTAGTCATCAACTTCAATTCTCAAACTCAAAAGTGAAGGTTTAATTACAGGATTTCTATGAAATTTAGCTATAAGATAGTTTCACATGAGTGGTAATTGCTTTAGGAAAAAATTCAATCTTAAACCTCTTTACATTATCCTAATTTCCTTCTGGTTTTTGTTCCCTGCTAAATTGCTCAGTTGACTTCAGATATAGTTCATCAAGTCTATGACTACAAAATATGTTTTAGTCCATATAATTTATGTGAAATGCAGTATCCATGGTTGGCGAATTTAGATATTGTTGAAAACATCTGTCAGGCCAAGGAAACCATGACTTTGCTGTTAAAACAGGAAAATGTTTTAGAGCTAGCATGAATCTGCTGGCAACATTAGGATTTAAATGTAAATCGCAGAACAGTCTTTAAGTATTCCTTTATTGAGCTATATTTATATCAGCAATAATGAAAGTATTTACAGAAACAATTACATAGTAAATAAGAGATGTTGCAAGTTTAATCAACATTACTGAAAATGTGTAGTTACTTTATTAACAGTTTCTGCTGGTACTACAAATAATTATGCTAAAGAAAATATTTTAAATGTGAAAACAAATATTGAATGCTGTGTGGTAAAGGGGGTTCTTTTGTTTCGTGCATTGGGACTGTAAGCATATTAGATTTAGTTATCACTGTAGAATTTCCGAAATAGATACTTGTGATAAGGCAGTGAAGAAAAATTTTCCTGGTGAAGAAAATAGATTTTTCTCTGCATTCGTGTCTCGTTTATCAAACATGTGAAAGATATATCCCACAAGATGCCACAGAATTTCTTCTGTGACACAGCCTCTCAAAAGGCATACAGAATCTGGTCCAAGTGTTGGTTACCATGCAGGCACTTAGAGACATGCACTAGTTTTCTACCACAAGGTCAAAGTTTCTGAGTGTTTACTGACTTTCCTGCATTTGTGGTGCACATAATCTCTTCTCTTTACCTACTCTGTTATTATTATTATTATTGTTATTATTATTATCACTAAGCTCAGGTATTTTCCTGGAAACAAATAGTGCTGGAGGGACTTCGTCCCTGCCTCTTACTCCACTGAGTGTCTGTGAACCTCTGCATCCCTCTAGGCCCAACCCCTCTTTAAGGCAGCTATTCAGAATTGCACCTTAATATTGTGGTAAAGCAAGGGTGAATTTGAAACACACAAACAAACTATATACATATATATATATATATATATATATATATATATGAATACATACATACATATATGCAGTGTTACTCCTGGAAATTACGTTTCTTCTGAATGTTACTCCTTGCTTCTTTTGACAAGTGTCGTATAGGCATTATTAGTCTTAGGCAGGCCTGCTGTAGAGCAAGGGAGGAAATACATATTGCTTTAAGTTACTAAACTCTGGAATAGAATTTTTGTGTGTGTTTGTTTGCTTTTTGTGTTGTTTTTCTTTTTGAGACAGGGCTTCACTGTGGAGTTCAGGCTGGACTTGAACTCACAAACTCATGTTGTAGCCCAAGCTGGCCTTGAACCTGCAGCAATCCTAGGAGGTTCTGTTCTCTAGATGTTGCTGTAAGATACATGGCAAGATCCTTCTCTACTATCCTTACTTGCTTCTTTTTCCATTACACATTTGAAATGTTTCCACACTTTCCAGTGCTTCTTAGCCAGGCAAATATTCTACTGTGCTGTTCCATGTCATGCTTGTAGGAGACGGATATGCCCAGTACTACCAGTGGTGCTTCAGTGTTCTCCGGTTAGGACACAAGATCTTTCCACTGTTTTACAATGTTCTCCTGTATCTGGTGCATTTTATTTCATGTATTTTATCACGTATTGTTATAAAACTGCTTACCCAGGCTCTCTGCTGCCATAGGACCTAGAGCTTTTGCTGTTAACTCTTACCACCTTTCCAAACTGAGCAATGTGTCTCGGTTACTGTTTTCATTTCTCCTCATCCCTGGAACAAAATACGCAACACCCCCAGGTTTAAGGAAGAGGTGATTGTGGCTCACAGTTGTGGAAGTGTCAGTCCATAGTCAGCCTGCTCCAAGGTGGAGGGCATGGCAGAGGAAAAACTGCTCATGACGTGGCAGACGGGAAGCAAAGTGAGGAATTAAAGGAGAGGGGAGATAGACCGTGCCTCCAGCGATCCATCTCCTCCAACCAGCCTTCACCTCAAAATCACCATTAACTATGAACTCCTAAGTGGAGTGATCCACTGACTAGGCTCACACCCTGTGATCATCACCTCTGAAAAGCCACATTTGTTAGTGCAAAGGCTTTGGGGCAACATGTAACTGTAAACCATAACATATTGTTATCTGTGGATTTTTTTCTAAAAATAATTTTCTAACTTTATTTTAGAAAAATACATTGTTCCCACTTAAAGCAGTGTACACTATACCCTTTCATTTAAGTCACTCATGTTTAATCCAATCCAATGAACTGACATAATCATGGAGAGGCTATATTATGTAGCACCTGATACTGCTCATGAGTACTTCCCTGAGAACAACTGAATGAGAGAGAACACGTTTTACTTATCTTTTGAATGTGAACTACATGTCAAATATTTTATATCTGTTTTACACTTATCTCTACAACAACTCTGAAGTGTGAAGTTTTAAGATACTATTGGTATTAGTGAGAAAATTGAATCATGTATTTTAAATTACTAATTCAGGCTCATGCAGCTATAAGATAGTTGAAGTGAGAGTCAAACTGAGTTCTCTCTGACTCTGAAACCTGGTTTCTCTTTCTGTTACAGCATTGTTTCTATGTGCAATTAAATGGTTTGCTTCTTGATTGAAAATGCCTATCCAACATTTCGTTTGTGTTCTCTTCAAGTCTAATGTATTGCTGTTTAAATATTACTGTGAAAATAATAGGAATTGATAAATTTTTGTTAACAAGTAAGCAAAGTATAAAAAAGAAAGCCAATTTATCCTTCTAAGAACTACAAATAGTATTTATTTCTGTAAAGCTACTGTATAAGAGAATGGATTTTCAGAGACAAATTCATTCTTCTAATTGTAAATCGAGTATTTAATACCGTACAGTTATGAAATTTTAATGACCCTCCATGTAATGATATTAAAAGGACGGGCCTTTGGGGGTATAATTAGGGTGTGAGGAGTGTGCTCTCGTGAGTGGGAGTAGAGCTTTTAAGTGGACAAAGAGACCAGAGTGTTCTTTCCACCAGGTGAAAATATAAAAAGATGGTCATCTGCAAACCAAGAAACCTGCCCTTGGCAGAATTTGGAATTACTAAAACCTTAATCCTGAACCTCCCAGCTTCCAGAGCTGCTAGCAGTACAGTGTGGCTGGTTCAGCCGTCCAGCCCACAGAACTGTGGCTCCGCCGCCCGCCTTGCCTAGGACCCGGCCTTAGATGTGGGGGTCTCTCTACCTCCAATGTCCTTTGTTCTCTTGTCTGCCTTGTAGACTCCCACTCATCCTTGTCTTTCATAACCCAGTTTAAGTGTAATTTCCTTTGTGCATTGTTCACTGAGCCCTCTCTTCTCTGCAGACTATTTGCCCTGGGGTTTGTGTTCGCTGTGACCTCAATCATCCACTTCAAGGCAAGGAACATTTATTTCTCTGGGTACTCATAGTGCTTTTCAGTGCATCTTAGCTTAAGTTGAACATTACAAATCCAATTATTCTCCTTATGTACTTTCTAGATTATGGGCAAAAGAATGAATTGTTATTCATTCTTCTGAGTTAATTCTCATGGTGATTTTAGTAAAAGAAACAAACTCTTGCAAGAAAGAGTTTTACCTCACACATGATACTGTCTACCTTGTTAGTCCTTGCCAGATGTCTCAGTAAAAATTATAAACAATGATGAGACTTCCTCTCATATTATTTGGATAATTTGGCACAAACAGATTGGCAGTCCCTCAACTGTCTTTTTCTTTCATACTGTGGATTGAACCCAATATACTGTATCTTTGAGCTATATCCCCGAACCTTTCCCTCTATTTTTCTTACTTTGAGACAAGATTTTGCTTAGTTGCCCTGATAGGACTCCAAATTTTGGTCCTCTTGCCACCTCCATCAGTGCTATGAAGAGCAGCATATGCTAACCACTCCCTCTTGTATTCCTGATAACATCTTGATATTAACTTGTTTTTCTGGGACAATGCTTTAGGCCAAGAATGCCCTCTACATGGCTTGTACATTCATAGGAAGGACTTTTCAAAAATGACTGAATTTTGAAGGTAATAAAGGTGGCTGTCTGTTAGGAGGTGGGTCCTGGTCAGCAGTGGGTCACCGAGGGCATAACCTAGAACCCTATAGATATAACTTTGTTTTTCCATTCTCCTCTCTGTCTGTCTGTCTCTGTCTCTGTCACTGTCTCTCTCTCTCTGTTTCTCTCTCTCTCTCTCTCTCTCTCTCTCTCTCTCTCTCTCTCTCTCTCTGTTTCTCTCTGTCTATCTGTCTGTCTGTCTGTCTCTCTCATTCCTGATCACCTTGATGTGATTAGCTTTCCTCTGTCATCTATCATCTATCATCTATCATCTATCATCTATCATGTTGCTTCTGCCCTGGAGTTAGCTGACCATGGACTATAAATGTGAGCCAAAATAAATTAATCCCCCTTTTAATTATAGGTTTCAGATACTGTGTCCCAGCAACAACAGAGGGAGTAAGTTTAATAGACTCCATTATATCCTTTAGTCATATTCCAGGCCCTTGTATGTTCAGTACCTAAGACTGTGCTTGGTATATAGTAGATGATACAGTAGTGTGCAGAGATGGAAGAAAGACAGGAAGAGAAACAAAGAAGGAACAGAAGCAAGCATGTACAGGAGGAAAGGAGGAAGGAAGGAAGGAAGGAAGGAAGGAAGGAAGGAAGGAAGGAAAGAAAGAAGGAAGGAAGGAAGGAAAGAAGGAAGGAAGGAAGGAAGGAAGGAAGGAAGGAAGGAAAGAAAGAAGGAAGGAAGGAAGGAAGGAAAGAAGGAAGGAAGGAAGGAAGGAAGGAAGGAAGGAAGGAAGGAAGGAAGGAAGGAAAGTTGTTGAGATTTTGATTTCTGGAGATGAAAGGTTTTTCTCATGTTCTGTCATACTTTGTTTATACTGAACATGTCTGCTTAGTCACCTATTTTTATAATTGATCTAGCGATCCCACTGCAGAGTGAAATCAGGATTCACAACTAAGATATTTTGTCATTAATGCTCTATCTCTGGGCAGCATTCATAGAATTTGGCTAGTAAGTTGTTCTTTTAAGAATTTGTTCTGTGTAAGATCTGTAGGAAAAGTGAGTAATCAGGCAGGGAATTATCAATTCTTCCCATATTCTGGCATCCAGAAAGCTACAATATGCCTATAAATCCTGTAAAAATATGACGTTTCCTTTGAGTAATTCTACTTTGGTATTTAAAAGTGTTTATAATCACATTTGAGTTTAAACACAATTGAGCATATTCATATTGTTGCCAGTAAGTTGTACTGAGGTTTTTATTTATAATTTACCTACTTCAAATTTGTTTTTGTAAAGTTTGGCATCAAATGTTTTTTTTTTTTTTTTTTTCTTCTGTTTTGTTTGTAATTTCTTTGGATGCCTACCAGATAATAGCTACTTTTGTTTGTTCTTATTTCTTTTGTTTCATGAGCTGAGTGGAAGTGATCTTGGAGGAACATTTGTTCTTGAAGATAGGGACTGTCCGTGAAGTGAAGTCTACTCCATGCCTCTTATCTTACCAGTTGTTTAATGACATTCATAACTGTGGAGATAATGGAGTGTGGTGAGGACTGATGGTTTGTTTTTCAAAGGTTACAAATATAGCTAAATGTAGAATTAAGAATAAATTATTTTGTTTTGCTGTTTCTTGAACAGACAGCTTCAAATGTTTTAGCATGCTTGTTAACTCTGTGGTATTTCTTTGTATTTTCCCCAATCTGTGCCACAGTTAATTCACAGGTGGATGAATATAGTCTGAAACTGCAATCCATGGCCTCTGTGTTCTGTGTTATACCCTCTCATGGCATAAAGGACACAAAGTCCTTGTGAAGTCCTCAGAGAAACTGGCTTCTAGCTGAACAGCTTACATCTGAGCACTGTCAATGAATGCCTTTCCTATGGGGATTATAATGGGATTGGGACTAAGAAAAACTATTGGGCTATATGTATATATCCAGGTTAGTGCCTAACTCTGTCTGCCACAAAAAGTAAGGACAACTCCCTTTTTGTACCTCTTTTTAGTACTACTAGAGATTTAATATTAGGTCTTCACAGTAAGTTTAACCATGGTCATTTTCTTTCTTGCTTGCTTTCTTGCTTGCTTTTTTAAATACAGGACATAGGTAAGTTGTTAACGTGGCCATGCTAGAGTTCAACTTGCAGTCCTCCTCCCTCAAATATCATGTATTATAATGAAGTCATGTTTGAAAATTCCATTCACTGCTTCAAGGAGCACATGACTCTCTTGGTATATTTTATCATTGGTTAAAGGACATTGCCACACAGGAATCAGGAAGAGTAAAACTGAAAAAACACACAATTCACATAATTGATTTCACATCATTATACAATGAAAAGAAGACAGTTAGAAGATCAGTGGGACTGTGATGGATCTTTGAAGAACAAAGAGCAAACCAAAAGAACAGAAAGTTTTGTTCATCTAACTAATGTTTCTTAAAAGCTAAAAAAACATGGACAGTTCATAAAAACTAACATAGACCTTAAAGGGGGTGATCATCTCTCCCATTTGAATTCCTAACACCATTCTTTCACTTTTTTTTTTTTGTACCAGGGATCAAACTCATGACCTTGTGCTTACCAGGCAAGCACTTGAACCATCAAGCTAGATGCCCTGCCAGTCTTTTATCTTTCTGTTAATCGCTTTTAGTTGAGGTGTTAACCATATAATGGTAAACACTTCTTATGGCTAAATATTTCTTTTTAACCCCATATTCAAAATACAGCTTCCCATAAGCTTTATGTCTTGGCTCTAAATCTTCTAATAGTACACACAAGAAGTATTCAGTCACAAGAGACTGTATTTTAAATATTGATTCAAGTGCATGAAATAGAAACTTAAAGTGTGATAGCTTAAACTCTTATCTCATGATACTGCTCTGTATTTGAACAAGTCAAACTCCAGGAAAGCTATTGAGTCCCTCAATTTCAATTTTGGTGACAACAGTAGCTTTTAAAGTAATGTTTTACTTTTCTTATTTATATTAAATAAGTTTTTTAAAATATTCAAGTCTATATTTTTGCTAACATCTACTAACTGTTTGCTATAATTTGCCATCTAACTTAAGCAACGCATATTAGAATAAAGCAGTAAGTTAGATGTTATAAGATTAATATTAGTTTTTATCATAGGTTTTATTTTAGTAATTCTAAAGAGAAAAATTGGAAACACAAATCTGGTTTTAATTTTTCACATACACTATGCCAGAGGAATGAAGAAGGGAGATAAGGAAGGAAAGAGAACAAAAGAACAGAGAAGCATAGAGGAAAGGGGAAGGGAGGAAAGAGTCAACAGATATTTACTGTGAACCAGTATTCATTTAATATGTCTTTTGAATCCAAGTTCTAGGTAGAAAGATTAGAAAAATATTTTGGGTGAAAGCACAGAAAGATCCTCCTATGCAATTTAGGAAAAAGAAATGAAGAAAAACTGTGGCCTGCATTGAGTAGCTGAAACATTCTGAGTATCACACAATTGATTTTACAGGTGAAACTACATTTTAAATATGAATGTGGTAACAAAGTGAATGTTCTTTGGTCTAAAAATTCACATACACCCTTGAAGTTATAGAAATAGCACTCCTTTCAGAAAATGCACACCACACTCATATTTTAGAATATAATGAAAAATACTACTCAAAGGGACTTTGTGATGTATCAACTCATCAGTATTTTTAGATGTTTTGTATTCTGAATTGTGTCAAAATAACAGACAATCAGGGAAAATCAATAGTTGACCCACTGTATCAAACCAAGTAAAACAGCAAAACAGGGAGGAAACAATTCTCAAATTTCTAAGTTGTCTAAAAATGTTGCTCAAAGTAAAAATGACAATCTATCAAGAAAATGTATAGTAGTTAAAGATAATATGCTTTGTTCTCATCCTGTACTGACTCCATGTTATAAAGTGAACTAAGCTGGATACGGTGGTGCATGCCTATTGCAGTCAGGGATTTCAAGGAGAACAAGACAATACAGGGAACACATTTTATAGTGTTATTTATACTGGTCACCCAAGGAGTCAAATACAAAGAAAGTGCAGGAAATCTGTCCACATACTAAAGACCTAGAGAATCCAGCAGAGAGCCTAGACCCATGCCAATGTCCTGCATGAATTCAGCTGAAACCTAGAACCTATGACAATGCCTCCAATGAGTCCAACTGGAGGCCTAAAGCCCACAAGAATGACTCTTGCAAGTTTATTTCCCGAATCTGCACTGGGAAAGTCGAAGGGTCAGCAGTGGAAGCTAGGAAGTCTGTGCCTGTGGAGTGAAGGTTCTGTGTCAATAGCCTGAGGGATCTGCACTGGAGCCAGGAAAAAAATTCTCAAAGTAAGGAACAAAGCTCCCCCTAAATGTACCGCAGTCATCCTCAGCGATGATGATAACTCCCAAGCCCTTCTGATGATGATAACAGCCAAGTACATATCAAAAAGCCAGTGTGACAAGCTTCTCCTGGAGATTGAACAGCACACAATCTTCTCCTCTGGAGCTAGGAATAGAACACTCAAAGTGAGGACCAGAGCTCCCCAAAATGAACCACAGCCATTCTCAGCAACAAGGTCCCAAGCTCCTTTGACAATGAGAACAGTCAAGTTCATGTCAGGAAAGAATTTCAGCAAGCTCCTCCAGGAGAACCCATGGTGACAGAGATCCAACAGTGTCAAAGGACAGTTACTTCTTCCTCTCCAGTTCTCCTTTTTATCTTGGCAACAGTCTTCAGGTGGGCCATCCCATAGCACTACACTGATTCAATTTGGCTGGTGTTACCAGTTGCTCACCAGTTATCAGCCCAACCCAACACCTGTGATCCCAGCTGCTTGAGTGGTTAAAGCAGCAAGATCTCAAGTCTGAGACCAGCCCGAGCAACTTACTATGAACTTGTCTTAAAAAGAATAGGAGAGGGAGAGGGAGTGAGGGAGAGAGACAGATAGACACACAGAAAGAAGAGTAGAGAAGAAAAGAGAGAAGAGAAGAGAAGAGAAGAGAAGAGAAGAGAAGAGAAGAGAAGAGAAGAGAAGAGAAGAGAAGAGAAGATAGAAGAGAGGAGGGAGGGAAGGGGACGAGAGGGGAAGGGAGGGGAGGGGAGGGGAGGAGAGGGGAGCGAAAAGAAAAGGCTGAGGTGCACCTCATGGTAGAGTGCTTCCCTAGCATGAGGCTCTGTGTTTGACTCTTCATATCACTAAATAAATGTAGTGGGAAAAAAAAAAGAAGTTAAAAACCAATTTACTTTTATAAAGTGGTGAAAGATAGCTAGATTCTCCCTTACAGGCATCATGATAAAATAAGTTGATAGCTTCGTGAACTAAATAACAATGCATAACAAATACAATTGGCAGTCATTTTTAAGTTTTAAAAGCACAAGCATATTTTCAACATAAAACAGTAAAGTACTCAGTTGCTGTGAGAAAAGAGCAGTGTTAAATTGTCCCTTCCTTGTCTGCTCTTATGTGGGATCTTAAGTAAAATTACATTTGTTCCTCATCCATGTGCAGATATAGATTATCCTGATGAAAAATATTTAATGTTTTCTGAACTGATGCTTTATTGTATTCATTCTTTTCAAATGTAACATCCTTTGTTCTGAAGAGGTGCCTCTTATAGCTCAAGCCACTTCAGAGGAAAACGGTAAATTAAAATTTTCCTTTCTAGCTACCAAAGTTACTTATCAAGAGAACATGGATACATTTATTTTGTTTTGTTTTTGCAGAGCAAGTTCAAATTCTAACCTTGGCCCAACGATATTTCATCAAGAGCAATCTTAAGTAAAAGTTCGCTTTTCCTTTTTCAAAAGTAAGATTATCCCTGTTCTCATGCTCTAGCCTTTCTACATGAATTGAAAATAATTGGTGTAGTTCTTTAGTTTCTCTTAATTTCTAGCATTTTAATAGGATATCATCTAACCTAATAGCATTTTAGACAGAATTAAATTTGAAAATAGGATTATAGTGTTGAGTCATTCATAGTAATTAGGTAATGTCCACATTAAAGGAAGAGATGGCCGCAAACCATCTCACACCTGCCCTTGTATCTCACAACTTTGCTATAGAGCTTTTCCATAAAACTATTTCATTCTGAGGTACTGATTCCAGAAAGTTCATGTAAGTTCTTTAGTCCATCCTATTCTTTAAGACTTTTGAAGGCTTTGCTCACATTTCAAATTGAATGGTAGAAAAAAAGTCACCTAAATACATAAATATAAAAAATAATGAATATATGCAAGTTAAAAAGAGAAGTAAATAGACTGACCTGTAACAGCTTGCTTAAGGAGAAATAAGAAATATGGAGACATGATCAACCATTCAGTGGTGGATAATTTCTGGAGCAATTAATATTTACATGAAGAATGTGTCTTGCCACAGTCAATCATATCAGAAAGACCCCCATGGACTATGACAATAGAGAAGGGTCCTTGTGGTATGCATTGAGACAACATTCATGATTGCTCTCTAATGTAGCTAGAAGCCAGAAGGATTGTGGGATGTAATTAGAAAGAGATAAATCAAAATTTTAACATAAAATAAAAATAGATTGAATACCTTTGAATTTATGAGCTATTCTCCACGTGGAAGTCACTTGTATCAGCAGCAAGCACGGTTATGAACAGGACTTAGCCAGGATCCATTCAGCCACTGATGAGTCATAAACTCCTACTCTACTCCATGTATCTTCCCTGTCCTGCTCTTGATCCTGGACAAAAATATATTTGTATGAGATTATATGGTACATGTGCTTACACACCTTTCCTTTCAGCTTACTGCATGATTTGCCTGTTAGTGAAATAATGATATCAAAATACATCTTTGGAAAATTTGCATGCAAAATGAATTACTGCCACCCCTTATGAGTTGAAAAAAGGAACTTAGCTAATCTATATCTAATCAAAGAAACTATACCTAATCATAGCATCTCACCCTCTATTATAATCACTTGAGCTGTTCCATCTTTCAAGAGCTCACAAAACAGAATAGGAATTGTAGCTCCTGAGAGTTGAGGATCATGACTGAGGACCTTAGTATAAGACCTGGCTCTTCCTCTTCACTTTCACTGAGGTATATGATTTTCACTATGCATAAAGCTCTCAACATTAGAAATAGTTACCCTCTCTTTGCATGTTTCTTCTCTAGAATGTTTTCATTGCATCCACACTGGTCACTAAGTACAGTAGGTCATTTTGTTGGGTGGGTCCATCAAGGACACACTCTCTCAAGTACTTACTGTGAGCCAGGTGCCTGTGACACAGTGCTTGTTGATCCATGCTTCTGAGTACTTTTGTGGATCTTTTTTTTTTTTTGGGGGGGGGCAAGTAGGAGACATGATGTTTCCACCTTCTTCATTTTTCTTATCAAATATTTGAATACTTGACTGTAATAATAAGCAATCAAGTTTTCTAAATGAAGAATGAATTAACAAAGTTTTTACCCTAAACATATTTAGAAAATATATCAGAATATTCAGTCTCTTTGTAAAAGAATATGCTAGGAAATAAAAGTCACGGATCTTCCTTAAAACTAGTTCTTCTAAGCAGAGCTCTATCATGGATACTTCTGCTCAAATAGAACTCATTTCAATTTGCTGAATCTTTGATTTATAGTATGTTAAATTATTAGTGCAATGATCTCATTTAATGTGTAGGAAATACGAGGCCCAAGTGATCCACATATGGAGAAAATAATTGGCTAAGGACCTATATCTCTTTACTTCTGTACAAGGTTGATATTTAAAGAGTCCAATGAACCTTTTACAAAGTTGTCATCAAACCATATACTCTGAAGATCTGGACTCAAGTTTGGATAGCTTCAGCTGTCTATGGGACTAAGAGACCTGATGGAAATGGCAAGGAGAGCCATAAATGCCATGGTCTGTATTTGAAGGCAATAACTTGATGATTCACTTCCTCAGAATCAAGTGGTGGTACAATTGTGTAACATTTTCAGAACATCAATCGAACATGACCAGCCAAAGCCCCAGAAAATCACTGTGCTAATAAACATAACATTTGGGCTGGGGATTTAGCTCAGTGGCATAAGCGCCTGTTTGGCAAGCATGAGGTCATGAGTTCAATCCTTGGTACTACAAAAAAAAAAAAAGATAAATAAATATGTAAATAAACATAACATTCACATTACAACAGGAGTAACTGCCAAGGCATGCCACCCTACAAGACACAGCTCATCCCTTTGTCTAGTCACCTATGCCCCTGTGTTAGCTTCACTAGCAATATCCTTACACACCTCAGTGATCCATCACCTCGCTTTCTCTCTCCTTCCCTTCATCTCTCCTTCTCCTCCAACTAGGTAGCATTCTTAGTTCCAAGCATGTTCAAAACAGTTATTTAGCCCTTTATTCTTAACTGGTCTTTGAAGTGCAAAGGATACTAACAGGGAAGTTTAAGGCAATAGCTTTACAATGCACCGATGTGTGCAGCTGTTAAAAATAAGAAAAATCATTAATTTTCCTAATAATTATAATGGAAAACCCGCAATGTTACTGATTTTCATTGAAGTATTGTAGTTTTCAGTGTCTTACATAGTTTGGACGTTTAGTATATAATTTGGATGTTTACTAGAGTTTACTATAGTCGTCTTTTTAAAATTTATTTTAGTAGGACATTTTACAGTTCATAATTGTATTCATCATGTGAAATTGGTACGTGAATTGTTTTGTTTTTTACTTTCCAATCCATGTGGAATTGTGTATCATCTACTGTCTGTATTTCTGTATTAGTAGAAATGTAGTCAGTGTGTCTGTAATCTGGTTTTAGTGACCTCTAGTGCCAGGAGAGTTTAATTCCCCTTTTTCTTAAAGTTTGTTTTAACAAATTGACAGATTGTGTTTTAAATTGTATGTATCAGTGATATCATTAAAAAAGCCCTATTTTCTATAATACATACATGTGTATGTATGTATATATGTATGACGTACATGATTTTGTATATTAGCTATATATATATATATATATATATATATATATATATATATATATTTCTAACTTATACAGTGCAACACTGTATAAGATTGCAAGCTGTGTACAATATTTGTAGCATAAATTTGGGCACTGGCCTAACAAATTCATGAATTCAATTAACAGAAAACATATATTTCATTTTGAGTGAACTCCTTTATCTATTAATTTATTTATTTTTGGCATTTAGTAAACTACTTTGAAAGGTTATGAAAACTCATTTCAGCAGTTTAGATATATGCATTTTATGCAGAAAACTTTTATGAGAATAGGAACTTATTATCACTGCAGATCTCATAGTCTGTTACAAAAATAAATTGGGAAGCCTAATGTTGTGTTAAATGCCTGTAATTGCAGCACTCAGGTGTTTGTGGCAGATGAATAGAGTTCAAGTCAGATTGGACTATAGTGAGGCCCTGTCTCAAAAAACGTGATAGATAGATAAATCTGTTAGTAAATAGATTTATCTACTATCGATAAATCTATAAATAGATTTAATAAATGAATGTGTTAGACAGATAGATAGACATTGATTCATTAAAATAGCAAAGGTTTCTACCTGCTTGAAATGTTTTAAATCTTGGCTTTGTAAAAATTAAGAGTTATGAAGCAAGAATTAAGAGTTATAAAACAAGAATTATGACATTCTGTCCATACAACTAAAAAATTAATTGACTTATTTATTTCTTAGTACTGAGAATTGAAATCAGTACCTTCACAATGAACTGCATCTCCACTTCTTTGTATTTTTTTATTTTGAGACAAAGTCTCACTAAGATGCCATACTGGACTTGAACTTGTGGAATTCAGCCTCCCATACTGTTAGAATTACAGATGTGTGCCACCATGTGCAGCTTAAATTTTTTTAACCTAACAAAAAATTAATCTTGTTCTCACCTTCACAAAACTGTGAGTCACCCTAACTGCAGTTGTGAGTGATAAGTGTTAGGATTCTTGCTTAGCATACTCATGAGGCTAGGTTCAATCCTTAATCCCTCCATAAAGTACCCAATTAGCACATTATTTCATAACTTTCGAGGTAAACAAATTTCCTTTAAAATAAATATTCACAGTCTCATAGGCAGATGTGGTATGAGCTCCACTGAATTCTTTATTACTGAAAAATGTGTAGTCTTATCATAAATCATTTCCTGTTCAATTCTTTATACATGACCCCTTCTTCAATTAAATTGCCCTATATATCCTCCTCTCCAAAATTTAATTTTGATGTTTCATGCATTTGCCCTGAGTTTTCATTGAGAATAAATATCAACTTACTATTTGACTCGACAGTGAATAATCAATAGTATTGTACAAACAAGCAGCATGAATAATAGATTAACCTAAAAGCTTGGAGAGTCAGGATGCTAGCAGTGGGGTTTGGATGGAATTACTAAGTGTGCAGTGCACCATTAAATGAAGAAGTGTATTTTAACACAATAATAACAACATTCTTCTCCTCCTACTCCTCCTCCCACTAATTCTTCTTTTATGAACAGTGCATAGTATTCTCTCACCCTGTGTAAATAGCTGTCTTTCAAACATATCTTTATGTGTAATTCAATTTGTGTTGATTGTACTTACATCTACTTACCTGAGCATCCCTCTACTGATTTTATTCATGGCATTTTCTCACACTTTTCTCAAGGCAGTATGATTTTTTTAATAGCAATTATTTTAGAATAAAGTGTTTTTAATCCCAGCTCTATTTCCATGACATGCTATTGTAGGCAAATTGGATTAAGACAATCTTGTTGATGGTATTGCCACCTTATGCATATTAGCTAACTACTTTAGCTTTAGAAGTCCTCTACTTTTACTTATGTCCTAGGATTACAGCTTGAAGTTCCCTTTTTTCTTGAAGTGTCATGTGAAATGATGTAGCTTTGATGTTACATCTTGTGTACAAACCTTATCCCTCCTTAGCAAGGCAACATATAATAGTGGAGTAAAACAAAAAAAGTGAAGAAGATTCAAAGCTTAGAAGAAATCAGGTACACTTTCACTCCAATGGGCAATTTTCAAGGGCCATTTAGTAATATCAATAACTACCTAGAGCATGGTTTCCCATTCATTTGCTAAAGAATTGCTGGGCTGGGGTCTCTTTTTACTGCTTATTCATGTGTGCTCAGAAGTAGCAAAAAGTGCTGCTAAATGCTACATGCATGCAACTGAGTAAGTGCAGTCTGCTGCTGGTAAAGGCTGGCTTTCAAAAGGGTGCTAGTAGGAAAGCTGGGAAGAGGGAAGACAGAACTTCCAGAAGGGCCTAGATTCTTTTAGTACATTACCCAAGACCAGGGACTAAACCAATTTTCAGTTCCTCAAAGGCTACTTGCTCATGATAGCCAGTACTATAAAGTACAGATGTACTAGCAAATTTATGTATTTAAAAAACAGCTAAAGTGATCCTTATTTGTTATCCAAGGCATCTGCTTCAGATCTACATATTTGAGAAAGTAAATTGACTCATTTATGAGTTTATTCACCATGTTTCTATTTCTCGGGCTTTTGTTCCTCAGTTCTAAAGACGTGAACAAGTTGGAATATCACCCTTTTTTCTGAAAGTATGCAGTTCCCTCATGAACACAGTTAACAATTATGCCAATAACATATGATAAATGCTTTGGTATAAAATATGGTAAATTCTACGGTTTGTTTAAAAACGAAAAGTTTTCCCCAACTATTCATGATTATGCAATGAACTATGTGAAGATGTATCCATCCTAAGGAGATTTTTGAATCTGAACATCACCACTAATAGTAATGATAATGATTAAAAAGTTAAAAAATAAGTTTAGTGGCTAATCTTTATGAAGTGTTTGTCCTGTGCTGTCTTGCTAAGTAACACACATATCAGAAAATTGACATGCAGAGCTTCTGAGTATTAGGTATTATCATTATTATCCCCATTTAACTAATGGAAAAATAAAGGGTTAATGTTAAATACCTATCCTTAATCCTGTACTGAAAAGTGATTCTAACTAATATTTTGGTGATTCCAAACCCATACTTTTAACCCACATATATTTGCTCAAAAGAAAGAAAGAAAGAAAGAAAAGAGAGAGAAGGGAGGAGAGAAGGAGAAAGAAAGGAGGGAGAAATAGAGGAAACAAGAAGTGAGAGTAGGTGAAATGGGAAGAGAATGGAAGAGAAAGAAAGGGACGTGAAAGGAGGGGGCGGCACGGATAGGAGGGGAGGAAAGGTGAAAAGGAAAGATACAAGAAGGAATGGGGAGAGAGCGAATACTATCTCAGGCATAGAAAGAGACAGCCATACCAAAATCAAATTTCCAGGCTGATATAGTATGTACTATTAGAGCAATTGTAGAAGATATTTTGGAAGCATTTTTTTGCAGCCATTTTCTACTCACAAAAATTTTCCTTTTATTCTGTGTTTATTCATATTGATTCTGATTTCCAAAGTTGACTCTTTACTGACCTGTTGTGGCATCTTTCTACATACCTAAAGAAGTTGACCATAAGAGTAGAAGAAATGCTTTTAAAGTATAGGTCAAAAGGCTAGAAGTGAGTCTCAGTGTTTTCTTTAAAGGATAACCAATAGGAAGACAAACTGTAACACCTAACAGTAAGATCAGTAGAACTAATCTGTAAACTGGCCTTGAGCATTTGGCTAATGAGAACACTTTAAGGTTCAGTGATCCTTTCCAACGCCTAACTAAAGCAATGTCTTTTAGTTTTGTCACTGTGGTTTTGAATGTGCCAATCCAGAGGAAAGGAAAGTAAAGCTAATGACAGAGACCCTGTTGTTTGGTCTGAACAACAATGCCTTCTTCAAACATCTACCAAGTTTTCCTTGCCAAATTCATACAAAGAAGTACATGTCTGTAATCCTAGTATTTTAGAGAATAAAGAAGGAGAATCATGTGTCAAAACAACAAGTAAAACAACAGATAAACAAACAAACAGGTTTCTTTAATTAGGCACAATGAACATTTTGTAATGCTAGCTAGTCAGAGGCTGAGGCAGGAAGATAGCCAAGTTTGAGGCACGTCAATGAGATATTGTCCCAAAAATTGCAAAATATAAAGGAAAAAAAAAGGTCCTGAGATGTGGCTTAGTACTCCCTGAGTTCAATCTAAGCACCATAATATTTATGGCAAGAAATGTTAACTATTAATATGCTATCCTTTTTTCCTCTTAAATTGTGCAGCCATGTCCAACTTGTAACTATGGCCTGCCTTTTTTTTTATGCCATACTAAGAAAATAGAGAAATAGTCTTATTACTTATACATTAGATAAACTATGTATTTTTATGTGATCCAGGACAATTCTTCATCTCAAAAAATAAAGATAAATAAGATTGGACATGGCTACAAATAATACCCATTGTCATTTACACCATTAATCCTGATAATTTATGGTTTAAAGAGAAGTCTGCTGTTTAATCATTCACTTTGTTATTCACTTACATTTAACCCAACACAGAATATACACTGACAGTGTGCTAGGGACTGTGGTGTGGATTATGGAGAGAAGGGGAACACAAGAAGCATGCTTTTGGATCTTTGCACATCTCTCTTTAAAAGGACGTTGCAGCCAGATATCAAAAGAAAAAAAAAAAAATACTGACACCATTAATACCAGAGTACCAGCAACGTAAGGGAAGAAAACACCCGCAGCTATGAGAACTGTGTAACATCAGCATCTGAGCATCTGCGCTAAAAAATGCAGAGAACAGGAATGAGACCAGGTTTCTATAACAAGAGAAACACCAGCGTAGAAGGTATTCCCTGGAAGGCACAGTAAGCCAGTGTGAGAACAGCTGCTGAAAATGGTGAGATTTTACCTGCTTTAGTCACAAATAGAAATCCAGCGGTCCACAGCAAGATCAAGAGGTACTGGAATCTAACCTAATGGATTCTCAAAACTGAGGACTGCAGCACCCTTCTCTGAGAACACCAAACACACACACACACACACACACACACACACACACACACACACACACACACAAATGGCTGCGAGTTCAATCAGCATAAACTAAACAGAACTGAACTGCATAAACTGAACAGAAAAGATGGAGTTGATGTGGGGAAAAGTCTAGATAAATTCAGGAAGGAGAACAGGCCCATGGAATTACAGAAAGCTTGTTACCTTTTGAATTATTCCAAGACATCAGAAGAGAGTTCTGTGAAGTTAGAAAATATTTCTTGACCCTGCCTTTTTTCTATTTTTTGGAAACTGAGGCTGCAGCATAGTTGAGTGGTAGAGTGCTTGCCTAGCATGAAGGAGATCCTGAGTTCAATCCCTAGCAGCACAAGCAAAGAAAAAATAAGGGTATAAGTCAGTGCTTACTGGAGAAACAGATATGGTGCAAGATACACAAATCAATAAGAGTTTACAGGATTGGGTTGCAGTGGTCACCCACAGAGTCGGGTGGAAGTGTGCAGAAGGGCCGTCTGTGCCCTGGAGACCTGAAGGGTCCTGTTAGAGGTACACAGGGTAGTGTCCTGTGTGTCCCTCCAAGAGGCTGTAGGTATGTGCTGGAGACTGAAGAGTCTGCCTTAGAAGCCAGGAGATAGCATCCAAGGTGAAGGTGAAGACCAGAGTCCCTCCAGAGAAACAGAAGCACACTTTCCTTCCTTGTTACACTTTTATAGCATTCCGGTGGCATTTCTTCCTAGGGTGGGTCAGCCATGCCCAGAACTATACTGAGCCACTTTAGATTGGGCATTTCTTAATAGATTGTTAAGTATCACAAAAGGTAAATGTTTAGAGAAACTAACATAGAAGTGAGGAACAGAAAATTAACATGACCAAAACTACTGACTTATTTAAAAGCAATAAAAGATCAGAGTAATATTTTTCAGAACATCAAAGCATATCAAGATCAAAGAGAGAAAAACAGTATCCATAGTAGATGTGATAAAAATGCTTGAAGAAGTAAAGCAGAGAAACAGAACAAAAAGGAAAGGTTTGAAAACATACTTTAAAGAGCATATTGTATACCTGAAAATTATGATTCAGCTAAAACACCACTAAAAGTTTAAAATAAAGCTATTGTGGACTTCAGAAATGAAAAACTTGAGGGATATTTAAGGTACAAATTACCATGTAAATGAAAAGAGAAAATTAAATGATCATCAGGGTTTTTAACAGCAATACCTTGTGCCGATGGAAGAGTAACATTTAAGACATTCAAAGAAATAAAAATGTGAGACAAAGATATTTGGTACAATAACATTTACTTTCAAGTATAAAGGGCATCAAAATTATCTATCAACATATAAGAATTAAGGAGCTATTTTCCTGTAGGATTATTTAACAATTGAGAAACAAGCTTCGTATGTGCAAAATATATAAACACTGATTGCAAGTAGTAATAAACATTATGTATATACTTGCCTATAGAACTAAAATTTTTTAAAAATGCTAGATGAGAGCAAATATGTATTATGGTTGTATACTTTGATAATGTAAATATAGATCACCCAAAATTAAAAATAGGAGAAAGAATAGGGATAGCATATGAAAAAATGAAATCTATTTAGTTGTAATTTGGAATTAGAATTCCTGCTTCCCAAAAACACTTCGCCCCTTCCTTTCCTCCCTTTCTTTCTTTTTTAGTGTGGCTATTGTCATGGTTTATTTCAGTGGCCCCCAGGCCTCATGTGCTTGCATTATGCATTTGTGATTGGTTCATTGTATAGTGCGTGGATTGATGGTATCAGTGCTACACCCACATAGGGGTGGAGCCAGGATGTGATGTAATGGCAGGAAGAAGGTGTGTCTTGCTCTCTCTTGTCAGTTTCCGCCTTGCTGTTTGCAGCCGCCATGAACTGCGCCCCGCCATGCTACCCTGCCTTGGAGCCAACTGAGTATGGACCTAACCTCCAAAAACTGTAAGAAATAAACTTTTCTTTTCCCACCTTTGGGCATCAGATGTTTTGTCTCAGTGACAAGTAAAAAGTAACTAAGAAAGCTATCTTTACAAATGTTTCTTCACAACGCTAAAACTAATAACTCCTTGTACAGGGCTACAAATAACATAATAAAGCTGAAATAAGTAGGTAATAAACGTAATTTTACAATATATTTCATGTTTAAAGTATACTTTAGTTTTGCAGAGTTGAGTCTATTTGATTTTAGACTTTAGAAAGCAGAAACACTATCTATTGTTGAATTGAAATTAAATATACAGTTTCTCAACCTAGAAATCATCTCTACAAAGATATGGAAAGAAAAGAAGATTATTATTTTATAAGACTATAATATGTATTATAAGCAATGCACTAAGGAATGGGGTAGACAGACAGGCATGGTGGTACACTCCTGAGGACTGAGGCAGGAGAATCTCCATAAGTTCAATGCCAGTCTGGGTTACATACGGAGAATCAGTCTCAAGAAAAAAAAAAAAAAAAAAAAAAAAAAAAAAAGTGACAGAACAAAAGAGCACTTTTGTGGGTAGCCAAGCTAAGAACAGCTCTTTAAGTGTGTGTTTTCCAGATGGAAATTAATAAACTCTAATATAAGAGTATTTAACAGACCATTATAGTTTGCTCTGTTTTTACCTTGGAATTTAGGTGACCAATTGACCTTATGTAGAGTGTGGGCATATTTCTTATGTCTTTCTTTATCAGTGTTTCCAGGTTTTAGGTACTAAAATCTCTTTCTAGAGGTGATTTCCAGGTTCTTATTCCGTCCCCCAAATTGGTTGAAACAAATAAAAACGGAAGTGAAATTTCACATATTAAAGATGGGGGAAAAATAGGCTCTGCAGGATGAGTTTGGGCCAAGTAAAGTATGAAAACAAGGAAAAAGTTAAAATATACCCTACAGCATAGGGTGGGATGTTGGGCAGAGACATGATAGCAATCACTTGATCATTCCAGTCTCTTTTTTATTTACCACCCTGGCATCACGTCCAGGTATTCCTATCAGAATCCTGTTCCAGTCCTCCTGAGGGGCACAGGGCTTTGAGAACTGTTCTCTACATATGTCCTGGGATTTTGCAATCCGCATGTCACACCTTCTTTCCCAGCCAGTCTCAACCATGTCCTGCCTGCCTGTGTCATTAGTGCATATTAGTCATATAGAATATTGGTTTATATTGTCACATTTTCACACAGGCATGTAACATACTTTGATCATATCGTTCTGACATAAGGTAGTTTTACAACTTAGAAACACACCAGCTTGCTCAGATCCTCAGATAAACTGGGAGTTAGCAGTGCCTGTCCATTGATGTTTCTATTTCAAAGAGACAGGTCTCATGTCCTAAACACAGCAGAGTCCTAAAGCTGACAAAGGGTCTAGCTGGCTTTCAAAAGCAATATACACTTGAAAGAGAGGAGAAAATACTTACAAATCTTGTAAATTAAATGCTCAAGTAAAAGGGGAAAAAAATCTCATCCCTCACTTTTGACTTCTTATAGTTTAATTTGCAGTCATCCTTATTTATACAAGGGTATCTCTGTGAGAAATTGTTTTTCTGAAACTGTTACCAGGCTTTGAGTTGCTAGACTTTCCTTCTGGAAGAAGCATCCAAGTCCTTTCTGTCCTGAGCAAAGAATTGGTTGAGACAAACGCTTGCAAAGTTTTGTTAATGATATGAAAAGAAACAGGCTCTGCAGAGTAAGTTTGACCAAGTAAAAGTAGGAAAAATGTGCATACTATAGCACAAGGAAGGCCACCATGCGAGCGGCAACACAGTGGCCAAGGGCTCAGTGTAAACCATCCTTTTGTATCACCACACCTCAGGCTGATATCCAGTCTAGGCTGTCCTATTGAAAACCTCCTCCAGCTCTTGCAGGAACACCACGTCCATGTGCAGAGCTTTGGGAACTGTGCTGAGCCTGTGGCCTGGGATTTTGTAATTCACAGGTGACACCTCTTCCCCACCTAGCTTTGCCAGGCCCTAGTCTCCTATCTCAGGACTGCCTCTAAAAGATGACGCTGTCCTTATTTTTCTTTCCTCACATTTAAGATGAGGTAATTTCATCTTCTTTGGAATTTAAGCTTACACTACTCTGAAAAAATGGGCTGTTTCTCATTGGCTTTTAATATATACACCTATTTTTGGTTTTTAAAGGAGCTTTTCCTTTTTATCTGCTAAACTTTAAGCTCCTCAAGGGCAGGGCTCCTGTTGACTTTTCCCTTTGTTATTCCCAGGGGGTGTAGTGTAGTCCTTTCATGTCCCGTGAGTGCTCAGTAGCTATTGTTCAGACAAGTGGCAAGGTGATTATTATCTGTATTGGTTTCTAAACTGGAATTATTATAAATAAAGATACTTTTGCTTGAAAAATGTCTAAACCTGTTTCCTATCTTATTTCTTCCTTTCTTAAAAGTAAATATATCCTAGTATTATCTTTTTCTCAAAAAATGTTTCTGCATGAAGGTTTGCTACACTAAAAAGAAAATTTGACAGAGCTTTTAATGGGAGAAAAAATAGGTTAAAGTTTTAATGTTGAGTTTCTTTATTGGGTTATGTCATGTTTAATTTTCTTGTCTGGATTCCTTTTTTAGACTAAGGAAAAATACTTATGTATAGCTCCCAGTTATTTTCAAAGTCTGAGACTATTTCTACAAACCAAGTATTTTCAATAATTTGCTTAATACATTTCAATATCAAGCAGCTAATATAGAAGCTTCCATTTGATTCATCATAAAAGTATTATACTTACTAATGTTTATTTTTTAAAAGTAATCATTTTTTGTTTATTGTTCATATAGGCTATTCTACAACGTATGTTCTACTTTGATTTATGAATGCCTAAAATCTGTTTTTTTTTTGTTTTGTTTTGTTTTTGTTTTGTTTTGTTTTGTTTTGTTTTTTTGACCCAGGAATTAAACTACAACCTCACGCTTGCCAGGCAGGCACTTATGCCACTAGGCGAAATCCACAGCCCTTAAAATCTGTTTTGTTAATCAGATTCTTTCTGCTAGAACCAAATTTTTCTCTTGGGATTTTGCTAAATAAACATTAATAACACTATTAAAGTTATCTCTACAGTAATCTCCTTGAAAGCAGGAAATCTACTTTACATCTGTGTAACCTAGCAAATGACAAATTCTAAATAAATCCACTGAATCTATTTGAAGAAAAGGGTACAAGATAGTGTTTATCAGACTGAGTGAAGTCTGCCCATGTGTGTTTTAGTTTGCTCCAATTTTTCTTCTGTCTTTAAATAACTCAGAGTATAAAATTTAAGCTGGGCCATCAGCAAACAACAAGGACTTTTAACTCCTGGTTACTGGAGCCTAGGCCATGGGCTGTTATCAGCTCAGCTTTCAGGGCAGTCCTGCAAACTGTGGCTATTTTACAGGAATATTCACTTCAGAAATATACACATGTTCTTTTCCTCTCCTTTCTTCTTTCCTTTGCTTTCTATAAATACATACCACATATATCTTCTAGTGAATTGGAGATGTCTCTCCTCCAGTTCCTGTCACCCTTGATCCAACATCCAAGGAGCAGTTGGGAGCAGAATGAATCAAGTACGCCATCAATCACAATAACACTCGTGGTCTCTCCCTTAGTATTTGACATTTTGTTGACATGCTATCAGAGTACTTCACACTTGACTGGAAAGCGATGAAAATAATTAACAGGTCACTTATAAGAACTGAAAAAAGCCCATCTACATCAACACCTTAAAAATTATTAAATTCATAACATCCTGAAATAAATTCAACATTGTTTAATGGTTCTAATATGCATTACACAATGCTATTTAAAGACAACAAGTATGAGATAAAATAAAATATTTCTTAGAGTTGCTAATAGTCTTGACTTTAGTAACATCCAGAAGTCACTTAAAATTTCACTGGTGTCCCCTATGTCAGCTGTTAATAAATGGTCTCAGCAAAAAACATTATTACATAAATAAAAGTTAATGATGCCATCTATCCTTGGTAACCATATCTTCTGGAGTGGCAAATAATCACAACATTAAATTATAGGTAAACAGAGGCCTTAGAGCAACAGTGGTATGTGATTGCCTCTAAGTAATTGCCTGAAATCATCCTGCTGGTAAGGTGTGAACAGTGGAGCAAGAGTGCAGGGAGCCAGTATAACAACAAGAAAGTGCACCTTACTTTACCTTGTCCCTTTTTTGCTCATACGACTGATAACAGCTGTGGAGTAAAGGAGAGTTAATAACACCATATTGTATTGGTAACATGAGAGACTTTTTGAGGGAAATTTAAAACCTATGCCCTTATCCTCTCATTCTTTCAGGAAGAACAATGAGATCTAGGGGAAATGGCTGGAACCACAACAGCTTTACCCTGTGCAGAAGCAACCCACCCACTCTGTGTGGCCCCTTCTGTTTTTGTAGGGCAAGATTATAAACACTGATGTCTGTGGCTTAGAGCAAAAATACCAGCTGGTACCAAACAATTTGTATTTGGTTGCCAGATTACATCAAATTCCAAGCGAAAGCCAATGTTCCTGAAGAGTTTGGAACTCTTTGGAGGTTATAGCCTTTACTGATGGGTAAGAAGCCAGACAGAGTTGCTACTCACATCTAACGCCCCACCCAAGAGATTTTGAACTGTATAATTTAGCTTTATATTCTTTCATTTTATAGACATAAAAAAGGTGTTTAGATAGATGAAATTACCAAACTTATGCTAACTGGCATGACCACAACTTGACTATGAAACCACTTGCTCAAAGTTATATAAACTTTGCTCCAAATAAAAGTATCCTCTTGTATCCAGGAAAATGTAGAGGTTCAAAGAGAAAGAACTCTGAAGAGAATCAAAGGGAGTTTGTAAAGATGGAATAAATATGGAACTCAGAGATGAATCAAAGGCATCCTAAAAAATTAGTTTCTGAGTCTTAAGTATTATACTGAGTTTAATTGCAAATAGAGAAAAGAAAAGGCTATGAGTTAATTATATTTACCTTGGCTGATTGGAAATTAGTAGTGGCTTAAAAAGAATCATGTAGCTAGTTATAGAAATTTTAAGTAAACTTATTGATACTAAAAGTCACCTTAAAATTATTAACATCATTAGACATGTGCTGTATTAATAACTATTATTATAACTACAAATGGTAGATCATGTGATGGCTTATACATTTTATTTCGTATATGGTATGGTTGCAATTCCTTTTTTTTAAATGAGAAATTTAAAGTTAGGAGTGTTTACCTGATCTGACTAATATACTAAGAGTTCTAGTATAAGAATATACTAGAATTTTAACCCAAGTATTCTGCCTCCATATGCGTTGGCTCATTTTCAGAAATCATAAACAACTTTGGAAAAGGTGTTTCCATGCATTCTAGGCCATGACTAGGATGTTTTTGCAAACTAGTTGTCTTAGTTACTTTTTACTCGTTGCTGAGACAAAATACCTGAAGCCCAAAGTTGGGAAAGGAAAGGTTTATTTCCTTTGGAAGTTTCAATCTGTACTCAGTTGGCTCCAAGGCAGGCTGGCATGGCTGGGCCCCAGTTCGTGGCAGCCGCAAACAGCAAGCAGGAACCAGCAAAGAGCAAGACACACCTTCCTCCTGCCATTACATCACATCCTGGCTCCACCCCTATGTGGGTGGAGCACTGACACCATCAGTCTAAGCACTAGACAAGGAACCATTAAAAATGCACAGTGCAAACTCATGAGGCCTGGGGGACACAGACATAAACCATGACACTAGTTATGTACCAGTTGTGGGATTTCAGGACCACACTCTGTCTCTGAATAAATTACGTTCTTGAGAAGTTATACTTAGCTGCATTCCATATTATAATTATTGTTACTATATGTCTCAATCCATTCTTATTACATTACCTTGTATGCTCCAGTAATCAAAATATTCCAAACCCATTTTTAAATTACTGATTTGGACAATGATTATAAGATCTGTGAGTTTATTATCTCCATCAGTGTTAATGATCAAAAATAGCTATGATCAATAGATTTATATTGCACACATATAGAATAGTGACATTAAGATGATATCCAGCTCTGTTTCCCTCTGTTAAAGAAGATTCGTGGATCTTAAACTATTACTAACTACAAAGGGAGATATTCTGGTATTATCTCTAGTGAAATAATACTCTTTTTGCTGTTTTGTAAGAGGGTGGAAAACCAGAAAGTACACATAAATTCAGATTTGCCAGAAAAGGATACTCAGACTTTCTATGGAGATCATGACAGTAAAAGACACTCATTTATCATAACTCTTTATAAAAATAGTTTAATGTATACATTAATCCTCAAGGAAAGTAGTATCTCAAGAACTAGATACATGGAGCGACTAGCAGCAGAGAGATGAAGGGATTTGCTTAGAGGCACAGAGCCAGTACATGGAAAAATTTGGGCAGAGTCTGTGTATTCAATTCCACAGGCTTTGTTATCTGTGATTCTGTTCTAGTTATTTGCATCACTAGTATGTTACTTGTATTTTGTAAAAATTTCACCATATTTAAACATTGGCATGATATTTAACATTCTGTGCTTTGTTCTACTACAGAATATAAAAGTTAGTTTGATATAATTTGTTATTTGCCTTAAATATTTCACTATATTTTAATGTTAAAATTATGTAGTATATCTTTACTTTTCTTAAAAAACATAATTTTATATTTGCCATTAATAGAAATTTAGTATTACAGAATCTCCACCTGTTTGTACTAAAACTGTTATTAAAAATAAACAGATAAAGGGTTATTAATACTAATTTCTGTTGCTGGTAACGATGTTAGCAAAACTTAAGGGATAACAGTATTCATGTGGAATGTTCATTAACTGTGGAGCTTTCCTTGAGCTCTTTTCTGTGGATTTGGATTTGAATTTTTATTTCTGAGTATCTGCAGGGATTCTTCTCCCACACAGAAGTTTGTGAAACACTTCATTGTCTTTGAAATGAACTGCAGTCACAGTACTAGAATTTTAGCACCAAATATGTAAGTGTTCCAGTTCAAGTGCTAACACTTACCAGATGTGTGATTTTCAGTAAGAAGTTTATCCAGATGGATGATCATTTCTTTATTGCAAAACAGGAATAGCATTCTTCTAGCATAAACTGAGAATTTCTTGAAGGAACCCCTAGTATAATATTCAATAAAATATTGCACAGCAGATACGTAGTAAATAGTTGTTTCCCATTCTTCTTGCTAAGCTACTAGAATACTCAAAAAATACTCTGAGGAAAATTTGGAAACCTAGCTCACTAGTGGCATCTTATGGAGTTGTAGTATCTCGTGTTTGTGTGCATTTACTTGTGTGAGTTTCTGTGTATACACATTATTTAAAGTGAGAAACACTAAAATCTACACAAAAGTTAGAAATTATTGGAATGCCAACATTTTTACTCTTAAATTTTACTGTCAAAGATTATAAATTTCCCTTTCAATACTTATGACATGCTGGATGCTTTATATATGTTATTTTTTTCACTCAATGTACATCTTTGTGAAGATTTTACACACTTGGCTGTGATACAGCTCTCTCTAATTCAAAAGCAAATGTTCCTAACCTATGACACATTTTCTGTACTGTCCCTTAGCTGCTTTTCCAAGGCCATGATCTGTTTTCTCATTTCTGACTCCAAATTATGTGATTATTTAATTAAATACAAAAGCTACAAATACAAAGCTTTCCTCATGGCCACCCTCACTTCAAGCATATCATGGCTTCTTGGAATTGTAAGCAGTGCAGCCTTAATTGGCATGGAAGATACAAATGGCCCGGATTTGGGACATAGTCTTTCTTTGAGGTCTGACTTGGAAGAGAGTGGCTAATTTGTCTCCCTCGTTGTGCATTCACATTTTGCAACCTTGTGTTACCACTGCCCTTTTCTCATTGAGGAGCTAAAAGCTCAGTGAATGAAATACTTTCCTCTGAAGATTTTTTTAAAGAGAAAGAAATCATCTTATTTCAAGTCAAAGGAAAATTTTAGAGACACCCTGAAGTGTGAAGTAAGTCTGTGACTCCAGATAAAGGACACCGTGCTCCCTGGGGTTTTCTCCTGGGGTCACGTTTAGAGTACAAGCATAGACCTGGGGAAACTTCCCTCTCTTCCCAAAGAGTTCACCTGCGGTTTTGTGTGAGCAATCTTCTTTTAAGCCATGGGACAAAAAAGCTTTCAGGTCAATTATGTAAGAATCAAGTCTCCAGTTCACAGTCCATCTTTTCCACTGACAAGCTGCGTGATGATGTGTTCCATTACTGGTACCTACAATGCTGGACATAGTGATGTTTTTCCTGGGAGTACTATTATCTCCATTTTATATATTTGAAAATAAGGTTAATACAGGTTAAATAACTTGCTTTGCCCACAGAGGCAGAAAATGAGAGAGGCAGAAAATGAGAGGCAGAAAATGGGATGCAAAATTAGGATATCATACTCCAAAATCATTATACTTTTTATCATAATGTCTAAACATATTCTGTTACCTTGTCTTTAATAGGAGAGGAAATAGGAGTGTTAGGATTGGAGAGGCAAGCTAAAAGTTTTCAAATGCTCTTTTTGCATTGTGAATCCATTATGTTCAACTTGGTAAATATGGGAGACAGCCTGTTGGATTGGTTACTTCTGATTATGGGGATTTTGAAAAACAACTTGGATCTTTTATGCAGAATATTTCAGAAGCAATTTCATATCAAATTTTCTTTGAGGAAAAGATGTCAGGTATATATGTTCATGTAGAATAGAGCACAAGTAGGGTGATCATGTTTGTGCTTCCTTTTAAACTGGCATGAATAATTATCCAGAAGGTAAAGGGTCACAGCTAGCTTTCGCAAAATTACAAAGAGAGGCTTTTCAAAGGCCTCTTCTATTTCTGCTTGTTAGTGCTAGTAGTATATCACCCTCTGGTACCAGGAACCCAATTTTTACATGATATTTTTAGACTATTGAAACACTGAACCCACTATTAGTATTTTTTTTTAATTTTTTTTTATTTAAGGAGAAAAGAAAAGAAAGAAAAAAAACAGTGAAGGGGTACAAGTTATACAGATTTACAGAAGAAAAAAAATGCGCAGTAGGAAATCACTAGTTAATGGATTACATATTGCCATCTTAGAAATAATTGTTCAAGTCACAAAATTAAAGCTTGTAGAGTGGACATTCCAACAATGATACTGCAAACAGTTCTGTTCAATGATCCAATAAAACTCTGTGATATCATTTTCTATCTTATACATTTAAATATACATGCAGTTATATAGTTTAGAGCACTTTCTTTTCCTCTCTTTTGTACAGTGACTATTACACGTTTTGGGTTTCATTGCTCCCACGGTTCTTATTGCTTTTTTGGAAGAGAGTAAAACCAAATGTGACATAACAGAACAGAACCGGTCAAGTCAAAAGGGTGGATATAATAGATAACATAAAAACATAATACAAGGTGATCAACAATGGTTACCATAATGCCTCCCACTATTTCTAATAGAATTGCCTATATCATTAGTTGTAATACAATTGAACAAAACAGTAAAGAATAAAACCGACAAAACCAAAACATTGGAGATATTGTAGGTCTTCAAAAGTAGATAAAAGTCAATGAGAATGGGCGTTATAATGAGTCTCATTATCTTCTCAGCTGATGCCTAAACTTTCGAACCTGATACTATCCAGCAAAACAGAATAGAGGAACCTCAGTCAAAAACAAGATGGTGAGAGTAATACAGGGCTTCAAATCGAGATAATAGAAAGTCAAAGTGGGTTACTATATTATATCCTGCTATATTTTTCCCTTTAATTAAATGGATAAAAATAAAAAAGTAAATAATGGAGTGGAGATTGAGAAAAAAGAGGGCATAACAGTGAAACAGGGCAGATCAAAACATAACCATTTAAGCAGAATAGTGTTTCACCACCAGATATTTCCGACCCAAAAGTAGTTACCATATTGACTCCCTCCCTGAAGTCCTTGAGTACAACTTCATATACTGTAGCATTAAGTATATCAAAACAATGTAAAACCATTTAAGAGAATGACAGCATTATAGAGTATTTAGAATCGACTAACAGAAAATGAACAATGGTCTCTGTATAATCTCCTTGTCTTTAAAAGGTTTTTGCTTATACTATCATACATAACAAAATCCAATAAGATACAACCTGTTTAGACCATTGGAGACAGAAGAACAAAAGCTAGATGAGAATTCAAAACAAGATGGTACTAAATCAGCATTACCTATTAAGATGTATTTTAATGTATTTAACAGTGTAGGTCTTAGGATTTATTGTGGGAGTATATCCAGTATGTCGTGCCATGTTATTAATTGCCCCATTGTGCATTATTTGATTCAGATGAATAAATATAATGCTATTTCATGCTCATCTTCTCTTGACTATAAATTACATGTTTTACACTATTTAAATAGTCTGGTTTATTGTGGTTTAGTGGTTTATTATTATTGTTTTGATTTATTTAAATAATATTGTCATAGATGACACTAATGAGTTGCATGAATGCTAACTGAAGATGTGAACTTCCTAAGTCAGAGAAAAATAATTTGGTTATTAATATCAAACAAGAATATTACTATAGGAGTCCTGGCTTCCTAAGCCTCAACTTGTGTAAGGTGATATGGTGACCCAATAGAGTCTGTATGTACAAAAGAATCTTTTCTAGAAGAAAAAGCACTGAATATAAGAAATATATATATTCAAATATATTAATACTTACAAAGACTGACATTTGTCACAATTCCAATGAATGATATATAGGATATGTTGGATAAAATTAATATACTGAAAGTACGTAAAGTGATTTAAAATGATGACATAATACGCCATGCATGTGTTAAATGACTAAATATTAGTGTGTCACTTCTCCCAAGGTTGGCAGTACTGTATAGTTTAGGCAAAGCAGTTAAATGGTGGATAGACCAAATCTCAGAAACAGAGGTGCACCAGCATGTCTAACAAACCACTTTTATACCAAGTAGTGCATAGACCTCTTCATACCGAGGGAAGCTAGGTACATTGCTAGACCATATAATGCATTATTTCACTTTCTGGATGAAGGAATCAACCATTTTATGATTTTGGAACACTCAGGAAAACATGTAGGAGCTTAAAAGGTTCTTGGAAGCCTACCTCCCAAGAACTGTATGCCAAACACTAATTAAATTTGGTGTACATTATCTCATTTAATCCACACAAGAAATATTTGAGTAAGAATTATTTTTCATATATAATCCAGTAAATGATGAAGCTGAGGTCAAAGAAATTGTTTCCCCCAAATATGTAACCACGAGACATATAAATGCCCCTAAACCAGTTGTTTGTTTTCTATTTCAATCATTATTCTTCCTATTGGGAAAATGACACAAAAGTGAAACTGATTGATTTACCCCTAGTGACTTCACACTGCTGCTCTGAGGTGTGCTGGATTGTTCTTCAGAGCCATTCTCTAGAAGAGCTTCATAGTCTTTGGGGTCAGGACTTGGGACAGAAAGTGTATTCAGAGCAGTTTTATCTTTCATTTGTACTTTCTAGTGCTATGTTTCTCTTCACAGTAGTTTACTTTAGGACTTACTGAGATGAAGATAACCCTGCCTTGTCCACCTGAATGTTCCTGAATGGGCCTAAGAGGTTGTTTTCAGAAAGCAGATCAAAATTAAAAGTTTATTTTCAGCTCCCATAGCTGCCAGTTCTTCCCTTTACAAAACAGGTAATTCTCAGTTCTACAGATTCCAGAGCCAAGTAGTTAATGCCTGAAAAATGAGAAAATAGCTTACTTCATGTTTTAGATATGCTAAATGGTATCTACTATTTCATAATTTGGGGATCCTTCTATGGAGGCACTAAAACAGCTTATGGTTTCTTCTAGTTGCTTTTCCTTTTTTTTTTTTTTTTTGCCAATTCTAGAAATACTGAGTCTGACTCTAGAAGAACAATATTAATTATAGTAATTTATGTAAACCCTTTAGCAATTATAACTAATCACCCTACAACAAAATAATGATTATGCATATCATTAACTAAGCATCAGATTAATTTGGTTGTATTTCATTTGATTATGACACTAACCTCTTTACATATTCATTTTTCAGAGTCTATTGCTCACTGTCATCTGCTCACAAATTTAAAACTATTGTAGGTATTGGGTGCTTAAACTTTCCATTATGTTCAGTGGCCATGGACATATGATTTGCCTTCTGTGGAATGCTCTGTTTATTTTAAAAATTTACAGATCATGAACAGTTTCCTTAAAATGTCTTTCTTACTATTGTAATTTTCCTTAGCTTCCCTATTCGGAATTGATTTCTCTGTTGTATTTTATTTTTGTGGATTTTAATTAAGGGACAAAATTTTAATAAGAATAGGTAAACTCAAAAATTAAAACACCTATTTACAAAAGAGAGAATGCAGAAATTAAAAGTCATTATGTAAAATCTGTAGAACTTCAGAAATCTCATATAAATTGTTTAGTATTCAGTGGTATCACCTCAATAGAAGGTATGGAAATAAAATTTCTAAAATCTCAAGCACATGTCTCTATTAAAAGTAGTTCTATTATATAGATTCACTAGTGTAAGTGAATATTTCTAAAATAAATTTAGAGGAAGACATATGAGAATCAAATGCAAGAAATGTTTTTTAAGATACAGTGTAAAAGATTCCCCATGTAAAGGAAAAGGAGAACATTTTGTAGAAGGGGGAAATTTCTGTAACATGTCTTTGGATGGGATAAAAAATTTGTAGCAAGTGGAAAATATTGAAGTTAGAAATATGACAATACCTAGAGACTCAAAGTAAAAGTAGTGAGGGGGGAGAAGTAAGAGCTAGAAGATTGGAAGGTAGACTTTGACAGTCACATAGAGTTTGCAATCCAAAGACAAGAAATTAGTCATTACATCTGCATTATTCTTAATGATTTCTAGAGTATAATACCTGTATGATTAGATCAATTTTGCATGTCTATACCTAGTAATCTAAGCAACCTATTTGGAGGTAATACAATGCAATATTACCACCATTGTTAAATTCTTGTTTTGAAAGCCTATACTGTTACTCTTTTGGTTTTGTTGTTATTGTTTGTCTCTTTTGCTTTTTATTTTTCTTTTCTGTGTTTTCTCTTAAATAAATAAAACAGGAAAAGATGGGGCTGCAGAGTTCACAATAATAACTAGGATTTTTTTTAGAATTTGACTACCCATGAAAATAATTGAATTTGTGAAAGAATTTATGGTTACTGTGTGTGTGCTAGATAATTACTTGCACCTACTTCTTTATCAATATCTGCTTCGGTTTTTTGTTCGTGTTAAGCATTCAATATCCTTACTTTTGTCAGTTTAGTCTATACTTCTGCAAAAGATTGAAGGAGATTCTCATCAAAAGAACATAGCCATATGTTATCCTAATGAGTTTTTTAAAGTATGCAGTTTTATTCAGCATTCTGTTTAAGAATAACAGCAACAACAAATCCCTTAGGAACTTCGGAGACCATTTTAATGGTACACATAGAAGACAGACTCTGATGAGTCCATGACAATTCTGAGTTATTCACCACAATACATTCAGGAGGACAATTTAGTGAAGTAGTGGCAATCATTTAGTTACGCTCGCTTGCCTGAGAGAAATATTGTTGTCATGAATCATTTTATAACAATGTCGTTGTTTTCTTGTGCCATTTACCCCTTTTTGCTTGTATTCTATTAAGAACACAGATTCATTCTTAGTAAGAAGTTGCTGATTGAAGAGTCATAATGGCAGACAGGAGCTTAATAAGGTAATTTCTCTGGAACATTTTTGTCATTGTATTTATTTATTTATCAGAAATGCATTGTGAAAATCAAATATAAAGTACATATTTTTCCATCTTCAAGGATACAGAAAAAAAGCAAAGAGTATATAATTTATTAGAATTACAAGCATCTAGATTTCCCCCTTCTTTTAGTATCATGGAAGTTTGATCAAGTGTTTATAATATCAAAATGTCAAAAATGAATGCAGAGTTTTCCGGATTAAAGAATTACCAAAATCTCTAAGAACACTGTTACCACCTTCAAGAATAACACTGTTGCTCTGTTAAAATTGGGGAGGATGACTGTACATTCCTTCTGTGGTATGTACTCTGACCAGTGATTAACATGTATGATGTTAGGAGGCTGTCCCCCCCCCAAAAGAGCAGCTATCTTACTGATGTCTGTTTCTATTTCATATGTATAACTTTTGGTTAAACTTAAATTAGTCTGTTTTTTTCTACTGGATATTTTCCAACCTAATCTTCAACAGTTTATTAAGAATTAGGCTTGGATTTCATCCAGTAAAAGCATAATAGCTAGGTATTTTGGGAGGAGGGGATTAATATATATTAAGTATTTTGCTAAGTAGTTACATAAGTCAATTTAAGACTTACAGTGCCCAGAGGTAGACAGTATATTCTTCTGTTCAGAAAGGGAATGAGTAAGGTACAGACAAGTTAAGAAAGCTGTCCCATCACAGAGCTAGTAAATGGTTAGACCGATACTCAGATACTGGCTTGAGTTCACTGTCATGGATTCCACAGTTGCAGTCATTTATCTGTGGCTATCATCTGTCAGACACTTTGCCAGGACTTTATTTAAGTTTCTTGTTTTTGTTACTGTTGACCTTACAACAAAGAAGGAAGATAGATAGTATTGCTCTTATTCATAGAAATAAGAGCTAAAATTTTAGCTGTTAGTTTTACCTGATTAACTCAGTAACTGAAATTGAGTTATGTCCATAGAACTCAAAAAATGTGACTTTAAGTTGAGATTTTCTTTCTCCAAAGTCAAAAACCTTAACATTTGCATTTTCATTCTATAATATTTATTAGTTAATCTTTTAAAATTGAAATTATTTACTAAATGTAATTTCCAAGTCAATATGAAATATCCACATATCTGTCTTCCTCAAATAGAAATAAACTTTAGGAGGAGGAGCAAAGATGGTGGATAGATAACAGCAGGCTACAGAGGCTCCCTGAGATAGTTCAACATAGAATTCAACATAATAGAGTGTGGGGAGTCCCAAACAGAGGGAGATGAATTCTCTCCTCCCAAGAAGAAATTAAGGTGAGAAGAACCAAGCAAACATACAGTCCCAGTGCTACTATTGGAACAGCCAAAGGTTCAGTGCTCCCGCTGCAGCACCCGAACCTGAGCGGCAGTGACTTACTGAGCCATCTGAAATCCACTGCTTCGACTCACTGGAAACTCAGTCACACTGAGATCGGGGGTCAGCTAGCCAAACAGAGAGCTAAGCTGGTGGGGAGTCTGCATCAACCTGTGGTGAGTGACGGGAGTAGAGCCATTCCACAGAGAAGGGGGCTCCAACAGATGACATTCTGGGACTGGCAGGACTGGCAGGACTGGCAGGAACAAGGAGAAGCAGTGACTTCAGTCAGTTGTTCCCTTCCCGAATGGGATTGGTAGAGTGAGCTAGGGCTGGGTCACGCCACCTGGCTGAGATCCAATAGGTTATGTGAAATCAATTCCCTACAGCGGTGGTACACACTAATGAAGTGAAGGCCTCAGCAGATTGATTGACCTGGAGGGGAGGTGGCACACACTAATGCAGTGAAGTCCTCAGCAGGCTGGCTGATTGGAAGGAGAGGAGCCAGCATACATTGCCCCTGTTTGCAACTCACTAGCACCCTGCAGTGGGAAGGGTCACCTAGCCAGCATGCTTCAGAAGAATTGTAACCAACAAAGAAAGAAACTGGGGCCTCCTGGAAGAAATAAAAAAGATGGGAAGAGGAAGCAACAATAAAATGTCCCGATAGCCCAATCCTGAGAACATTGACCCAAGACAGGTAAATACAAAGGAGAATGAGGACAGCAAATGTGCAATATCAGACATGGCACCAGAGGACATAAAGAGATATCTTCAGGACCTCATAGATGAGTTCAAAAGGGAAATATTTAGCCAAGTAAAGCAAGATATAAGAAGAAAAATAAAGGAAATTCTAAGAACCTCTCAAGAAGACACAGAGGGAAGAACGCAGGAATTCCAACAAGGGAGGGAATCATTTGATGAAGACTATAAACAAAATATAGAATATATGAAACAGATTCAAAGAGAGTACCAGGAAATTAAAAACTCTATGGAAAGATGGCAAAACTGCTTGAAAGAAACTAAGGATATATTACCCAAACTGGGGGACAGTTTTGCAATGTGGGATTATGAAAGGAAAACTTTTTAAAGATAACACAGAAACAAGCAGTAACAATACAAAGACTAGAAGACAACAGAGGATCTACAACTTGAGAATAAAGAATGTGAATGAAGAAGCAGAGGTACAAACAAAGGAACTACAAAGGCTATTCACAAAAATAATTAAGGAAAACTTTCCAATCATAGGAAAAGGAAATGATATGCAGATGTATGAGGCATATAGAACTCCAGCCACCTATAACCTAGACAGAGCCACACCTAAGCGTATAATAATCAAGATCCCAGAAATTCAATGTAAGAGCAGAATATTAAAAGCTGTTAGAGACAAGAAACAGATCACCTATAAAAGAAGGCACATCAGAATCATGGCAGACTTCTCAACACAAACCATCAAGTCAAGAAGAGCCTGGAGTGAAATATTCCAAGCCCTGAAAGAAAATAACCTCCAGCCCCAATTGATATACCCTGCTAAACTGTCTCTAGAAATTAATGGAGAAACAAGATGCTTCCAAGACAATGAAAAACTTCGGGAATTCATGACCACCAATCCAACTCTACAGAGAATACTGCAGGGCGTTCTAGAGAAAGAGAAAAGTAGGATTCCAGGAACAGTGGCAGAGAGGCCTCAATGCATAAAGCAGAAAAGAGAATGAAGAAGCCAAGCAGACAACTGATGGCAAAAAAAAAAAAAAAAAAAAAAAAAAAAGAGCGTAACAGAAATCAAGCATGCAAAGCAAATAATAAGAATCAGAAATAAGTGGAAAGGGGCAAAACAATAAAGAAAATAAATGTGTCAAAAATTTTCTTAGAAAAGATAACTAAAAAATGACCAATTTTTAACTAGTTCACTCTAGGAAAATAGCCTAAAATCACTAAAATTAAGATCTTTGAATGGACACCGCTTTCTGTATGCAAGACTCACGACTAACATCATATTTCATAGGATGGGCTGAGAGTTGTTCCAGCGAGGTCAGATTTGTACTAGGGAGTCTAGCTAGGATAACTTGTCAAGAGAAAATAAATAAACAACATCAAAACCTGTGAATAGAGAAAATTGCAAGCAATTCATTAAAAACTTTTAGATTCAAAAGAATAACTCAGCAAAATTACAGACTACAAAGGTAACGTATAAAAATAAATGGCATATTTATATAACCAACTTTCCAAAATATTAAGAAACAATAAATTTATAATAACACAGAATATTACAAATTAATGCAATAGACATACAACTTGTATATTGAAAAGTACAAACATTATTGGAATAAATTTATAAAATTCTAAGTAAATAGAAAAGCACCTCATGCTTATGGAACAAAAGGATTCATATAGATTCACATTTTTTAAATGGCCATGCTGCCCAAGCAATACATTCAACACAATCCCTTTCAAAGCTCCAAATGCCTCTGAAAAGAAATTGTCAAGCTAATTTTAAATTCATATGTTTAGTGTTCAGCCTAATTTGCACTTCTGTGTGTTCTACTGTTTGAAACTCTTAAAAATTTTTATTAACAATTTTAAGATCTACATTTTTGTGTGTGACTGCGTATGTGTACCCTCATGTGTTATGGTCTATGTTCATTTCCAAAAGTTATGGTAGTGTACATTTTTCTTACGGATGTGTGTAACTCTTTTCTTTTCTTTTTCTATCAAAAATCAAACTCAAGACCTTATTCTTGCCAGGCAGGGACTTGTGCTGCTGAGCTAAATACCCAGCCCAGTAGAACTCTTTTCTTATAGTCTTAGCCATTCCAATGTTTCTTACTTTTATGGATTCCAAACAAAAGCTCTGTTAATTTTTTAAATTTTTATAAAACTACACATAGAGAGACTAATCTAACTCCAAGGATAAATATTTAACTCAGTGTTTCTCCAGTTCTTTTATTTGTTCTGTTTGATCTAGAATTCCTTTGAAATGTATCTATCTGTGCCTTCAATTCAGAGCTCCTTAAACTGTTCCAATGCAATTTATTAAATATCATTCTATTATTTTTTATTTGAAGTACCACCTTTATATATTTAATTATTTACCTCACTGAATGTGTATTATCCATCTTTTGACTTTCTTTTCCTAAAAAGCTATATTATTTTCATACTTTTATAATACTTTAAAGACTGTGAATAGGGTTCCCATAAATTAAAATTTTCTCCAGAGAATTGTGTGGCCTTTGTTGTTCTTAATGTATTTTTCTTTTTCAATTGCCCTCAGAACTTACATATTTTTGTGGTGTTTTAAATTTGACATTTTATTTCAAATATCTTTTAATGTGATGTTCTTATATTGATGATTGACATGTCATGAAACAATTAGGACAAATATCTGTTTTTTGAAAGTTTTAAAACTTTCTGTTTATGTTTTTAAATTAAATCAGCTCAAATAAGTAGGAAAATGTTAATAATAATGGAATAAGTGAATATACTTTTTCCCTAAATTTAATGGGAGTACCTTTATTGTAGTAATTATTTCAGTGTGTTTTTGAAAAGTTTGTGCCCCAGATTTCTCAGTGATGAAAAGATAGTTGTACCTAGTAAGAAACACTAGATTTCAGAAGCACTTAGCTATGCATCTTTTTGGTACCTCAAAATATAATTAAACATAAAGGCTATGAACGAGACTGCTATTTGAAACCATTATTTCCAAATTAAGTATAACAAAGAACCTTTGACTCACCAAGATGTGTAGAAGATGAATAAATACCATTTGAAAAATAGCACTGTTACATGCAATGTTGATTTTGGATTTCACAAAGTTACTGTTTCTCATGTTAAGAAATTAGGTTTGAATTTTAATTGGCTAAACCTTATTTTTAACATAGATACTATGGGGCCAGCAATATAGCTCAATAGCACAAGTGCCTGCCTGGTAAGTACAAGGTCCTGAGTTTGATTCTTAGCAGAAAAAAAAATGTATTTTATCAAAAATATCTAGTCTCCCACAAAAAAACTCTATTTTTTTAACTGCATTCCACTGACAATGTCAGCGTTGTGTCTCTTGTTTGATCTTTTATGTAAGAATTTTATATTAATAGATTGTTGAATATCTATTACAAATGTATTCTAAATCTATTCTAATATCTATTAAAATCTATTCTAATATCTATTCTAAATCTCCCTTTTATTCCAAGACTAAAATGAATTTTGTCATACAATTTTTTATTTTTTGAGACAAGGTCTCACTCTGTAGTCCAGACTAGCCTTGAACTTGCAATATAGCCTAGATGTGCTTTGTGGCAGTTCTCTTGCCTCAGCCTCCCAAGTGCTGGAAATAAAGATGTGTACCAACATGCACACCCTAGTCTTATTTTTAATAAGTATTTAACATATAAACAGTTCCAAATTGTTGAAATCATCTGCCTTGGTATTTTTTGTTGTTGTTGACACCCAATGTGAAGCAAGGAAATGTTTATTTAGCTTACAGTTTTTGGAGGTTTTAGTCTGTGATCAGCTGTCCCTAAGGCAGGGTGGCATGGCTATAGAGCAGCCATTCATGATGGCTATAAACAACAAGTGTGGAAGAACAAATGGGGACAAGCACGCCTCTTTTCTTTTTTCTTGCTACCTGCCCCTGGGCTGGTGAAGCACTCACACATCAATCTCAGCGCTAGACAATGAACCAATTACAAATGCTAGATTAAACCACCTCCATGACTGCATGAGGCTTGCGGGGGGGGGGGGGGGGGGGCATTTAACCAAACCACAACATTTTATCTTTGGCCCTACAAAGACTCATGTGGATCTTTTATACAAAAGACATTTGTTCTATCTCTAAGAGTTGCTAGTATTTTGACTGTTTTAGCATTGCTGAAAAGTTTTGTCTTAAGTCTCTGAGATCTAAGGCAAGCTCTCAGCTCTAATCTCCTGTACATATGAAAACAAAGTTAAATATTGTTAACATACAGTGGTATGAGATAAACATTATCATTTTAAAGGGTATACAAGGTAATATAAAAGATTAGAACCAAAACAAGTCTAAAATCCAACAGAGTAAACATTAAGTCTTGGAGTTTTCTGCTTAGCATTTGAAACAATCTGATGTGAGCTCTAAAGTGACTTTACCCCCATGTCACTTTTAGTAGTTTTAGCTTTCATGGCTTATCTCTTGGGCTGGCTTTGGTGCTGTTTTTATTTTTTTGTTTTTGTTTGTTTTTTTGTCAGGTTGTTTTAGATAATCTATGTTCTTGGCTTTTTTTAAACTTCTGGGTTTTTTATTCTACCTTTGGCTTTATACTCACAACTTTATGTACTGCCCTCTTGGGGCACACTACTTGGCCTTCCAGTCTTCTGAAATCAGGGTGGAAGCCGTCTTACCCTCAGAACTCATGAAGTTTTTCATGTACCTAAAACCTGCAGCACATGGATGCTGCCAAGGTCTGTTGTCAGCTGGAACAGTAGCCAGGCTCTGTTTTTTGTCTTGGCTGTAAGAGTTGAGTGTCTGGATCACTGAGCACCCTAACCTTCGTCTTGAGAAACGAACTTTTTATGTCATTGCCATTTTGGAAACTGGTGCAGACTCTGCCAGTTTGGAACCTCATGTGGCCTCCACCACCATTCTGGAACATGACGCTGCAGCTTTCTCCTCCAAGCAACATCTTTCACTATTACAGTTTTGAGGCTGGAAGAAGCCGCCTCTTTTCGTGGTACCTGCAGGACACCATTACTGTTTTGTTTCTTTGTTTCTTTTCAGCAATGGAGACTGTCTTTACAGTCTACAGCTTTACTGAAAACATTTTGTTTTGATTTGTTCTGTTCTGTTTTGTTTTGTTTTTGTTTTACAGACTCAAGTTTTAAATCATCCTGCTGGGCTTTTTGCTCTTGATTGGCAACATAAAAATGGCTAAAAGCCCCCAACAATAGCCATGTCACTACCTCAACATTTGACTGCCTTGAAATTTTTTTGGCCAGATTAGTCAGTCTGCCACTCTTAATCTTAGTCTTAGGCAAAAACTCTGGACACAAGCACAATTCAAACAACTTTATGCCAAGCCACAATACACATAATGTGGAGTCCAACAACCAATGCAGTCATTTTTCCCAGGAAAAACCTCTGGAGCCTGGTCTTTACTGGCAGGCTTTCTATCAGCCTTTGGTCTTCTGATCTCTGACCATCTCCCATGCAGGACAGCCTAAGCTGTTTTAGGTGACATTCCTGAACCATTTAAAAGTGTTTTCATGAGCAATTTTTAAAGGCTTTTAAATCACATGGTCAGATATAGTCATGGCAATGACCTCACTGCTGGTACCAAATTTTGTCTTTGTTATTTGTTGTTGTTGTTGAGACAAAAATATTTGATGCCCAAAGTGAAGTAAGGAGGTTTATTTAGCTTACAGTTTTTGAAAGTTTTACTCTATGCTCAGCTGGCTCTAAGGGTGCTATGGCTGAGAGGCAGCCATTCATGGCAGCCACAAGTGACAAGCGTGAAAGGGAAAGGAGGGAAGCATGCCCCTTTTTTTTTTTTTTTTTTTTTTTTTTTTTTTTGTTATATTGTATGCCTGCTGCCTGCCCCTGGGTGGATGTGGCATTCACACTGCAGTCCCAGTGCTGGGCAAGGAACCAATCACAAATGCTAGACTCAGCTGCCTCCATGACTGTGTGAGCTTTTGGGGGACATTTGAACAAACCACAACCTCATCATAGGGCTACATTAACAGCATATTTTTTTTGCAGAGTTCATGTATACTATCTGTATGTATGTGTTCACTCATTAGTTCTTGATATTTATGACTATCAGACTTTTTAAAAGCATGAATATGTATATCAATATGTTTCTTTGGTTACTGACTTTGGAATAGACAGTAAGAGAAAACGAGGGAAGGAAAAAGACTATTAATTTGAGATATATGTGTCAGGGATAGATTTCAGGATTGCAGGGATGTCTAAATCAACTGACAAAACTAGAAGTCTGAACACTGAGCTTTTTTTCACAATTTCATGCAGGCCATGCAGGTAAAATTAGTTAATTCTTATGTTCTTGTCCGCATCTAACAAGAAGAAAATACATGTTTGTCTTGGCATAAATTGAGATATGTCGTTTAAGAATAGGAGGCAAGACAGCTATTTATCAACAAATTTTCCATTTGCCATTCTGAGAGCTAATTTCAGTAAAGGAAATGATAGATTATAAGTAAATGAAAGTAGAATGGATTTCATGTGGCCAAAAACCAACAAACATCCACCAAAATACATCCATGTAAATTTCCACTTAAAATACTTTTCCTCTCATTATCAAGTCTAAAATTTATGTACAACTTTTGTATGAACCTTTCCATTGTCTAGAATCATAGGAGAGGAAGGAATTTGGGTCATATTCCAAAAAAATCACTAAAAAGGGTTAATGTCTGCAAGGCTTGAGATATAGCCTTAAAATCTCAGCAACAAGAAATCGTAAGACTAGAGCAGTGATTGTGAGCCTTTTACAGAGCAAGTGCCAAACTTCTACCCAATACACATTTATCACAGAAACAACACTGCAATTAAACCTGAATACTGAGATTTTAGATTAAAAAAAAAAAACTCATACATTAACATCTTTTGTCTTAAAAGCAAAACAAAATAACACAGGTACCATGGGTTCACCATCACTGGACTAGAGGAATCTTTTATTGTCTTGATTGCTGAGGTGGATTATGACTCCAAGCTACCTGTTGACAGTTTGGATAAATTCACAGAATTATGAGCTGCATTATTGGCATGATAAAACTATGGATCTTCTCATGAATCATCTCCTTTCCCCAACTTTGAGCTATAACACAAATTTTCACTGCATGACCAATGTGAACATGCTGGGAAGATTCTAATGGAACCAAATCTGTTGAGTTCTGTAATTGCTTTAACTAGAGTAATCTCTGAGATAAGCTAAGAGAATTTCTTCTTCAGCATTTTTTTATGCTGTGCGATCATGAACTATTAATCCAACTACTTTGGCCCATTGTCTTATTATGACATTTTAATTTTTCACATAACACCTTCATCTACACAGCTCAGCAGGGGTAGCAAAAATCACATATTTTTGTATGCCTTATGACAGTAAGTTACACCCTTTAATTATCATCTGGAACCTTGTATCATTTTGATAAATAGTTGATTATATTCTTCTTCAAATATACGATTGCTTAATCTCTGGAAGCTATTTGACATATTTTTAAAGTAATGACATTTTTTCACCTATTGTAAGAAAGCAGATGTGATAATTAAAAGAACATTGTTCCAGATCACAGGTTTTCAAACAATTTGTAGAAATTATGTCCAAAGAATTTTCAAGATATTTAAACACAGAGATGTTTATTATTCAAAAATGTGCTATTACAAATTAAGGAGAAAGTTTTACTTTCATGTAATCTTAAAATACTTTAAAATAATTGTAATTATTTTATACATAAAACCTTCATGATACCACCTACTTACCATATTCATAATTTAAAATATTTGCTGAGTAGTCATAAAGAAAAAAGACATTTGTAGTTGATAAAGCATCACAAAACACAAACAGTTTTTAAAAATGATTACATGTATGATCATTAAAAGTATGAAATGTAGTGACAGGGTGATGCTGTGATGCATACTCATGGTACTGGCAACTGGGGAGTCATCCCAGCCAGTCTGCATCCCACAGAGCAGCTTAATGAGACCCTGTCTCAAAGTAAAAGAATTAAGAAAATAATAAGGATACGCTGTGAATGATAAATAATTGTTGGGAGGAAATATTGATTCAGGAATATAAACATAGCATTTAAAATGTATAACTAATTAAGAAAAGGACTGTTTTTGCCAGACCGGACTTGAAGCTTGAGAACCTTGTGCCAGTGAGATACCATGAATGGTATGTAGCAAAATGATGTTTTTTGTCTCCCTTCAACTTGCTACTCCTCTCCTGTTTCCTTCATTGAATATTATTCTTCACTTAATTTCTAGTAAAGAATAGTGCAAAAACAAAGTAGAAGGAGCATTATAGTTGATAAGATACAATAAGCATAGTATTTGGGAAGAAGTTAAAAAAATCAGCTCTAAAAATTAGAACCAGTTCAGGTATCTAGCAATAGGAGAATACATATACTGATTTATCTTTTTTTTTTTTTTTTTTTTTTTTTTTTTTTATGGTGCTGGGGATCAAACTCATTTCCTTGTACCTGCCAGGCAGGCGCTTATGCCTTGAGCTAAATCTCCAGTCCATTATTCTTAAGGTGAAGTTCTATTCAGGATTATGAACCAATGCAAAGATGTTTTAAAATTAGGGTTAGTGAAATAATGCTCACACAAAAGATAATATACTACGTGATATAATTTACATGAAATGAACAATAGCAAAACTTAATCCATGGCTTAAAGGTGTCAGACTAATGGATGCAGGCAAAGCAGAAAGCAGAATTTATTGAGAAAACTGAAAGAATTTTTCTGGAGTGGTGATAACTTTACGTATCTTAGTGGTACTTGAAGTTGCATATGTGCATGTACTTGTTAAAATTCAGTGAAGGCACACTGAAGGCTTATCAACTCATTGTTAGCAAACCATATGCTCAAACAAAAAAAAAAATCAAATGAAAAACTAGTAGGTAAGCTCAGACTTATATTAGGGTTCTCATTTCACCCTCTAATAGCTTCCCATTTCCTTGGGAAAATGATATTCTTAACATTCTATGCTTCAATTCTCTCTGAAATAGTGGGGTGACATGCTTAGTTCTAAACTCTGCAAAGATAAATTTTGAGAATGTATTTAAAGCCCTTAACTTAGTGATAAAGGTTTAGGACATGTCTGCCGCTCCATAAAGGTTGTTCACACTTTTCATTTTGGGCACCAATGAAGACAAAGAATCTGAGTGGACAGCTTCAAAGTACAGATGTGGAATACCGACACCTTCACCAGACTGTAGCAAAAATGCCCTTGGGAGAAGATGGGGAAAAGTGTAAACTGGATTCATCTGGGAGGTGCAGAGGTTAACTTGGGAGTGGCAGAAAACAAGGTGTCCGGGCTGTACAATGCTAGTGGCACACACACTTTTAAAGGAAGAAGCAGCATCAGGCTTGCAAGGTTACCTATCATAAGGATGTTAGGCGGGAAAGGTAGAGCAGACAGTCACACACACTAACATTTACCTCTAACCTCAAAATTACAGAAGGGTGGCTAGAGGCTGGGGAGAAACACTCATCAAATGTCCATAAGTGCACTTAATGTCACCATCAATTTGTAACGATATTTTTAATGTGAGATTTTTTTCAGTAAATGATATAACCTTTCCTTAGCTAAAAATACTATATGTAGCCAGTGTAGAATTATAACCTTACAGTCAAATATGACTGTGTCTCTTTCTGTGTGATCTCTTTTCTCAAATAAACTGAAGCATAAGGTGAAGAAAATAATGCTGGAAATAGATGGCTGGCTGATTTATTAAGCTCTCTTTGCTTTTCATCATTTTTCTTATCTTTTTGGTCTCTGAACAAAAAATTCTGCTGAGAAATAAGGAAAGAGTAATTTTAGATTTCTAAGTAAGAAGTTAAACCTGTAATGGTGCTATGTAGATACCACAGATACCATTTCCATCAATATATTAAATGCATTATTAATAATTTTAAATAGTCTATTCAGAGTCAAAATTGTACTCATTACACTGTGTCCAGATGGATGGCGTTTACACCTCTGTTAACCAGTGTGTTCATGGGCCCAGCAGGCTTCATTTGAAAGATTTGCTGTTTGACTCAGATGTTCTCAGAGGCAGGCCCTGGGCCCAGAATTAGGGCATAAGCAAATTGTTGAGTGGTACAAGTATAAGAGTATTTTCAGGAGGAAAACTAAGACAGCCACCAAAGTACCCTTTACCTGGCCCTTTTTATGTAATTCCAGGCACTGAATACTTTCTCCTTAGTTACACCTTAGAAAAACTAAAACATAATCATGTCCCCTCCATTGAGAAGCTCGCACGTCCAGTCTTTTTTCATGTGTGCTGTACTGTTGCTACCATGACGCTAGCACAGTAAGAGCCTGAGTCTTTGAGGGGTTGCAGTTTACATATTATCACAGAGCTGAAGAAAGATGTAAGATCTCCTCACTCCAGATCTCATTGAATGACACATTGCCACCTCTAAATTAACTCATTCATTATGAATCACATTTCACAAATAAATTTTAAATGTATTCATTGTACATATAACATTAATTATATAAATGGTAAATGCTTATTCTATGAAAAATCCAAAATCACAGCAAGAGCCAACAAAATACCCCTTATCCTACCAAACTGAAGAAATAATCAGCTCTAACTTTTGATATACCATATACTGAACTCATTTTATGTACTAAATTGCAGCTCTTAGTAGTTCTTGAACATAGATTTTGTAAGATAAAAAACCTGCAGATTTCATCTTCAAGTTATAGACTTGTGATTATAGACTTAGTGTTTGTTTTGTCAATGTGAAGCTATTAATCCAGTTTCTTCAAATCATTTGTTATTCATAAATTATTTTGTGTGTTTGAATGAGTGAATTATTATTACTCTCTTTTTGCTCCTGTTTCTTTTTTATCTTTTTTAGAAGGGGTGTTTGTTGATTTGTTTGTTTGTTTGAGACAGGCTCTCACTCTGCAGTTGAGGCTGGTCTCAACCTCACCCAGTACAGCCCAGGCCATCCTTGAACTCACCACAATCCTCCTGCCTCAGGCTCCTGAATGCTGAGATTACAAGTGTGTGCCACCACACCCAGCTTTTTTCAAAGTCTTCAGAAGTCCACTGGTGCTGTTACACTTTGCTGTTTCTTGCCAATTTATTTTCGTGTTTCACTGAGCTTTTTGGTCTAAAAATTATGTTCTTCATGAGCTCTATAACAAGTAAAACAGAAAACAGTAGAAATAATACAGAATTTTAAAAAAATAACAGTAAGCAATTAACACTAGTTAAGATACTACACATTGTTATCTTAGAAGTAATTGCTCAAGTTACAAAATACAAGCATAAAAAACAGACAATCAAGCAATGACAGCACAGAGTATTCTTTTTGATGAACAGAGAATTAGCAGTATGCTTATTTATTTTTCAAATGTAAATTTTTCAGCTTTTACAGTTTATGTACCTTCTTTACGAAAAAATTAAACTTACTCATCTTATCATCGGTTGTACTATATTCTACTTTATTTTCCCAAGGGGTGACTATATATTTTGTTGTTGTTGTTCTTTAAGTGTTGTTTTCTTATGTGGCTTTAATGTTTTTTTTTTTTTTTAACTTAATTTTCGGTAGATTCTTGATTTTACTTTTGAAATAATGTATAATGTATCTAAAGTATAATATTCATTTAAAAGATTTTCCAACTACATTATCAAAAAGTTGAGAAAAATTTTAGGTTGATCTATTGGCTATGGGATTCCAGAACTTTATTGCAAATTAAAATTTATATTAAATATTCACGGAAATATGGATATCAACATTGGATTGTTTTCTGGAGACATTTCTTACCACTTAGCACCAATGATGATCAATGATGGGAATTTGGTTGCTTTTTTTGGCTCCCTCATAAAAGTGATCCTAACAGCTCCCTCTTCAAGGAATAGCTTTTCTAAGATCTGAGAAGGCTGGGATAAGATAGATATTTAGTTATTTTCTTTATATTGCTTTCTCAATTTCAGAATCACAGTCACATTACTATTAACAGTAAAAAAAGATCTGTTCCTTCTTTAAGTTCTGGAATTCCATACATCTACTTATTTTTAATTAAAAATTTTCTTGACAACACCATAGATTTGTATACCATTGTAAGACATAGCCCAGATACCTCCTGCATACTTTACCCACCAAACACATCTTGCAAAACTGTACTGTATGATATCAAGAGATACTTGAATTGATACGATACAGTACTTTGCATTTTTATATTTCTCTGTGTGCTTGTGTGTCTGTACTTCATTCTATACATTTTCATTACATGTGTAGGTTTGTGTATCCACTACCATAGTCAACACACTGACCAGGTCCACATCTGAAGAATCCTTGAGCTGTACTTTTATAAATATGCTTTATTAACACTGTGGCCGCCATTAATTTGGTTTCCATTTCTAAAATTTTGTTATTTCAAAAATACTATATAAATGGAACCATACAGTTTTAACCTTTTAGGACTGTTTTCATTCACAGTCACCTCCAGCAGGCTCATCCAAGTCATTTTGCATATCAGTAGTTACTGAATCTTAATTTGTGTTACCAAGATACCAAATATTGTTTAACTACTCACATACTTGAAGGCTGTTTCCAGTTTTGGACTACTCCAGATGAAGTTTCTAGAAACCCTTGTGTTGGGATAAATGCTCAAGCATACAGTTTTTGGATTTTAATGTACTTGCATGTTTAATTGTACAAGAAACTGCCGAACTGTTTGCCAGAGTAGCTCCATTTTATATTCTCAAAGAAATGTCTAAGTGATCTTTGCTTTCTGCATTCTCGGTAGCATTTGCGAACGTTACTGTTTTCATTTCAATTATTATAATATATATGTAATAATATCTCATCATGCTTTTAGTTTATATTTACCTGATAGAGAATGAAGCCAAACACCTTTTTGTGTGTTTATCTGGTAAATGTATATATCCTTCTGTATCCCATAGGCAAAGCAGGCTGAGTGAACCTCTGTGTCTGTTCATGTACTGTATTTCTTCCAATTGATTCATTTATTTTATATCATAGAGTTTTAAGGGCTGTTTATATATTCTAGGCACTTGTCTTTTGAGAGATACATACTTTTCAAATTTTCTCCTATTCTGCACTTTGCATTTATCCTCTTTATGTAGATTTTTGCAAACCAACATTTTTGAAAATTTTGTTGAGGTCAAATAAATGTCTTTTCTTTGGTGGATTATACTTTTGATGTTAAACTTTTTGCTCAACTCTAATCACAAGGAACAATGAGCATTTTGTAAATGACAACGCTTAATTTGATATGTTTCTTCATGCTACTTGTACAACTGTGTCTCTGCATACCTGTCGTACTGGTCTCCCTTTTCTCATCATCTCAGGAATTTCCTTTAGCTCTCTCCTATCTTTGATGTGTTACAATATCTACAGTCTTATCTCTTGTTTTATATTGTAAGCATGCTGCAAGGAAAAAAAGTTTTTCTCAAAATATATAGAAAAATGTATTTTCTCTCTGGTTGCATTCTCACATTTAATAAATACTTAGAAATCTAAGTTAAAATTTTCTTTCAGCATTTTAAAAGTATTTCTCCATTATATCCTCTTGGTTGTTATTTATGTGTCCAATGACAGTTTGATTGCTGAACTTTATGTAACACTGTTTTCTGTTATCTCTGGATTTTTGAAGTATATTCCTTAATTGAAGAAATTCTACTCTAAAACTTCCCAGTGGTAAATTAAGACTGTATTTCCTTAAATTTGGAGTCCTCAGTAGTGCCTTTGAGATTTAATTTCGGCCGAGAAAAATTCTTCAGATGTGTGAGTGTGTGTGTATTATTTCTATTCATTTGTTTTGCCTGTTTTTCTCTTTGAGATTCCCCTCAGGATATTGTATATACTAGATGAATCAAGATTTTGATATCTTTTTTACCTGATTTTTCTTCTGGTTGTGTTTTCTTTTTTATGCCTTCTTGGAAATTTCTTGTTTTATCTTTTGACTATTTTCCTCAGATTTTCATGCTAGTTTTTTTTTTTTAATATCTAAGAACATTTTCCTTGTTTTGGAGCATTTTTTGATTTAAGGATGCAGAAAACATGAAGTATGCTTTTCTGGCAACATTTTGGTATTACCAGTTGCTGAGTTTTTGAAGGGTTTTATGTCACATAACAAGATATTCTTCAGTAACACTGATAATCATTCAACAGTTTTTCTCTAGAGTTTTCAGTGTTTTGCCTTTATTTCTTTGTTTCTTCCCTATTCCTTATGAGTATTACATATTTTATTAAAAATTGCTTAATATAAGTGCAGTGAGATGCACTGGGAGAAGGTAGTATTATAAACATATTCTATCTTCTTTCTTAAGTGAGAAACAGCTGATGATTTATTGAGGAAAAGTTGTTTGATAGCGCTCAATATACTTTATAGATATATTCACATGATGTTTCCCATGCCTTCTTAACTAAATTTGGACAATTTATGTTTTCTTAGAAATCATTTGTTCATTTCATTTTCATATGTGTGTTCAAAGATTTATGATTCATTCACTTCCTCTGTAATTTTATTTTTGTATGTTTTATTGTATATTCCTCATTCTCTTGATTTCCTTTGTTATGATTTAAAATTTAATTTTCTTTTAGTAATAACATCAAGATTTATTTATACTTTGAAAAACTTGCTGATTTTTATTTCAGTATTTTTCACTGTCTCTTCTTTTTCCCTTTACCCTGGAGAACTAGATTGTGGAAGTCTTTCCTGAGTCTCTGTGCCAGATCTTTGGAAGCAATCTGTGCTCAGAATTGCAATGGGGTCAGGAGAGGAAAGTAAGAGTCAGACCTCTAGAGAAGAGTCCCTGGACCACCCTTCTTTAAAGTGGGTCCCAGCTCTAATTTCCTGGTATAGGTGTTGCATTCTCTGGCTGTGTGTTTCTAATTCCTATCTTAACCCCTTAGTTTTGCACTAGCTCTTCTTAAGGATTATCCCTGTTCAGCACTCGTGGCCCATTCATGGAGTGTTCATAGGCAAGGTGTTATCACTAGGATTCTAGGGTAGCATTCCTTCTGTCTCTGTGCCTCCTCCAGTGTCTTCAGTTTCTATCTTTCTGTGTCTCTGGTCCTGCATCTCATTTATAGGAAACTCATGCTTCACATTCTTAATTAGCAGAAGAACTTCCACGCTGCCTGTCTCCTTAGCCCTTTGCTTGGGGTCACTGCCCATCCAAAGATACTTCCCAAGTACTGTCAATGGGGTCCCTGAATACTCTCTCAAACACTTAGGGGAATGTATAGAAGTACATTGCATTCTAACCTACCATTATGCGAGAAAATAATTTGTATTTTCACATTTTTTCCCAAAATCATACTACTCCAAGTCAATTCTGTTGACTTGTCCAACTTTAATAATATGTCTTTATGTGGAAGAAAAATCAGTGATAGAAAATTGTTTTGTTTTTTTTAGTAAACTCCTTCAGTTCTAGCATAGATAAGCAACATAACACTATTTCTCTCTATATATAAATTAGCATTATTTTAGGAGCCTTTGCAAAAACTGAGGTTTTTTAATGTCCTATATTTTTGTCCTATATTTTAATGTCCTATAACAAATTGTACTGTTCTACAACTAACTTATTAATCTATATTTATGGAATTGTGTAAATGGTATTTAAAAATAATTTCCTTATATTTAAATACATCAGTCAGGAGTTTAGCAAAAAGCAATTCTACTCAAAGTATTCGACTATAGAAAAAACAGATGTCAAAGATGATTGCTCCAGTTTCCAAACAATACTCTTAGTGGCCCAAATTACTGAGATACCTGGGGACAAGAGGGCCTAAATCCAAGGGTAGTCAAAACAGGATAGAGAAGAAGTTGTGCAGAGCATGGGTCTAGATGGAGGAGTAGAAAATTGAAAATTAAAAGTATGTTATTTACCTTTTTCAATGTTTAGTAATATATTTATAGACTTTTCACTGCGTTCAGACAATGGTTATCTACAGGAAACTCTATCTACATCCTTTCGACTCTTCTAAAATATTTTCAAAGCACTAGAATGACAAATTTACTTATTTCTCAGAACAGTTGTTTGTAGCATATTATCTGCATAGTTAATATAGATCTGTAAATATTCCTTTATAATGACACTTAAATCGCAGTTCACAGCTTTACTGTGTCAGACAATTCATTTTATGCCTTGCCTTTAATAGACGTGACTCAGTACTCTCCATCTTTGTAAAACAGTTCTTTAATACTTTTCATTTCCTTCGTATTTGAAGGTACATTTGACCACTTTAAATCTTAAGAGCTCTTTGCTGAGATTTTATATGTAATTGAGATGTATCCTTTTTTGCTTAGAAAATTGAATTACGTTCCTTGTACTTTTGTGATTATTTTCCCTGTAACCCCACTTAAGTAGGCCATCTTAGTCTTGACTGTATTTTTACCAATATTACATTTTTATTTTCCAATTTTCTGCTGATTTTCCTAAAGTAAAAAGGACAAAATAATGAAATATTCAAATTAAATCAAAGTAGCCATAAAAAATAGTGGCTAGAGGATATTTTGCCCAAGGAGCACAATTACCTTAGGAAAGTTCCATCATGATGGCTTATCATCTGATAAAGTTAGAACTGAGTCTAAAAAAGACCAATGTTACAGGTAACATAAAAGCCTAATGCTTCCTCTAACAGGTAGAGTTGTATATTACTGCATGTAAATATTGTTTCATTTTGCTTCCTCTAGAAACCTGTGGCACTCTTAACGTAGATTGAACCTTTCAAAAACACTAAACACTGAAACATGCAAATGAAATTTCACAACTTTTAGCCTTGTAATGCTAGTTACCTTGGTTTCAGCATTGTTGAAATACAACACATACCATACACTAGACACGTGCACACACACACACATCATTTTAATTGCCTAGCATTAATTTTAATATACTTTGTCTTTTTTGATACTGTTTTGAATCTGAGAAACTTTAAATAGCTAAATTTATCACTTTTTAAAAAATTTTTAGTAGTATGTATCTTAGTTACTTTCTCATTTCTTATTTCTAAACTCTAAGATATAACAAAGATATTTCTAAACTCTAAGAATTAACAAAACAAAGTCCATTGATTTGTCTTGCAATTCTAAATTCAAGTTATGTGGATGTTAATTTATTCAAGATTGCTGAAAGACTGATCACTTGGGGAACTCTTCCGTGGTAGCAACCTGATCTTTTTGATCATCTGTCCTTGAGGAATAGACAGCATTACTTCTTGTCTTCCCTTTCCTCGTCTGTAAAAGCACATGTCACACTGTGTAGGTCAGAGGGGTCCCAAAGGGGACTAAAGATTTGCAGTGGCTTGACTTACTGGTTGGCACATGATATCACTAGGAGCAGTTGCTGAGACTATTGTGCAGTCCAGCTCCTTCACTTCACAGATGGAAATCTAAGGCCCATGACAATGAGTGGAAGAAAGGTCTAATCTCTGAGATGAATGCTTGCTTAAAGGAACGAAGAAATTAGTCTGAACTCACTTTCTTTCTGGGGATAGGGTGGGACAGAGGATTAAACTCAGGACCTTGTGCTTGCCAGGCAGGTGCTTACACCACTGAGGTAAATCCTCAGCCCTGAATTCATTTTCTTCATGATGTGTACATATGTGTTTCTGTGTGTCTTTATATATGAACATAAAAACACCCCAAATCCATATAGAACATGTACTGTATTGCTGGGTAAAAAACAAAAACTCATTTCTTTGCTTTATTTTTATCTTATGGACTGTTTTTTTAAGGTAATTATTTTGTCTTATTTCATAACTTCTTCAAGAGACTTCTTTTACTGAACAAACTAAAAGTCAAGTTTCAGTGGTATTTCTTTTAGAAGAAACAGAAGCATCTTAAGATTAACTGGTCTCTAGACTGAGGTGTGTAGGGTTCAGGGAGGAAGAAGCTCTTCCACTGATCCATAGCTGACAGGCCTGCTTTGGTAATAAGGGTAGTGTAGGAGCTGCTGTCAGAGAAACCAGCCCCATCAGGTGAGCAATGCTGTTCCTTCACTGACTCAGCTCCCCTCCGGGCCCTCATTTGTAATCTCTAGCCAAGGGCCCTGCCTCCTCTGTTGCACTGAGGTTTTGAGAAAGACTGTGTTTCTTTTGAACACCTTGAGGCAGGAGCTTCTAATATATACACACATTACACAGTGGATTCAGTATTGCTAGAGAATTTTAATTATAGATTTTGAGAATATACTTCATTGAAAGAATCAGAATCTCTTAGAGTGGAGCCTAGGATTCAAGATTTTCAAACAGCTCTGTCAAATAGTGCTGTAAAGATTTGCCGTTAATATATGGGTCTTAGGTAAGCAGCTTTAAGATCATCTGAGATCATACAAGAAGTGAAGAATTGGGGGCTGGGGATTTGGCTTAGCGGCATAAGCACCTGCCTTGCAAGCAGGCAGTCGTGAGTTCAATCCCGGTACCAGAAAAAAGAAAAAAAAAAAAAAAAAAAGTGAAGAATTTCGAATCCTTTCCTGCTTATTGAGTCAGAATCTGCATATTAGCAATATCCAGGCTATTCATACACAGGATGAAGTCACGCTTGATCTTGGCTTGACACAGCATTTAATAAAACTGTGTGAATGTTAGAACCTTTTAAAGCCATTTATCCTGGCAGTAATGACATTGTCATATTCAGATCTACCCTTCAAGAATGTCTTAAATTAGAAAAGAAATGTCATTGGCTGATTGAACTTTTAGTCTGCTTTATTTGATATTCATAGTGGGAGTGGTTAGCAAAGTAGCAGTATAACTTTGAAATTTGTAAGGAAATAGTACATACTCGACTGTTCTGTAATTATGCAGATTTAGTCCCAGAAAAAAACAGCCTAGAGTGTTCCTAAGGTAAAACAAAAATACTTTTGTATTTCATAATTCACAGTTCAAAACACTTTCATTCATTTTCCCCTAGAAAAAGAATCTTTCTCTCTATAAATTCCTATAGCAACTCTTGATGGTACACTTTTATGTAATAGCTGGTAAAGGAATGACATATAATATTTCTTTTAAACTCTTTTAGGTTTCACTTTTATTTTAACTTTTACATGTCTATATTGGTAATTTTTCTCAATAAATTATAAAGTCAATAAAGGCAAGAAAAAAACTCAGATTTATTGGTACTTTTACAATACACAGATTCATTTTTTAAAATACATCAGAACGTAAGTTTTAACATAGTTGGATTATTTAGCATTTATTTTTCCCTCATGGAAATTTTCCCTATTTTTTTTCCTTGCTGCCTAACTACAGTAAACTTCTAAAAATTATTATTGTGTATATTAAAATATCCCATATAGAATGGATAAACTTTGGCACTTTTAATTAGCTCTTAAACATTGGTGAAAATGTATGTCTCCATTTGAGTAGGAAATAATTCTATCTTCTAAGCCCTCAAATGTGAGTATGGAGCAACAGACAGGTTCTTATCTTAAATTATACCACATTTTGAAATAACCACATGCATTTCCTCTTCTAATCTCCCCTGTAACATTGAAACTATTTTATTTAGAGTGATGAAAAGTACATATGAGTTTATTGTTGAAGTAGTTTGCTCTAGAATAGAATAGATTCAGATTGCAATCAGGTCAAATAGTGTTCCTTCCTCTTTTTTTTTTTTTTCCTTGACTCATAAATATGCCACTGCATATATTTAGTTCTCAAAATATCCCTAATAGGTGACAGGATTTTTACATGCTGAATTTCCAAGAAGTTCTGTGTGAAAGACTAGGAGATATTATATTATATTATATTATATTATATTATATTGCTTTGTATTATGTTACATATTATGCTGAAGGTATTCAAAGACTGTTGGCAGAACCATCATTCTAATACAGTATAATGTAGAGGGATTTAGCAAGACTTTAAAGAACAATTGTTGACCTTGAAGGAAGAGAGGAAATCCAAAAGATGCTGATTACTCAAGGACAAGCATTTCATGCTGAATGCCCATGTGTACCAGAATAGTAGATGTTTTTGTGGCTGATGCATAGATAAGTCTGTGGCAAAACTGAAAATGAATGTGGAGAAACAGATGTTCAGAAAGATGGACTCAGGGCTCATATACGTCATTTTGATTTTATTGCATATTCAGTTATTTTGTCATGAGTATTAGTACTCTAAGGTAGTGGCATGGGGTACATTTGTATTTTTGAAGAAAATGTAGAATATGGTTTGGAATGGGGAAAAGTCAACTCAGATACTCCAGAAGTTCAGATGAGAGATTATATAACCTGATGATGATGATATTGAATGCCTAAGATTTGTTATCGAAAAGTTCAGGAAATCAAGAAGTAACAAATTTAAAAATTAATTTAGGTTCATGTAATTAAACAAATTAAGTACTTCTGTTTAGATTGCACAAACTGATAAATGAAAGTAGATAATTTATTTTCAGACATGTTGAATGTAATGTCCTGTTTCCTGATATTTTATGCACAGCAAAAGATATGGTACTGAATCACAGAGAATTGGTCTTTATTAGATTTAGAAATTGGATTTTACATGGAAATTATAAAGGAGACATTACTAGCCAGGAAGTGTAAAATTAGAAGAGAATGATCAATAAATAAGAAACAAAAGGAAAAGGAAAGTGTAAGCCCAGCAGACTTGGGAATGATGAGTTTGGTGAGAGTAATTTAAGGAGACTGCAGCACAGAATGGCAGTTAGGCAGAATGAGGAGAAAAATAGAAGGAAAGTGTTTTCTACTGATAACAGGTATTCAAAGAAATAAAGAAGAGAAAACATTTGGTTCCTTCAGGAAGGGAGACTAAGGAAGGTTGGAGAAATATCGAACTTGCTGATAGTGGAATTGAAGGAGTTCAGAAACCGAGATTGTAAATACCATTGGATGAGAATTAAATTGTGTGCTCTTGGAAGAGACTGAAGTTAACCTGACGGTACTGAAAGTCTCTTACCCCCCCATGGCAGCAGAGAGACAACTAACTTGCTACATGCAAGTGTGGACAGATTTCAGTGTCGTCAGAAGACAATTTAGAGGCCCTAAATGATGTCCTTAGATTGTGTTTTTGTGAAGTAGGCAACAAAGGGTTTCTGCTGAGGGTAGAAAGAGCAGTTTCAAAGAGCCATTTCTGGGAAAGTAAATGGTTTAACTAAATGATACTGAACAGTGTTAAACGTGCAGCAGAGAAGAGGGAATCATGAATTCATAATGAGACAAATGAACAGAGTATTTTAAATTTTTTTCAGAGTCACCAAGCAGGTCAGGAGAGGAAATAAAGAAACAAAGCATTCAGCGGGTTTGTTTACACACTGTCAGCAAAACAAGGGCAAAGTAAGGAACAGGAACAAGCTAAGTTCTAAGAGTGTCACTGAGACAGTAACTGAGTAGTCTCAACAGAAAAATAAATGAAATTACAGGCTTTTAGCTTAGGAACAAATAGATGCCCTGAGAAAATTAAGGATATTTTGTGGAGGTTTGGGAAGAGTTGTTAGAAGTTATAGTTACAGGGAGAAAGGGTAGGTTTCAGGGAGATAGCAAGGCTGTCATGTTGTGAAGGGGAAAAGGAGAGATACAAAGAAATTTTGAGGCAAATCTTTAGGATAACGCAGGCTATGAGTGCAGTTTCAAATTGCCTAGTGTGTGACACTGTTAAGTGGAGGAGACAGATACTAAAACTAAAAGGATGTGGGTCATTTATCTTACCTGTATTAAATACGATTAAAGAGCTTGGAGGAGGCTCAGAGTACTCTCATTTTCTTAGAGATTTAAGAGAGTTAATCTTCAACCAATCGTCTAGGATCTGAATTTTCTGTTTGTAAATAAACTGAGAAAATATTGGGAATATCGCTCAGGCTCAGGGTACTGATGACTTACCTGGCATTAACACAATATTTAAAGATTCATATTATCTTTTCTGTTATGTGTGCTTAAATTATGTAAACATCTTAATTTTAACCACCTCCATGACATTTTATTTAATATTCTATTGAAAGTAATATTTTAAATTTCTTTTACAACTTTTTTATATTTTTGTCTTTCTTTTGTTATAAAGTTGATTGTACTCTCCTCAAGTTCTCCTTATTTACAAAGAATATTCCTTCAGCACATACCATCTTTTATATTTATATAGCCCCTGAAATACTGTTTTGTGAAAATTTAAGTACTCAATAGATGTTCTCTGAGTTTTAGTGAACATTATCCCTTCATCCTGGCAAAATGTATTAACTATTATATGGTAAAATATGAGGGTTACTGCATAGTTGGTTTGGATGACAAGAATGGTCAGTGAGCAGTCCAGTGCCTGAAAACTGTTGCTATTACATAAGCTGAGTTATATGAAAACATTTGCCCCTGGTAAGTGGTAAGTGAAAGAGCCTGGAAGGATGCCTGTTCGCGCTCTTAACCTGCTTTGCAATTCTGAATGGTAAAATTGCTCACAATAAGTTTCTTCTATGTTTGTCCAGGAATTCACTGAATTAATTTAGAGAGAATCAAGTAAGATGACATATGTGCATTTGTGTGTGTGAGAAAGACAAAATGGAGAATCTCCCTCAGGGCTTTTGTCATCACTGGTTCTCCTTGCGTCACTGTAGGTCTCTTTCTTGCTGAGTTGTCCATTCCTCCACTCACCCACCTCACCTCTACCTAATGTAAGCCTTGATCTCAGGTCTGTCCCCGCACCTTACTTAAACACTTTTTAAAAAGCCTCTCCTCATCTTTTTGCACATGTCATATGAAGGCCTCTCTAATCAAGCTGTGTTTATGGGAGATAAATCCTGTAACTTTCCCTTAGTTCAAGCTCAGGTAAGTGCTGGCAGGCTCTTTAAGCAGCACATAGGCTCACTCCTCCAAAATAAATGGCTCCTTTGACACCAGAGAACAGGGTTAAACCAGCCATTAGTCTGCAGTTCTCTGAGAGCTTCTGCGTAGAATATAATTCCTTGGACACCTTCCTGAATGTAAAAGACTTCACCTACTTGGGGGTCATATGTTAACAAGTCTGGAAAAAAAATTCCTTTACTAACTTATGGTAGTGATACCTTGGTCATTTTTCACTGATTGTATTAAATTTTCCTTGCTGCTATGTATAATTTAATACCAGATTTTATATTAATGTAAATCTTGTGTTTAAAAAACCATCAGTATTTTTCAGATATAGCTTTAAGTAAATGGATACAGTTAATTTATAATAGCTACTTGAGAATTATACACTGTTATTAGCATTTATATGTTTTATTCCTCTGGCATAGTTTCAGAGCAAACAGAGATTTAAAAATTGTAGTTTGATAAGTCATCTGAAAAATTACCTGAAGTCATCTATCCGTTGTATCTGCCAACAACAGTTTATTGTAAGTATGATAGAAAGGATATATAGAACATGATCTCTGAACTCAGTGCATTTAGAATGAAATCAGAGTATACAAAATGTACTTTAAAACGTTTTTCCTTTTGTCTTGTAATTTTTATTTAGAGCAATGTGCATGTTTGTTTTTATTTTTGCAACTTATAACATATTTATTTGATTCCATACTAGCTTCTTTAAAAGCCGATCTTAGGATTTCTGCTGCAGCCTGTGTCTGACAACATGTCAGCATGTCAAGAAAGACCTCTCACATTATTTTCCCTACCTTTCCACACAAAGCTTACTCAATTTTATGTGCGGGGCTTTTTTCACCTAGCTTTCCAGTACCACTGGCTTTCTTTCATGAAACCACTTTTTCTGTCTTTCCTTTAAATTTCTCATTTCCTTTATTTTTCCTCTTTACAAAAATATTAATAATTTGGCTCTAAAATTGAATAGCTAAAGGAAGCTGTCTGTAGTAATGAGGATATTTTGTTGTTTGCCTTGTTTTCTAATACTAAAAAAAAGTCTTCAAAGGCAATTTAAGTACAATAGGAGAATCTCTTATCCGTTTAAGACAAAAGAGCATTGCTAGCCCTCAGATTCATGGTATTGAGTAATAAAATGCGAGTGAGTCATCTTTTTCAGTGTCTGCCTGCATAAATGATAGCACATTTTATTGTCACTACATTGTTTTTGTTCCTACATACTCAGCTACCTATAGAATGTACCAAATTCAGTTTGGCCCAGACATTTAATAATTTAGTTTTTCTGGATTTACTTAATTTTTTTTTGTATTATTACATGCCTAGTAAAGGTAGGCATCATTTGAGTATATGAAACTCATAGCTGCCTGTAATTCTTTTCTTTTGTTCTTCTAATTTACTCATTATCTTCTGCTAAATTAATCTTCTAAAGGATTTTGCTTCAATAAAGTGGTGTTTCTATTATATAATTGTTATGTTAGGGCCACCCCACAGAGAAAGAGACCCCAAGGACTCAGCTCTTGGTGAGGAAAAGAAAGTTTATTTCCATGCGCATGGGGTCCCTCAGGCAAACGTGTGCGGAGGGGCCCCGAGGGGAATTTGTGCAGGGTTTTTAAAGGTACACGCAGGAGGCAAGCAAGTTTACAGAAGCAAATCGCATTGGTTAATTTTGAGCGGCGCAGGACCTGGCTAATGCTGATTTGAGGGTCTGGGGCTGAGTAACCATGGAGACCGAGGGTCTTGGGTTGACCTTAGAGTGCCAGGTGCTCCCTGGTCCTGTTTATACAGTACATTCTTTTGCTTATCTCTATCTTTACAAAGAACAGAACATCTAGTGGCTAATGACTAGCAGAGACATTCCTTTTGGCCCCGCTCTGACTATCTCCTGGGAAAAGGTTTAGGGAGTGAAGCACTCTTTACTGCTCTGTTTTGATAGCTCTGGGAAGTTAGGGAGTCAACCCTTTTATTCCCCGCTCTGGGGAGTTAGGGAGTTAACCCTTTCATTCCCCGCTCTGGGGAGTTAGGGAGTTAACCCTTTCATTCCCCGCTCTGGGGAGGGGGTTGTAGCAGGGGGGTCGACTCTCACAGTTAATAACCGTAGTGTATAGTTTAAATTAAAGATGGCATACACAGACAGAACATATGGAATGAGAACTCTGAAACAAAGCCTTTCTGGTTTTATGAAACATATTTATTCACCTAGTAGACCTAGCCCCCAAATTTGTCCAGACCTGTCTCCTTACAGACAATTTCATCATTTTCACACTGCATCTAGCATACGCTGTCTTCGCTAATTCTGACAGCTGAATGTTAAAATATTGTATATTGCTGATATATATGGGAGAATAAATTAAACTTAGATAAATTGCTCCGAGAAACAGTGAATATATTTCAGAACTTTCTGATAATATACGTATTTACTCTCATTTATATTTTTCAGGAAAGAATAATGTATCTTTTTCTCAGAATTTGTGATATGGATTTTTAATTCCCATATAAAATAAATAAAGGTATTACATTTTACAGCTTACACAGGAGCAGCAATTTAATATGTGTGAACAGTCTGCTCATTTACTAGAATAATATATTCTAAATGGCTTCAATGTGTTCATAGACAGTGAACACTGAAAGCAGTAATTGGAAAAATACATCACCAGTGCACATGTACTTACAATCATAGTTGGAGTCTGGTGATCCTCCTGAAGTCTCTGTTTAGTCAGGTTAGAGTATGGGGAAATTACTGAGACTCACAACACAAAGCATTTAACATTAAAGTGTAAAGAATGGAGGTGAGCCCATCGTTTAGTTAAACTGAAACAAGAAAAGAATCAATTATTGGAATTCTCTTAACTCACTTTTAGATGTATCATGCTATACATCCAAAAAATCTTGCAGATGAATAACATGAGAGAATTTTTATGGTAGAAATTTAAATGACTGCACAATATTTTAGCAAATACAGTAAATAATTTGTTGTACAGTGAACAGGTATTTTGTTACAATGATTCAAATTATTCAGATCATGAACAGCCTGAAAAATTAATTGCGTAATGTAGATAATGTAAGCTTTGTAATACTGAAGATCCCCAAATTCATGGCTTAATATGTCTTGCTTATGAAAACCAATCCAGCAGTTTTTGATCAATTGTGATTCTCTTTTAGAATCTTTCGTAATATTTAAGCAAGAATAAAATTTGAAGTCACTATTTATGCCTAATATTAATTCAATTTTTTATATGTCCTAACACATATCAATATATGTTATATGCAAAAATGTTATATATACATTTTAAATATGAATATTTTATATACCATAAAATCTAACTCTGATATGTAGTTTACATAATTTAATTTTTATGATAGTCATATAAACCAAGAACCATACATTTTCCAGGCAGGGTAAAGGCAGAACAGATAATTTAATGTTTTCTAGTAAAAATTGTAGACCTCAAATTTAATCATAGATAATCAAATTCAGAGCCTGAGCTCTTTTTCAATTAAAGAAGTAAAGAATCACAATCCAAAGAATTTTGGGGCTGCTTCCCTAATCTGCTTTGTAAACTACATCTGGTGTAATACTGTTTCCGTATGCAAGATATAGTAAAACTTCAAGCTATGTTGTTTATAGTTAGACACATATATTTTTAAGTTTATGTTTAAGACACATGTTTATATTTAGACACATGATAATCCAAGTGAGTGACAGTGAAACTCAATATTCTTTAGCTACATAAATGCATCACTGATAGCTTACCAGGATAATTTAGTTGTTATACTTCACAACTCTTCATTTCCACCTAAGATTTCTCCTGTCTGTTTCATTCTTTATTTTATTAGTTGTTGGTTATTTTTTTCCTCCTGTGGAAGCTAAAGCGGAAACATTTCTTAAGTATTTTTGTCATTAATTATAGACTTACTGAATACTTTTGCTATATTTTTGAAGGCACTCTCATTGTTCTCACAATGTCTATTTCTGGACAGAAAAGAGAACGAAACTCCCAAACCATTAGTATAGATATTCTTTGGTGGATTTATTTTCCTCTGCTTATATTGAGTTAGTTTTGGTGAGGTCTTATTCTGGGCTAGGCACAGTTCTGCTTTGATTCATTAGCACATTTAATTAGCTTGAAACTGTATCAGTATATTGCTATCTTCAGAGGAGAAGATGAGGATGTGGAATGATAAATAATACGATCAGCTAGTTAGTAAAGGAATCTGAATTCGACTGTAGCATTGCAATTCTAGGGACATTACTTGATTTGTACTTCTAGTCTCTGACTCCAACCTTGAATCATGCATTGCCCCAAAGTCATTACACCTTTTTAATATTAATTCCCTTAAAATTTGTATTTCAATGTGTACTATTTTGTTTGTAAACACTGTTCAATATGTTTGGTAGATCTTAGATGGGAAAGAGAATAGTTATATGAATCACAAAAAGATATTCTAAGTACTTGGACATAGTAACTTACTTAAAACACCCAGTGTGGTGGTGCATGTCTATAATCCCAGCACTCAGTGAGGCTGAGACAGGAGAATGGAAAATTTGAGCCCAGCCTAGGTAACTTTGTATCTCAGCAAGACCCTGTCTCAAAGTGAGATGATAATTTTCAAAAAGTTTATGGACAAAAGATATACCATATAAATGCTCACAATTCTTGAGTAGATAATATATGAGGAAACTAACTGTTCAAAAGGATTAATAGTTTCTCCTAGGTCACTACATTAAGTGCATGGCTGTGTTCCAAACTCAGTCTGACCCCAAAGCACAGATTCTTGCCATTCAAATGAGGATGTTCTTTAAGCACTTAATAAATACTGTATTCCTTGACATGGAATAACTAATAACATTATAATTTCAGTGCAGGTTAGTAGAAATATTAGCATGGAGATAAGGGAAAATTTAAAGAATTAACAATGGTGGAGAAACGTAGCAAAATCAGGGCTGTTTGGCCATAAAGCATAAACTTTTCCAACCTCATAGTTCCTCCAGGCTGTCCTCCCAGAACCACAATGACTATATTCAATTCCTATTTATTCAAGCATCCAGTTATTTATTTACTCATTGAATATGAATCCATTGTGCACTCACACTTTTCCAGTTTCTGTCCTGCCTGATTCACAATATCAAACCAGTTGCCTTCTATGGAACTTTCAATGTAATGAGGAAGGCAGATATCAATCAATTCATACAAATAGATAATTAGAAATTATGATTGGGCACTGATTTAGCCTGAAGTCAGAGGTCATGAGAGCTCTTTCTGTAGTAGGCTTCAAGCTAAGATCTAAAAGGTGAGAATCTGAACAATGGAGAGCACAAAGACACTATAATGAGCATCTCAAGACATTGCACTGCTAACTCCTAAACAAATACGCAGATATTTGCATAAAATTTTCCATTGCCTAAATCTCTATTTGTTCGCTTGGTCTTTGTTTTGTTTTATTTCTATGACTCTGAGATTGAACCCAGGGCTTTCATGGTAAGTGCTATGTCCAGCTGTGATAGTTACTTTTTTTTTTTTTTTTTTTTTTTTTTTTGCTTGGACAAAATACTTGACACTCACAAATTATGGAGGAGAGGTTTATTTTGGCTCAGTTTGTAGAGGTGTCAGTCCACAATTAGCTAGTCCAAAGACAGTGAGGCATGGGTAAGGGACAGGACAGAGGAGAAAAGTTCATGGCATGACAGAGAGAAGCAGAGAGCCATCAAAGGAGGAGGAGGAGAAGGAGGAATATATCCCTTCAGGTGTTACTCACAGTGACCTATCTCTTCGCACCAGTCTTCAACTCCAACGTCACACCCACATATAAACCCATCAGTGGACTAATTCAGTATCACACACTCATGAACCAGTCATCTCTCCATATCCACCCACTATGAGTGAAAGAGACACATCTAGATATGTTATAGAACGCCAACACTTTTTAAATTTTGAGACAGAATGTTGATATGTTCCTAAATTGTCTAAGCTACATTTGAACTTGGTATCCTCATGTCTCAGCCTCCTTGAGTGCTGGGGTTACAGGCAGGCATCAATATGTCTGGCTCAATCTGTGTTTTAACTGTTGTTTCTTGAGGGGTGCAGGAATCTCATGTTTTGTCACATAATTATCTATAGATAATGGAATATAGTAGATATATGACATTTCTTTTTCAGTCTACTTATCTAGCAATCTCTTAACTGATGTTGTAATCCATTTGGATTTGAATACCATATACTAGATAATTTATGAAGATCAGGCTTAGAGTTTTAGATGCTGAAAAGTTCAGAAATCAAAGCTCCAGCCCATCCCCTGTGTGTAGGTGACTCCATCTTAGTGTGTCCTCATATAGTAGAGGATGAAAGATAGCAAAGACTCCAACGTTTGTTTTATAAGGATAGTAATGACAGTGATGAGGGCTCTATCCTCAGGGCCTAACCAACTCCAAAGGTCCTATTTCCTAATGCCATCATGTAGGAATCAAATTAAGTATGAATTTTGCAAAGATATAAACATTCAATCATAGTATCTGAAAGTACTTTTCAAATTGAGAAATAATCAGTAGACTTCATGTCATCATAAAGTGATCAATGAGATTAAGTGCATAATATACAATCTGTAAGTTTAAAAAATAGGCAAAACATCTTTTATATTTAAAAACTCTTGACATTAATCTATTCTAATAATTGATGTTTATTACATGTCTCTAAATCATTAACTGTGTTGAATATCATGCTAAATTTATTTCCCAAAGGATATACATATACTATAAAAGAGAGCTTAGCACTTTAGAACAGTTTTGCTTCTTTTTTGAAAAATTTAGTGTAATATAACACATGTAGATAAATGGAGATTTATTCTAGGTAAGAAAATTTCTGTATCTGTTATTTTTACTAAAATTTTGTGACTTAAAAATATTTTACATATAAATGATTTGTAATTACTTAATGCAATGTTGCATTTGTTATGATGTAAGATTCTGAAAATTTATGTAAGGAAAACATTGGAATATAACTTTAGGTGTATTAGCTTTTTTTTCCAGATACAAAAAGCTAAGTATAAAAAATATACATCTTTCTAATGTTTAAAAATCAACAAAATATGAAGATCAAAACCTCAACAAGCCACAGATTTAATGCTGAGATACATTTATTTAAATTTTTGAGACAGGGCCTCACGGCCTAGCCTCAGTCTTGTTCTATTAGACCACACTGGCCAGAGGTCCTCATGCACTGGCCTTTCAAATTCTAGGACTATAGGCCAGAGTTTGAGACCCATTATAATTGGCCTTTTGTATTTATGGGTTCCACAGACATAGATTTAGCTAACTTTTGTTACAATATATTTGGGGAAAAAATCTTGAGATTATACTGATACAGCCCCCTAAAGTATTTTTTTAAAAGCTGGTCTTTTTATCCTAAAAGATATAATATCTGTTTACCTGGAATCTGCATTCCATTCGGCATCATATATAATCTAGAGATGTTGTGATCTATAGGAGAGGTTGTACAAGGTTGCCTACAGAACTGCAGCACTTTATATAAGAGAATAGATCATCTGCAGATTTTGGTATCTGTGACAGTGATAAGGTCAAATTGTAGCTCTATGAGGGAGGTCAGCAGCTCAATACACACTACACTAAAACCAATTAACAATGCCCACCATGGTATTCCTGAAGTACTATAGTATGAAATAGAAAGCCATTAGAAATAACAAGATACAGCATGTTAGCAGGGATTTCTTAGTACCTACTCTGATAGTCACTAAGACTGGAATAAAAAGAACAAGACCAAGTTTTCTCCTTGCTTCTGCAGAACATCCAGCAGACTGTGTGTGTGAGGACTTGGGGTTTTTTTTGTTTTGTTTATATATATTTTAATTTTGAAGGTAGTAAAATACAAGAGAACAAGACAGAACAATGCTAACTGAGACAGTATAGTGAAATTGGTACAGAACTTCACAGCAGGTTATTGCGATAACAGTAATAGGTATCACAGTATATCTCGTTATCTTCACAATAGTTGTTCTTTCAATCACATATAGCAAAATAAAATAGAATACAGAACATTATAGAACTTACCAAAACAGAATATTGGATAGAGCAGTACCATTAATCAGAATAAAGCAAAACAGTAGTAAAAATATTTGCTTTCAAAGAGATGGTACAAGGAAATCCTCCTTATTTGCTATATGGCATATGCTCAGCCTCCCAAGAGATGCTCAGACCTCTGGTTCCCATTTGCTAATGGGGGGCAAGGGAAGTGGGATGTTTGATTCTCAGGCCATGCACCGGTAGGCTCACTATTGCTTACCAGGGAGGTGAGCTGGTTGCTTAGTTTCCCAGCACCCTAAGTTCCAACATGGCGCGAATCTCAGGAGACACTGGTGGTTCTTTCTCTCAAGGGGCCGCAGTCTGCCACACCACAACCACTTACCAGGGAGGGGAGCTAGTTGCTTGGTTTCCCAGCACCCTAAGTTCCAACATGGTGCAGATCTCAGGAGTTGCTGGTGGTTCTCCCCCTGGAGGAGCCACAGTCTGCCACATCACAGCTGCTTACCAGGGAGGGGAGTTAGTTGCATGGTTTTGTGTATGAGAACTTTGATGACATCAAATATATGACTTGTGGTGAGGATACATAATCAGTATTTACAGTATTGATTTGCAAAATTAACACTAGCATGATTGTCATTATTGTCATTTTAGAAGACATATTGTATCCTGGTTGTATCTGAGCAAAAAAAAAAATGGTATATGCTATATACTTTGGATAATGTCTGAAGACTACTTTGATTTAAACATGTGCAGTTATAGACAAACAGAAGGTAGCTTAGCACAAGAAACAGGCCCTCATTTGCCAAATCCCTGAAAATGTGATCCAAAAGGGACAAAAGCGAAGGCCAGCTCTACTAAGGAGCACACTGTACACAGCTGGCAGACAGGCTGAGCATCTCCATTTCTCTACGCTGGCTGATTCATCCTCTCTTCACTACACACACTGTACCACCAGCAAAGATGCCAAAGGTGACCATTTCATTGTTCATTGTGCTTTGGTACTTGATGCATATGTAGGGGAAAAAGTGCTGCTAAAGCAGACAAGCAAAATGGTCATGGAGATGAAACCTCTATAAAGATCACCCCCACGATGCAGAACCTACCATATATGAAAAGAGGAGATTTCTGTGTAAATCTCTGAACTATATGTGAGGCATTTTGGAAAGGCATGCTTATTTTTATTTTCTGAATATTCATGTTTTAGCTACTTTTTATGTCTTTGTTGTATGGTAGAGAATATAGCTTTTCATGTTCTTGGTATTAATGCCTGTGGATAAAACCTCAAATTATATGTCATTATGATATTTGTTCTCATGGTCACACAACTCACTTCTGCTAATCATTATTACATGCAACGTTTCTTTTTGTTAACATGGAAATCTGAATTTTGTTTACTTGAAATAAGAGAGTTAAAAAAAAAAACTACACATTGAGAACATTTCTTTAGGTTTTTATTCCTGCCTTCTTATTTCTATTTACTCTGTCCCTTCTAATAGTGAATGATTCCAGTGTGATTTCAGCTGCAGCATTGTCTCATTGAGGCCTTTTTGACAAGATCCTATTTTCTAAATGCTTGTATTTTAATTGGGATTCCATGTGGTGATACATGCAGGACTCCTTGCTAGTTTCTTTCTTGCTTGTGTAGTTCCCAGCACAGATGGCTTTTATTACACTACTTCTGCCTCCTGCCTTCCACCACCATGGCAGTGCATACCAATACAGCCCCCTAGGTGTTCGTGCATCTTTCAGGCCTTCAGAGGGACCACACAGCACCTCATGACTGGCAGGAGTGGAAGTGGGAGGCCAGGATCCTTACAGAGATGTTGAACAGTCCAGCCATCATTCTTGGAAATTAGACACAGACAATGCAAAACAAAGTGGACAATTTTCACTACAGTTCAGTCTCAAGCCTTAAAATATACTTGTATTTTTTATTTTAAAATCCCCCGTGTAAAGAATAAGATAGAAGAGAATATATAAATTAATTTTGAAAGATTCTGGAATATGTGCATTTTAGATGGGTTGATAGAGAATACAAAAGAAACTGTGGATGGGTAGAGAAATTGGTGGATTTATCTGATGGCTTTCATGGGGAAATACTGATCTCTCCATGAATAATTGTGAAGTGTGAGTTTGCATCCTTTTCATCTGCATACTGTATCTCTTTTTCTTCTCATGAATATTCTACCATCCCAATAAAGTCTAGTAGGTAAGTTGGCTACCAGATGTAGTTATGTTTTGACACACTGTTATTTTTCTTTTTGTTTATCCAGAAAATACAGATTTGTCACTCTTTCTGACAAAGTGCTTTGCACATAGGGACATAGTGATGGGATTATCATACTTGTGCATGTTTGAAACCAAACATAACAATGTGTGAAACCGTAATTGAAAACAAAGATGAATATTATGGATGAAGGGGCATATTTCTCATAAAAATATGAGATCAATTAAAGATACCATAGTACTTCCTATGGGAAAAAAGGTTAACTAAAGTTTAACTTCCTGAAATTGGAAGAGTCAATGGAATTAATTAGACATATTTATTTTGAAGAGATATGGAAATGTTTTTAGATAAAGAATCACTAGAGGAAAGCTCTTGGTTTGCAAAACATAAGGTCATAGCATCAAAGCTACCAGTGTGAGAAAATAAATGTTAAACAAAGTTAATTTTTTTCTTAGAGGTATAAGTATATATGGTATAGAGGTATAAGTATAGAGGTATAAGTATATAAACAAATCAAAATATAGTAGATGAATGACATAAAATGGTAGCCTCTAAAAATGGCTAGTCTAGTAGGAACATGTCCCATATATTGTTCTGTAGAACTTTAGAAAGCAAATTACACATGTTCACAGATTTCAATGTGAATGAAATTTGACTAATAGGGAAAAGGGTTGTGTATAGGTTGTATATCACCAACAATAAGAAGAATCATCTTATTTTAAAGGTCTAAAAGTTAACTTAAGTATACACGTGGTAAAAATGCACTAAGATTTATTAAAATAAGGGTCTCTGTATTGCCAAATTGTTATGATTTGTGTCAGATGTCCCCTCAGAGCCTCAGTAATCATGGGGGCTGGCTTTTTAGAAGTGCCCGAACATAGAGTTTGGGATAGATTCATGGTCAATGCTGGGAGTAAGAGTGTGGATGCTACACTCACCGAGGGCAGGTAGTCTGCATACAATATATGGGAAAGAGACTTGTCTTCCCTCTTAGTGCTTTTTCTGTCTTTCACCTCCATGAACTGTTATCCCTATGCAATGTGACAACCCACCTTGCAATCAATAATGGACTGAAACCTCTACTAAGTGTGAACTAAATACACCCTTTCTCTTTTAACTCTGGGTGTTTGGCACAAAGTAAGACAGGAGTAAGTAAGTAATCTAACTGTTGGTTGATTGAAATGCTAATCTTTGGAAAGCTAATCCTAAGGAACACTAATTGTTTTTCAATGTTGTTTTCTATAGTTTCATATCTGAATTTTAAAAAATTATCTTCTGAATAAGATAAATTTTACAACTCTACATGTGTTTGTGTCCATGAAACTCTGTCTTTCTAAATCATGATGAGTGCATTTGTTGTTTACATGGTCATTAAAACCTTTGTTTGTTAACCTATGAGTGATGTCATGCTCTCAGAAACACTGCTTAAAACAAAGACATGCCAACAGAAAAAGACAAGTGATTGACATTGAATCAGTCTAGGAAGTACTATGGTATCTTCAAAACTATATAAATATGTAGATGCTTCCTAGCATGAATTTATATATTAAGCTATTAATGGTATAAAGAATATTTAGAAGTAATATTTGTTTATAAAGAGTGTGGACCTCTGGCCTCAAAAATAAAGAGCCTTGAAATTTTAACTAATTCCAATCTATCAAGTAAAACTAAACTGAACAAACACAGTAACTCTTGTTTTTAGGCCTGTCAGAAAATTGTAGCCATAGAGTAAATTAATGTCTCCCAAATTGGAGAGACAGAGAAACTACTTACAAAAAAACACAACTTACTGAAGCAGAATCCTACTGTAGGATAATTCTATTAACAAAACCACAATTGTAGTTGAAAAAGTACTGGATGCTTGATGAGGACACGTCTGAGAATTAAAATCTTCAGTGGTCCTCCAGAGTATAATCCTCATACTTTTGTAAGTTTTACTTCCAAGTTCTCCACTAGGTTTCCACTGTGAAGATCAAAGAAAAATCCCTTCCTCATTCAGCTAGGCAGAAGGAAACAAGAAACCACTTTCAAATTCTCTGCATCATTTGGTTCCTATTAGCAAAGCTGACCTTAAGGAGAAACTGTTTTATCAGAATCTACCCTATTGTGTTTTTTCTCAGAACACAACTGTTTTAGAGAGATGAAGATAGTCAGCTCCATGAACTTTAGCCTTATACTGTAGGGAAATAAATGAATAAATTAGTGCAGACCCTCTAGCCATTATGTCTAATTGAAGGAGGATAGGAACTAAGAATCCATCCAGGGGCAATAACCTGCTAAAATATTGATTGAGAGTGTAGAGCTATGGTTACAGTACTGTGATTTTTGTTCTGTTATATTTTACCAAAACAGTACTAAAGAAGTCTTTGCTATACCTTCCTTTACCCAGTACATCATGTCTATATATTAAGAATAAAAAATTATAAGACATACTAAAAGGCAAAATCAATCTCATCATTAACAGCCAGCATAAGAATCTGATTAAGATATAGCAAGAGTTTGTATTTATCAAGTTTTTAAAAATATAATTATACTCTAAGAATGCTAAAGAATAAATTAGACAGTTTGAAAAAAAAATCTGTAATCTAAAAAAGAGATATAAGTTATAAGAAAAAATGGAAACAAAATGTAGGACTCAAAAACAGTAATTAAATGCAAAATGCATCTGATGGACTCATTTATAGACTGAACATAGGATATGGTAATAGAAATTTCCAAAATTGAATAGTTGGCAACCAGCTCAGGTCTAGGAAGCAGCAACCAACCCTAACCCCCATGCACACACCAGCCACCATCTGGGATGCTTCCCGCCATTGGTAGCCAGTGTGGGTTGGGAAAGGGAAAAGCCAACAATGCACCAGTGCACCCAGTGGCCACCATCAGATGCCAGTAGCCAACACTGGCTAGAAGAACCAAATAGTCACACGTCAGAGAAATTGTAGCCAACAGAGGAAGTGCCTGGGACCTTACTACCCACTTGTCCAGAAGAACCCAGGAAAACGTCAAGATGAAGACGCAAAATCCAGTCTCTGGCCTCTAACCCATGCAGAGCAAATCCAGGAGATGTAAACAAAGAAGAGACCAGGAATTGCACACCAGAAGTTTCAGACGTGAAGGCAACTAAAGTAAAGAGACCAGTTCAGGAGACTATAAAACAAATTAGAACAAAAATATTACCTCAAGTCAGAGAAATGAAAATCATAATAAAAGATTTGCTAAGCATTTCTAAAGATGACATAGATTTTTTAAAAGTAGAGTGGGCTGGGGATTTAGCTCAGTGGCATAAGCACCTGCCTTGCAAGCATGAGGTAGGGAGTTTGATCCCTGCCCCCCCCAAAGTAGAGAAACATAAGAAAATGAGGGAAACCTTGAATGAATGATAGGAGAAAGAGTTAGAATGCATGAAACAGATCCAAAGAGATATCTGGGAAATTAAAAACTCTATTGAAAACTGGCAAAACCTCTTGAAAGAAACTGAAGATAGATTTTCACACCTTGAAGACAGGTTTGCAGCTAGCAATCATGAAGATCTCTTAAAAATAACAGGGAACCAGGAAATAACAATTCAACAGCTGTAAGCAATGCAAAGAAAAAATAATTTAAGAATAATAGGTGCCAGTGAAAAAGCATGGGTCAACACAAATGACACAAAAAGTCTATTTACGTAATAGCAGCAAACTTCCCAAGTATGGGAAAAGAATGTTATGTACAGATATGTGAAGCATTTAGGTCTCCAACTACCCAAACCAAAATAAATCTACTCCCAGATATGTAATAATCAAGATTCCAGAAATTCATCAAATGAACAGAATATTAAAAGCTGTTAGAGAAAAGAAACAGCTCCTCTATATTAAAAAAAAAGCCATCAGAATAATAACAGGCTTCTCAACATAAACCATCAAGTCAAGAAGAACTTAGGGTGAAGTATTTCAACTCCTGAAAGAAAAAAAACTTCCAACCCAGATTAATTAATGTACTCTGCAAAGCTATTTTTCAAAATTAGTGGAGAGACAGTATACTTTGACGACAAAGAACAACTGAAGGAATGCATGACCACCAAACCAAGCCTACAAAGAATACTGAAGGACAGTCTAAAGAGATAAAAAGACCATACTTTCAGGAACAGCAGCAGAGGGGGATCACCTAGCAGGGAAGACAATTGAATGGAGGGGAAAAGTAGGCAACCAACAGCAGGAAAATAGCATGGCAAGGAGGAGTCAGTGTATGTTGGCCATAACTATTAATATAGATGACCTCAGTCCACCCATAAAAAGAAACTTGGGGAGAGTGGATCAGGAAACAGGAACTATCAATATGCTTTATACAAGTAACACATTTAACTCAAAAGAAAATTCATGAACTGAAAGTCAAAGGAGAGAAAATAATGCTGTATGTGATAAGGAACCAGAAAAAAGTAGAAATAGCTTGCCCATCAACTGCAGAATGGATAAGAAAGACACTGTATTTTTAAACAATGGAAAGCTACTCAGCTATAAAGAAAGATAACCTTGAGCTCTTGCAAGTAATTGATATTACTTGAGATCATGCTCATGGATGAAAAGGTTCAGAGTCAAATGAGTGAACATTGTGTTGTCTCTTTAGTATAAAATAAAAAGAGTTAGTGGAATCCAAAATGCACAGTAGATTCTATTAAAGTACAAGGGGAGGAAATGTCTATAAAGGAAGGAAATGGCTCTTGTTAATCTATTGTCATGTATGGAAACCTTTTACTGTTTTTGTTGTTCTGTTTGATTTTCTTATATTTGATGGCATGGGCAGCTATTTCAAAGATAACAAAATATATGATGGTAGCCATTATTGATTTTCTATTATCTTATTTTGAAGTCCTATAATGCATTCATTGTTTCGTTTTGAGTGGTTTTATTCTGTTTTGCTTTGTTTGATTTTATTATGTATGTTGTATTGGCAGTTATTTTGAAGATATATGAAGCATTATGGTAGCCACAAAAAATAAAATAAATAAACATTTCATTCTAATGCAGTAAAAAAACAAAATTGAATAGCAGAGAGAACAAAGATTAAAATAGCACACTGAAAACTCAAAACTATGGGAAAGATACAAAAGTTATACAATATGCATAATGAAAAATACCAGAAAGAAGGGAACAAACAGAACAAGTATTTGAAGCAATTATGACAGAATTTCTGTCAAATTAATATCAGACACTACATCATAGATCCAGAATGCAGAGAGAATACCATGTTATTTATGTCTTTTTACTACTGACCAAGTTGAATAAAGAAGACAAAACAAATCTACCACTACCAAAGAACGCTAACTGCTCATATGAAATTAGTGAATATAAAAGATAAAAAGATTGTTAAAGATGCAAAGGAGAAATAAAAACTACTTACCTACATAAAAGATATATATAAATGAAACAGAATAGAAGATGCATAAATAATCCCAGACACATTCAGCTATCTTCTCTTTTAAAAAGGATCCAAAACCATATGCCAGAGAAGAAATAGTCTCTTTAGCAAAATGGTGCTTGGAAAACAAGATATACACTTGCAAAAGATTGAATTAAACACATATCTTTTACCACATAGTAAATGAAAATCAAAACAGATCAAAAGATATAAATATTAAAACAGAAACAATTCTTCTGGAGATAAAATGAATAAAATTGTTGGAGACATAGACAGACAAGGACAGACAAGGACTATCTGAACAGGACCCCACTTGAACAATAAATAATATCAAGAATCAATAAGTGAGATTTGTGCGAGTAAAAGCTTATGCACAGCAAAGGAAATAACCAACAGAGTGAAGACACAACCTACAGAAAGGAATAAACTTTGCGAGCTATACCTCATATTGAGAGTGAATATCTACAGTATATAATAATTAAAACAACTGGACTTCAAAAATGAAAAACCAAAAACAGGCAACTAAAATAGAAATACAGTCACCAGTAAGCACACACAGCTGGCCTTTAGGGAAGGGCAAATTAAAACAACTCTGATATTTCACTTTACTTCAGAAAGAATGGTCATCATTAAGAAATCATGTACTAACAAATGTTGGTGAAACTATGAGGAGAAAAGAACTCTTCTACATTGGTAATGAGAAGCTAAACTAGTGTAGCTGTGGAAATCAATATGAAAGTTCTTCAGAAAACTAAGAATAAAATCATTTGACTTGGCCATTCCCCTTCTAGGTATCTTCTCAAAAGAATTAAAGATATTGTATTCCAGTGATACACACATACCCATGTTTATAAAAGCACAACTCAGTAATGAAATTTGGAAACAGCCTATAGATCCATCAGCATATGAAGAGATAAAGAAAATATGGTATTTATACATAGTGTAGCATAAACTGCTATAAAAATAAATTTGAATCAACTATAGGGAAATTTATGCACTTTAGGACCATAATATTAAGTGAAATAATTCAGACACAAAAGCTTAAATATCACAGTTTCTCTCATAAGAGAAACCAAAATTATGAATAAACTGAATAGCAAAATAAAACACAGATAATAAGAAACAAGGAGGTGGAACTTCTGCTTAAGTGACGGAGACCAAGAGATGGAAGGAATAGAGAGGAAGGAGAAAATTATTTAAAAAGAATTAAAATGTGCTTTGTACATGTATTCATTTCCTACTCTGAATATTCATTACATGTTGCAAACATATACATTTAAGCATGCCCTTAAAATTTGTTTTTAAAATTTATATGGAAAAGCAAAAATTCAGAATTGATAATACAGTATTAAAAAGCAAAGTTAGATGACTGAAACACCCCAACCTCAAAAGTCATAGTTACCTTACTAAAAACTGTGTGATGTTAAATAAAGGGTACAAGTTTAGGTCAGAGGGACAGAATAGAGAGCACAGAAATATGTATATTTAAATATAGTTCACTGATACACAGCAAAGAATAAAGACAATACAGTAGAGAAAGAGATACTTCCTTTATTAATGGTTCTGAATTAAGTGGATATCCACATGCTAAAAAACAAATCTATATGTAAACTCTCTGGCTGTCACACAGATTACCTCAAAATGGGTAATTGACCTCAACATAAAATACAAAATCATAAAATTTCTAGAAGTTAATTTTTACAAGAAAATTTACAGGACTTGAGTATAGTGATATCGTTTTAGCTACTACATCAAAGGCTCTATATATGAAAGAAAGAATAAACTGGATTTCATGAATATTAAAAGTTTCTGCTCTGGGAAAGGCATAATCAAGAGAATAAAAATGTAAACTACAAGGTGGGAGAAATTACTCAAAGAGCTAATCTAATACAGTAAAGGAGTTTGATCTAATACATAAAAAGAGTTCTTAAATCTTAACAATAAACGAACATCCCAATAAAAAAAAAAAAATGGGCAGAAGACCTGAATGGAAATCTCATAAATATACAGATACAAATATGCAGATGGAAAGATATTCCACACTGTATGTTATTACACATTTACAAATACCTTAAAAATAATGTGTCACTAAACATAGAATGGCAAAAGTATAAAATGGTAACAACATTAAATACTGGTGAGGTTGTGGAGTAACAGGAACCCTTCTGACTGGATTGCAAAATGACACAACCATTGTGGAAGATAGCCCTACTATTTCTTGCAAAATTAAACGTGCTTTAAAATACAGTCCAGCAGTGTTGTCCTTCCATATTTATCCATATGAGTTTCAAACTTTCTACAGAAAAATTTATACATGGATTTTTATAGCAGCTTTACTTATAATAAAACTTGAAAGTGAACATGATGTCCTTCAGCAGATACATTTCTAAATATCCAGATAATGGGATATTACTCGGTGCTAAAATGAAGTTGCCTATCAAGCCATGAGAAGAGTGTGGGAAAAGTTAATCTGGAAAGACTGTGTATTGTGTGGTTTTATCTACCGTATATGACTCTTGAAATGCAAAATCTATGAGGACAGTTAAAAGATCAGTTCTTGTCATGAGCTGAGAAAGAAAACAGGGACAGGTAGATTCCATATATTTTAGGACCCTGAAAAAATCCTCCATGATATTGCAACAGTAAGTAAGTGTCATTGTTCATTTGTCAAAATAAATTGAATATGTAATGTCAGCAGTGAGTCTGTGTAAAATATAGATCTCGGATAAGAATGATGTGTCAACATATGCAGCATAACAAATGTACCAATCTGTGGTGGGACATTGATAGAGAGGCTGATTGTGTGGGGTCCGGAGTATGTAGAAACATTGTATTTTGTTCTCAGTTTTTCTGTTAATGTAACCTAATAGTGCTCCATAAAATAAAGGGTTTAAAAACAACACGGTGGACATTTTGGATTGGTCAAGAATATGATATACAGAATTTGCTTATATTCCTATATATTCACACATAGTAATTTGCAAATGACCTGAAATCACAGCTTGGGAGGTATTTCTGAATGAAGAATAGTGTGCATACTATCAAACATTTTCTATTATGTTAGTATTTGAAATCTCCTGTTCCATCGAATAGCTATCATAATTCTTTTAGTAACATAATCATAACTTAAATGTATACAAAATTTGCATTTGTGATTTACTATGAATTGTTTATAACAAACATTTGTATTATGAATAAAATAACCCCACAAACATCATGAGGTAAATACCATAATGTAAATACTGTTGTGTAAATTTGAGTGAGGCACATACAAAGCCTAGAGTCAGAATCCATGTCATCACTATCTGAGATACCCTGCAATCTAACTTTATGTACATATTAATTGATATGTAACATCTTCTTACCACTGTAGGTATCAGCCTATGAGGCTGCCTTCTAAGCACTTCATGTAGAGAAGGACTTTGCCAGACTTTACCAGCTGCCAGTTTGTGGAATGATTCAACCAACAAAGACTTAGCCGAGTTTCACAGAATTTCACACCCAAATTCCATGGATGTTTCTGCTTAAAATCATTTACTGAAAAGGTTGTATTCTTTTTTGAAAGATATAACATTGTATTTTGTTTAAAGGCATGGCAATTTTATCCACTATTTCAACAATAATAAGCGACATAGGCTTTTTTAAAAAAGTAATTAGCTTTTTATAGTTAGCTTGATATTGTGGGCTTCATATAACAGAAAAGTAGCAGGAATTAAAGTGAGGATGAAATTTCACTCTTTAAGACATTTAGTATGATGAATCTTACCCCAATGTTCTTTAATGGTATTTCTACATCATTTCATATCAGTCATATATATTCTGCATGTGTGCTATGGTTTAAAAACAGTTGGTATCAGATTTTTAGTAACTCCTAAAATGATAAGATTCTTCATAACACTGGAAATATATTAAAAACATTAATTAAAATTAAATACTGCAAAGAAGACTTTGTAAATTGTAGACCCAGACCATGCCAAATGAGTAGTGAAGAATCACAACATGAATATTATGATTTTTTTTTTTAAATCGGTACCAGGGAACGAACTCCCGACTGCATGCTTGCAAGGAAGGACTTGTGCCACTGAGCTGAATCCCCAGACCCCATACTATGATATTCTTATTATGATTCTTAGGAAATAAAAATATGCACAGCATAAAGTTAAGTTGATGGAAATAAGATCTAATATTATTTTATTAATACTATTACTAAAATGAACTGTGTTATTAATGCACCAAACCAAATATATACCATTCCAAAGAATGCATTATCTTTTGGTCTGATCATAGATTTTAAACTTTGTGTTTTAAATAACGAAAAAAAAAGATTGAGTTGTATGTGGGTTTTAGAGTAATATCCTTTTATTAGAGGTTCTTTTAACTGTAATTGTTTTCTATACTCGGCATAATGTTCTGTACTTTTCTGAGCGTTCAACAATATTTACAGCTTTGTAGTATCTTACTGTATGTAGAAACTATAATCTACTTAACTGCCCATCTATCGACAGGCATGTAGGCTATTTTCTAAAAAATTGTTACAAACCTTTGAAAATGTGCATCTATCATTTGATTGCTCGCTATATCTTTGTCATCTATTAATCAATGCATTTAGGTTCCTATTTTTCCTAAGATGCATTTATTACCTGATGTGGAATTGTGTATAATATTTTTTGAAAGTTAATAGCTGTTGACAAATTATGTTTTTAGAAAACTGTGAAATTACAAGCTTTTACTCATGAGTAACTATTTTCTCACTTTGCAGAAGTGTATATTATTAAAAAGATTATGCCTCTATGTATATATTAAAGACTCTGACATTTAATGAAGTTGAATATTTTTGATACACTTATTGCTTAATTAAATAAAATTGTAATGTAATTGTAATGAATATAGTAATTATTTTTGCAGAATTTGGTGACATCTTTTACAATAGGGCTTGCCCTAAGCCAAATCTGCCAGTTATTAGTAGCTCTTATCACTATCAAGGCAATTATTATGAATTTGAAATTCTCCTTGTTCTTTTTTTAAGAAAAGCTTTACTTTCTGATTTATGTTTGAAGTACATAAAATTTGCTGATATGTTGATGGATATAGCTCACTACAGTAAATTTTATAAGATGCATAAAGAACACATACTAAAAATATAAGGAGTAAATTTACAAAGTGGAAATATATCCTACTTACTCTTAAAACCATCTTTGTTAGGCGTAATATTTCCCAAGTTCTGAAAAAAAAAACTATTAATACTAAACCATAAGCATGTTTTGGGTAAGAACTTACTTCACTACCAGATAGAATACAGAATAAGCTTGATAAGACTCATCAGAATCTAGAATTCACATTGGAATGCATCTAGGGATGAAGCTGCCTTCAGGACATCTTCCTTTATTCTTTCTTTTCACCTAGAGAACAATTCTTCCAGCATTATTATCATATTGTATTTTCATAGATTATTGATACATCTGTGCCTATAATCATTGGTGACCTTTAAAAGTCCCACGTTTCCCCAAACCCACCAAATTATGTGATCAATGATAGCAATGATAGCAGTGCAATATGTGTTTAATTTTAATGATAAGGACTGAAGTATTTTGCTATAGGTCTGTTTGATAGATTTTTATGATCTCTTTTCAAAAATGGCATATCATGATTGCATTAAGCTATGAAGCTATCTATAGTCCACTGCTGAGTAAAAAATTGCAAAACAATGTGAAGTCTGAAATTCATCTTTTGCAAAAAAAAAAAAAAATTGAACACATTGGAAAGGTATGATATATGAAACTCTAAAAATAAAATATATTATTGAATGAGTGAACTACAAGATATATGGTTAATAATTAGTAAAAAGTAGTGCAAAACTTTGGGTGTTTGAGAATATTGGCTTTTATCCTTACTATCCTTGGTTTTTAACCCTTTATGTCCTTTTGGTATTAAAAAATGTTGTAAACTGAAAGTCTCTCAATAAAAACATCATGTGAAATGTAATCATAAATCATAAATTATAATATTTATGATTATAATATGACCTTGACTAGAGCACAAATTTGTGGAAAATGTACTTAGAGATTAGTGTACAAAAAATGAAATAAAATGCCAGTTGCTGAATTGTAAGCCTAGAATGATGAACTGATAATGAACTGTATGTTCATTCAAAAATATATGACCAGAATCTTAGTGTCATAGATCTTCTAAGAATTATCATAGCCAAGAAAGATTTATTAAACATCTTTACATGATATTTAACACCCTGAAGGAACTGGAGATTCCTTCTGTAATACAAAGTCAAAGATAAATGAGGTTCAGATTGAAATATAAAACCAAAAGCCATGGATGTGGCTCAGTGTGAAGTCTGTGCATTCAGTCTCCAGTACTGAAATATAAAGTTTGGGATTCTCAATGAGTTAAGAAAGAATTTAATAACTTAAGATTTTGTGGGGAGAGCTAACACCATACCAATATTAGGACTTTTGGGGTAGAATGTAGGAACTGATACAGTGTTATTACAATACAAATACAAGTTAATATGAGTTCTAATCCCCTGAGTTTTTATGCTTCCCTTCATCCCAGCACGATGCTACCAGCACTACCCAAGAAAACAGGCTTTGAAGATAGACAGGAGTTCTGATTCATCTTCAGGACAATACCAGATGTGTTTGCCTTGCGAGTTCCTCACTCATTCTACCTGGTAGCTGATTTGTTAGATAGTGTTAATAGTAACAGCTACTTTATGTATTTACCGGCGTGTACTTGAAATTCTATAAATTCTAGTACCTGATTATTTCAGTGCCATTATTTGACAAAAATATAATAATTACAACAGTTCAGGAAGCAGATGCATCTCTATTTTTCTGAAAGCTTTTAAAATTCTTTTTCTAAGCATTTGCATAGAAATATTAATCTCTTTTATTAAATAATTTTATAAATTTTGCATAGTAATTACCCAACAGCGTTCAAATCAGTGATATATATCATGGATATTCTTTTAAATGTCTTAATATATGGACAAACTGCTTCTTTTTTAGGAAACAATTCCCCATTCAGTTCCTTAATGGTACAATAGAGAGTCTAAGCAAAATATTTTAGCATGATTAAGAAGTAAGATTTCACTTGCACATAGAGGATGGAGGATATATGGAGAAAAAAGTCAGTTTTTGATTCAGTGCAATAAAAATTAGTGAGAGGCTCAAGTGTACGTCTATGCTGTGGGAAAAAATATATAGTCTAATTCCATGAGTAAGTTGTTTATATCAAACAGATTTACTCAGAAGTGAGCCTAACCTATCAAGGAAAATAATAGAAATTGATAAAATTAGTACATTAAACTTGTATAGGATTTGAGAATGCTACAAACTTTAGAGTAGACTGTTATCTTGAAAATGAAATATTTGGCAAAGCAGCCCACTTCCAGTATGAATGTATACCACTCTTTCTTGACAGCCTTTAGAATTATCCTTATGGGAAACATGACTTCGCTTAAAGATAACAGTTCTCAGATTGGCTTACCTGGGGCCTATTTGCTGCCAGGTGTATGTTAAGTGTGTCCTAGATATTCAGCCAGAGCTGCCCAGGCTTTATATCAGCTTCCATTCACATTCTCCATCTCCCTTTATATTGCTTTCTACCATCAAATCTGCTTTTGTCTACTGCTCTTGATACTGATATTCTCCTTACCTTTACTTACAATAATGATTTAGCTAGTAAGATATATTTGAAAATTTCCATATAACAGCTAAAATGACTGAATGAATGAACAGATAAATAAACAGTGCTTCTCTAATGGAACTGCAACTATAAAAGCATCTTATATCTCAGTTCTTTAGTGTGACCTTCTGAGTGAATTATCTAGAGAAAATCATTAGGTAAGAAACTACACACACACACACACACACACACACACACACACACACACAGCTAAGTCAAAATTAGCTAAAGAGAGTGGGGAGGCATGTGGAGCATTATAGGAATGTGTGGCACAAACATTTGTACAACAACAATGAAATCACACACTATTTAGCAGTGTCTGTGTAATGAAAAACAAGGTAACTCATGGTGTACTCTCACTTTACTCTGCTCTCTGGTAGTTTGCACATACGTTATTAAACCTGCCTGCCTGTAGTCAGTTGTGCTGACAATAAGTTAATGTGATAATTAGTTCTCTTTGTTTAAATGAGTTTGTTTTTAAAGCAACATGCCTTTTAGGATTTTGAATGGCAGATACACCTGCATCCTTCCCTGGGCAATTTTCCTTACTAAAACCATGTCACCTGAAGCAGTGACACTTTTCCATTTAAAGCAGTGAGGTAAGAGATAACATTGACAGCATGGGATTTTAGGTCTAGAAAAGCCCGAGGCAAATAGATTATGTTTAGGCACTGACAAAACACTGGCACATTATTCAGTCTGTGCCCAAGCAAGTTAATTTATTCTAAATTCACGAAGCTTTGTTTTGATAACTTCTGAGCTAGTTCTTGGCTCAGAGTTTGTTAGACTTAGAAGTGTTTCCTTCTGAGTGCCTGCTCCCTTTTGTCACAATTGCTATTCCGAGACTAACGAGACAAGATCATAAAGTGAATCCTTAAGAGCTGAGCAGGGTCATTTTGATGTACCATGCCAGAGGTAATGTATTTCTGTCCTACAGTATTTATGTAGCCTGCAGCAACTCTATATGTGAAGGCTCAATTTTTATCCTATGTGCAATTAGAAAAGTGAGCCTACAACTATTTTAAGGGATGATAGTTTGGTTCACAATTCTGAAGCTAGTTCACACTTGACTGAACCTTTTGTGAGAGGTGAAATTATTTTTACCCCATGCTCTGTGAACTGGACAAATGCGTTTTCTCTTTTCTGTTGACTGAATCCATGCTCATAAATTACCAGGAAGCATATAATTTCAGATTTGGAGCATGATCATTATATTTCTTAAGATAAAATTGTGTTAATATATAATTCTTTTCCTGTAAAGAAGAAAGAAATAAAATTAACAATATTTGAATGCTTATGCATTTCCATTAAAACATGCAATCCAAAATAACCACCATAATGGTTCTCACTTTTATATACAAAAATTTACATTGAACCTGAATAGGTTTATCAAAAGTCTATTTACAAAAAGCATGCAAGGATCAATATTATAGACTAATCAATAAATACAGTGTAGGCTAAGACATCTGAAAGATGGAGAGCAGAAGGAAGAGGAGGGGGGATGAGTTGTTTTCTATGCTTCCATGTTATGTTCACTGAAATGAGTAGTGAGGAGAGATGACTCTGGGAACCAGTGCTCTGTCTCTCCCTCTTCAGAACATCTCTGGACAGAGTCCATATGTTATAAGATTTTGGGGATTCTGAAGTCTCCTTCCATAGGTGGTTTCTAGGCTCTTTCTGTCCTAAACAAAGAATTGAATAAAACAAGCATAAGCAGTGGTAAAGTTTTACATAATTTATTAAAATTAGGGGTCAGGGAAGGGAAACAACCGGGCTCTGTAGAGCAAGCTTGAGGCAAATAGAAGTAGGAAAATGGGTGGAAAAACTACAAATAAAAACACACCTTACAGAGTAGGGTGCACTGCATTGAAGAGGAATGGTAGTGAGACTTACCTGCAACCATCCCTTTCGTATATTTCCCACACTAGGTCTCTTCAAGACGTGTGTCCCTGGAATGTGTCAGGCTACTCACTGGGCAGGCTATGTTAGAATGCAAGTCATTTACTTGTGTTTGAAATTGCGATCTACTGTCCATTGATGTTGCTTGTGTGTGGAAGTGGAGGTGATGGAGGTTACAGGCTTATCAGGACTTTAAGACACGTAGCAAGCTTTTATTAGAGTGTTTTCTATAAAGAAAAAAATACTGGAGTATCTTTGTGTCTTGAAGCTGTAGTTTTTCTTAAAAGTACAAATTTAAAATTCTGGTTTTCCTTGTCTACTTCTTATCTTTATTTCTTCTATCCTACCTCAGAAGGACTTACTACTAGAGAGTTTCTGGCATAGTATTAAGATAGTCCTTTGTTTCTCATAGCTTCTGTGTTTGATACCTTACGATTTCACTGGAGATTACTATTTAACTGTATTTAGTTGAAAATTCAAATATAACCCTGGGCACTATCTAGGGGTCAACCTTAGAGGAAACATGTAATCCTGCTTCTCTTACCCACTAACATTTGCTTAGAGTGAGGAGCAATGAACTCAACAATATTAACAAGTCTCCTCTCTGCTATATTCTACTCTCAGTCCTTTGCTGTATGAGAGCTGTGCACAAGCATAAATACAAGGTGCATTAATCTAGGTATAAACAAGTGCTTCTTACCCTGTGTAATTTACCTACTTTCCACAGACACTTCCATTATAGTCCGTAATATTGTATTTTAATGATTAGCAAAGTCTATTTCTATATTTTCTTCTGGTTGTCTTCCCAAGTGGTTACTAACGATTGTCTTGAAAGGTGGCACGAAAGTGGTGCCACTCTACATCTCTCTTAAGTTAGATGCGTATTAAGAGTTTGACACAGAACTGCAAATATTTTTAATGGTGCTTTTTTTGTACTCAACATAAATCCCATTATTATAAAATTGGATCCTAAAGGGAATGTAGATTTTTGAAAGTCCCATCATGAGAAATCATTATTAAAATTTAGTTTGATATATTGTAAACCATGGAAACATAATATTCCAGAAAATTCTAGCTTTCAAAAAAAAATCTTGAATGATTGTGAAATATCTCTAAATGAGGCTTCTAATTGTTTTTAGAGACTAATAAAATTAAATCTAAGGATAGAAGTTGACTAATCTTTACCAGTTAGAAACATAATCCAAGATCAAAAGGCAGATGTTTTGCTTATTTCTCTGTATTGTTTTAAAACAGTCCCAAGATTGTGCTTTGTGAAAGGAATCTTATTTAAGGACCTTTGAATGTTGATATAAATTTTCCACCAAGTGCTTTAGTCAAATATTTGTACTATTGGTGTTACAGTCAATTCTGAGCTATAAAAAAATTTTTAAAAAGTTTTCTGTTTTAATAAGCTCTTTTTCACTATAGCAATTTTAAATGTCAGTTTAATCAATAACATATACAGTACCAGACCCTTTGGGCGTATAAAATGTCAGTTGTTTAATTTTGAAAAATGGTTGTTGCCCTTACAAAATCATTTGGTCAAGCATTTGCATTATATTGCATTTAGCACAGAAACTTATGTGGTACTTAGAATGTCTTCATCAATTATGTCAAGAAGGTGTAAGACTTAGAGATCTTTACCTGTGGTATCCAATTACTAGATCTTAGGACTTGATTAATTTCCCCAAGTTCTGCCCCACTTAGTACAAAAAAAGAAGCAGAAAGAAGAAAATTATGCTGTTATTAACTAAGTGGCCTAATTTATACTTTTAGAATTTGTACTTACTGATTTCTGTCTCTATTCTCTCTGTCTCTCTCTCTGTCACACACATATAGACACATACACCCACCTCACATATCACCTGTACTACTACACAGTAGAAAAATAAAAGTTTATTATTGAGCCGTGCAGTGCTCAAATCTTGTGTTGTAGAATACACACAAACGTTACACTTAGCACTGATACTTCAGGTGATAATTTCAGAGATCCTAGTAGAATTTGAAGAATAATGAGTGAATGTGTGTCTGCCCTCGCATGCTGTTATGGTTTAGATCTACAGTGTCCTGCAAAAACTTCATGTGTGCAGAAGTGGGACTTTTGAAAGGAGAGTAGATAATGGGGTTCTGTGTTCATCAGTGGATTAGTTTACTATTGTTAGGACATGGAGTCCAATTGCTAGCAGTGTGATCTGGAAGGGTGAACTGCCTCTGCTTCCCTCCCCTGCTCCTCCCTTCTCTCTCTCTACTTTCTGGCCATCATGGCTGAACAACTGTCTTCCACCAGACCCTCCACCATGCTTTTCCTCCCTTAAAGTCAGATGACTATGGACTGGATCCTCTAAAAACCAAGAGCAAACAAACCTCTTCTTTAAGTTGTGGGTGTCAGACATGGTATCTCAGCAACAAGAAATTGACTGAGGGATAGATATATGCCTATACACACACATGCACACCCCCCCCACACACACACACAATCCACACTATGTGAAAATCATCTTTATATCTCTGACTGAATATAATCCCAGCAGAAAATGCAAATTTTCTTTTAAGGAGTTCTGGTGAGTACCTCAAAAACAAGAAAGTCATTCACCAAAATGATTCAGACACAAACAATGAATGATTCCCATGAATATTATTTATTACAAAGATATAACATAAAATGCTTTTATGTAATTCACTTATAGATAAGATAGACAACACATTCATTAATGTATTTGTTAATATATCCAACCAATTTCAAATGACCCCACATGGAGAATAAAATACACAGGTTTTTCTCATAAATATCTCTAGTAAATGTGATTGTTGTTAAAGCAAAAATTTGTTTAATGACATAAAAATAACTTGGCAATACTATTTTATGTTTAATAGTAATTAATAAAAAAATTATCAATTGAGAACTTACTATTCATAAGTACTGTGCTTTGATATTGCATAAATTAATATCTATCTCATAGCACAATTCTTCATTGAAGGTAAAGACTTTATAACTCAGATAAAACAATTTGTCATAATTATACAGCTGGCAACTGACTTGCAAATGCACATCTACTTAACTTGTTACACTTACTTTTGTAACCATTGTGCTTACTGCCTCCCCTGTACCAGCTGCCACAGACCTTGTTATTTCACATCTGATATTTATGCCTTTGGTTATGAATATCTACTCACTTACTTAAAAAGAAATAACATCTTCTTATAAATAACTTCATGAGAGTCTTATAGAGAACTTCCACAACCAGAGAGTAAAAGTAGTACTTGGAATGAAGCAAAAATTTAAAGTGATGCAAGAATGAAAAGACTAATTTTTGAAAACACCATATAAACTGAAAATATTTTTAATTATATACAATTGGAATACAATAACTGAATGTGTGTGCCAAAGTTGGTTTTAAAATGCGAGGATCAAAAATTGTTTTGCTTTTAGACAAAAGAAGCAAAGGCTTATTAAATACTTCTATGTATTTAAATATAAAGGGAGATAGTAACAAATATATCTGACCTCATGTAGAAAGTAGTGATGAATTAATGTCTAATGAGAATCTATGCAATGTGATTCTCCAATGCTATCTCTACAAAAACTGCAGAGCAGTTACACATGACAAAAGATTAGATAGATGCTGAATGTCTTTTTGGCAAACTTCCCATAAAATTTTGTTGTATTCCCTGTAAGATTTTATTATGCTTGCATAAATATATCAGAGCAGAATAACTTCATTAAGAAGCAATTATTCAACCCTGGCTGTAGAATGAGCATATAGGAAAAGTCATGTACCATGATCAATCACTCAGGATTATATAAAGAAACAATTGGAACTTTGGCATCACGCTACAGGCCTACAATCCCACCACTGTAGATGGCTGTGGCTGTCAAGACTGCAAGTTGGAACTCACCCTGGACAACCAAGCAACCAAGTGACTAGTGAGACCTTGTCTGAAGTTAAAAAGAAAGAAAGATCTAAGATTGTAGCTCAGTACAAAGGCTCTGGATTCAATCCCCAATACTGTAAAAAACAAAACAAAACAAACAATATATATATATATATATATATATATATATATATATATATATAATGTAAAAATAAGTGTAATAATGAAGCATGTATCAAATTTCTTAGGGGCATAGAAAAGAGAATGAGTAATATCCTTATTTCTTGGAGTAGGAGGACGTAAAAGGATTGACTAGAATAACATTTGTGCCATATTGTGAAAAATGTTTATGTTCTTTCCATGAAAATGCATTGGAAATGTATTTTCAGTAAGAAAATCACAATATAAAACCATTAATATGTCAAAGAGATTGGTATGTACATCACAAGGACACAAATTGTACGAAACTTAACTAAAACTTAAAAAAAAAAAACTAAAAATTAAAGTGACTTGTCTGCTTGGAATTTTAAGAAAGATTGTATGACTTGTGAATTTGCTTTTAGCCTCAAGATTCAATAATAGAAATAAACAGTTGATTTAAAATGAAGCACAGATACTGGAAAAAGATTTGTGTATATTAGCAAATATATAAATGCAAAGAAGTATGAGAAAATATATATATTTCAAGTTATTAGGATGGGTTCTTTTTCTTTTTTCAGGACAATGGAGGTGAGAATAATCAAGTTCTTTTTTTCACGTAGCCACCAATACTTTTCACTCTACCAATTAAATGCATATTTTACGTTCAAGAATATGTGTTTTGTTTCCCATAATTGAAACACATCTTAATTCAATTCTTATGTTTCCAAGTTTTTTCTTACTAATGTTTTAATTGTATGCCCTGTTTGTCTCTTTAGTCTTAGTCCCCTTTGCAAATTCTAAACTCCATATGGAATTACAAGAGACCCTGATCAGTCAAGGCAATATCAAGCAAAAAAGAACAAAGCCAGAAACAGCACAGTGTCTGACTTCGAATATCTACACAGTTGTAGTCATAAAAACAATGTGGTAATGGAATAAAATGGACTGAACACAGAAACAGAAGAGACCCAAATCATGACTCGCTGCATTTATAGACAGTTGATTTTTAATGAAATGTTAACAACACAGAGAGAAAGCACATTGTCCTCAATAATGGTCCTAGGGGAACTGGTTAACTACTTGCAGAACACTGAAATTGGAACTGTATCTCATACCACATTTTTAAAAACTCAAAATGGAGTAAGGGGATGAAAAGGTAATTTAGTGGTGGAACATGTGCTTGGCATATGCAAGTATCTGGGTTTACTTTACAGCAAGAAAGAAAGAGGAGGAAAAAGAGAGAAAGAGTCTCATGTGTAAGGTATGAAGCTGTAACACTACTGGAGAAAAACAATGATGGTGATAAGTTTTTGTATGTGCGCCCAAGTATAGGCAACAAAAGGGAAAATACATATTTAAAAATATGTGCATGATAAATATATATAATTATGTTGATTAAATTAACATATATGAATAAGAATGTTAAAAAATGTAACGGGCCAGATGAATATTCCTAAGAAGTAAGAACACGATACATGTTGGAATTAACTCAGTTTAGTCATTCTATCTTTTCTTGTAAACCGTTTTTAAAGTCATTAATCATAAGTATGTAATGTTAATCGTTGATACAAGAATCATGTCTTTTTTGGAAGGTTAGAAGAAAAGAGCAATTGTTTTTTTTTTTTGTTTGTTTGTTTGTTTGTTTGTTTGTTTTTTTCCCCTTTGGTCTTTTTTGAGACAGGATCTCACTATGCAGTTCAGGTTAGACTTAAAGTTGCTTTTTAACCTAGGCTGGTCTCAAACTCATAGCAATCCTCCTGCCTCAGCCTTCTGAGTGCTGGGATCACAGGCATGTACCACTAGGCCTGGCTAATAAAGTTTTGAAAGGCATCTATGGGACAGTTATTTAATAGGAGATCATATCCTTAAACAGTGACTCAAGGAAAAGAACCAAAGTTAAAAGATTAATGATGTGGGTAGAAGAGTTTTGGAATAAAGTCTAGTCCTGAGAAACTGTGTGATAGCTTTTATAACAGTAAAGAGATATTTACAAATCCAGAAAGTCTATATCAGTAATTTTTTTCTGTGAGTTATCAAAGATTTTGCATGCACAAATTACTAAACATGGCAATAAGATAGAGGTGTATGACTTGTCAAGAATTTATTGACATGCTTTATATTCATTCCTCAATTGGTTTTGAATTGAGAAGTGATTGGTACTCTAATAAGATTTTCTTTATAAGCAGTGAAACTTGCCAACATATGAAGTAGGCTACCACAAACTAAATTACTTTATAGATATCAAAGAACCATCTATCACAAAATGGCTGATCTAAGATATTCTCTCTCCTTTTTAGACTCTTTCCATAAATAGATTCATGCAACTAATTAATTCATAGAATATTCACTGAACTGTCCCTCAGCAAAGCAATGTTAGAGGCACCAAATTCGTATTGGTCTGAGCACAGCCATGACTCCTGCTTATCTAGAGCTTGCATATTTTGAAAAGTGAAAAATGTGGTCACATAATTATTTAGATAAATGTAATTCCACTGAATAATTATTGTCACAGTTATTATGTTCTTGGTATGCCCTTAGTGCTGGTATTAAATCATTTTTGTTTTTACAAAAATCCCTTTGGAAGATGATTTTGTACCTCATTTTATAAGTAGGAAATCTGAGAATAGCTGGGATGAAGAAATCAAATGCCATGACGTCTATCGAGTGGTGCATTTTCAGATCCAAATTCAGGAAGTTTGTATCTAAACCTTGTACTACAAATCATAGCATTACTATGAAAAATGACAGGAAAGAAAACTTCAGGAAGCCATAATAGAATGTCCAAAGGGTGTTTATTTAGAATGAGGTAGACCTCTGGAAGTGACATTGAAGCTAAAACATAAAGATGGAAATGACTGAACAAAACGAGAGGACTGCCCTAACAAAAGGGAAAACCCAAGTAGTAACTTCAAGTAGAGGGAAGTTTTCAGGGTGATGAAGCCGCTAATTGCGGGGGTCCTTGGTGACTGGATGGGCGGGCCATCTTAGGTTAAGAGTTAAAACAGAAGTTGTTGTTGTTGTTTTAATCTCCAAACACAAGGGAAAAATTGTTTATGAAAATATACCATTCAACTGATATTTTAAAGTAATTCTGGCCAGAATATTGAGAAAAAATTTGAATGAGCAAAAACACACAAAAAACACATGAATGCTGATTACATTGGAAGACAATAAGTGTAATATAGGACAGAAGTTATGACAGTGCAGATGGTAACAGATAGATGGATTCAGGGTCATCCGGGAACTGAGAGATAAGGAGGGACATAGGGCAGCACAAACCTTCTGGGTTTAGTCTTATGGCGTGATGTTCCTATTATTAGCATTACTATATTGAATTATGGTGTTTCTCTAAAAAAATCACCTGTCAAATCATGCCTGTTTTAAATAAAATTACAGTGGATTTTTTAATTAGATTAATATATTAAATGATTATAACATAGAACAACACCTAAATAAATAATGATTATAAGTTGTACATGGAACACAGGTGAAAATAGCTCAGGATATTAGGGTGAGGGAGCACTGAATATGTGGTTGACAAGAAATGGGAAGTGTGACCCAGTGACAATGTGTATTGCACCTAGGCTGGTTCTCTTACTATAGTTTGAAATTTCACCTCTAGTCAAGATTGGTAGAATTGCCAAGGCTCACACAAGATTCCTTTATTATTTATGAATCACTTTCACAACAAATGCACTTTGAATGCTGGTTTACTACATGTTTATTATTCTGCCAGACATTGTAACTCCTGTCTTTAGAGAGATTCAACTCCATCGTTTTTCACATGACTCTTTTTTACCTGCCGGATATATTTCTGTGTTTGGCTGTTTTTTTAATTAATTGTGGGTAACTTGGGTAAGGATGATTTTCGTGCAGCTATAATTAGAATGCCATTATTGGTATCTTTTCATCAAAGACAACAGCATTTGTCAAATCAAGCTTTGAGGTCTACTGCTTTTATATAAATTTTAGTTCTGTTATTTGCTTGATTAATTCCCCCCCACCCCGTGTGCCTCAATTTGAAATTGTGGTCTCTGTCTCTCGGTGTTTTCATTAGTGATTAAAACAGTGTCTTCAGGTGGTGAGAATTCAATGAGCAAATAGATGGGGAGTATTAGAAGGGTTGTTACTGCTTGCATCTAGATGTACCACCAAGGCTCATTTATTCTTAGGTGGGGAGTCTTAATGGTGGCTGGATTTGGGTGTGTGGATGGGAAATAAGGGAGTGATACTAGGATTAATAACTTGAATAATGGAAGTCCCACCAGGGTAGGAGTGGCACTAATCAATAGGCTTGAAGCATGAATGCAATATAAAGCAACAAAAAGAAGGCTGGCTTGCATCTCCTACAGCTGCTTACTGATTTGCTGCCTTTTGCCTGGCACACCATGAACTGTTTCTCCTCTGTGACAGCTTTCTGCCATAACACCCTGCCTTGGAGCCAACTGATTATGGAATGAAACCTCTACAAATTCTGAGCTGAAATAAAATTTTTCTGCTTTAAGTGTCAAATATTTTATCTCAGCAACAAGAAAAGTAGCCAAAATACTAGTGATTAACATATTAAAAGCATTCAACAAATATGATTTTAATATCTGCCAGGCACAAAATATGCCGTGTATATGTTTCCATATATAATTTAAAGAGATATATACTATAAAAAATAAATGTTACCACACAAATTATGTGGTCCAGTTCAAAAAACTTATAGTTGCAGTATAATTTCAACTTGTTGAAAGTTTAAAAAGAATAAAAAGTTCTAACTTGATTGGCCTACTAAAAAGATAACAGGGTATTGCTTTCACTCTTGGGTTTTAAACATTAAAGTGAATAAAAATGCTGATCTCCTTACTGTGTACATCTCTAAGAAAGTCAAGAACAAAGGGAAATGTGTGCCACCAAAGCAATCCGGAGTGAAGCCCTCATCATTCTGTTGGGAGCCACCAAGCAAAGCATTTAAAACTAGGCAGCTTGAAACAAAAAAGAATAAAAAAATGTGTTCATTTGTTACTGCTTTTCTCTGTTGAAGAACAGGCAATGTGCAGTTCATACCAAAATAGAATTTAGTGTAGTGAACGTGCACGTTTTTCATTTGTATGGTTTATTTTAAGTGTGTCTATAGAGAGAGTCAATCAATACTGTCGCTGTGCTTTTTATAACTTGGAAATGCATGCTTTTAATCTTAAAAAGTTGTACTTAATAACAGTCAAAAATTATTCAGTGGATTTAGTTCTTCTGTCTTCTCTGTCATTCCTAACTTCACTGCTCTAGCAAATAGTCATTTTTGTATTAAAATTACAAATTATATATCTTCTTATTTGTAACAATTTTGTGAGGTTAGAAATAAGAACTATTTAGCTATTTTGTTATGTTTGAATTAATATTAAATGACTGGTATGTTCCATTTTATCTCTCCTAATGAAAACTCAGGTAGCATAAATGTGTCTTGAAGAAATTTCATTTATATGATGTCAATTTGTTATAAATATGTGAATTTAATCAGTTATTTATTTATGCAAAATATCTTGTTTAAAATATTAGGTGTCACTTTTTATAATGTTGTAGTATAAATTGAACCTTGGCATTCACATACAAAGTTTATTACATTTTAATAACCATCCTTTCAAAAAAGTTCAAAACAACAAACAAATGAAGGGGAAAGCTCCATTTAGAATTTCATTCTTATTTGATAACCATGAATTGTGGATAACACAATATTTAAATCACCCAGTTCTGACCAACTACACTGATAACAGGTTTCAAGTTTTGTTATCACTGTTATGTTGAATTTCAAATTTATTCTAACTGGTTTCATGGAAAAGCTCTTACTCCTGATACTTTAGAGAGTGCGATAAGCAATGAAAAAGTCTGTAATTTTGAGAATGTTATCAAATCATTTTCTAAGTTTCAGTTCTGTATTTGTAAAACGCTATAGTAATGTCTCATAAGACAATTCATGATGAATAATGTAAGTGCTTTTAAATCATTAAACATAATTTCCAGGCACATAGTAGCCATGTTTTTTTTTCTCTTCTTCCTGACATTCTATGCCTACAAAGAACAAAAAGTCAAAGTATGAGAGAAGATAAAGTTGTCATATAACAATTCACAGCATTTAGTCTCAGTATACAAGGATAACTCTTTTTGCAGGTATGGCAAACCATTTCTCCAAAATGTGCCACTGAAACAATTGAGATGTTCCTTATCGGATACCATGTAATATTAGTCTCACAAGATAATTCAAGAAATTTGTTATGAACTTTTTATCATAATAAACTCCTTAAGATTATTTTCTCTGTTTTTATGGCCTACACTGATATATACTAATTTTTAATAGCAAAAAGAGATTTCAGTACAGAGCAATTACAATTTGAAGGAAAAATTATATACTGTATATGTTTTTTGTGAAAAAATCATATTTTCTTCTACATTGAAATAAAACATGAGAATCACTATATTAGTTTGTAGTAAAAGACAGAAAAATGGTAAAATTTTCTACCCTTTCATTTAAAGCAGAAGTTTTCATTTGTTTCTCTCTGAAACATTTATAAAGATACAAATATAAATCCATTTCTAGAGAGCATTTTTTTTTACAAGGAACACTGATGTCCAGGACAGTTATTTTTCTCCTTTGTTGTCAGATACTCCTAATACACCACCATAAACTTCAAAGATCTGGTTATTCCTTTTTGAATTACTTTAATGTAATTCAAATGCTATACCTTTAATGTTTTGCCTTGGAGATCTTTATACTCATCTTCTAGAGAATCAAAGACAGAATTACAATATTATAAATTGTACTAGCAAATCTCTGACCCTGAAATCAGATCACTTTTGTCTGAATGGACTTTAAGAAAGACCTGGCTATACTTTTGAAACCAGTCATCTCTCTAAAGTACAGAGTTTATTGACCCTCTTTAATGTTTTCCTCTTCCCTATTATTTCATGATCACAATTATGAGATTGGCTCACATTATTATTTTATTAGGTATACTGACTACTTTAGGTGTGGTTTTATTGACCATCCTAAGCATTTGGACAAATGTTTGTTTTATATTGGCTTAGGTTATTTTTTGTCTACTAAAAGCTTATCGATAGACATTTATCAATGTCGTGTGTGTGTGTGTGTGTGTGTGTGTGTGTGTGTGTGTGTGCTTGTGTGTTTGTGTTCTAAATCTTATCACTTCTCTCATATTGTGTACTTCAGTAAAAATGTTCAGGTATAGTTCCTCATAATCTGTGTTCTAGACAATGCTCTGGCTCAGTTCAGCCACGGTCAGCAGTTTTTATGAAACTGATTTTTCACAATTTTCCTCTATTCCCATTAAACAATATTTGATTTGAACAAGTTTTGATTATCAATGTCTTTCTAGCTTTTCTTCAATTCATTTTAAAGAGAGAATCTGATGTACCACAAAATCTAGGACCATGCATGAGTCTAACATTTCATCTTATACATCACTGTTTACCACAGAATTACACAATGTGATACACCATTATTCTAATATTTATTTGCTGTTTAGGAATCACAGTTGTGCACTTTATTAGGCCAGCATACCCAAAGAAAATTTCTAATTTATATGACTATGCTCCTTCAACTACTGTTTAAAAAACACTCCACAGGTCCTTTTTGAAGTTTTCATATCATATTTCACCTATTTACTTCTGCTAAATTAAATATCTTTGCCAAATTGCTCTTCTATTTAGCAAAACATCCCCTTTTAATATCCTTTATATTATTTAAATCCCTAAGATGATTATAATATTTACTTTACTAGTAGGACTTGTTTTTCATGTGTTATTGAGTCCTCAGTACCTAATAGGTTACAGATTTATTGGAATGGTAGATATGGAGGGCAGGGAGCGCTTGAAGGAGTCCATGGTGCTGACTGAGAGTCGTGACTCATATGTGAGCCTAGGGCTGACCAGGCTGCGGGACTGGAAGACAACACGCTCTTTCTATTTTATTTTATTTTATTTTTATTTTTTTGGTACTCATGACCTTATGCTTGTTGGGAAGTCACTGTGCCCTGAGCTCTATCCTCAGCCCTATAGTTTCCTCTTTCTCCAGTAGTGTGTGTGAATATACACAAATAACCATAAGCAGCAACAAAATGATCACATATCTTGTTTATCATTTTACTTTCTTAGAGCAAGTAGATAGAAGAGAATCAAGAGAAGAATGAGAGACAGGGGTTGAGAACAGGGATAAAAAGGAATTAAGATATATTATGTATATGTACTAGATCCATACAAAGAATGTAAACACTAACTACTACAAGTATGTACTAATAAATTAAAAATAATTTTTATTTAAAATTTATTTTTACAGGTCATTGACATAGATTGTAAGAACATCCTAGGTGTATTGTGTGGATTTTTACTAAAATCTTATTAAAGTGTTTGATGATAGAAACTAAAAAGCCAAAATGCTCTATTTCTTATACATTGTTATGACCATACAAATGTTTATGATATAATATATCTCATTTCAATTATCAATATCATATCAATATCAAAATGCTTTTGTTCAGTCTTTCCCAGTTGAAATAAAAATTTGAGTGATTTGATTGGGCAATATTTCATAATCTGGAGTCTGTGCTAATATCTTACAAGTGCTAGACAGGCATATTTTCACTGCTCCATTGTGCATGTAATAAAATGCAACTTCATGCTAATCACAATCAGAGAGAGGTACTTTTTAAATAGCAATGTGGAACGATAATGATGTTTCCATGACTAATCACCATGGATTTACAAAGACATGTATGGCTCTGAATATCTTCTCTTACCTTCCTTTTATTTGTAGGAACTGAACAGTTTCGCTGGAGAGCTGTTATGAGCTGCATATATTCCTAAAGTATCCAATGGATTTTTAATCCTCAGAGGTAAACGCTGAATCTATTTTAATTATATTTTCGGGATGAAATGAAACATTATTGTGTGTCTTAATACTTACTTTCCTTTTACCAAGAAGACAGGTTTTTATTTTCTTTAATTTAATCATATGTTCAACTAAGTAGTTACTCTAATTTGTGAACTCGAGAGTAATTGGAGGAAGTTATTGGCATGCCCATAATTCATTGTTGGGCTTATAATTTTTCCATTAAACTAGACTACATGTCAAGTGTGATATAATTCATTCTGTCTACTTTGTTTATTTGCTTAATTTTTGTCTCTTAAAAGACCCTTTTAGCATTTTTAAAGCTTATATCTAGTGGATCAAGGTACTTAGTTTTATTTGGCACATTCAAATTTTGGGCATGGTGTGTAAAGGCTGACAATGTCTCTTTATGCATACTTATGAACAGATAGTTGTGCAGGATATGTAATAAAATAAATTTAAAAGGGAACTTGTTACTCCCAGGCTTCATTTCTGTCATTAATCCTAATGAGACTAAGAGTTTTGCTTTGTTTTGTGCTTGTGCGTTTTATGACTTTCTCTTAGAAAAATCTTACTATTTTTTCAGTCATTGGTTTTCTCTTAATCATCTATCCAGCTTCTCAAGTTCTGTGCTTATTTGAAAGAGTATGAAAATATTTACAGCTATTATAGAGAAATGAATTCAGAATCCAATATTACCTAGAGAGATAAGGTGTACTTGGTTACCTGTAGGGAAATATTTCCTTTAGCCATCTGAAGGGAAACCTGGCACATCACATGAAGATTTAAAAATGCAGTACTCAAATACATTTTTTTTTTCAAAAAACGGGCTTCTAAAATAAGTATAGGCCTACTTCCCCCCTGTCTCAACTGTCTCAGACAAACAATAACAGAAGGCGGGAATGAGGTGTGTAGCAATAGCCTACCCTGATCCAAATAAGAAATACATATGTACACAAATGCACATCCTCACATCAGCCCAGGACAGGATATTAGGACTGAGAAACTGTAACTCTTCATGCACAGAGATGTAGGCCTAAATGAAAAGAAAAATTGATCTCCAGGAGTAATAGGTGGGAAATTACATGCAAAATGCACCAAATTGATCACATTTAAAATGAAAGCATGAATGATAAAATTTAAATCTTGAACTGCATAATGAGGCAAGTGGTGCACATTTTGCAAAGGTTTCTATTCTGTTGGCTTGGAAGAAATAATAGGGAAAAATTTGACTGTCATGTGAGGAAAATTAGGGAAAACTGCTAATTTGCACAGCACTAAACTGTCTATCACTTACAGGGTACTTCCAATCAAAAAGAACTTTTAATGGCACTTAAAATACAATAAATTCTAAGTGATTTGAAGACACTAAGAAATGTAATTGCTTCTTTGACTATTTCTTAGAATACTCTTTCCTAAGTCTTTAGTCAGTTACGTAATTCTGATAAATTAACCTTGTTTTTCTGCATGACTGTATGCAAAATTCTGCAGTGCCTTTCCCATCGTGAGCCCAAAGAACACTGGCTGTTTTCAGATATACCTTGCTAGGAAGATATTTTTACCAGCTAATAGTGAAATGTGCATTATTAATGTATTAAATCATTAGAGTTATTTTGAAAATTAATATTTGATTCTGAAGAGATTTAAAAAATAATAAATCCACATGCAAATTTTTCTGCACTAAGAACTTCCATTTTAATAAATGTTGAAAGCATGTAGAATAACTGGGATGAAAGGGTCCATCCTATATCCTCTGTTTCCTGTTCTGACAATTAAAGCCATTTGTACTGCATTCTTTCTTTAACAGTGACTTACACAGTCAACTGTTCATCTAAATAACAAAGATGATTTTAACTTTGCCCTATAGGCAGTGAAGTTTTTACCTACTTTTTTATTTTAAGTCTTCCACGAAGGGAAAAAAGATCTTCAAAACCTTTGGTTGTGCTTTAAAATTATTTTATCCAACTAAAAGCTTTCGGGATTATGTTTTAGTTCGTAATACTAGTTTAGATACAGCAATATGATAAACATGGCAGAGACATTTTAGGATTCAAAGATAGAAGACAATTTGCTCAAACATGATTGCCAAATCTTAGTTAGAAAGCAGATGACGTAAGTAACACAGAAGAAATGGTAAAGTAAGTCACTACTTTGAAAAGAATCACATCCTTAAAAAGAGAGCTCTGTCCACATCCTGAAGAATCACCTTTAAAAAACCCAATAATTCCTACCCAGAACAGACATGACAGTGACAGAATTTGAAGATTTCAAACAATTAAATTTGCCATATTTAAAGAGAAGATTCTAAAGGTTAGAGATGATAAAAACTCTGTGACTGTTTTAACTGGTGGTAGATGCAAGGGAGAAGACTTTAAAGTTCTCTCTGAGGGAGGATCTGGAATATTTCACTATAATGTGATCAGTATGAACATTTAAAAAAAATCATATCCAAGCCATGTGCAGTGGTACTTGTTTGTAATCCTGGCACTTGGGAGGCTGAGGCAAGAGGATCATTGCAAGTTTGAGACTAACATGTGCCACAAAGTGAGCTCAAGGCCAGCTAGTCAAAACTTGTCTCAAAAAGACAAATAAATAAATGACAAATCATACATATGGATTTTATTTAAGTAAAACAGTCAAATCCATGAAAATGAGAATTTCCCCCAAGCAGTTTGGGCTGCTGCATAAAAGATGACTATAGCAATTGTAACTGTAGCAATGTAGCTTGGTGTGTCACCTGGCCAGTTGCTTTTCACAGCCAATACTGGAAATGAAAACACTTTGCATCTTTTATGATGATATCATCACATGATGGTCTTTTATGCAGAGAAGTAGCCCTCCCATACGTTATTAGATCATTTCACTTAATATTAAATGATACTTTTTGTTCCATGCTTTCTGATGTTAGGAAAATTTTTATACAAAGAAATTTTTAAAAGAAAAAGATACTGGAGTTTTTCTATTTTAATTCTTCACTAACTAGAATGTGAACTTGAAGTCAACCATTTACAGTGCTTTACTTCATATGTAAAAAAAGAAGGAAAAGAGGCTGGGGATTTAGCTCAGCGGCATAAGCATCTGCCTTGCAAGCAGGCAGTCATGAGTTCAATCCCTGTTAACAGTAAAAAAAAAAAAAAAAAAAAAAAAAAAAAGAAGGAAAAATAAAATAACCTTGACATTCTTTCTAGCTCAAAAAATTATTAATTTCTTTCTTTGATGTAAATTGCTGAAAGCAGCTGGATATGGTAGCTCACACATGTACTCCCAGCACTTGGAGGGTGAGGCAGGAAGATCACTGTGAGTTCAAGGCCAACTTCTACTGCATAGTGAAACCGTCTCAAAACATTTGCCTTTTACTTGGGATCTCTGTGTTTAGCTCCTAAATCTGTGAAAAAAGAGTAAAAACACTGCTGCTCACCACACTGTGCCACTGAGGCTTCTGAAATAATGAACAATGATGAGAAAGCACAATTTCACCTTGACTCTGTCTCCCCACTACCATCACATTACAGCCCAGCAATTACTGCACAACCTGGAAAAAATCATACAGCATAAAGGTAAATATTTTATGGTTCCCTTATTATTTTTAATGATTTAGAGTTATGATTAGGGTAATATTATGGTCTCTGTTCATGTATTCATTAAATCTGCATTTTTCCTCTCTGAGAAAAATTTTGACCATATATATGTATGATTGCATTCCTGAGGAGAGTCAGCACAGGTACATAATGATTGGGATTTTTGGCCTGGTTAGAGAGACAGGAAATATAAAGTAAAAGTAGCCTTTATTCTAAGAATGAGGAGAGAATCTCAGGACCACTGGGGTCTGGCTTTCTCTGCCGGACACGAGGATTGGGGGGCATACATGTAACTTTGGACTGGGGTGGTACCTAGAGGGGCATTGCTGACTCCCAAGCAGCCCACTGGAGCTCGTTTTGCACCACAGGTAAATTGCCTAGGGGTGGGGAAAATGATCTCCAGGTAAAGGTCCCTTGGTCTCTTCTCTCATTGCTGTAGTGTCCTATCTAGGGCAAAATCCTTTCACATAACATATCTTAATTCCTTTTTTCATCTCTTTCCCCTCTTCTCTATTTCTTGGTCACCTTCTCTTTTGTAAAAGATCAATTTCCTTATTTCCTATAATGTCTTTAATTTTGCTCTATCATTATTGCAACTGTTCAAAATTGTTCTCTTATTATTTTTTACTTCTATCCAGCACAAAAAAAAAATTAGTAAGGCTTTTTAAATCCTTTTAAGAATCAAGAAGAAGATTATAAGCTGTATCACTATAAATACTTAATTTTTTACTTGTATTTATCTCATATCTTATATAACCTATTGATAACATTTTCAGTCCTGTTTTTCTGTTTCTTTTTGTGATACTGGAGATTTTACTCAAAGCCTTTGCACTAAACTACCTCCATAGTACTTTTATTTTTTTTTTTTAATTTTTAATTTGAGATAAGGCCTAGCTTACTAGCTTGTTCACCAGCTGGGGCTCAAACTTGAGATGCTCCTTTTGCAGTTCCCAGAGTGTTGGTATAATAAGTGTGAACCACCACAGCCAGCTTGATCTAGGGGAACACAAGATTCCCAACCTACTACATGTCCGGTGTGAGTTTGTGCTCTCTAAAATTGAAAAGTGAATTTTAGAAACAACAGAGGTTAGTAACAGAATATATTTATTGAGAGAGAAAAAAAAGCTACTGTCTGAGAGACAGAAGGGGTCCCCAGTGGGTTGCTAAAACTCTTTTTTTTTTTTCCAGGACTTTTATAGAGCAAAACCACCAGATGAGATGGGTCCAAAATGGGAACTGGCAAAATGGGCATAAGGTGGGACAGAACTATGGTCAACCAGGAAGATTAATTGCTCAGATAAGACTGACTAAATCGGGAACAGATGGGGAAGCAAGTGGCTATGCTTACAGAACACTGACTCTTCCCTAGGTGGATGGGACCGTGACTCCAGGCTTCCTGGGGTGATAGAGATCCATTTAGAATATCAATCCTTTGAGTTGGGTGCATTTGTTGGGCCTTTGTGGGAGGTGTCTGTCTCCCTTACAGTTGCAAGGTATCTGGGCTTCTGCACTGGCTGCTTCGAGGACCAGGCCCTGACTGCCCATCATATTTCTATTCAACTCAGTTGCGTGCAGCAAGCTCATCAGTTTTAATGAGGAAGTTAAACACTGCACCTCTCTTTTCACTTATCACTTATTTTCCAGATTGATTCTTTAAGCAGTATTGGTCCAGTTTGTCTCAACCATGCATTCATCCTTATACGTTCCATGAGCCCAATGCCTGATTGTTTTTATAGCAGTTGTATTCATTGTATGGCAGACAAGGAAGATAAAGGAGTTAAGTTTAAAATATATTTTTAAAATGTTTCATATTTTTTACACTCATTTGTATTTTCAGTGGTTAATATTTTTGAAAGAAGTTAAAATATCATTAATATATTTTTGAAAGCTGGATTGGAAGTCTCATTGACCCAGCTATTCCACTTCTAGGCATATTCGTAGAAAAACTGAAAACATCCTAACACAGAGATATATGTGCACCCATGTTTATAGCAGCACAATTTGTAATAGCCAGATTTTGGAAACAACCTAAGTGTCCATCAGCTGAGGAATGGATTAAAAAGTTGTGGTATTTTTATACAATGGAGTACTACTCAGCTATAAGGAATGATCACATTGAGATATTAATAAATAAATGATATTTATAAATATAAATATTTATAAATAACTTGAGACCATGCTCATAAGCAAAATAAATCAAACTCACATGTATAAATACCGTATAGTCTCCCTAGTGTAAGAAATGGTAAGAATATATAAAGAGTTTATGGTAATCATGATTCCCCATTACCTTGCTTTGAAGCCTTATAATGTTTTCATTCATTAGTTGGAATGGTTTATTATGTGTTGTTTGATTTTATTATCTGTATCGGTATGAACAGCTATTTTGAAGAAAACACATTATGGCAGCCATTGCTGATTTAATATCATCTTGCTTTGAAGTCCTATCATGCTTTTGTTCTGTTTCCATTGGTTCTATCATGTTGTATCTTACTGGATTTTATTATGTGTGATAGTATAAACATTTTTTATGGAAAATGAAATAATATAGTAGCTATTTTTTGTTTCCGGTTATTTATTCTGAATGCCCTGTAATACTTTCATTCTCTTGAATGGTTTTGTACTATTTTGTTATGTTTGATACTATTGTATGTGAATGTATGGTCAACTATTTCAAAGCAAGAGACATTATGGTAGCTACTGTTAACATGCCATTGTCTTGTGGTAAAGTACTATGTTGCTTACATTGTTCTGTTCTGATCTGCTTTGTTCTGCTGTCATTTGTTTTAATTAAAATTTTAAAAATTTAAAAAGAATGACAAAATAAAAAATTATTATATTTTTGAGATTTGAAGGGGAGGCACATATTACAGATTTATTTTGCATATACTTCATGGTTTTTTGTAAAGCTGTGCTCATGGTAAGAATTTAGTGGCACTGAATTGGGTTTGAATTTGCTTCATGCCATCCCTAGATTATGTAAGACACAGACTGAAAATTCAGCCATACCTCCACAGGTTATCTCCTCCATGGCTTGTTTGTTACCAGAAAAGATTCTTAAGATGAATTTAAGAATTTTTTGCATATCAAAAACATTAAGTCACTTATGAGTCTTCACACCCGTATGCTTACCATATGACTTTATTAATATTTTTGCACTTCAGTTTTGTGAGACCTGAGTTTTGCCAAGGGAAAGTCAGTTTTGACCATTCAGAATATTGGATGGAAGTCCTTGTAAGCAATTAGAAGTTTAAATGGTGATGGCTGTAAAAATAGGAAAATAGGAGTACATCTTTTTTACTGTCAATATTTTTGCAACAACTTTTATAGCTCTTGTCCTGTGTCAGGAATTGTTCTAAACAATTTTACAGTGTTTCTTTAATGAATTCCCATGGTAGTCCTCAAAATGAATGTTATTATTGTCCCTATTTTGCAGATGAAGAAACTGAGTGATGAAGGTTTAAATGATACATTCAAGATCACACAACAGATAAATAGTTATATTGTAACCAAGATGTATTTACCAATGAAGGCTAACAATTAAATAAGATTTTTGGAGGTGTTGGCAGCAATGTCAGTGAGGTAGTCACAGAAAAACAAAAATGGTCTTTTTGTGTGTGTGTGCTTTCTTTAAAGTCTCTCACCACTGGAAAGGTTATATGAGGAGGAATAAGTTTAGATATGGATAAAAAGTTGATGAACAAGACCTTTTTAAATCTACATCAGGCAAACTTTAGAGATAGCAACAAAAAGTCTTCAGTGCCTTTCTCTTGTATAGTAAATAACTTTACCATTCAGTCTAAATTTTCCTCTCAAAAAGGAAAATAAGATTAATTTCAACAAGTCTCTGGGAAAGCTTCTTACCCCACGCCTCCCTCTGGGTTCTGACTACATTTTTGCCTGCTTTTTATGTGACACGGAGCATCCTTGGAATCTCTTTATGGCTTTGAGTGCATGCCCCACGTTTGATTTACAGTGGTGTTAACTGAATTGAACACCTAATTAATTCACCAATCATCTGTCAAGGCCTGTGATCTTCTCCTAGTTCACTGTGGGTTCCTGTGGGAGAATCAGCATTCTAAACATGTCATTTCCATTATGCTGTGTGTGGTGTTGGAGCAGAGTACTAAGTTATGCTGCTTGTTCAGGAAAAATATGGCATCCTCATGAGTGCCGTGATGACTTTGTTAAAAATACCTTCTGCCACCCCTGCTCTCTTGTTCTCAGGAACACGGTGGCTCCACAGCGAAGCAAGATTTTCACTGTGACACAAATTAAAAGACGGAATATCACCACAGTTCAGTTTCATGTCTGTGCGTTTTCCCTTGAGTTTTTCTGTTTTATCCTTTAGAAACTTCATTTCACGTGGCTTTTGAAAAAAAATAATGTTAAATCTCTCTTCTCATGTTTGATCATTTTTTAAAAACCTCACTTCAACTTCATCAAAATGGAGACATTTTATATATAATAGAAATACTCATGGCACCTAATCATATCATAGGATTACAAAAGCACAACTTGTAAATATGTGCTAATGAGTACTTTCTGAGGAAAAAAAAATAAGCATGGAAAGGAAAGAGTGTTTGTAGAATTATAAAATCAGTTATTTATGATTAGTCCCTGTTTAATGATCACATGATTAAATTTTTGTCTGAGGGACACAGTCCCACAGTTGGCTTAATACAATAATCATTCCACTATTTTATAATAGGTTTGTGAGTTAGTGGGCAACTTTGGTGGTCACAGGCTTGATGATTTTAGTTGACTTTGCTCATGTGTGTGAAGGCAGCTATTGGCAAGTCAAGGCCAGCAAGTCTAGATACACCTTGCTTATTTATAATTTTCTATCTGAGGCAACATGAATGACGGGGCCACTTGTCTCTCCTCATACAGTAATTACCTTGGGCATATACACATACTGGATGCTAACGTTTTAAAACAAGGAATGGAAGCATTTAAGACTTCTCAAGGCCAGAGTTACTATGGGCTCTTCATTGGTTTCTCTGCATTTTCCTGACCAAAACGGGTCACAAGGCCAATCCAGACACACAAGGTAGATAAATAGAGGACATTTTTTTTAATTTGAAAAGCTGCAAAGTATCATGGGAAAGACAGTGAATTAAAAAAAAGAGGGGAATGAGGAATTAGGACATTGCATAATCTACCCAACTTCCCTGCCCATCGGAGCTCAGTGGTTGTCTCAACCCATCCCAAGGTCAGTTTTTGACCTGTTATCAACTCAGGCTGATTCCCAGTCATGCACAGCTCTCCTGTGACAGCACAGAAGGATCAGAACAGCAACGCAATACATTTTGCATATACCTCAAATCATCCATTTTTTATGTTCTCTCATTTTAAATATGCAATAAAGTATGAATAAATGTGTAAATAAGAGTATATAATGTATAATGTTATACTCACTGTGTAGCTAAGGGAGAGGGAAATTAACATAATATCAACTACCCTGTGTTTTCCCCTAGTCAAAGCCCCTTTCCTTGTCTTCTCACAGCTAACATCTGTTTTGATTTTATTTAGGATATCTGTGCTTCCATGAAGGTTTTAAAATTTTGTCTATATATAGTCATTGTGGAGCACATAAACACAAATTTTGAAAACTCCTTGGTCAAATGAATAACACCGACTCTTTCTTTGCTGGAGTCAGTCATTGTTTTCAGTTTTGTATGTAATGAAAGAATTTAATCTCTTTACTTTTATAACAAGTTCTTAGCAGAGCAATTTAGCAAGAAAAAGAAATAATAAGCCTCTTTATTTCTACAATCTTCAATATGCTAGAAACACATTACTAAGTAGAGCTCACACTCAAAATGAAAGAGAATTAACCTCTGCTTGTACAAGGGAGGTGCGTGAAAGGTTTGTGGACGTATCTTAAAGTTACGGACATATTATTTAAATTTTGCTCTTTGCCCCCAAAATACCCTCTGGAGTCATATAAAGTATAGAATAATTGCTCTTAAATTTAGCCTTTCTTTTTGACATGACAATGATGTTTTTAAAGAACATAAAGCAAATATTCTGTAGATCGCCTTTCAGTTTGGATAATTCTGATGTTTTCTCATTCCTAGATTCAGCTCTGCATTTTCTTAGGAATATTTCAGGGGTAATATTCTCATTGTGTCCTAAAGAACTGTCATGATATGTATTTATCTCATTACCAGGAATGTTAATTTTAATCATGTGTTTAGGTTTCCCTAAAAATAATTACTATTTTTTTCTTTGTTAAAATGATGCCTTAGAAATTCTTCATATTATTTGTACTCAATAATGCACTTTATGACTCTGGGAATGTTCTATTACTTATGGAGCTTTAACCTACCTACTTTGGAATAACTATTTTCATTTTCTTGCTAGATTATTAACATATTCAAATATACATTTCACTTTATTTTATAATATTTTATCTAAATTTTAGGTTCTCTTCAGCGTGAGATAGCTAGTTGGGACATCTGTTCCACCAACTTCCAGAAACCAAATGAATGTTTCCTACAATGACACTTACTTTTACTACCAATGTTATAAATTATTTCCTGGGTCTCATAATTCTAGGTATTTCAATTTGTCATTGTTGTTGCTACTTATTAAAATTGAAATACACTACCCTGCAATTATTTATATATTTTGATTACTAAAATTATCTGAAGGATCATAGAAAGAGTTTATAGTATTTTCAAACACTCTTCATACAGTGACTCAGTAAGTGGGATCACCATTTAATCTCCACACTGTCTGATGATTAGAGGTTTTCCTGTTCCCAGTGTTACTGAGTAGAGAGCTAATGATGGTAAAGCTGTGAGTAAAAAGTCTGTCTGTAGAAGTTTATCTCCTAACACTTCTGTATGACTGCTAAGAAGAGAATTGCCTCCTGAAAAGCCATGGGAAAACTGCAAACCTGTATATTAATATCAGATCTCCAAGGCATGCGAGATGAGAGTTAAAAGTGAACATAAAAATCATTCACTTGCTTTCCAAAAGAAGAAACTGTAACTTGAAGAAACTCAACTTATTTCTAGTTTAGGAATAGTTGAGGCAAATATAGGCCTGATAGCCAATCAATCTTGTTCAATTCCTATTATATCAAACTTTAAATATCTAAGAATATGAAAATAAATACCTAATTATTCCACCAGGGAGAAATTACTGTAAAATGGTAGTTTCAAAGTCTAAATTCTAAAATGAATACTCTAGATATGTCATATATTAATTAAACATGAATTGCTTTTGCTTACTTTCTCTGAATATAAAACGGCTTTGGGGGAATCATTTGGATGAATGATCCACACATTTTCATACAGATAATGTGGTGAGTTCAAACTTTTTCTCTTTTCCTAAGCAAATGTATTACACATAATTTCTCTGCTCATTTATTTCAGGATAATCCTTACAAGGGCAATTTCTGAACATATATACTGGTTATCAAGTAAAAGATAAAACACCGTATACATATTCAGTAGCAAATCACTCAAATTATTCAAACTTTCTAGTGTTGGAATGAAAAGTAGATGAACTTATCAAGTGTAATTGACAGCAAACATGGACATAGCATTTTTGGTTTCCACGAGTTGAGTGCCAGTATTACTGTTATAATACCGTTTTATGATGCATAGACTTTAAAAATAATCGTCAAGGACTTTCCATATTTGGTTATTTTCCTATTATGTTTAGCAAAAAGTGATACTTAAAATGCTTGCTGTTATTGTCAGTGTGCTCTGTTCTCACTGACAAATTCAGTATACAAGAATCTTTGTGTGGCTTTCTGATCTTTAGACTTCTGGTTGTTTTTCTCTGTTTAATTCAAAGAATAAACTCTATGCCTCACATATAGTTCTGGAAATCACTCAGTATACAGTGACCATTTACTAAACACATTGCAACAAGAACCAGAAATGCCAAAATTCTATAAAAGATGAGGCTTTCATTTCATTATTGAGTGGTTTTGTGTCTTCAATGCTCTTTCTAATGATAGGTGTGACACATTCTAGAATAATACTCTGCTTCTACCTTCTTATGAGCTGCGGAATAAAACCTGCAGCCTCTCTCTAGTCTGCTTTTTACCCCAACTCCGATGCTTCTCTCAGGTTCCACTCACTCTGCCCACACTGCATCACACTTCCTGGCTTTCCCTGTGTTCTTTCTCCACGTTTCTTCTGCTTCTCTCTGCTCTTTACCTTTAGGGAAGATGCAAATCAAGCTACTCTGTGGCAGAAGGCTTTGTTTGACTGATTGTTTTGGGTTCTTTCACCTGTCGATTACAATCTGTTATGGATTAAGTACTGGTGGTCAATTTAAGGCCAGCTGGATTACATCAGCATGGCATTGAGCAAAGATGCTCTACCTGAGGAAAGTAGCCAGAATAAATAGGTAGAGCAGAAGGAGGTGTTGAGGTGTTGAGGCATTAAGGCATTATTGTGTTGAGGTATTGTGGGTTCTCCTACCAGTTGCTGTTTGAGCTGTTGGTTCTCCTGGAGAAGCTTTGGTCCTCACATTGAGCATTGCTTCCTGGCTCTGGAGCGGAAGGCATGTGCTGCTTGGTCTCCAGGATAAACTCCAGGCTGCATTTTGACGTGTACCTGACTGTGCTTGTCGGAGGAGCTTGGGGCCTCCGTGTCGCTGAGGATGGCTGTGGTGCCTTTTAGAACAGCCCTGGTCTTTGTTGTGAGTGTGACTTCTTGGCTCCAGCATAGAATCCTCATCCCATCAGCACAGCTCCTTCACCCCGCTGGCATGGACTTCCTGGCTTCCACCACTTACCTCTGGGCCTTCCCTACATGGATCTGTAAAAGAGACTGGTATGAGTCCTTCTTGTGGGTTCTGGACCTCCAGCTGGACTCGTGGGAGGCATTGTCATGAGTTCTGGGTTTTTATTTGGACTCATATGGGACATGGTTGTGGGATTTAGGCCCTTGACTAAATATTCTATGTCTTTGGTATTGCGGATAGATTTCCTGCATTTTCTTGTGTTAACTCCCAGTGACCATTATAAAAATAATATTATGAACTCCATGTCCTGATTCTAATTGTTCTCTGTATAATCCCTAAATATAATATAATCTTCACTATCATTCTTTTAAACTTTACTTTTTTGTTCAAACTGCTATTGCATTTTAACATATTCAGTATAATAGCAACCTGAATATACCTTTACCTGTATTGAAAAGGTTTAGAGTAGGGGCTGGGGATTTAGCTCAGCGGCATAATCGCCTGCCTTGCAAGCAGGCAGTCGTGAGTTCGATCCCTGGTACCGATAAAAACGAAAAAGACAAAAAAAGAAAAGGTTAAGAGTGAAATTAAAGTAGGTTGGGCAAAGTGGCGCATGCTTGTATCCCCAGCTCTCCTCAGGCTGAGGCAGAAAGACCACCGGGCATTCAAGGGCAGCCTAACCTATAAAGCTTACTCAAGACCAGATTATAGTTAGGCTCTGTCTCAAAAAAAGAAAAAAAAAAAAAGTTCTGTTTGAACATTTATCTATCTTTATAATCTTGGTTACACTGTTTAGTTGTCATATGCTCTGATGGAATCAAAGAGAAAAAATACGTTAGAGGGAAAATAAAAAGAACAGCAAATAGATACTGGCCTGATTTCTGCTGTAATATTCATTGTAAAAGCATGGACATGAAGATACGTTGGTATTTCATTCTCTTATTTGTAGTATGATTGTTTTCTTGAGTTTACCTTTTTATCTGCATCACTTTTTATCCTGACAAGTTATATTTGAAAAGCAAGCAAATCATGAAACACTGAATGTTCAACCAAGATAGTAGTGATATGACATAAATGACATGAATGGAATCATGTCCTGTGATAGAGCTGCCTGCTCTGTTTTTCAGTGACCCTGTCCTTCCAAGCACAAGAAAGGGATATACTTCATCTACTTAACTGTAGGTTTAGACTAGGTAGCATTATGATCATTGGGATCTTTTAGCCTGGAAACACTTGGTAATGTTTAAAAATTCCCACATGCGATTGTCACATGGAATATTCAGCACAATAAGAAAATCTTTTTCTTATTGTGAATTTGGATTGGAATTTGGATTTTGTTGCTGTTACCATCAATTTGTATTCCACAGAATTGTTAATATATTTAAAATAAAGAAAAATAGTTCTTCATAACATCACCTAAGTAATTTTCTGGTTCATGATAAACTATAAATTATATGCTCTTTTATCTGGAGTTTCAGTTGTATACTTCAAATCACTTAACTGTCTGTTTCTCCTACATTCAATATGTATACTAAACCTGATGGTCCCACGTTTACATAAGGTCTATCTCTATGAAGCTTTGCCCTTAATTCTCACATATGATAGTTCTTTATTAAAATTTTTTCAAGAAATTAGAATGAATCCAAATTTTTTTCCTCTTCCTTTCTCATTGTTGTAGTCAGGATTTGCAAAGAAAACATTTAATACAGGATATGTAATTTATGGAATTATTTTATAATAGCCACCCAAAAAGTCAAATACAAGAACTGTAGGTAATCTTTCAACACACTAAAGATCCCAAAGAATCCAGCTGAGGGCCTGGAACCCACAGCAGCATCCTGCATGAATCCAGATGAAGACCTGGAGCCTGTGACAGTGTCTCACGCAAGTCTATTTCATGGATCTGTTCTGGGAAAGACTGAAGGTCAGAGGTGGAAACTAGAAGGTCTGTGCTAGCAGGATGAAGGATCTGTAGGTTGAGGGTTCTGCACTGGAGTCAAGAAGCAATACTCAAAGTAAGGACCAGAAAGCTCTCCCAAAAAGTACCAGAGCCATGCTCAGTGACAATAAGGTTCCAGGCTCCTCCGATGATGAGAATAGCCAAGTTCATATCTGGAATGCCAGCATGACAGTCTTCTCCTGGAGATTGAACAGCTCACCATCTTCCCTTCTAGAGCCAGCAAGTAGTAAAGACCAGAGCTTCCCTCAAAGTGAACCACAGCCATTCTCAGCAACAACAAGGTCCCAAGCTCCTCTGATGATGGGAACAACCAAGTTCAAGTAAAGAAAGAAGCTCGTCAACCTCCTCCAGGAGAACCCATAGCAACATGAGAACCAGCAACACCCAGGAGAAACAAAAACGTTACCTCTTCCTCTCTGATTCTCCTTTTCATGTTGGCAACAATCGTCAGGGGGGCCACCCACAGTCCCCATCATGGTGATTCATTTCAGCTGGTGTTACAAATTGACCACCAGCTGTCAATTAACCACACTTTAAATTGATGTCTTCCAATTTATCTAAGGAACATCTTTTTTCCCTGAGTGTCAGTGAGACAGTATGAACTTGCATAAATGGGAAATTTAGAAATCTGCTTCTATTCCTGTGAGATCTGCTCTTTTATGAGTTTCAAAAGTAGTAGATCTGTGGAAGCTGCCAAAAAGAAGCAACAACAACAACAACAACAAAATTAGATAAAAACACCCTGAATGAACAAGTGGGATCGTGCAGTTGTCCTCCTCTGCCCCTCTGGCATGCCATTTTTGCCTTGGAGCCAGCCAACCATGGACAGTAAGTTCAACCAAAAAATGAAAAACAAAAATAGAAAAATCCTGTCCTCTTTTAAAGTGGGGGTGTTATTTATTTTGTCTGAGCAAGAAGAAAGTGACTGAGATAAGGAGAATATTGAAAATAATCAGTTTATACTTTGTGAACTCATAGTGAATACATGTTCAGTTAAGCAGAAGTCTGTAGTTTTATGGACAGAAAGGAGTTGAAGAAAGCAAGAAACAACAAGAAGTACACACTGCAGTTGGGTTATTTCAAAGTTATTTTCCTTGGAAAGGAAAGATAAAAGACAAGACCTGGAGTAAAGTAATTGGTTAGTTAACATTAGGTTACTTCAGTTTATCTTTTCAGTTAACAATTAAGGGTGGGTGCTGACAGTTGAACCTGGAATCTTTGCAAAGTTTGACTATTATTTCTCTGATCTTCAGCTTTCTGAAGTTCAGGTGAATAGTTGGGTGACTTTTGGGTTGTGTTCCTGTGGCTCCACCTGAAGCCTCATGTAATCATAGAGGCAGCTGAGTAGCCTTCGTGATTAGTTAATTGTCAAGTGCTTTCTGATTAGTGGTGTGAGTGCTGCACCCACCCAGGTGGAGCCAGCATACAGTTTAGGGGCGGGAAGGAGGCGGGTTTTCTCTCTCTCTTTAGGGTTAGTGCTTGCTGTTTACTGCACCTGCCATGATACCCTGCTACTTGGGGCCAACTGAATATGGACTGAAACCTCCAAAATTGTAAGAAATAAACCTTTCCTTGCTTCATTTTTGGCCTCAGGTATTTTGTCTCAACAAGAGAGAAAAGTAACTCAGACAGTGACTACAACTTTAACATGAATGACATTTTGATTTTTACCATGGTCTATTGAGACCCAAGGCAGGTGCCTAATTTAAAACAATTTTTATTTAAAGACCAAAGTCAGAGAATTCCTCTTCTTTACTAACCATGATTCTCAAATATACCACATATTAGTGGAGCTATTAAAATGTGCCCGAATGGCAAAAGAAAGAGAAAATTGTTATTTACCTTCTGCAGATTCAGCAAATAATAACAGTGATAATGAGCAGGAAAAATATAACTCCTCTTTATAGAATGTCTATATGACAGAATCCGTGTGCTTGTCTTGTGAGGATGTTCAGAAGTAACTCATCGAGTCACCTGAGAAAGTGAAGAAACCAGCCAGCAGAGGGGCAAAGCTAATGAGCTAGAAATTTCAGGGTGAGAATTAGGGCTGGGCTTAGGGTTGGTGGCAGACTTTGCCATTACCCATGTGTGGTGCTGGCTTTAGATGTGTACAGAATGCAGAGGTGGTGGTATCAGAGAGCCTCCCATCCAGATTTCAGTAGAAGGCTGGAGGCCAGGCAGTGCGCCCGAGGGCAGTACATAAGAGCATGAGAGTGATGCTGAAAGGGCAGTGGAGGCATCAGGACATTGGAGTGGCTAGGAGGGTGATGTTTGAGGAGAGCCACAGGAAGTGAGCAAAGCCAGATGGAGAGAGGCTGTGAGGGCTGCACGCAGCACTGACGAGGGTGGTGCTATCCAGACTTCTTGGGGTTCACATCTTGCCGGGTATGAGATGTAGAGCTTTAGGATTTAATGTTTTCTCTGTCAGGTTTCAGAGATTTGATTTGTCTTGATCTGCCTATTTGGCCCTTTTAGAATGGAAAGATTAATCTCGGGTGTTATATCTTGGAAGTGTTTAACTTTCTTTGGGAATTTTGCAGGGGCTCTTAGCTAAGAGCTGATCTCCAGTCTCAGAGACTTTAGACTTGGACTTTTCAGCATGGAAGAACTGTCAAAGCCTTGGTAACTGTTGGAGATGAACAAAAGGCATTTGCATAAGACCTTGGGCAAGAGTCTCTTGGGGCCCACAGTGAAGGGTTGTGCTTGGGATCTGGTATGATCCCCACAGAGCTCTCCTGTGTTCAGATGTGGGGGATCTGGAAAGTGCTTGTGTTGTGGGGACACAATAGCTGAGTGTAATGTTGCGAGCTGGAGACGGTTAGAAGAGGCAGGTCACCATGGATTTGACCTCAGAAGGTGTATCTCCCCCTCCAGCTCTTCCATTTTTCTCTTTGTTTCCTGGCAGCCATGATGTAGGCAGCTTTCCTGCTCTGTGCCCCTCTGGCAGGCCATTTTTGCCTTGAAAACATGGACTATAACTTTCAGTCAAAAAATGTTCGTCTCCTCTTTTAAATTGTGGATGTCATTTATTTTGTCCCAGCAATGAGAAAGTGACTGAGGCAAGGGGAACCTTGAAGGGATCGCTTTATCTTTTAGTAGGGATATTGCTCACTCTGACATGTGCTCAAACACTGCACAGCTGCATTTCCACTAACTGTGGAAACTGTTTAAAGTATCTGCATCTCAGGCACCCTTCTTTTAAATATTTACTAGGGTTGATTAGCCACAAACTATATCAGCAGTAAAAAGCAAGGAAAAGAAGTAACTTCATACAGAATTAGTGTGAAATGAAGGTGGCATGTGATGAAGTACTAACAAAAGTTCAATGGAGAGCATATCAAGTTAAGGCATGCGATAATTTTAGACCCTGTGGAAGGTTTGGTTTATTGTTATGTTAAGAGATGTAAACATGGCCTTGAAATGGAAGGGCAAGGTATCTTTTACAGAAGTGTAACCTATTGGGAGACTAAGGTGAAATTTTAGTAATCTGTGTAATTTGATTTGTGATAATGGTAAAATGTTCTATATGCATTATATATATATCATATATATGCATTACATATATAGATATATCGATATACTTCCAGTGATATAGTATGTTATTTTCTGTAATAGAAACTGGTAGAAAATGGAGTACCTTATTTAGCTTTATTTATAAAGCCATGTGTGAATGTCTAAATCATTGACACTGTGTAATCCACTCACAGAAACATACTGAATAGTGTAACTGTGACTACATCTGCTAAAGCTCAAAGGAGGTAGTAATAGGTAAATATAAAGATATATTATTTTACTCAGTGGGAAGTAAACATAAAAACTATTATCCTAAAATGTAGAGTAGCCTCAATAAATTACAATGCAAAGTGAGAGGTACTTAGAACTTACTCCTAATATTTTGAAAGTAATTTCAAAAGGCAACAAAATATACCTGTAATATACCTCTGTGTATCCATTCTTTCTCTGTGTGGGTTCTACATATGTAGCATTAATCAAATGCAGATTGAAAATATTTAGGAAAATATACATCTGCACTAAGCACATACATGCTTTTTAATCTAGTTGCTGTTCCCCAAACCATGAGCATAACAATTATTTACATAGCATTAATGTTGCATTAGGTATTAAAATAATTTGGAATTGATTGCAAATATACAGGAGGATGTCCGTATGTCATGTGCTAATCCAGCATCATTTTAAACAAGATACTTGAATATGGTTATGGTTTACATCCAAGACATCCTCAGAAGTCTCTTGTGTTGAGAGACAGGGCTTTTGTAAAGTGATGGAATCATGTATATGCTATGCTTATCACTGGATCAGTTCATTGCTGAGTTTATAGCAAAGTGTGTTGTTAGGAGGTGAAGCCTTGTTGGAAGACGTGTGGCACTGGGGTGTATCTCCCCCGGCTCTTTCCTTCTCTCTCTGCTTCCTAGCTACCCTGAGTGAGCAGTCTTCCTCTAGCACACCCATCAAACATGATGTTCCGGCCTTGTGGACAGCTAACCATGGGCGGACTCCTAAACCATGAGTAAAATTAGGAGTGATTGGTAGTATATTTGAGCAACAGAAAAGCTAACTAATCCAAGTACTCACAGCTTGAAGATTTGCCATGGATGGCCCAACCATCCTGGAAACAGTGCCTCATGAATCCTAGGGAAGATTATATATATCACTTTTGAGTTAGATTGGAAGACTGAAAATAGCCAGGGTTGTAACTCGGTGTCATGGCATGTGCAAAGGTCCTGAGTTCAATTCCCAGTACAAAAACAAAAACAAACAAACAAAAAAAAAAGATGAGTGTGCACAGGACTTGAGTATCTGTGGGTTTAAATTATAACAGTTCCAGCCTCAGTAGTAGTGGCATGGCCTGTCTCAGAAAAAAAAAGTCTGTTTTCTCTCTCCTTACTTAGGCATTATAAAAAAAAAAAAAAAAGTATTGTAAAGTTAAATCTAGGAATAATTTCACTTGATTTATTCTCTTTATCCTGGAATTATGTCCCTTAACTTTCCAGAACCAGAAGTTGTATATTTTTAGTGAATTCAGTGATTAACTCATTAAAGTCTCAATAGAATGATACATAAAAGAAAGGTCCTAAATTCTGCAGAAGAATCCTTAGGATTAGTTAGAATATTTTTATGTTGGGAAGAGCAGACTATTTTCTCCTAGTAGCATGCAGTATAGCAAACTAAATTTTCTACAGTAAAACTACTTGATGATGTTTTTCTTAGAAAACTAAAAAAAAGTTATCAAAGTAGGAACATGTATGGATATGCCACTAGTCTCTATAACTGTAGGCATCAATGTGTTATTTAAAAGTTAGAAATTAAAAAACTAGTGAATGAATTAAAGATACTATTTCTTGAGAAATTATTGTTTGTTTACAGTGGAGAACTGAAGACAGAGCACTCTAATTCCTGCATCTTCTCCCATGGACAGTGCTGAAAGTGTGATAAAAGGGCTTTCCTAAATCTCATAGGTCTATGGTTCTATTCTTTCTGTTCCTTTTGGTTGGCACATAACATTTGGATAGTGTTCCATGAAAATTAATTAAACACTGTTTTGATTGACATGTGGTTCACTGTCTTCTTTTTAACTTTTGCAGTTCTGCTCCAATATTATTTGAGATTCTAGCTTCCTTGAGCTTGCCTCCTTTTAAGGGGTCTTCTCAGTAGGCCATAGAGTCACAATTCCAATATTTTAGGATTATTTGTCTTCCAAGAGATCCTAATCTTTAGATATCAGAGATATAATGATATGGGTGGAGAGGCAGCTCTTTTCATGAATTTCTCATTTTTGTGAAATTATGTAAGCATAATGGAATGTTTCCTTAGGAGTCTATGGAGATTTTCCTGGCAGCAAATGAAAATGAAGAACTCAATTTAGACCAGTAGAAATTACAAAGAATGCATTTACTATTTCTAATTTGATTTTAACAATAACTGAATGTGACAGATATTATTAGATCTGTTTCAAAATTAATAAATTGAAACTGAAATAAATTTAGACAAATGGCTAAAGTTTCAAGAACTGAGACACACAGTGTTCAGCATAGTTCTGTCCAGCTCTAGAGCATGGTGTCTAACACATCTGTGCAGTGACAGCAGGGCAGGGTTGCCCTCTGCTTTCCTGAAACCAACTGGAATCTGCATGATTTATATGCTTTACAGAACTCTATTCCCGAGAACTAGATCACAGTCTGTAATTGTTTCCATTAAATAAAGCTGTCTATGTCTTCTCAAACTGAGCAGTACTTAATGTGCTTACCTACTCATCAACTGCTTGCAACAAGTCTCTTCAGATGAGCTTTCTAAAATATTGTGTGATTTTATAATTTTATTCTTTTCTTTGGTGACTGTGGGAAATGTTCTGGTCATTGAAAGCAGGACCTTGCATTGCACCACATAAGCAGCTTTTTGTTTGTTTTGTTTTGTTTGACTCAGTGTCTTATGAAGTTGCTAAGTTGCAAGGCTGGACTTTTGATCCGCCTGTCTCAGCCTTCCAGAGGGCTGGTATTAGAGGTGTACATCAGTATGTGCGGTCAAGGCTTCCTTCTAATGAATTCTTTGTTCTCTAAAAGTAGACTGCATATCACATATGTTCCTGTTGACCTTGAGCTATTTGACTACTCTTATAGTACACAAAGTACTCTTTTTTATCAAACTGAAACTATTGTTTCAGATATTACAGTAACAGAAAGATTTGTTTCCAGTCTTGGACTTTGTTTTGCATAAAATTTGATATTTTTTACATATTACAGGATTTATTATGTGATAAAGGCATTCCATAGTCTCTCCTTATTCTAACTTGAAAGATGAGTTCTATTTGTACAATTTATCCATTCACAATCCACAATAGACTTTGCATAGATTAAAGGGGCACTGGATTATGTCCAGTTCTCACTGCAGTGACTATCACTAGGTCCCTTTTTCTCATATCAATTAACACTCTATGAGTGAAAGGTACTGAATTATATGATAGGGCATGAACCTACAAGCTTGATTTTGGAACCATCTAATAAGGGAATACAGATAAGTGTTTGTTGGCAATGTTGGCATCCAGGTATTTTATCACATTAACAGAAACTCTAAACTTACCACATTGTATAATAGCGTGCCAACCTCAAAATGTTCTCTACTTTAAAATCTTAGATTTAAAAATACTTCCTTCTTTTATATTGCATAGTAAGATTCCTCTTTTTGAAGGATCAGGAATCCTTTAAAATACTGAGAATTGCTTTTTAGTGTCGGTGATCTTTCTTTAGTTCTTTCATCAGGTACATATAAAGTGGCAGCTGTAACCTTTGGGAAATTTGGACAAAGCACATTAGGACACAAAATCTGCCCTGAGGGTTTCATCACAGCACCATGGTGATGGCTAGGAGGGTGTAGGTGAAATCACTGTTACAATACACTGATGCATACTGTAAAAGTTTTCTTCTCTAATTATCATCTAAATAAGTGCTAAAAATACTTGAAAAGTTTTGTCATTTTTGTTTCAGTGTCAGTTGTTCATATGTTTGTTGTTATAATGTGCCACCGTTGCAGTTCTTGATCTAAAAACCTGTGATCAAATCCAATGGGGTAAAAGTAAAAAATTTCACAAAGTAAATTTAAATGACTGTCAGGACAGTTGTGAACATGCCAATAGTTGTGATAAAACATGCCCAAAATAATTCTGAAAATGAAATTTAAAAATTTTAGTGAAATATACTTTATTGAAATTTATGGATTCCCAATACATGGTTTTCCCCTTCTACAAAAAGAAAACATTTTTCTTGCTTTTCTCTCCTTGTGCCTAGTGCCTTATTTGTTCCTTTTATCAATATACTGCATCTAAAATGCTAGTTCCCAGCATATCCTCCCAAATCCTCTGAATACTCTGTACTTTTCCACCTCAGTTCCTTAAATATCCTGATACTAATCCTCTTTAAAATAGAATAGTAAAGGCTTTGTTTTTCCAGTGTCTCAATATCACAATAATATTTTTCCATTTCACTCGTTTGATATAAATTACTACATTTTGAATTTTAGTTACTCTAATAATTCTCTTGGCTATGGATCACAATCCAAAAAGTATAGAACAACAACAGAAAAATTCACATCTAGGGTTAATAGTTAAAAGATTTAAGGATGGTTGAATCCAAAGTGGCATCAGGAAACAAATCCTGAGAATCTGTTTTATATCTAGGGCTGGCTTCCTTGTGAGACACAATCTTCCCTCTGTTTCCGCTGTATCTCCAGGTTTGTATTTTTATATACTGTCTCATTGCACAATACATTTACAGCCATTGGCAGCATGTTGTACGAGGTAGCAGACATTCAATGTGTGATTCCTGAGTTCAGAATCAGTGTGCATTAAGGACAGAAAAGAAAAGCCCCACAGTGAAGGAAATGTCCTACAGTGCTACACAAGTGTGTGTGTGTGTGTGTGCGTGTGTGTGTGTGCACGTGTGCACACGCGCATGCATAGGCGAGGGAGAATACATATGGAAATTAGATATTACATATAATTAAGAATAATTTCATGGAGTGCATAAAGATTCTCCTTGTCATTTTAGTTGGACTTCTGTTTTCTTACTAATACAACGAGGTTGTTGATTTTTTAATTTCTGAGATAATTTGTAATAACACAGTTCCCTTTCCCTGAATTAACCTATGTCTAAATAGTTTTTTTTTTATTTTTTATCTTATTGTTTAAATCATCAAAATAAGCGTGCACTCTAGCAAAAGTAAAGCAACTAAATAGGAGGAGGTGTGGAGCACGTTGTAATTATGTATTCGTTCTTCAGTGTCTAATAATGTCTAACTGCATGTTTTGACTGGTGATGAATTAAAATAGAAAATTGAAGTTCTACAAAGATTTCTTCCTGAACCATTCCTTAAATGTACTGTTTACCATTAGTAGAATAGCCTTTACATCTGGCTTAGTACTTTTCTCTTGTTGCTGAGATAAAATGCCTAAAACCCAAAGTTAAGGGGAAGAAAGGTTTATTTCAGCTCACAGATTGAGGTGGTTTCAGTCGGTAATTGGCTGGTGGCAAGGCAGGATGACACATGGCAGAGGAGAACAGTTCATGCCAGTGGAAGACAGCAAATGCAACAAGAGCAAAAAAAAGGAGAAGCCGCGCTCCCTGCCCTTTTTATCTTATCCAGACTTCTGGGATTAGACTGGTGCCAATCCAATCAGTGGACTGATCCAGCGGTCACTCAGCCATAATCCCAGCACCTTTAATCCCAGAATTACACAGCGAATCGATCACAAAGGCTAGATCCAGCTGCCTCCAAAAAACCCCTCCATGTAACAGTGTATGAGGCTTTCAGGGAACATCCAGACGCAAACCATAACAACACCGTGACACAATTTAGAGTAGTTTTAGATTGTCTTCACTGTAAACATAATATAAAAATAAGTAAATCTCTTCTCATTGTGTTATATATGTGGAATGAAGCCTAAATCTTTTCACTATTTAAAAATATGTGTGTGTATAAAACTAAGATTCATATAATTGTTTTAATTTTGCTGGGACATCTAAAGGTGATCACCAGTATGAAGGAAAGGAAAACAATGGTTATGTACTATGATAAACACTCACCTATTAAATGCCCAGGAACATAGAAATAAATACTCGAAGGAATGTCAGTTATCTGTCTTGATCTTTGTCAGATATTCCTATGTCTTAAATTACCTCTGTAGAAATCATGAGTTTTATGGCTTCCATGGCCAAAAGTTATAATTGGGAGATCATGAAGCACTTGGTAGATCATTTATAATTCAGACTGTGACTTTCAGTTTATTGTGCTTGTTTCTTATGACTTCCTTATCTGACTTTTCCAAAGCTGTTTCTGAATTGTGCCCCTTCTGTCATTCAGAAAGTGTACAATAATTGTAGAGTGATGGATATTAACATATTCTGTCATGTTATTCACTCATCCATGCTGCTATATATTAATTGCAGTCATCGGCTGATAATAACAAAAAATTCCGGGGCGGAAACAAAGTACCTAGTATATTTGACTCTAATTCTCTCCCCTACCACAGGTATTATGTTAAGGAACAACTTTTTTTTTTTTTTTGTCACAAAATAGTTTGTGAGTAAAGGTATAGACAACTTCTGCACCATTTGTAAAAGCAGTCTGATTTATATATTGTTAATGTCCTCACGAAACCAGTATAGAGAATTGCTATGCATTATGTCATCCTACATTTTAGAATGGTGACATGCATTGTTCTAAAGGTTGATATAATTTCCAGAAGTAATTAAAAAGTTTAAAAGGCCACTGCTTCAAAACTATTTGGTAAAAACCCTTAAATGTCTGCCAATTCCAGGGCTGTCCTAATCCTTGGTCAAAGATGAGGACCGAGCACAAAGAACCTATAAGAATTTATGCATAGTACCACTTCGATATATGAGTGAAATAGAAGCCAGAACATTCAAGAGGATGTTAACAACTTTTTCACTGGGCATCACACACCCTGAGATTGTGAAGCAAAAACTGAAGGACTTCAGGGCTATGGAAGAGGCTTACACAGTTTTAGGAAGAAGCGGGTTTTTTTTCTCCTTGCCCTGTAATCTTGCCATCAGCTCAGCCTTTGCCAGTCACTTGGCCCCAGCCACTGAAGGCAAGCTCTTCAGAGAACAGCTATTGCACTCTCAAGAAGGGAAAAGTAAGCAGAGTCCTACAAATTCTGCCAAAGGAATATAGCTAGCAGAAAGTACCTCTCCCTTGGGATGTGCAGCAAGAAGTTCAAATAATACACTCAGCCACAGGGAAGGAAAAGACTCAGTGTCCTGTCTCCTGTCACACTGGATCCTGCCGTTAGAATCTAATATGTCTCAGGTGAAAGATGAGGGCACAATCTGCGTGCATTTTCATTTTTTTCTTTTCCACAATCAGTTTTTCAGTTAAATTTAACATTGATCTTTGGGATAATTCATTCTCTCTCTCTCTCTCTCTCTCTCTTCTCTCTCTCTCTCTCTCTCTCTCTCTCTCTCTCTCTCTCTCTCTTTCTTTATAAGGTCTCATAATATAGTCCAGGATAAAATGTTGCAAAAATAATGGAGTGCTCCACTATACCTTCACTCAGTTTTCCTCAATATTACCCTCATTGTTAGTTTAATATCAAATCCAGGATTACATATGAAAGGAGTGAATATTTATGTTCCCCATGACTGGTTTCTTGTTTTCCTTTACGTGCAGAAAGATTTTATGTATAGAGGCAATATTATCTGAAGTTTAATAAGCATGATTGATAAATCTCAGTACAATGTATATAAAATATGATTTTTAGATTTTTATTCATAAAATTATATTTTAGTGATTTTTTTTGATCATAGCCATTTCTTGAATGTCTTTCAAATGTCTTAGCAAGCCTCCTTTCCATTTCTTGTTATTAGTTAATGATTTGGGGATTTCAGTGATTTATAAGCCTCACAATATTGAGACCTGAACAGAAAATGAACGGTATGTCCACTTGGCTTTTCCTGCAGCTTTATTTGCATCCTAATTATTATTGGTAAGGCAAACGTAGACCTTGCATGCAGAATAGCATGAAAAAAGTAACATGACAATGAAAATATATTCTGAGTAATCAATTAGTTGAATGCATATGTCATGTTAGGACTAATTCATTTGGACTGAGTCGAAAATCATGTTCATCATCATTAGTCATTAGAGAAATGCAAATTTAAACCACACTGAGATTTAATCTCACTCCTGAAAGAATGGCCAAGATCAAGAAAACTACCAATAACAAATGCTGGAGAGGCTGTGGGGAAAAAGGAACTCTCCTGCACTGTTGGTGGGAGTGTAGACTAGTGCAACCGTTGTGGAGGTCACTCTGGAGATTTCTCAGAAAGCTGGGACTGGAAGCCCCATATGACCCAGCTATAGCACTTCTAGGCATATTCCCAGAAGAACTGAAAGCATCATACCACAGTGATATATGTGCACCCATGTTTCTAGCAGCACAATTTGTAATAGCCAGATCTTGGAAACAACCCAAGTGTCCATCAACTGAGGAATGGATAAAAAAGTTGTGGTATTTTTATACAATGGAGTACTACTCAGCTATAAAGAATGATCACATTGAGACATTTATAAATAAATGGACGCAGCTTGAGACCATACTCATAAGTGAAATAAGTCAAACTCACATGTATAAATACCGAATAGTTTCCCTAGAGTAAGAAATGATAAGAATACATAAAAGTATGTGGTAATCATGATTCCAAATCATATTGGTTTGAAGCCATATAATGTTTTCACTCATTAATTATAATGGATTTAACCTAGGCTGTTCCATTTAGTATCTGTGATAGTACGAATAGCTATTTTGAAGAAAACAACACAACATAAAAGCTAGTGCTGATTTAATATCATCTTGTTTTGAAGTCCCATCAAGCTGTTGTACATCTGTTTCCACTGGTTTTAACATGTTGTATCTTACTATATTTTACTATATGCGATAGTATAAACAAATTTTTATAGGCAAAGCAATAATATAGAAATCATTGTTCGTTTTCTATTAGTTGGTTCTAAGTACCCTGTAATTCTTTCATTCTCTTGAATGGCTTCACACTGTCTTGATATGCTTGATGCTATAGCATATGAAGTTATACTCAAATAATTCAAGGAAAGAGGCACTATGGTGACTACTATTATGTTATATTATCTGGTGGTGAAACACAATGATGCTTAAATTGTCCTGTTCTGATGTGCATTGTTCTGTTACAATGTCCTCTTTTATCTCAATCTTCCCCCCCCTTTTTAAATTAATCTATTTTTTCTCATTTTTTTAATTAAGGGAAAACTAAATTTAAAAATAGCAGGACATACTATAATAACTTTTTTTGTTTTCCTATTAACCTCATTTGAACCCCAGTATTGCTCTCCCCATGTTGTTCTGTCTGATTATACTATATTCTATTTTGTTTAATAGTATCAAGTTTGAAGGGTATAGGCAACCACTTTGAAGGCAATGAGATGTACTATGATGCCCATTATGGTTTGACTATTATCTTTTTTTGAAGTCCTGTAAGTTCTCCATTGTAGGTTTTATTGGTCTTGTTCTGTACTGTTTTGATCAATTCTATTATACCTGATGATGTACGCAACTCATTTTAAAAATAGCAAGAGGCACAATGTTAACCACTTTTGATCACCTGGTATTCTATTTTTGCATCATGTTCTATGCCCATCCTGCTGTTCTAACTGACTCTGTTTTGCTAAGTCATGTTTGGTTTTATTCTCTTCAAAACAAGTAATAAGAACTGTGGGAATAATAAAACCCAAAACGTGTAATTGTTATTGTAAAAAAGAGAGGAAAGGAAGGTGGACTAAGGTATATAACCGCAGGTATGTCTGAGTGTGTAGGATGGAAAACCATATTACTGAGCTTTTGTTGGATCATTGAACGGAACTGTCTCCAATATCACTGTATGAATGCCCAGTTTATATGCTTTAATTTTATAATTTGGACAACTGTTTCTAAGAAGACAATATGTAACCTATTAACTAGTGATTTCTTACTGTATATTTTTTCTTAAAATTCTGTATTATTTGTACCCTTTTACTGCTTTGTTTTTTTTATGTCCTTTCCTTTTTCTCTTTAAATAATAAAAAATAGGATGAATCCATAGCATAAAGTTAAAGTATACAGAATAAATATTGAAAGTGGAGACCCATAATCAATTAATTTGAATATTACATTTTGAGTAGCCTTATAGGTCAGTAGAAAATGTCTTCTTGTCTCCAGGAATTTGTTTACATTTTCTGGGTTATTACTATGTTCCCTGTAAGTTTCATTTCAAATACAATGCTTAAAAGCTTTCAAACTCACCAGCAGGTAGACTTTTATGTTTATGTTTCTCTTTTCTGAACCTATTGATTAAATGTTACTTTCATTTTTCTTTAAATGACATTTAGCTTTATTTTGCACTCTGTTGCTACCACCTGCCAAATTATAGGCACCTTGAGAACACAACGTATGTCTATCTTATTTTTATTTTCCAACCTATCAAGCTGCATATTTAATAGGTGTTCTAAAAATGATTTTGGGGTTATATTATTTATTTATTTATTTATTTGCAGATTCTTATGATGTAGTCCAGGCTGCTTGATAGATAGCTTTGACCTTAATTCATCTTTTGTTAGTCATTTGGTAAAATGAAATGACATTAAAAAACATGCTGATTTCAGCTCTGGGAAACCTCTGAGAACAAAGAAGGGAACTTACCTCTTTCCACTTAAGAGAAAAGGAAATATATAACTATGTAAAGATTAAATTTGTGTTGGAAAAACGAAGAGCCATAAATCTGTGTACAGCTAAGGAATTCCTGATTTATTTGTTCTTCTCCAGTGAAGGAAGGAAGCATACTGAAGAATACAGTCAAGTACTTCAGTGAAGGTTATTGTGCACTTTCGGTAGTCTGAAAACTGTCAACTGACTTTCAAGACAGCTTCACAATCGATTGGTGTTTGTGCAGGACCTGTGTACCGCACACCTGCTCTTAGGTCAGCATGATTTCCAGTTCCTAGTACTCAAATGTGTGGCTCTCACTAATCCTGACCGTACATGTACTGACCTCTCATAGTCTAGTTCTGGTTTAGTTGTGTGATTGTTTAAAAGGTTCTTTTACAGTAAGATTGAATATGTATGACATATTAGAGCAATGCTTAGCACATAGATAGTAAATATTTAATAATAGTATTTAATACTAATGTTAATAATTTAATAATAATATTAATCTAATACTTAGCATATAGATAGAAAATATTTAATAAATGTGCACATGCCACTTATGATATCAAGTAAGATCATAGACCTTATTTTGTGAAGAATAAACTATTTGGACACTGGGAATATGCAAACTTATCCACTAACTCAAGGAATTAGTTAAGAATATACATGTTAACACCTTTGAAAAGAGTACTAGCTGATACCACACTTTCAGCTATTAATTCAAAATTACTACGGTACTGCTGGCTCGTCACTGCTGAGGAAGCTAATTGCAGGAACTAATTTTATTGAGACAAACTTCATTGTGCAGAAATAAAATATTGAGGTGAGTTTATGAGGGCAGAAATCAGGCAAATGGGTGCCAGAGAAATAAAGATGATAACATTAAGTCCCTGTGCATTTATTTGTCATTCTTATGACATTAAATGCCATACCCTCTTCAAATGTGTGTGTGTGTGTGTGTGTTTCATACCTTTAGTCTCCTCCATCTCCCAAAAATAAAACCCTTGGAAACTCAGACACACTAGAGAACAGTAAATATGCGTTTGCAGTATAAGGTACTAAGAAAGTATCAGTGAACTGAACAGAAATACACACTGCCAGTGGTTTTCTTTTTCCTCTAGAAGTAGTAGTTTTTTTTTTTAACCTTTAAGTGAATTTATGGCCAGCAAACTATGCCACAGCTTGAGAAACTGAACTGCTATATTTATCTATAGAGGAACATGGTGATAATCTCAACACTGTCTTCAAAGATGTATTATATGCAGCTTTCTACAAAAGAAAGGAAATGTATTATTTTTTCCATGCTTGTTAAGCTTGGATCTTCCTGGTCTATAAAATGTCAGTATCTGTGAACTGTACTGAAACCTACTGCATATTTTTGAGATTATTCTTCTGTACACTGGGGATTTGGCTTCTAACTCAACGTTCTTTTTCTCCTTGGGTGCCTAGCCTGCATTTTCAAAACTCACCACATAAAGTTTGTACTACAGCCATGAAGAATGTCATTTTTGAGAAGGCAGACACTAATCATTTTAACCATTCTAATATGTATAGATAAAACTTTCCCCATCAATGTGGAGTAAGATTTTAGAATATTTTTCTTCAATGTCAATATTTCTTGTTTTTAAAAGATTAAGATAAAAGATGACATAACAAAACAGGTCAGAACAGAACAATTTTAGCAACACAGTGTTTCACCACAAGACAACCCGACACAACAGTAGCTACCATAGTGTCTCTTTCCTTGAAATATTTGAGTATAACTTCATACACTATATACTATAACATCAAACATAACAAAACTGTGGAAAACCATTCAAGAAAACGAAAGTATTACAGGGTATTCAGAACCAACTAACAGAAAATGAACAATGGTTACTATATTATCTCCTTGTCCATAAAAATTTTGTTTATACTATCACATACAATAAAATTCAATAAGATACAACATGATAAAACCAATGGAGACAGAAGAACAAAAGCTTGGTAGGACTTCAAGAAGACATTAAATTAGCACTAGTTATTATAATGTTTGTTTTCTTCAAAATAGCTATTCATACCCTCACAGACAATAAAATCAAACAACCTGGAATAAAACCATTCCAACTAATGAATGAAAACATTATAATGCTTCAAAGCTATATAATGGGGAATCATGATTACCACATACTTTTATGTATTCTTACCATTTCTTATACTAGGGAGACTAGTAAGAAAGGAAATAATAAAATGTATGATATTCTATCATATTAACATGTGGCTTTATCTTCACTTTGGAACAACTGTAAAATGAACAACTATTCCTGCATGTTTTTTTTTTCTTTTGTTTTGTTTTGTTTTTGTTTTTTTGTCTCAAGGATCGAACTCATGACCTCACTTTTACCAGGCAGGTGCTTACACTGCTGAACTAAATCCCCAGGCCATTCCTGCATGCTTTTAAGGATAATATTTTGCATATACAATAGCCACTTATCTTCCTGGTGTTGACTTGATTCTATGACTAGAAAGTAAATTTCACATATTTATGCTGAAACCCTACAACCTGTTTTAAGATCTCTGGGAGACGTATAAGTAAATGTTCACTGTGTTTGTCAGGACTGTGATTTGCTATAAATTTGTCCAACAGAGTAAAGGAAGGTTCATAAATACCTAGGACATTCTCTAAAGACTATAGAAATGGACAAGCTATCCAGAGTAAAGGCTAGTCTGTATCAGTCTTGAAAGGGTAAGTAATTCAAAAATTGCTTCACTGCCTGCCAGAATAGTCTTCAGGACATTTCTAAAGAAAGGAAAATGTAGAAACTCAAATATATCTAACTAGTAATTATCAGAAGTAAACAAAAGTATGAAATGTGACATAGAACCAGGTTAAAATTTTTACTTAATAGGAAGGGGTTTAGAAATGACAGAAGATTGCCAGGCATGGTGGCTCACTACTGTAATCCCAGCACATGCGAAGCTGAGGCAAGAGGAGCTCATGAATTCAAAGCCAGCCTGGGCTACATAGCGAATTTAAGGACAATCTAAACTACCTAGTGAGGCTGTCTCAAAAAATCTTTTAAAAAGTAAATACATAAAAGAAGATTGATTAACAGAAAATGACTTTAAAAGCACATATTCCATGTATGCTAAAATTAAAAGTATAAACAATGAAGCGATTAATAGAAGACACAGCAATAGGAAAAAAAAAAACAGTTCCTAGAAGTAAGAAATGAAACTTATTATTAGATGAAAACATTTGCTGAGTGAGATACAGGGACAAAAATATTGACCTGAGAAGTCACTAGAGAAAAAAAAAATCATTGAGCCTGAATTAAAACCTATCTAAATTGGAGCACAGATAAAAATATTGATAGTATGTTGTTGATATGAAGCCACATGAAACAGTCTTTAATTTTTGACAAAGATGCCAAAATATTTCAACGAGAAACAGTCTTTCAACAAATGATGATAAGACTAGATAGCCATATCTCAAACTTTTACTTTTTATTAAAAAAAAACTAAGGAAATTATAAGAGAATCCTCATGAATTTGAGATAGGCAGAGAATTTTAGGCAGAGTACTGAACCATAAATTATGAGGGAAACAGATTGATTTGTTGGATATTACTTACATTAAAATCACTTTTCTTAAGGAAAAAGTACTTAAGGATATAAAATGCAACCATCACTAGAATAAAATGAGAAGACTTGTATCTCTAAATATATAAAGAACATTTAATAAGATCACACAAAACTGAATATGAAAGAAAATGTGCAAAGAATTGAAATACTTTATACAGAATAGATAATATTAAAAATAAGTACATAGAAATATATTAATTATCATTATTATCAATATATTATTATCAATATATTAATCATCAGGAAATGGAGAATTGAACATAATGAATTAACACTGTGGAACAAACCAATGGTTAAAATTTAAAAGCTGCAATACTAAATATTGGCATTTGTGAACAAATGCTATTCTCAAATGTTTTTGAAAATAGTTGGAAGATTTCCAAAAAGCAAACATACTGCCAAGCGTGGTTGCACACACCTGTAGCCCCAGTTACTCTGGAGGCTGAGGTGGGAGGGTCGCTTGAGTCCAGAAGTTCTGGGCTGCAGTGTACTATGCCAATCACGTGTCCGCAGCTAAGTTCATTTCAATATGGTAACCTGCCTAGAGTGGGGACCACCAGGTTGCCTAAGGAGGGGTAAACTGGCCCAGGCTGGAAACGGAGCAGTTGAAAAAGCAAACATACATGTTCATAAAGATTTTCCTCCTTTATGTTTACTCAAGGGACGTGAGAACACACATCCACACAAAGACTTGTATGTAAATACTTTTACTGTCTTTCTTCATGATTTCCAAAAGGTGTGAACCACTCAAATATTTAAATAATAAGAGAATGTCATAATATAACCACAATAGAATATTGCAGTAGTAAGAAAAGCTATTATTATGTGCAAAAACATTGTTAAATTTCAGATACATGCTAAAAAGAAGTCATAAAAAATTAATACATCTGAGAAAGATTCTTGCTAAAAGAATAAACATAAACAACTTCATGTCATTTATAGAAAATGTATAACTAATCTATACTAATAGAAAATAAACCAGTGGTTGCCGTCTGCCAAGTGAGCATATGTTGCTCTTCCAGGGTTTTTTTCTTGATACGTGTATAAAATGTCACAGGGATAAAGGGAACTTTTTGGAGAGACACACATGGCCTGTATCTTACTATTATGTATTAATGTTTGTTAAAATTCATTTAAATGGTTAACTCTTATTTTATATTAATTGTACTTCAATAAACTTGACTAAAAAGGTCAAACCCCATTCTTATACCTAGTGGTAATCACCAATAACACTATATATTTTCACTGAGATACTTAAATGCAATTTTCAGTTATATACATAAAATAAATTTTTGTACAATAAATTTTGTGAGGATTGTTTATACCTTTCTTTAAAATAAACTCCTAGTAATAGAATTACTAGACCAAAGAGTTTGAACATTTTTGAAGTTCTTGACACATATATCCAAATGATTATTAAGAAATTAATGCAAATTGCACTTCACTCATATATTTAACTAAGTACTGAAAAAAATAATCACAGTTTATGTCTTGTCTTTACCTGCACAATAACCCATCAGGAAATGTTTAGACTCTACCTTGAAATATATTTGACAACACATTACAAACTTCAGTGACTTCTTTAAGTCCTCGCTAGTACTGTTCACTGTCGGTGTCGCTCCCGGCCGGCAGGAAAAACACACGACAGATTCTGACGGTGTGCAACCTTGTCTTTATTTGTCTCCGCGTGGGCCCCGCGAGGCCTCTGTTCTGCCACCAGTCCTTTCTTACCGGTGGACTTTCTCTATCTCTCTCTGTGCTTCTCTCTCGTAGCGGGAGAGGCACTCACTTTTATAGGGTAACAGTGGCCAATCAGTTCAAAGCGCGCGATGCGGGCTGACTGGCTAACATCAGTTGTTGCTAGGCAGACTATCTTACAGAGCGGGTTGTTTAAGTCGCCAGGGCAATCAGGGGGCAGGAAGCAGGCGCCAACTTGGCTCACTCGATGGGAGGGGTAATCTAGCTCAGGCTTTGTTCTTTCTTACAGGCCTCACGTCCGCCAAGTAAGGCGACCGGGCTCGGCCGCGGCTCCCAACAGTTCACAGCATTTTCAGTATAAATTCCTGCTTTTTATGCATTATATCTGAGTGATGATATGCTAAAGAAGATCTGAGGCATAAAAATCCATCAAATTTACAGGGTGAAGGAAGATAATGGAACCACATCCTGAACAGTAGTAGCTGGGAAAACAGTGCTTTTTCAAATTGTTGTCTGGACTATTATTTTAACTGTGCACCTAAGGAATACATTTTGACTAAAACTTAGAGAAATGACACAGTTTACTTCCCTCTATTTTCCAGTAGTTGAGTCCTAGTGATCTATCTTTCACCTTGAATCACCTAGGAAGAAAACAATGCGAAGAGAGCATTTACCTCAGTTAGGAGAATGCTGCCTGCGAGCTGTTGAAAACTGTAAGATTTCTCTGGGAAGCTCACTGCTGCAGTAGAATCAAGCATCTGGCTCTTTGAGCACTGTAATGCTGTAGTTATATGCCCATACGTGCACAGCCCTGCGAAGCAGGAACATATTAAGGTTTTTCCAGTGAGTTTAATGGCCCATAGCAATAATTTATATTCAGAGTTCTCAGATTCTGGCAGGATTCTGTCTTCCAGTTTTTGTTGCAAGTTTGTGGTAATAGGTGTGGGCTTTGTGTAAGAATCCAAACTGTGAACAGGATCTTTTTTCTTTAGGAATTAGTTAGTCCTATGTCATCATTATTTATTATTAACTTTGGCTTTCAGTTTCAAATTAAGTTTTACTGCTTGAAAAGGCAAATTAGTTCTAAACAGAACCATTAAAATCAATATATCAGAAATAACTATAGTGGACAACATGACTACATTGGAATCCCAGAAACAGGATAAAGAGTTGAAAGAAAACCTCAACAACAGCGAAATTAGCTTATGTTCGTGTGTTAGCTCTGGGGCAGAAGTCCTTATGATGTTCTCAAGAATTACTTCCCTGTGTAATACTGAGAGAAAACTTACTGTTAATTGAAAATCAGTCACTTGCTAAACTATTGTGCTAAGTGAATACATTCATTATTTATCCACCTTGTGGGAAAAGTCTAAAGAAGTAGCATAGTCACTTGAGGTTCAGCATGTGCCAGTGTTGATCTGAATCTCATCAGCAAGTGGTGGACATCGGGGAAAGAGTGACTTCATTTGCACCCTGCCCCTTCATGTGGTCACATCCTTTCTCATTTTGTGTTTCTCATTTTGTATTTCTCATTTTCCTTCTATCAGAGAGGATAGTAATACCTGGTGGACTTTAGAATCTCAAGATGGTGAAATGAACAATAGGTAAAGTTTTTGTTTTAAATATGTCAGCAAAAGTGTAGCTCAGGCTTGCTGAAAGGCATTAGTTCACTGACAACTTATATGTATTATATTTTAATAGTTTTTATTAGAAAAACTCAATCTCTTACAATTAGAAGAATTGTTATTGCTCAAGGAGGAATTGTTTGCAAGGATTTAGGATAGTCTTTTTTTAAAAAATGTAGGACTCTATTTCAACAGAAAAACCCACATTAGTAATTGTGATTTATCAAGTCTTACTTTGTTGTTGTTGTTGTTTAGTACCAGGGATCAAACTCATGACCTGGTGCTTGCCAGGCAGGTGCTTATGCCACTGAGGTAGACCCCTGGCCCCTTAAGTGTTGCTTTGCCCGGGTACTGTGCTGACCACTCTACATAGCTCACCCAGTTTAACTTCTGATCCAACTCTGACAGGCTGGTAGAATCATCTGCATTTTATAACAATAAAATTTCTTAAATCATTCATTGATTCACCATATATTTAAGGAAAATGTTTCACTTGCAGGGAAAGTATATTTATGAATAATAGAGAAACAAATAATAAGGCAACTTGATATTGCTCTCAGAGCAGTCAAGGAAAAGATGACATTTAAATTGAAATCATGGCAAAAAGGAAGTTGAGTGTTAAAACTGAACTAAAGTAATTGGCTCTTAAAGGTTAAGAAGGTGAGATAAACTTGTAAATATTCCATTTAACTTGTAAAACCAATCGAGGTTTGTACAAAGGGAAGTGAGTGAATTCGTTTAAATTTTAAGAAAGAGCACTTTCTGTTGGTTGTTGAATGAACTGCACAGGGGATTCAGAAAGTTCTACTGATGATTCAAGCACTAGATGTTGTTGGGTTTGGTGTGGTTGATTGAAGCAAGAAGGTAAAGAGAGAGGAAGGTATTTGGGGATGTTGGTGATTGACTATGTGGTGAAGGATAGGAAAAATATATAAAGAATAATGCCTAGAATTTTGGCTGATCACACAGCAGGTGGTGCTTCTTTCTTTATATGGTGAACATTAGAAAAGCATCAGACTGAGAATGAGAAAACAAGAGTTCTGTTGTAGCTTTGCCAATTTGAGCATCACTTATTTGCTCAAGGTCACTCAAATGATTGCACTGGACGGAAAGCCAGTTTTATCTCCTAAGCAAAGTCCATTTTTTGTGCTACGGAGTGAGAAAGTCATTAGCATTCAGCTACTATTTGAAAGTTTTCCCATTCAAGAAGCTACATTAGTTCAATGGTTATCTTATATGGACAAAATTTCAACTTCAGTGAAATCTTCATCACTGAGAAATATTCATATACAAATAAAATATGCTATACTTTATTTTTCATATATGAAATAGTTGAAAGAGTACGAGGGAAAAAGATAAAGAGAATGTTAGGCTTGCTCAACCTTAGTTGTTATAAAATACAAACATCCTATTAAAATTACACTCCTTGTTCTAATCACAGTTTTGTGTAAGGTGGTAATTACGGAAATGAAAAAATATACACATGAAAATGGAGATGGGCTTGTCATTTCAAGATCAAAATGTAGGGAAGAAGTTGTTGATGAGGACACATGTAATTATAAATGACTCCAAGAATATTCAGAAATACTTTTTAGAATAAACTTTTTATTGAGAAAAGGAAAAAAGAAGCAAAGATAGGATAGCGCCTATGTTCCTATCATGCAACTAACCTTTCTTATTTTATTTGATAGAAATATGAAAGAACATGTAATGTTCTTGACTGAATCATGAAACTTTATATTTTTAATTAAAAGGACTTACCTGGGGTATAATATTTATAGTGTGACTAATGTACATTAAAGCAGAAGGATGCACATAAACATTGCTTTCCTACATCATAATGAAAGGCAAATGCCTCTTAACTGGAGATTTGTTACAATTTTTTAAAGTTTATATTTTATATTTATAATTGTGAGGAGCAAGCTATTTTGGATCTGATTCTGAAAGGAGGCAGCTCTAAAGCATAAGAAGTTTGAAAGTAGACAATTAACAAAACCCCAACATCTTACCAAATTGGAAAAACCTTTCTTCAAGCAGAAATAATTTGATTTATTTTATTATTATTTCCATCATAGATAACAGACTGGTCTACTGTAGACTCCAGGTGATTGCAGTTTTCATACAACTAAAAAATGATGCATCTGATTTAATTCTGTCTTTGAAGGCCAATAATAAGTGTAGGCAGGTACATTTCTATTATGCAGACTATGTTAATGTCCAGGAGGACTTCATTTCTGGGTACATTTATTCAGATAGCTTGCACTTTCAGAGGTGCCATGCAGTTTCACAGATGCATTCTGGCAGTACTGCTGGTTGATTACTTAAAGGCCTTTGTAAAATTGTGACCTAACCATCTTTTTACAAGCCTGAGGCACATTTCAATCTAATAACAACTGACTTGGGTCAGATATAGTTCTAGACCTAAAGAATTGCTGACATTGGATGCAAATTTACTGAAAAGATAATTGCATTCATGTTTATATGTATGCATGCATGTACCAGGTTATAACATTACTTTCGCTGCTTATTCATCTGCTTGAAACCAAAATTTTCAGTGATCCTGTGGTTATAGTTCTATGTGCATTGTGTTTTGACCATCTGGGCAGAAATCTTTAGGGACACTTTTAAGTGAATTTTTTTTTTATTATAGTCAAACAAGTACTCAGATAAGTACAACAATGAAAATACAGCTTGATGAACTTTCATAAATTGAACATACAGTGTAACCACAGCCAAGATCAAGAAATAAAACATTATTGGCAGCAAGAAGTCACTCTCATACCCCCTCACATTACTGGTGTCCTTTCTTCAAGTCAGCTTCCATAATGACCACTAACTCTAGTAATTAACTTTATTTTCCGTGTGTTTTAACTTTCATTAATAGAGTCATGTAGTATTAATAGCCACATTGTTTTCTGCATACTTTTTACTCAGCATGTCTTCAAAACCCATTTATTATGTTTAATGAAGTAATGTTTTTCAATTTTCATGTTGATGTGGTAAAAAGGCCCTTTTGGAAAGTATTGATATTTTACACTACCATAAACTGTCCAAATTGTGGCAGTAATTGGGTAATTTTCAGTGGTTGAAAAAAATACCAAACTGATGTGCAAAACAAAACTACATATTTGGTTTGTTTTTATTATTTATTTTGTATTGCTCTGTTATTATATAAAAAATCACAGTGACTCCAGAAGCTCAGACTGTGGACTGTAACTTTGAAACCAGCAAAGACACAAAGAGAGGTCTCAAAAACATTTATTGATTGAAACATTTGTGAAATGATGAAGATTTCAGTTATGCATGATGAGTAAATTCTGCAGATTAAATGTCCAACGTGATGATTGTAGTTAATACTGTATGTGTTAATACTGTATGTAGTTAATACTGTATGTGTTGTAGTAATTATTTCACAACACATACATATATCGAAACATCTTACTTTATACTCTAAGTGTATAGAGGTTTTTGTTAGCATCAGAGCATTTTTTTTTATTTTGGTCACTATGTGTCTGAGTGCCTGTGTGTAATGAAAGTTTTTGTTAATTTTGTTTTACGATTTTATAACACAGTTGAAATTTCAAAGGGTGAGATAAAATGTAAAGGATCTACCATCTATGAAAAAGCTGAAAGTTGTTCAAGATTTAAAGAAAATGACTAATGTCCAATTTTTTTTAGAGTTCACCTTCTTTTGATGAACCTTCTGCTCATTTTCTGCCAGTTTATATATGGCTTAGTTCACTCATGCTGCTCTATCAAAATACCTGAGACTGAGTAGTTTAAAATAATTGAAATTTATTTCTCACAGTTCTGCAGGCTGGAAATTGCAAGATCAAGGCAGTGGCAGGTTTGGTTTTGGTAGTGGACCATTTGAACTTCATTCTTCTAGGATTTTTTTAATGCAATACATTATTACTCATGTTGTGACCCTCCTGTGCAGTGACACACTAGAATTTCTTATTCCTGTCTAGAAAATCATTACATATTTTCTGGAATATATTAAATTTTATGTTCTGATTTTTCCTTTTATTTTCCAAAAACTATAGCAATCCCAAAATAAAAATTGTTTTAAGTAAAATATTTATCAAAAACATTATGTAAAATCTACGTCAATATGTTTTAAAATACAATTTCTTAAAATAATTTCATTAAAATGTCTGTGATCTATGAGATCATCTGAAAAGTGGTACTGCTTCTTTTTTCTCTCCACAGAATGTTATTAAAATGTGTAACTAACAATACATATGGCTCATGCGTGTAATGCCCACTGCTTTCATAACTGAGACAGATGGATTCATGAGTTTGAGATCAGCCTGGGTTATTTCATGAGGCCTTGTGTCAAAATTTTTAGAAATTGGAAAAGGCATGTGTATGTACTTAAATTCTTGAGTGCTTGCCTGAACCAAAATTTCTCATTTGATGTGTATGTATGTATATAAATATATATGTGTGTGTGCATAGGTAAATATGTATACATATATATGTGTGCATATATATGTATATAGTGTATATACTTTTCATAACAAGGATAAATATGCAAAGTAATGTACATGTTAATTACATATAGCTAGTGACTTTCATTAATGTGTATATACCTGAAAACAGTATCTTGTAGAGAGTTAAATTAAACAGTTTTTACTTTATTTTGTTGTTGTTGCTGAGGATACAATTCAGGTCCTTATACATGATAAGCTGGCATTCTACCACTGAATTATATCTTCAGCCTTATGTGTCAGTGTTTGAAAAATAAATATTAAAATGGTCTTGCCATCATATTTGACATATGGAAAGTGGGGGACATTTGATCTCATTTTCTTCAAAGCGTACACATTGATTTGTAGTGGGGATCCTTCTGGTATGTAAAGAATGTTTGTTTATAACATGAAAGATTGAAGGCATTTAAAAGAGACTAATGACAATAAGCAGAGCAGTATTATTTCAGTTACTTTCATCCTTACACAACTGGTTGGTGAACAAATGAAGCAGGTCATCTTGTTCAATATTGTTAGAGATCTGTTTTTGTCATTTACGAGTGAATACACTGCAATTCCTGCAAATACCCAGAGGGGGGATAATATTTGTAAAATACATTCTAAAATACACTGCAATATGAAATAGCAAAGGTATGGATGTGAATACTCTTGTCATTCCATATGGCACAACTCTGATTTTTCATAATATTCATTTGGTTAGTGATACTCAGAAATGAGTAAAAAGTGTCAGTGTCAACCAATGCTTCAATGTTAATATGGTTTTATAGAAAGAAGGGTAGGTTTTCTTCCTTCCTATTCACAATTGTGTCATTTTGTGATTAGTCAAAATTAGGAGCCATTGTTTCAAAATGTATTTCTTTGGAATTTTGTGTAATATAAAAAAACAATCTCAATTTTGTTTACTAAGATGTATGTTTCACTCAAATTTTTCTTCAAATATTTTAATGACTTTTAATGACTTTAAAATTTAATTTCCCTGAATTACAATTCTTTATTGAAGCAAATATGCTACTCCAATAAATATTTATTTCAATTACCCCTTTTTATATATTGGTTTGTATTTGTAAAAACATTTCTCATGACAAAGTAATTCATTGCAAAATTTCATGAAAATATTTGAAAATTGTAATAATATTCCTATTTTGTGTACTTTATAACTCAGTTTTATATAATAATATGCATGTGACTATAAAAATGACAGGTGAAATGTTAATAATAATTACTTGTAATAACATCAGTAAGAAGAATTAAAAGTTTCTATATCTTTTCATGATATCCTTTAAAAACATGCCTTCCCTTTTATATATTTCCACATCCAGGAATATTGAGGTCAATTGATTGTGTCAAAATATTCCCCCTAATAAAATGGGAGTTTTCTTTACCTTCCATGCCCTTTAAATCACCTTACGTGTTACAAAATAAAATAAAAATGCAAAACAGCCTTTACTGATAGACCATATGTTAAACCTGCATTAAATGTCTCATGCTTTATTCCATAATAAATTTTCTTTAAATGGCTCACTTCCTTCTAGTGAGTATCTTTCATTTTCTCTGCAGTGACATTTCTGACACTACAAATTTTATAGCAGCTGTTTTGGACAAGCCTGTTGTAAAGTCTTGAAATCTCTAGAGGCTTCCAATGGAAAGTAACTTTAAGAGATAGTCCTTATTCCAAGTTTTCAGAAGACACATAAAACTTACTTTTCAGCTCCAATGTATTTACTAAAAGAAAATAAAAACTCCCTATTTCCTTTTATTTTGCTCTTTATTTATATTTTGGGTTTATTATATAAGAGAAATCATGTGATACTTAAGCTTAAGTGTCGGACTTATTGATAAAGGCATCCCGGAAAAAAATAACTTGATTTAAGGTAAGATTAACAGGTTGTTCTTTCTTTTCTCCTTCCCAGGCAAGATGAACAGGAGCTTATTTTTAATGACACATGTAGATTTATGTAAATAGCTATATAGTTAAGTGAAGGAAATATAGTCTGCCATAAAAGAGATACAGAAAGTGAGTAATTGGGAAAGACATGCCAAGAGGAAGGTTAATACTTCTGAGTCTCACCCTAAATTTGTCAAAGACAGCTAGAGACAACAGTTTGGTGCAGCATGGTCAGTACGAAAGAAGGGAAGCAATAGATGGAACCCTGCATATAATTTATATAGGAACTGCATTGGGAAGGAAGAAACAGATTAATTATAGCAATAGTACTTATACCCTTATAGATGAGGTACTATCATTTGAACATATGACCATTATAAACAATATTGAAATATTTATTTTTCTCATGGTGATGGCAGTCAGTGTGTATTTTAAATGCAGTTCCTAGAACCAAGGGTCTTAACACTGTTCTATATTCACAGCCCTTTTAAAATTATTTTATTTTGAAATGTGGTTTCACCAAGTCTCTTAATTGTCCAGGCTGAGGTCAAAATTAGGATCCTTGTGCCTCTGCTGCCTAGAGTGCTGTAATTTCAGGACTGTTCCACCACACCCTGCTATATGAGCTTGTTTCAAGGATATTCAGGAGAATATCTTGGGTATTTAAAAAGTGCTACGGTTGTCATAAAGAACACTACTCTGACCTGTCTCATGTATTAGATGTGATCAGAATGTTCAGTAAACACTGAAATGTGCAGTGTTCCAGATGGCCACTTTCAGGTCTTTAGTTGCACTGTCACGACTGCCTCGATATCCTGAATTACTCAAAAAGTTTACTTTAGCGGTCGCTTTGACTTTGGGGAAGAGCTGGTAGTCACATGATGCCACATCCAGTGAATGAGGACTGCTTGTCTATTGGATGTCACTCAGCAGCATTCACCGTATTTTTTACAGTACTTCCTAAACACACTCAGCAAAAAGACCTCCAGAATCACTTCAGAACGTGCCAAGAAGGATGGGATAAACTAGAGAAGAAGCATTTTAAGTGAGCTTAATAGCAGTGTACCCACAACTGTAATAATTTTTATTCAAAATTCACTGTATGTTTTCCTTCATTTCTATTAGGAAAGATATATATAAATTCACTATTATCAAACTAGAGGCACTCAGGATTTTTAAAAAATCTTCTTTCAAAGAGCATTTGGATGCTTAACTGCAGATTAATTCTGCAGCAAAATGTTCAGGTAATAATGGATTTCAGATAAAATCTTCACGTATATGTTATTAAATAAAAATGCTTCTTACTCTCTTTAGTCTTTTGAAAATATGTTAAATGTTAAATCTTGGTGTCCTTTATAATCATCTATTGAAAAAACACATGATTGGGACTATAAAATGTCATTGTTGCTAATCTTAATTTAAAATAAAATATCCTTTTGACCTTTGTCGGGAAATGCAACTGCCTAAAAGATAATCTAAATTGAACTAGAGTGCCTATGAAGAACAAAGGTTATATTTCGTTGGGATACAGTTAATTTATAGATGCTTTTAAGTTTGTGCATTATATGAGCTCTTTATATCTTTTCATGCTCTCCATTTGGGTAGTTTTTTAGTATTGCTTAGCACTGTTGAACCTAGACTTGCATATGAACTATTGGACTTTGCTAACCACAAGGAGCTGCCTCCCTGCAGAGTGGTCTGAATAGAGCTAGGTGTTTATAGGCATTCATGTTGTAAAAGACCACACAGAAACTGAGAAATGAAAATCTTCAAAAGGAAAATCTTCAAGTATGTAAAACAAATATTAATGAACATGAAACATCAAAGAAGCACTAATACAGTTGTAATGGTGAGCTTCAATACCCACTGTCACAAATAGACAGATAATCTACTCAAAAAAAATGAACGAAGAAATACGAGATCTGAATCAATTTTTTGAACAAATGGACTTATTAGATGTCTACAGGGTGTTCCACATCACAACATCAGGATACATATTTATCTTAGCTGCACATGGGAAGTTTCCAAAATAGAACACATACTAGCTCATAGAATATTCTTCAGCAAATGTAAAAGCATTAAAATTATTCCATGCATATTATCAGATCATAGTGCAATGAAGTTCGAAGTTAATGGCAAAATTAACCATAAATTTTTCATATACATGAAAACATGAAAAGTAACACCCTTCTGAGCAGCCAGTGGGTCATAGATAAAATTAAAGAAGTTTGTCTTTTTGTACAATAAAAGAGCAATGTCAGTACAACATAGTGGATGCAATAAATGCAAACATATGAGGGAAACTTGTAGCAGTGCATTCTCAGATCAGAAAAAGAAAGGCAGCTCAAATAAACAGCCTGTTGTTGAACCTCAGTCAAGCTCAAAACTCATATAATGAAAGAATTGATAAAGATCAGAGCAAAAATTAATGCAACTGAAACTAAGTTAACAATAAAAGAATTGGGGGCTGGGAATTTAGCTCAGCGGCATGAGTACCTGCCTTGCAAGCAGGCGGTTGTGAGTTCGATCCCCGGTACCGATAAAAAAAATAAATAAGTAAAAATAAAAAAAAATAAAATAAAATAAATAGAATCAAGGAATTGAACAGTTGATTATTAGAAAAGCTAAATAAATTGACAAGCCTTTAGCCAACCTTATTAAAAAAAGACACAAATCCATGCAATTAGGAATCAAAAGAAAGGAATCAAAATAGATCTTGAAGATATCTAGAATATCATCAATTCCTACTTTGAGAAACTGTATTCTAATATGATGGAAAACACAGAAGAAATGGAAAGATTCCTATGTACATATATATTACCAAACCAGAATCAAAAAGATATAAAAATTTTAAATAAACCAATGTCAGTCAATCAAACTGAAGATGTAATTAAAAACCTACCATCAAAGAACCCCAGGCCCTAAAGGATTCATTGTCATTTCTAAGAGAAATTTAGAGAAGACTTAATGCCACCACTTTTCAAACTTTTCAATGAAATTACAAGGGAAGCAATATTCACACATTTATTCATGGAAGCAAGCATTACCCTGGTACTAAAACCAAAGAAAGAGACAACCAAAAAAATAGAACTACAAGGCAGTCTCTGTAATGAGCATAGATGCAAAAATCCTCAACAAGACACAGGACAGCAGAATGCATCAAATAATCAAGAAGATTATACATCATGACCCAGTAGGATTTATCTCAGGAATACAGGCATCATTCAACATAGATAAATTAATTCATATAATACTGCATATTAATACAACCAAGGACAAAAACTATACGACTATCTCAGTATATGCAAGAAAAACACTTGACAAGCCCAAGACTTCTTCATGGTAAAATCCCTACAGAAAATTTAAATAGATCACCTTTATCTCAGTCTGATAAGTCATTGATGATAAGCCAACAACCAGTATCATACTAAATGTACAAAAACTGAACACTTTCATTTTGAAATCAGGAACAATACAAGGGTGTCCACTATCACCACTCCTATTCAATATAGTTCTGGAAACAATAGCCAGGACAATTAGACAAGAGAGAAAAAAACAAGGAATAAGAATGGGAACAGAAGACACTAAATTATCATTATTTGCAGATGACATGATGGAAGGCTCTAAAAACTCCACTGAAAGACTTCTAGATCTAATAAACAATTTCAGTAGCATAGCTGGTTACAAAATCAACAGTTAACAATCAATACCATTCTTGCATATAAACATCACTTACAGAGAAAGAAATTAAGGAAATAGTACCTTTCATAATATCATCCAAAAAAAATTAAATACCTAGGAGTCAATTTAATGAAGTAAAAAGGTCCATCACATTGACAACTACAGTACTCTGAAAAATGAGACTGAAGAGGATATCAGAAAACAGAAACATGTCCTTTGTTATTGGCTGAGCAGTACCAATCTAGTGAAAATGGCCATACTTTCAAAATTATTATACAGACTTAATGCAATCCCAATCAAAATCCCAACAGTGTTTCTCACAGAATTAGAGAAAACAATCCTAAAATTCATTTGGAATTGGAAAAGACCTAGAATATCAAAGGCACTTCTGGACTGCAAAGCAAGCCACATCGCAATCCCTAACTTGAAATTATACTACAAAGCCACTGTGATGAAAACAGTGTGGTATGCGGAGGGGCAGGCTCGAGGAGGATCAGCAGAACACATTAGAAGATGCAGAAATAACTTCATATGCACTTAGTCTCCTTATCTTTGACAAAGGAGACAAAAATCATCACTTGATGAAAGCCTACTTAATAAATCATGCTGACTAGGGCCTCAGATTTAGTTCAGTGGCATAAGAACCTGCTTGGCAAGTGCAAGGTTGTGAGTTTGATCCCCAATACCAAAAAATGAAAAAAAAGAAAAAAACACAAGAATGCTGAAAAAAACCTGGTTTTCCATATGCTAAAGATTAAAACTAGACTCATTTCTTTCACCACGCACTAACCTTAAAAGAAAATGAATCAAACATGTAAATATTAAAAAAGGAACACTAAATCTGCTAGAAGATAGAACAGGTAGAAATATCAAAGACATCAGTCTAGGCAAAGACTTTATGAAAAAACTCTATTCCACGGGAAATATCACAAAGAATCCATGACTGGGATTTCATCTTTTTTACAAAGCAAAAGAAATGGCCAACAGAGTGAAGAGGCAACACTTGGCGTGGGAAAAAGTTTTTTGAGCTATGTTTAGATAAAGGACTAACAGTGAGAATGTATAAAGAACTCAAAAAACTCAGACCCCCAAATTTAAACTCCAGTCCCAAAGTGAACATGTGAAATGAGTAAACACTTCTCAGATGAAATAGAAACAGCAAGTAAATATCTGAAAAAATGTTCATTATCACTGGTCGTTGGTGAGATGAAAATTAAAACAATGCTGAGACTTAATCTCACCCCAGAGGAAAACACGGCTATTATCAAAAAAGCAACTAGTACAAATGCTGGCAGAGCTGTGTGGAAAAAGGAACCCTTTACCACTGTTGGCAAAGTGTAAACTGGTGCCACCATGTTAAAACCAGTGTAGAGATTCCTCAGAAAACTAAAACTTCAGATTCCATTTGACCCAGCTATTTCCCTTCATGGAGACTTCCTGAAAGAACTGAAAGCATCAAACCATAGCAATATATGCACACCCATGTTTTCAGTGGCACAGTTTGTAGTAGCTAAGTCTTCAAAACAGCACAAATAGCCATCAACTGAGGAAAAGTTAAAGCCGATTTTTTATACAGCAGAATATTACTGTGTCTTAAAGAAGGATAAGCTTAAGACATTTCTAGGTAAACAGTTATACTCATAAGTGAAATAAACCAGATACACATATTTAAATACTGCATTGTTACTTTGGTGTGAGGAACTGAAAGCAAACTCTGTAACAGATACTAGGAAATGGGAAGGAACATGGAGGGGAGGGAAGGACATGAGGAAAGAAAAAGAGACAATACAAGGGAAAAATGGAAAGAGTGCTTTTGTAAATAAGGAGGGGTTGAAGGAGAGTAAGGGAATATAAAGAAAAAGGATATATCATGTACAGGTACAAATCCTCTAGGATGAATATATATATATATATATATATATATATATATATATAGCACCAATAAAATAAAATCACAAAAATCTAGAACCCAGAAAAATGACCAACCAGAATAATAACCCTAGAAGTAAACTGGGGGGAAATTACACAGAATATTAGCTTTTATAAAAATATCCCATAATCATAATAAAATAAATATTGTGAGTTGCTTTATTAAAAAAAAAAACATAAGCAAAGAAATGGTTTTTTAAAAGTAAAAGAATGAAATAAAAGAAATGCAGGAGAGAAAGTGTGGTAATTTAAATTCAAAGCTCTAGTATGTGTGGGTAAGCCCAACTGTCTCATTCATTACTTGAAAAAAAATAGTGACTGCAAGACTTCAGATTTAAGGCTGGGGATTTAGCTCAGTGGCTTAAGCGCCTGCCTTGTAAATGTAAGGCCCTAATTTTGATTTCTGGTAAAAAAAAAAAAGGACTTTCCAGTTTGTTTTGTTTGATACTGCTAGTAAACAGAACAAATACTAGACATTATGATAAAGAATAAATTCAAATAACCCTGTGCTGATTGTCAGTGCCTGATCTCAAATCGCTGGTGTATTTGCATCCAGGAGGGAAGCATTAGATTTGGAACCACTCTTGGAACACCAGAATTCCATCATTATATTTTTATTTCCCTTTTTCCCAAAGGAGAAAATGGTATGCAAAAATGCAAGATTTATAATCAGAAACTTTATGGATAATAGTAATTATATCTTTAAAAATCTGATACGCTATCTTAGATTTCCTCCTTAGTTGAGGGGGCTATGTATGCTAATTTAATCACAACTTAAAGTATTTTGTAGGTAGTGCAGTAATTACTGTGGTTTCTATAGTTTTAAAATCATTTCATGATTTTGTCTATTTCTTGATTCATTCAATCATATTCTTCATTCAACTAACATATTTTTTGAATATGTTACTATGCACCAGGGACTGTGGCTTGGTACTCGAGAGCTAAAGTAATACTTTCGAGACAGTATTTACAAATAGGCAAATACCTTTTACTTATTATATTGTGATTAAAATATTATTCATTAGTTTCTCTAACTTTATATTGGTATGTCCATTTTGAATTTGCTGTAGATTTTGGCATTGAAATCTTTTTTATAGATTATCCAAATCATGCCATTATGTATTTTCATTTTAAATACATGTTTATAAAAATAGATTAATGATAGAAGTTAGAAAATTGTAATGGCTTGCTTTGTTTTCAAACAGTTCATTTGTTACTGGACATTTTCTTTATCTAAAATTGTACTAATCAAAATTATATAAGAATAACTGCTTTCTGTAGTCTCTGTGTGAATCTTTATTTGCATTTATGAAGCAGAAAACTAGATCATGCTTTGCCATATTTGGCTCTCAGCTGTAGAGCTTTCATCATCAAATCTTTTAATTATGTGAGCTATTGTTTTTTGGCACAGATGTATGGTCACTAGGGATTAAGTCTGTTTTCAAGTTGTTATTTCAGCCATCTGATATAGATATAAAATTGTGTTTATAAATCTAAATGTGGATCTTTCTGAAAATACTAATGCATATCATGAAAAGGAAGAGTTTATCCTACCATAAACTCTCTAGAATAAAAATTACAAACTAAATATTTGTATTTCTTTGGTAGATTTATTTTCTCATCCCTCAAAAATATACAGTCGCTCAGCACTGACGCACTTCTTTTAAAAACAGGAGGTGAAAAGGGAAATGACCCAGTTTAATGTATACATAGCAAAACTGCTAGAGAAAATGGCAAATTTGTAACTTGATGTTTTCATTGATAATCTCAAAAATTTAAGAAAAACATGCCATGGTATGTCTGAAAAATATATGTTAAAAGTATTCCTTTACCCCTTTAGGATCATTGTCATTAATATTTAAATGTGTTATTAAGTTCGTTTATGTTTTAGATTTTAGTAAAATATATTTAGTATTTTGTGCTTGCTAGAGTCTCAGTACATTGCCCCTGCACCAGGTTCCCCATGACCCTAAGCCAATGAATAATTAAAAAAGGAACACAAAACGAACTTGGGGTTCTAGACTTGAGATAAGACAAATTCTGAGGTGTGATAAATTCTACATGAAATTCTACATAATTTCATACAAGTTAAAGCTGAGACTGAATTTTACCTAAAATAATACGTTTACTTGATTTCTTACAAGTTTTATTTTGTTTTCCCACATTATTTCTCCAGGGAGGACCTGTTTAATAAATTCCTTGCACTTGAATCCTTGCTTTAGAATCTATTTCTTGAGAACATGAGCTCAGAAAAATGATATGCCTTCAAAGTTCTACCTGAGTTGTGTGGCTTATTTTTCCTTTTCTCACTCTGTCAACTGTTAGTCTTGGAATCTTACAATCTGCCTTTTCCCACCAGCGTTCAATGACATGTGACAGGGTCTTTTATTTTGCTGTTTCTGACTTGGGATAGACAGTCAAACTTGGTGATCTGTGTATAATGGTAACATGTAGCAGTGAGTGAGAACTTAAATTTTATTGTTTGTTTTGTAGGCATTTCCTATTTTTCACCTGGAGTTTTCTCTTTCTTAGAGTTTCTGAGAAGTAACTTCCATATAAATATGTGCTACATGAAGCAGCTAAAGAGCATCTAATGGTGTAATACACTACCCAGTCATGCAGTACAAAGAGAGAAGAATGCAGAAACCATAATAAAATACTAGTTGTGTCCCTCTTTGAGTGACACTGATTAGAAAGCAAACACATCAAGCCCTATTCACCCTGACACCCTCTCCTCCTCCAGTTCCCCACCATCTAGTCACTAATGTGAATCAACTCACTTTTCTCAGATACCACAGAACTGAATCAGCTTGGCTGGAGAGTTTTAGGGTGTCAAAATATGTGAACACCTTGCTGCCTATTGGGTTGAGAAATTTTGTCTTTCTGGAAACAAAATTAAATACGAATTTTTGATTATGTAATATACACTTGGGAATGTCTCTCTGGTTGTTTTTTCATTTTGTTTTGTCACTAAACATGTTTCTCTGGGAAACCCTGTCTCTTCTTGCTAGGATCTCTCTGAGCTATACTATAAGCACATGTCTCCATACTAAGAGTTGATATGAAACCATGTATCTACTCAGGAGCTACTGTGCCCATTTGAATAAAACTCCCTCAGAAATGCCCTGCTGTGTGTGTGGTGGAGAATACTGTGTGTAATTTCCTATTCTACCAAATTTGATAATCTCTAAGGGATCTGTTTGCAAAAAAAATATACATAGTCTTATGTTTTGGAGTAACATTTATTTATCTTTAAATCTTTAAAAAAATTTCTTTTATTTCCATTATTACAATAGAAAGATCTAGGATCCACTGTGGGGAATATATGACCTGTTGTGATGGAATGTCTAATATAAAATTTCTTTCTTTCTTCATAATGTAAGTTCAAAGCATAAATGAGACTTGGGTATTTAAACTAGTTAGTAAACTAGTTTACTAGCCTGTTCTAATGTCCTTAAGCACTTCAAAGCCATGTATTTGTCCCATTAATAGATGTATTATAATTGTAGCATGTTATTACTTGGGTCATTAAGTTTGCTTCCATAGAAAGCTACTGTGCAGCATTCCTTTTTTGGCATTCCACTTTGACTTACTGTAGGTTCTTAAATGGAATTGAATTTTGTTTCTCTGGAAGGACTGCTTTATCACACTAGTGATTTGTACTGATCTTCCTCATAGATAGATTTGTATTTCAGTGACATCCATATGACTGCAGAGATCTGCTGATGCTTCATGTAACAGTGCTATGACATTTTTGATATTATAACACATCTGTTTCATTAGTATTTAGTGAAATATCCTTGGGCTTTTAGTCAATGTTGTGGATTTATTGACAGAAGCATGTAACAAGAAAATAGTGCAAACTCTGCATGTAACTTATCTTGAAAGTTACTATCATGTCAAAAGAGTGAAGTAAAGAATACACTCATTTCTTCCTAATGTAGGAAAAATTAATCAAATGTCCCTTAAATTGTTATTTTTGTTATGATACTATGTGCTTTATTGTAATTAATCACCTTTTAAACTAAAAACTGAAACTTCACTCTGTAGTTTCTTTGCAAAATTGAAAACCAATAACATTCTCCTTATTAAATGATATCTTTTTAAAAGGATAGTTTAGTGGAATTGTAATACTCTAGAATCTAATGATATATTGTTGTTGTATATTTTACCATTTTCAAAACACTTTTATAAAGGTAATTTATGTTAAATATACATATTCCAGGAAATAAATATACTTCAGCCCATGTGTTGGTATTCTTCAGTTCACCAAATGTTAAAATCATAAAAAGCATATTCTTCACTCGATGCCTCAGCTAATAAGAACTTCAGAGGTAATCTTAGGTAAATTTTTGAAATTAGCTTCATAGAATATAGAAAAAGTATTCCTATACATCACTTAATCTTTTTGCAACGATCTCATTATGCATGACCTTTAAATAAAGAATATACTTTTAGGACTACTAACAGAGTAAACAATAAACATTACATAATCATGGCCTGTGAGTTAAAATGGCAAAATATTATTGATGTCTGTTTACAAAAAAGTGGTTAAACAAAAAACTTGTTCCCCACTCATACAAAAGCACCAACTTTTATTTTCCAATTTGATGAAAATATTTTCAAAACTGTTTAACACCTATGTAATGATTTTTTTCACAATACAGAGGATTTCACAGAGTAAACAATTATTTAATACTTAATGAAGTCATTCGTGGTTATATTTTTGGACAGTTTACAAGAATGCTGTATGGTATTAGATATAGATTATACTTCAGTGATGAAACATATTTTATAATATACACTAAAAGTGCACAAGTATTTTCGGTAGGTAAGACACTCAACCGCCACGAGGATACAGTATTCCTACTTCCCTGAGACCCATGGGAGGATGCAGCAGCAGTCCCTGGAGGCTAGAAGCCTACAAAGCAAAGGCCTTGGGCTTTGATGCTTGTTATCACCGGTTGGAAGGAGAAATTTAAATTTATAGCAACTTTAACCTAGCTGTCTCATTTTTATAGAACAGATGTAACATCAACAATTAACATAGTAAAATTTCTTGACAATAATTTTTAAAAAATCGAACTGCTGGTTTACTATCCCTACACTTTAATGGAGGGGTCTATCCTCTTTGTGAAAAATGCTGTCAGGAACAAAATGTGCTCTTGTTCATTTTATAGTCAAGTTCACAAGAACACAGGTTTTGCTGGATCTCTATCATCTACATACAATTGTGAAAACAAGCCAAGGTAGAATTTCCTAGGTTTTTGATGAGAGACTAGTTGAAGATTAAGGTAACAAAAAAATCTATGGGTTTCTAGAAGACACAGGTAGGTTAATCAAAGATTCCACCACCTAGTTTATATCCAGAATAGACGGCTGATTGTCGCCACTGACCTACAGAGTTTTTGTTATTTATTTTAGTGGTTGGTCAGCTGCTTTTAGGAAAGTTCCTATTGAAGATAGTTATCATAACTCCCAAAGATAATCTACAGTTATTGTCACCATAGATATCTATAAGCTACCTATCTATGATTCATAATGGAAAGGTTTTAAGGAAATAACAAATTGTTTTACTATTTTTAAATGACAACAAAATATTTTTTGGATCCTATCTTTGTGGGACTGCAATATTTTACTGCTTTGGAAAAAGTCCTTTTGCTGTGTGGTTTTAAATTTAAAGCTTCTTAATTAATAACTGTATCTGCTGCCAGCAAAGATACTTAACCAAAAGAGCTTTCTTTGTACTTCTAAAATGCTGCTACTACTGTGCTTTTGATGTAAACCTTTGTTTAAAATGCAGGTCATTTTGTGATGCTGACTCATTCTTGGTCTGATTTTGCAGAGATAACTGTGGCCACTTAGAAGCATAACTTTAGTAAAAGCATTGGGTTCATTATGTAGTAATCTGAGAGATTATTCAGTTATTGGTGCTTTCTTGACTTCTATACTCTTTGATCACTTTCTCATTTACAAATTCTATTCTAGAGAGTGTAAATTACTGGGAAACTTGGGATCTATTGCATTACTGCATGTGTATCTTATTTTTCTGCATTTTTCTTTATTAAGCTGTCTTTGCCAATTTAGTGAAGGATGCTCTGCTACTTGCTTAGAAGTCAAATTTGTCTCAAGGCACAGTATTGCCTGGGGTACTATTCACGCTCATACTAGGGAATGCAGTATATCATATATTCTACCATAAATTCAATCTCTTTGTATACCTAGACCTTTTCTGCCATTTTATACATTAAAGTGTTGCCATCAATTATTAGTTCTACAGGATTTACAGAAATTTTTGCATAATGGTGGCATAGATGATCATATTTGCATTTTAAACACTTTATTTAGAGAGAGATTACAGTATGGAAGGGAGATGTGTGTCTGTAGGGCACAAGTGATCTGCACTGGACTTTGCTGCTTTATGAGGTACTGAAGAGTAGATAGACATATTCAGATTCCTGCTTCTCTGTGTCCTGAAAGAGACAGAAAGTGACTATTTTAATTGGAACTTGTAATTAAAGGGTGATTAAGACTGTAATGTTACACTGCATATATACATATTTGAATGTAAAAGGTAATTGAGGTGTTCCATATTTTCATGGAAAATGATACAGTTTCATATCAAAGACTTTGATATCATGTATTTCTCAGAATAAATATAATTTTTGAAAAGGTTTACAACCTGGATCTTATATGCACAAGAATATAGGTAGATTATTTTATTCAGTATTGTTATTTGGTATTTGTTACTAAGGACTAGTTATTTTCTTGTTTAACTATATGACTTTATAGTATGATTTTTTTCTTTTTTCTTTGAAACTAAAAAAATATTCTATATAACAATTAGAAGAAAAATCTTGTTAGTAGGTGTATGCTTCTGTTATACAATGCATTCTACTGCAAATTGATTTTTCTTGTGATTTCACTAAGACAAAATGTCAAAAATTACAATTTTTGAAAGCCACTCAAAAACTAGCTTACAATTTGACAAAAGTGAAGGATTATTTCATCCATACTTTTAAAAATAGATACAGCTTCTAAATAAGACAACTATGTTTGTAGTCAATATTTTTGAATAGACTAAATCACTTGATTATGCTGGCTACAGTTTTAGCTAAGACTGAATTAAAACCTTCTTCTGTGCAGAAGCTGTAAGCCAATACTTTATTGGGCACTTCTATCCCATAAGGTAGGCATGCAAAAGGGAGAATGACTACCTACGTGCTGTAAGATATGCTTTTCTAATAGTCTTCCCTGTAAAGTATCTTTAGAGGATCACTGAAAGTCACAGTAAAAGTGGTCATTAATCTTTCTGTCTGATTTGATATGATTTTGTGCTAAATGATATGTAAACAAAAGATTTTAAAATTTTCTTATTTTTATAAAGTATTCTACTTCACCTTTATATAAACATATCCCATTTAAACTAATATATTTATGTTTAGTTGTCCAAATACCTCTATATGTTTAACTTTGCCATCAGCAATTAGACAGTCAAAGGACATTTGTTGAAACTCACACATCCGTATGCAATTATGGTAATATAACTATAATCTACTCCCTAAATTTTTGGTTTATTCTCTATGCCCTTGCAATACATTTTAGAGGTGAAACTATTACAATAAACTACATACCATCTATTCATATTATATCTCCATTGGTTGATTCTATGGAGAAAAATGTTCATTTTATTTACCAAAACATTGAGCAATTATTGACAACTTACTATGGGTGTCATACTATCACAAATGCTAGAAACACAGTCAAGCTAAAGTCTACATGAAGAAAGACTATGGACTAAAACTGATTTTGTAAACCCTGAGAAATCAATTAAATATTAAAAATTAATAGAATTTAATTTCCAGGCTCTTTACAAAGCTTCTTTGTGTCAGAAATATTTACAATAATAGGATGTAGGAGAATATCATTGTAGTAAAGTGACTTGTTCCAAAAAGCTCCAGGCAAACATCTAAAACCTGGGTAAGTCATTAGTGAAAGATGGACATTAATTTGAATATTACAAATTCAATGTATACTATGGAAAACAGTGAAGATTGATATTCTGTATTTTTCCCTTAAAATCGATTCCCCTTTATACTATTTAATATTTTCCTCATTATTTTAAGAGTTAAATATGAAACTAGAAGCCAAAAAGAATGAAGATATATGGCAGTGGAGTAATTGATTTCATGCAGTCTATCTGGACTACAAATGCTCACCAATATCTGTTTTGATCACAACGGGGTTAAACAGGTTTTCAGATAAAGGCTGGATGTATTTGCTCATCCATTTACTTCCTTAGCCTCTTCAAATGAAGCTATACTTTCTAAATAAAAAACTGGTTCACATGTCATTTCAAATTTATAAACCATATCTCCTGGGTCATTTCACACATGAAGAATCAGTAATAGAAACATTTGAGGGATTATTATTTCATATGCATTTTTAGGTCGGAAACTTTTTCTTGAATAGTTTTTTTGAAAATTGCTTATAATTCTATGTTTCTGGACTAAGTAAGAAGGAAATCAAATGGACTAGGTAATCCCTTTCCTTTCCACACTATTCTTTAATGATGTGCTCTTTCCTCCAAAGCTGTTTAGGAAACTCAGTATAATAAGCCTTGATTATTTAATTAATCAATTGTGAATTAGTGCACCTGATGATCATAGTTCTATACTTCGTAAACAAAGTCTCACTTCATCAAAAAACTAAGAAAATTTAGTTATTATTGAAAAAATTTTTTTCAGAAGAAGAAGATTAAATACAAAATACAAATAAGCAATTCTTAAAAGTACAAATTTGCTGTCAAATATATTTGGAGGCACTTTGACTTCATCTAGTTTAAAGTAAGAAAGTACCTCTGAACCAAATGAGAAGTATGAAGCAAATGAAACATGACTGGTGATAATTTCGGCAAAATAAAATCTAAATGATACACTTTAGCAAATTATGGTAAATATGAATTGACTAATTGTAAATAGCTCATTTCAAAAAGAACAGAAAAAATATGTTTTTATCTAGAGGGTACCTTACATCTCTTCAAAAAAATGTTTCTTTTAAATAATCTGTAGGTAAGATTTTGAAATTGATTGTGCTTTTTTTATACACACCCACAGGCACCATTTCATTTCTAATAATAGACATCACCAATATAATATTGTTAACATTGGTGTCTTGCGCTTTCCAAGTTGAAATATGAAACACAGTGATGCTATTACCATTTTTAATAAGAATTTGAAGTTATTTATTCATAGCAGTCATGTTAACAAATTATTTGGAGGGAGTATATGGGTATTGAATTATCAAGGGCCTCACTTGTATGTTTCCTCACTAAGCAAAACCTCCGTAAGCACATGGAAGTTAAATAAAACCCTCCTGAACAACCAATAGGGTCACAGATGAAATTAAAGAAGAAGTTAAACAACATCTACAATCAAATGTAAATGCAGATACAATATACCAGAACCTGTGGGATGCAATGAAAGCAGTCCTAAGAGGGAATTATATAGAAGTGAATTCTCAAATCAGGAAAATAAAATGAACAAAAATAACCTACTGCTATATGTTAAGCCTCTAGAAAAAAAGAGCGAGTCAAGACCAAAGCTCATAGAAGAGAGGAAATTATAGAGATCAGAGCAGAAATTAACACAATTGAGATTAAGAAAACAATACAAAGAATTAATGAATTGAAGAGTTGGTTCTTTGAAAGAATAAACTCCTAGTTAGTGTTATGAAGAAAGGAAAGAAAAAGTTCATAAAATGAAGAATGTAAAGGGCTAAATCATTATAGTTCCTGTGGAAATTCAAAAATCCTACTTCAAAAATCCTACTCACCTAGGCTGGAAAACAAAAAAAAGATGGACAGATACCTAGAAACATGAATTGCCAAAACTGAATCAAGAAGGCTTAAACATTTTGAATAAATGACTTACTAAAATTGAAAACATATTTAAAAACTTATCAACAAAGAAAATCCAAGGTCCTGATGGATTCCCAGCTGAATTCCACAAGAAATTTAGAAAACAGTTAATGCCAATACTCCTCAAACTCTTTAATGAAATTGAAAGAGTAGTTCTTCTTAACTCATTCATGGAGTTAAGAATTACCCTTATACCAAAACTGAGAAAGATCCAACTGAAAAGGAGAACTACAGGGCAATCTTATAATGAACCTAAGTGCAAAAATCCTCAATAAGATACTAGAAAACAGAATGTAGCAAATCATCAAGAAAATTATATACCATGATCAAGTGTGATTCATCCCTGGAATGCAGTGATGTTTCAGCATACACAAGTCAGTAAATGTAATACACTACATCAACAGAGCCAAAAATAAAAATCATTTGCCCATCTCAATAGAAGCAGGAAAGCTTTTGATAAAGTCCAACACTCATTCATGATAAAAACTCGAGAGAAAATCAGAATTTATACTGTCTACTATCAGGGTTGCTCCCAAATGAGTGTGCAGCAAAAGCTTAAGTAAATGAGAAAAGTGCTATGATATTTGGGCTCCAGGAGGATCAAAACCCTCTGCAGAGTTCTTGACTTTTTGGGCTATGCTGAGGGCTAGTTTCTCTGGGATGCCCACATTTATTACATTTTCAAACAAAGAGAGGGGATACAGAGGAAAGTATGGGAAGTGAGCAGGACCTTGGGAGTCACTTCAAAGACTTCTCCAAGTAGTAAATTATGCCAATTAAGGAAACTGTCTTATCTCCATGATTAAATTTATGGTAGGAGTCAGACTGCAGAAGCGAGATGCCTGTAGCTGCAATCGCTAACTACTTAATAAGCATTGGAGCCTGGTGTCCTAAGCTGTGGCCTTATCTCGCGCTTGGAGATATCTCTGGCCTCACAGGCCGCTACAGGTCTCAGCCAGGACCAGTGATTCATAGAGGTTCACTTACTACGAATCAGTTTGCATTGCTGGCAAAGGGCCTAGGCCTGGGACAGATGTACAGATAAACATATAAAGCTAATTAGTTAATTTTAAATCCTGCTCAGAGTCACTTTGTAGTGGTCTTCAACACTCTACCTCAATCTGATAAAAGCCATCTATGACAAACCAACAGCCAACTTCATACTAAACGTACAAAACCTGTAAGCTTTCACTGTAAAATAAGCAACAAGACAAGGATGTCCACTATCACCACTCCTATTCAATATAGTTTGGAAACAGCCAGAGCATTTAGACAAGAAAAAAAAATAAATAAATAAAATGTATAAGTCAGGAAAGGAAGAAATTAAATTATCATTATTTGCAGATGATGTGATACTCTACGTTGAGGACCCCCCAGAAAAACATACTAGATGTAATAAGCAAATTCAGCAATGTAGCTGGATATAAGTCAATACTTGAAAATAAATAGCATTCCTGTACAAAAATAACTAACTCACTGAGAGAATAATTAAATAATTACAATAGCATCCCAAAACATGAAATACTTAGGAGTCAGTCTATCAAAGGAAGTAAAAGATTTTTACTCTGAAACTTCCAGTACACTGAAAAACAAGACTGAAAAATATCCTAGAAAATGGAAAGATATTCCTTATTCATGGATAGTTGGAACCAAGATGGGAATGTCCATATCTCTAAAACTGTTATACACTTTTCATGCAATCCTGATCAAAATACCTACAGCTTTCCTCACAGATCTAGAGAAAACATTTCTAAAATTCATCTGGAAACAGAAGAGACATAGAATAGCGAAGGCAATGCTGGGGAACAAAGGCAAGGCAGGAGTCATCACAATGCTTGATTGAAATTATACTATAAAGCTTCGGTGTTAAAATCAGTATTGTACTGGAAAAAAAAAACAGGATCTGTGGAACAGATTAGAACATGCAGATACAGCTATAAACACACTTAGCCATCTTATCTTCAACAAAGGGGTCTAACATGTTAACTGGAAAAAGGACAGACTTTAATAAATAGTGTGAAAAAATTGGCTTTCCACATGTCAAAGACTGAAACTAGAAACATGTCCATCACTATGCACTAAACTAAAGTCAAAATGCATTAAACATCTGAACATTAAAAGAGACGCTAAATGTATTGGAACATCGGGTAGAAATCTTGAAGATATACTGATAGGCAAAGTGTTCATGAACAAAACTCAAACTGCCCAGGAAATACTTCAAAGAATCAACAATTCATTAAAAAGATTTTGCACATCAAAAGAAATCACCAACAGAGTGAACAGAAAACCCACAAAATGGGAAAAATTTTTAGCCAGCTGTCAGACAAAGGACTTTTATCTTGAACATATAAAAAATTGAAAAACTCCGGCTCCCAACATTCAAAGACCTAGTTCAAAAATGGGCATCTTGGGTGAATATGCACTTCTCAGATGAATAAATTCAAATGGAAAATAAATATATGAAAAAATATTCAACATCACTTGGTCATTTGAGAAATGCAAAGTGAAACAACAGTGAGATTCCACCTTACTCCAGAAAAAAAAAAAAAAATTAACCAATGTCAAATGCTAGTGGGGCTGTGGGAAAAAAATGAATCATTCCACTGTTGGTGGGAGTGTAGACTGGTACAGTCATTGTGGAAGTCAGTGTGAAGATTCCTCAAACAGCTAGAATTGGAGGCCCCTTTCAATCCAGCTATTACGCTTCTGGATATTTCACAGAAGAACTAAAAACATTATACTATAGCAATATATGTACACCTATGTTTATAGCAGCACAATTTGTACTAGGTAAATCTTGGAAACAACCCAAATGTCCATCAATTGCAGAATGGATAAAAAAAAGATATGGTATTTTTATACAATAGACTACTACTCAGTTTAAAACTAAGATAAACTTGAGACTTTTGTAGGCAAATGATTGCCACTTGAGACCATACTCATAAATAAAATAAATAAGCCCAGTATGTAAATATCATATTGTCTCCTGAGTGTTAAAAAAAATTAAACAGTAATTAAGATCCAAAATGTGCAGTAGATATTATGAAAGAGAAAAGGAAAGAAACTGCTTAAAAAGAAATAACAACTGGGATAGGTGAATGGAGAAAAAGAAGAAAAAAGACAAGATATGTAAGATATCTATGCAAGATAGATAACTATACTACTATTCTCTGTTATTTCATTGAAGCAGTGGTTTGTATTTTCATTGTTTAATTGATCACTTTTTCATGGCTATATTTTGTAATGTGAACAACTACTTTGAAGATTACAATGTGCAATACATTATCTAATGTTAATCTCCTATTGTGAAATTCTTTATCTTCATATTTATTTTTTTTGTTTGTTTTAAGATACATACATACATACATACATACATACTGGCCCCTATATACTTCCTAGTCATATGAACTTGAAATTGATTTTAATGTTTGATTAAAAGATACTCTTTACTTTGGAGCTTGGTTGATAAGAGAAGTTTTAAAGGTAATTTAATAAACTTAAAAGTAATCGATCATTTACTAGGATATAAAAAGTCATTAGAAATTTAATTCATGAAACATCTGTCTCCTTCTATCTCTTTCTATAGATCGATCTGTTATTTTAAAGTAGCAAGAGAAGACCACCCAGAATGGATGAGAGAGAAAATTAATAGGTCGTGATGACCTGGAAAGAAACAGCAAGTATCTTCTAGCATAATCAGAGATAGTGTTTTCCCTTAAGGCTGCTGTAGGATTAGTACCATTGAGGGTGACCCATTGTGAGCCAGCACTTGTTAGGTGCTTAGAGAGCAATACCTTTACTGTTTTTCAAAACATTAGCAATGAACCTCGATCTGGGCACCTGTGCTTTGCCAACATCAGCCTCCCTCCCTGACTTAACGTCGGAGAAGCCCAAGTCATTGATATATGAGAACTGTGTGGGCCTCTTCTTCCTCGTAAACCAGATTGCTAGGATTTTCTAATCCTATATCCCAGACAGCACGAACAGAGCAGTGTATGGCTATGAATGGGACAGAATATTTCTGAAGAAGAAATATCACCTGCTATGACACATAAAATAATGAAAATATGAGACATTAATTGCTTAGCACAGAAGTGAACCAAATTTATAAAATCATAATCCTAAAAGTAAAAACTGATGCAAATTATGTCATTATTTTAAAAGGATTTTTTCAAGAAAATAGGGGTGACTATTATTTTTACTTATTATTAATCATAACATGCCAAATTCAATATTAAAAATTAATTAACCATGAGAACTGATAGCAGCACACTTAAAATCACAGAGGCCAAATGAAGATTACATGATTAAAAGTGTATAGTGGTTTTCTCTGGGAAGCAGGGTGTGGTATAGAAGAATGTAAAGGATAAGGGATAGCTTTTTCCCTTATTAGGATGATAGTACTTGTTTCATTCTTAAAATAAAATGCATGTCCTATTCTGACACCTTCACAATTAAAAGTAATCTTTAAATTACAAGAAAACTCACAAGCAATTCACATGTGTGTAGCTTACCATTTTCAGTATGCTTCATCCAGAGTCTATTTTAAAAAGATGAACTTTATGACATAACTGCCCATTGCTGTATAAAGGACCATGTTTTCTGACAAACCAGCCACTCCCTCGTGAAGCAGTTAGAGCAAACTTACTTTGAAAAGCTCTCCAAAAGGTAAAGCACGTTCTCCATGAACTATAGCAAGAACAGCAACAAAAGTCACACAATACCAAACAAAATGAATTAGACTGTAAGAGTGGAAAAGCCCACACAGAAGCCAAGGCTGTCTTGAAAGAATGTTCAACTCAGAAACTTCAAGCTTCAGTGGTTATCAGTGTCACTGTGGAATAGGATTTGAACTTGACAGGTGAGAGCTGAAGTTAAGACTCCTTCACATACATACTAATGTGCCAAGCAAAAGACTCACACGGACAGTCTTCAGCTGAAAGGGAAGTGCCTGCAAAGTGACCAACAACAAAAGCAACAAAAAGGAACTTGATAGAAAAAAAAAAAACAGTTTTCATAATTATCTTCCCTAACTATCCTTAGTCTCCCCATGCCATCGTTTGATCCTAGGGCTTGAATTACACTGTATTCTTAGTCTACAAAACCTTCGAGATGTACTACAATATTTCCAGTGACATATATATGTTCCCTATAGAGGTTTTCCATGTTTAGTGACTAAAATTCTAGATTCCAGCAAGTTAAATTACAATTATTCTTAATTGGGGCTGGAGATTAAGCTCAGTGGCATAAGCACCTGCCTTGCAGGTGTGTGGCCATGAGTTTGATCCCCAGTTCTGATAAAAAAGGAAAAAGACCAAAAAAAAAAAAAAAAAAAAGAAACTAAAAAAAAAAAAAAAACAATTATTCTTCATTGTTTATACAAACATATATTAAGGTGAAAAAATGTTATAACACATATATTAAAAATACTAATATGAAACAAATAAATATCTAAATTATATGTATTTTCTTAATTATATTACTCTTAATTTTTTTTCTTCTTATCTGGTTTATATTATGTAGAATTCGCCTCAGGTTTTTTAAATTACATTTTATATTTTATTTACATTGTACCATAACTCTACACTGATCACATCCATCTCACTTAGTTATTTCATCTGTGGCTCACTGTGATGAGAAAATGTGATTAATGTTACCATTATGGACTAATATACTGAAATTGTATGATTATTATTATAAAGTTAACAAATCTGTTCTTTAAATTTGTTTTTGAAAGGCCATAATAAAGGCCATCTTTATGTTATAACTTACTTTTCCCATTTTCATTATTTTGCTTTTCTAGTGGTCAGCAGCTTTTAAAAATGTTCAGTGACCAAAACTTTCTGGTGAATTTTAATTTCTATTCTTTCAATACTACACATAATAATGCCACATGTCCTCCTTCTGGTGATTAAATGGTTACCCTGGCGTAAGGAGTTGAATTCATCAAGAGATGGAATAGATTCTAAAAGAGGTAACACCAAGATCCAAAATAACTATACATCTCATTAGAATTAACAGATCTAATATTTTTAAAAATATATTTTATCTGTTATTCAGTACACACAAGCTGTTTTAAGTAAAGGTGTTTGGCCAAATTGCTATTCTTTCAATTTTCTAAAGGGATGAGTGCCATAACATGAAGTAACTGGCTTTACTCAATGATTATTTAAAATAATTAACAAAGATTTGGGGATCTTTTTCATTACTTAAAATAAATTGAGATACTCTTAAGTACATGTGTTGAAGGAAACCAACATGCTTTTGAATGTGGGAGAACTGAGCACTGGACATGAAGCAAATAATAAAAACCCTTTAACTGCTTGTTTTCTACTGTGTGAATAATGAAATAAGAAAAGAATTTTTTCATGGCTACCTGTGTGTCAATAGGAAAATGATCAAATACTGTTTGAGAAAATACAGGCAAAACAGGCAACCCCTTTAGAAAAGCATTCATATTATCCTTCACCTTGAATTAACATTATTTATACCTTTACATACGTGTCCACCAATTTTAAATTTGTATTATATCAACCAAAAATTTTATTTTTTTACTAAATGCAACTTGAATAAATGCCCAAAATTTGCCATTTTTGCTGGTCTTATTTAGAAAGTTTTCCTTTCAGTAATATATAGATGTGATTTTTTTTTTAAGAGAAAAGTACTACACAAGCAAATGAAATACTTTTTCTGCCTTGTGATAACTTGCATCTGTGGTTATACTATGTAAAGAGTACGGCACTTAGATCTTAGATAATTTGTATACTAGCAAAATGAGAAATAGTATTTCTGCAGTTGATTTCATTTTGACCCTTAAAAATTTGCATTTTTGAATCAGAAATACTTGTGGAAGCAGTACGCTCTGTCATTTTATAATGGAACATTCTCGCCTCCCTCTCTGCCCCAGCCAGTATACTTAGTTTCTTAGTTGCCCAAGTAATAGTTCCTGTTTCAGTTCTGGTTGCTTCTGTCTCCTAGAAAGTCTGGTCACTGTGACGCATAGTTGGTCACTATGATGCACAATGTATGAACCAATCCCCAATTGACGAGCCCTTCTGCCTCTGTACTTCCTGTTTGCTTATCCCATATAAGCCCTAGCCACCAGAGATCAGGGCCTGATATTTTAGGAATGATCCCAAGTATTGCCCATCATCGTAAATAAATCTGCCTCCAAATCCTGGGTATTGTTTCAGTGTTTCTGCTTGCTGTTGCAATTTCAGTGGACAACCATTAAACTTCTGAGGTGATTATTTAATCTTCTGTATTTTGTGATGGACTTTATATTCTTGATTTTTATTTTTGCTTTTTAATAGAACATGTTTATTCAATTTTTATATGAAGTTTTTTTGGAGGGTAGATGAGGAAATCATTTTCATCTACTTATCATTTTATGTTCACTGAACAGTTGTATCTTGCACAAACAGGTTCCAAAGCACTGTTCCTTATCTATTTCTGTTCCATAATTTAAATTTTTCACCAGAAAATTTACACTTGCATTTTAGCAAGGTTTGTGTTGCATTCATATATATGCAAATGACAAGGCAAGTCAACTACTACAATAATTTCAAAGATTAAATATGAAAGTCGCATTTTAGAGTGTTAAAGGTTTTTTTTTTTTTTTTTTTTTTTTTTTTTTTTCTGTTTTCTTTTATCCTTTTGTGAGTCAGGATCTGGTTAAGTAGTTCAGGCTGGTCTTGGGCTCACTTTGTAGCCCAGGCTGGTCGCAAACTTGCAATGATCCGCCTGTCTCAGCCTCCTGAGTGCTGAGATTACAGAAGTGTGCCACCACACCCAGTTTGAGTGTTAAACTCTTACACAGAAGCTCAATTAAAAGCTAAGTAGAACAGGGTTGAACCATCAAAAGGTTTGTGAACGTTTAACTAATTATAATTAAACTTGATAGCCTGTACAACTTTTCATTGGCTGCAAAAGCTAAATTTGTAAGACATACCTCCCCTAGAGAAGCCAGACCTTATCTTACATAGCACTTTTTAAGCCTAGTGTTCAAGGTTGGTGAACTTTCAGAAGCAGGACTAGTTGGGCCTGATATACTTCAGCTGTGTTAGGCCACTAACACAAGCTCTTGAAGGCTGATTTTCAGAGGTATCATCACTGGAGGGAGACCTTACAAGGTTAGGTACTATGTGCAAGCCCATGGCTGTCCATCATGACAGGTTGACTGTTAGAAGCTTGAGGCTCCTGCTGATTTGCTCACTCAACTGCGTGGTGACTGGAGTTACACTACGCTGATTGGTTAAATTCAATAGCATGTGAACAAATCAGATTCTATATATAACTTCAGATGTTGACCAAACTGTCCTTTCTCTGTTTTGAATGTGAAAATACACATAATTATAATTTTCAATCCTTCCTCAAACAGTGAGGCATACCATAAGGAATTGTCCAGATCTTTGTTTGTGTAGAAATGATTCTTAGCTGGCATTGTTACTTAAGACATGTAAAGATCTCATAAAATAACCATTTAAAAACATAGAAGAAGGTGAATATAGGGCATTTAGGTAGGCCTGAAAAATTGTGGGAGAAATAATCATTAAATGTAAACACACATCTAATAAATGTAAGTTTGTCTGGCAATCATAGTAATAGGGCCAATATGAAGATCATGTTCATGTGCTTTTCATTGCATAACAAACTGTAAAAAACCACTAGGACAAAATGGGACAGCAGTAGTTCAACTTCTAAAACAAACAGCTTGTGTCTTACAAGAAAGTTTGCTACTTAAAAAGTGTAAATATGGATTATGAAAACTCATTTACATAAATAACATTGACTAAATGAGTATTTGTAAAGTATCATTCAAGTGTTATTTACCTGAAGTTATAAAAATACTTTATGCCTGCCTTTGTGGAAAAGGTGTACTCTGAATAATGTGTGTATATTTATGCTTGTATTATAGTTACCATCTTCATTTACAAGAATCCCTTTTATATGAGAAGTGGTGTATCTAGAGGTTGAAATATATTTAGGTTCTTTGTGAGTAAATTTTCCTTAGAGAGCCATCTCTATGCTGTTTTCAGTAATATATAATTTCTTTTAGCATGAATTTTTCCTGAATTTAGCATTTAGACTTTTGGATTTTTCTTTTTTAGTTAATAGTTGATTGGATCTTTTGTTTCTGTACATTAAAAAGCTGAAAATACATTCAACTTTGTGTAAAAGCTATTTAATTTAATTCTGCAAAAATTTTCCTATGGGATCTATATTTGACTCACAAAGTGAACTCCAGGGGAAAAAGATATAGTTGGTCAGTGTGCGCACGCACACACACACACACACACACACACACACACACACACACACAGAGTGAAGCATGAAATGCAAAAAATATTCTCCCATTTCAAAAATATATGCTGGGTGATGAATTGTAGGAATGTATCATCAAATGTCATCTGTTTAAATTTCCTCCTTCCCTCTACCCCCAGTTATTTTATTAAAACATTAATCCCATCGTCTTCTAGTTTTGAAGGGCAGAAGAGCTATGTGCTATTCTTTCTTCCTATCCAAGTCCTCAATTGATTTATTCATCTATTTAAAGTGTCTGAGAGACAGCAGGAATCCATTTCATGTACAGGCAAAAGAATCTTTAAAAAAGTTGAAGTGTCACTCCAAGACAACCTTTACCTACTGCTGCTCAGTGAAACATATCAGTATTTGGAGTGTCAGCATGAGTCATGATTCGGTTGTTCTTAAATTGTTTTCCTTTCTTGTCTGCCCAGAACTTGCAGAATGTTGATATCAAAACATAATAAAGACATCTTTTACTGTATCCTCTGATAAAGGAGTGTTTGAATGCCAAAGTACTAGGCATTCTTGACCTTAAAAATGCTGTGAAGATCTAGCAGTGATTTAGCAGACTGTTTACAAGCTTCTATTTTTCAGTTAATATGCAATAATTCTTTTCCCCAAAGCAGCAGCGAGTTTTTGTTCTATGAAAAACACTACATTTTGAAGAACCAAAGTAGATTATCCAGTGTGGCCCATTTATAGACATCTCTGACTTGCAGGAATTCTTTTCAGAGAAAGTGAAGGAGTTGATGGCAATGCTGATTGATCTCAGAGAATTGTGTATGTTTTGAAAAAGGACACATTATTGAAGTTGGTAACTTTTTAGACCTTGCTTACATTGCATTTAGGTCTATGTTCATGGAATTTTGTTTGTTTGTCATTTGGAGAACAGTTATTAACAAAGACTGTTCCTTACATATGGCAACACTGGAGTGGTGGCAGTTTTGAATTTAACCGTAATCTAGAGTATTTAAATAATCTAATTTTGTACTTATACATGATATCTCACTTTACCCAAAACTCTTCTCTCTCATTAGTGGAGGAACAAAGGCATGTGGTTTGATAAATGGATTCTATTCCTTGTGGTGTAAAGACACACAAATCCTGTACTGTTCTTTTTGATATGGCAGTTTAGGCTGTACATTTTCTCATGTACTTCTACAATACAGAAATCAAGACAAACTTACAAAGCCCAAGGCAACCTGACAACCTTCCCAGGTTCACAGAAATTCAGTTTTGGTGATTCATGTTCATGTATGTAATGTGGCCTAGTATTTTCCTCTCTGGCATAGAGAACCCAGTAACTCTAGACAAAAGTATCCTAGGTATTCATTGACTACTCTTCCGCTATTTCAGTCTCCCTTTCTCCTTTAAACCAATTCATCATTATTTCTGGAAAAGGCCTAACAGGAAACTCCATATATTTTAGTAAAATCTGAAAACTGAGCACAGAAGTTAAATATGAAGAAATAGGTCTGTTCATATTTTTGATATACAGAGCATTATATTTCACTAGGGCAGGCTTTGTGTTTTTGATATTACTTAATACATTAAAATATATTAATCTGGTGGCTTGGCCAAATCATATAATATTTTGTGCAAAGTAACACAATTATAAAAATCTTCACTCTCACTTAACTTTAGGTCCCACACCCTTATTATTCCCTTTCTACTCAAACATGAATTCTGAATGTTAATTTTCATACATTTTCACACATTTTTCTTCACAAGTGCATAGTTTAGTAGATAACCATCAGTGAAGTGTTGTTTGGTCAGAGATGAATGGCCAGGAATTTTCATTAGCATTAATGGAAAATGGGTGTACTTTTATATCATTATCCGTCCCTCAGAAATGCAATCTTTCAAAACCATTCCAGGGAAGTACATGTTTTCGTCAGGGCCTAAAAGAATAAGGCTAACAGTGAAAGCGTCAGATGGTGCCAGGAATAAATTAATGGAAACCTCACCATTGGTGATGCTAATTTCCTGGATGCTCACTTTGTGAATGAAGACCTTTTACCTAATGTGTGATATAGCACATGCTTAAAAGATGCATAGTCAAATTGAGATCTGCTCTCTGTAGCTGTTGACACTTTATTGAAACAAATAAGAATATTTTATGATATAAACATTGATTTTCAAATAATTGCATCTCCATAAAATAAATACTACTACTTCTGTCCACTTTTCGTCAATGTATTCTATTATATATTTATATGATGGTGACCTTAGGCTGTTCAGGTGCAATGCTGTAGATGAGGAAGTAACCAACTCCATAATCACTAACTTATAAAGAAGATCTTAGCTAAACTGTTATTCTCACTTTTCAAAAGTAGGCCATATCTGCCTTTAAGCAAACCATGGATTCATACATATTTTTCTTTAAATAGTATGTTGACCTTCAGGGAAGACTAGCAAGACCTAGTTAAAGTTACACTGAGGAATGTTAATTAACATTCACTAAGAAGCCTAGAAATTAAAAAGATCCATCTTTCTACTTAGGTGAAGTAGTTGGTATTTAGCAGAATTTATGCCTATAATGTCTAATGACAAAAGGACAGTCTCCTAACTTACATTAAAATTATTTCTTTTGCAAAAGAAACATGCACTTGTTTAAAAACAAGTAGAATGTTTTTCTTAGTTACAAGGACTGTCACATTTTATATTAAGCCTGGTAAGGGAAATCTGACTTCGAATCAATGATTATATAGCATACCATAAAGAGAAATAAAACATCTAGAAGCTTCTATGATAACAGTAAGTGATTTTAACCTTTAAATAAAAAATGATGGCAAAATACTCCTACTCTGAAATTAAAGAATCACACACAGATAAAGATTTTTGAATAAATTTACCTAAACTTAGCTAAAAAGTCAATAAAAGCTGCTGAGATATCTCAGTAAGCAGATTCTGGATTTTCTGCCACCATTCAGGTCTCTCTCCACCCCCTACCTTCTGTGCCACCCTGGAGCCATTTCAGAAATCCTGTTATGCTCTGACACACTTTCCTTTGAGGTGTAGGTTAGCACTCCTCACCTGGCAACAAACTGCCTCCCAGTCCTAGCAGCCTAGCCCCTCTTGCAACATTGGCTTCGTTAATGTCTGATTTCACTTATGGGGAAGTTTCACTGTCTCCTGAGTGTATTCTGCTGCGAAGTACCTTCCCACCGTTTCCACCTCTGGGAACTCCTTTCTTTCCTTTGCCAAAAGAAGCTCCAATTTTCCCACAGGCTGTCACCTTCTTTATGAAGCCTTAATCAGTTTCTCCATTCAGAATGAGCTACTGTTTTCTTCATGTTCTCACAGCAGCTGCACAGAACTCTGTCCTCTCAATTAGAATGTGAATTCCTTGAAAAGAGAAACTTGATGATCGTTGACCCCATAATGCCTTGTAATCCTTGGAACTTATTGATAGCATTTCACTTTGAATGAATGAGTGAACTTTGCAGTATTTCATCTTGATATGAAACATCACTATTTACTTTGTATAAGATCTTATGAAAAATTTTTGATCAGCTCTTTTTACTATTGAAAGAAATCATGAGATTCAAATTTATACACTGACTCTGCAATATTAAGTTACCTGAAATGTAATGCTTAGAAATCTTTGACTCTTTTTTTCTTGTCTATCAAATAGCAAAATCTGCTTTGGAATATTGCTATGACACCTTAAAAGTGAGTGCATGATTTTGCCATTATCACATGAGTTATTCTTAGGTAGAACCTAATTTCAAGTTTGATATTTAAGTAATCTCTCCATTCAATCATTCTGGAATATCCATATAGTGGAAAAGTTTTTATGAGTTCATTTTACATACAATCTTTATTCAAGATCATTTTATTTTTAAATTAATGTTAATACTTTGTACTTTAGGGACATGTAATTCCTCTTAAAGGTTAACAGGATGATTGTACGATCTGTTATTAAAATATGTTCTTGTCATTGATTGTGTGATTTAAGTACATCATTAAAATTAATGTACTCTAAAAGTTTGCTAGTCCAGGCATGTCTGATATAAATAGTACAGATGATAATCTTAAAAAGAACTACTTTGGAATTCCATGTCTTTTAAATAAAACTCAAATACAGTATTAAGGATTTTGTAATTGCTTTACTTTAAAAAATAGATGTTATATATGTCCTAATAAAATAGTTTTCTTTTAAAGTTGAAAATGGAAAACCTCTATCCATCGTTAGGTAGAGTAGAAGTTGAGATTTTAGGGTGTTTTGATTTCTTGTCCAGAGATATTTCAGACTTTCCACAGAGGATATTTTGATAATCCATGTTACTATCTCCTAAAATCTCAAAATCTGGCCATGGAAGGATATTGCTAATATCTCTGAAATATTCACTTTTTTAAAAAAAAAATCATGGAAATGGTACTAGGTACTCTTAATGAGGCTCTTCTAAGATTTTTCTGTTTTATCCAATTCTCTCTGCAACACTAAAGAGGAAAGCTCTGCTCACCTGAGGCTGGATGATACAGGTCATTTTTGTTTTTAGCTTTTTAGTCATTTTTTTTCTTAACTAAGATACAGGCACATTAGGCTAGATCTACCTCACTATCACAGTCTTCCACCAAGTCCTCTCCTGAAAGGTTGTCCAGGCAGAAACACACGAGAGCTGTCACCTACTATGACATTAGTGCACTGTTCAGGATCACCTTATGAAGGACTTGCTTATGACTGTTTTATTATTGACATGTTCACATATAAGGAGAGGGAATACACTGTAACATAGACATAAAATATATACAGTAGTAAATATGAAAATAAGTTACTGTAATTATCAAGTATGTAGCATACGTAATCGTATGTGTTATACTTCTAACAGTCAGCAGCACAGTAGGGTTATAAGCAGAAGCATCACCTCTGATATGCTCGTAACACCTTATAACATTATGATGCTGTGAGAAAATAGGAAGTTTTTAGCTTCACTATAACCTTATAGGACCACTATTGAATATTGATTCATTGTTCATCAAAATGTCATTATGCAGTGACATGCCTATGCATACCTTTCTCCAGAACCAAAGGTGTTACTAGAATTTAATTATTACCTAATGGTAGCATATATTTTCTTGACATAGATCTAGCCCATATAGTGATTTCATGTTTAGCCTCAGAAGTTGTAAATCAATCTCTCTCTCTGTCTCTCTGTTTCTCTGTCTCTCAGAAGTTGTAAATTAGTCTCTCTCTCTGTCTCTCTGTCTCTGTCTCTGTCTCTCTCTCTCTCTCTCTCTCTCTCTCTCTCTCTCTCTCTCTCCCTCTCTCCCTCTGTTTTCTCTCCCTCTCTCTCCACACACAAACACACACGTATGTATACACACATATTCATGATAGTGGTCTTTAGTCAGAAGATCAAAATTGATGACTTTTTTCTTTTTATCCAAATTTTTTGGTACTTGCTTGTATTACCTAATCATTAAATGGTTAAATTCCTTGTGGATAGTTGGTACGCGAATATAACACATCTTAATTTTCCCTTTCCCTCCGTCTTTGGTGTTTTCTTTTGGTAAGGATCTACTTTCCATTTTTCTGGAAAGATAAGTGAGATATTGAGTTCCTGGTGTTCTTGAATAAAGATACTATATTTGTCTTATGGAAGCTGTTGTATTTGGCTGTTGCCCCAAGTGTATGTGCATAAGCCTAAGTTATGTGATGGAGTCCTTTAGATAACAACTGGACTGAAGTCACTAACACAGTGCCCAGTTCAAAAAAGGATCAACCGTGGGAAATCTTCCAATTCAAGGACACCATGGAACGATGTCCTTATCTAATCCTTTAATTTCAAAACTGTATTTTTGAGTCAGCTCACGTAACTTATTGAGGTGGTCACACTTGTTGATTTGTGCCTTAGACCATGAGAAGTACACTGTTCTTTTGTTTCACGAGGAAGTTAGTGCTAGAATTCACAAAAGTAATGGAAAATATTAGGTGGGCCCAGGTAACCATGCCTCTGATGATGTTTCACTATGCAACAGTAACTTTGTACATGTAGGTTGCATGTAGAGAGAATTTTGGAGGTAATTAAATATTTGTGCCTCTATGTATTGTTTTTGTGTTTGACACTTTAAAATAAGTATAGGCCTAAGAGTTATTTTCCAAGAGTAGTATTTACTGCTTCATGTTTTACTGGAAAACATTACTTAATGGGATGCTTTCATTGTGCAGTTTAGGAGCTATGAAGAAGAGCAGAGACAGCATTTAATAGCATACATTTGCAGAAATTAGTAGTAATTCATGACTGAAAAGGGGCTTGCATGCTGAGAATAGAGTTTCCCGAAGCGACAATCAACTGCAATCTGTCTTGTGTACTCTTCATGTAACTATCAAGTCATATGTAAGACCCAGTGTGATCATATCAGTCCTACATACCATATCCTCACATCATGCACTATCATTTTATGGCTCACCATAAAGGTATAGAAGTCAAAAGGATAAAAAATAGCCTAGGTTTTGGGAGGAAATGTCTACCCAGGCTCAGTGTGCTAACCTGTTCTTTTGTGAATAATGCGTCATTTTCTGGCCTGAAATATTGTCTTGATGACTGGTTACACAACAGAACAATGAATGTCATATAATATAGAGTTAAAGTGTTTTAAGAGTTATAATAGTAAATAACCAATAATAAATAAAACACTATTTTAACATATGTGCTTATGCAAAGAGGTAATCTGTAGAGTGTCAGTAGTAGGAAGACACACATGAGAGGGAAACTTAAATCTTAATTAACCTCACAACTAACTACAAAACAATAACCAGCTTCACTTTTTCTGAGTCTCAACTTCTTAATTCATATAAAGGGACCCATGACAAGTCCTATTTTGTAGGAATGTCTTATAAATGAGAGATTGTATGCATGAAGTGTCTGATGTAAGAGAGCGTTCACCATGTAATAATGTTTATCGTATATACTTAATGAAGTGCTTTCTTAGTAGTAAATCTTTGTAATGAAGACTATTTTGCTAATAGCAGCTACATCTGTGTAAGTAGACAAGTAAATTAACCTATATATTATTAAATCTACAATCAGTGTGTTTTAGAAGTGAATGTACTCATATGTTTAATTCCCTTCAGTGTTTGGTAGCAAATTTTTAGTAGTTGATTTCCATAATAATTTACTGAGTTTAAGCATTTTTTTAACTTTTATTATATATTTGAAGTATGTAATGATTACATTCATTGTAGGGAACTGGTATATATGCATAATACATTTCAGTTATTTTTTTTCCATTTTCCTCTACCCACCCATTTTATTTTGCTAGTATCAGATTTATTTATAAGAATACAAAATTATATCATGCAGTAGATTAAAAGCCAGACTAATAGGCCCACAATACATATAAAACATGTGATTCAGTTGTACTCAGCCAGTTGTACTCTGTCATGTACGTTACTCAGTCACACTTGTTGCTTTGTGCCTTATGTAAGGAGTAGATGAGGAGGGCCCTGGTCTTTTGTTTCACAAGTTAGTAAATTAGTTTTAGATACTTCGTCCAAGCTGGATTGCAATAACTTTTTTTCTCTCTTTCTCTTGTGTTTCCTATTGTTATTTTTATTTAAGAATTTATTTATAAATTAATTTTTTCACAGAAGAGGAGCCATGCAATATCAAAGCATGTATGTGTGACTCACTTCACTTAGCATTATGATCTCAAGATGCATCCATTTTCCACCAAATGACTTTTTTATCCTTCTTTCCAGTAGAATAGTACTCCATTGTATATAAATGCCACACTTTCTTTATGCATTCATCTTCTGATGGATATACATTTAATGTCCATTAAGCACTAATGTATGCTTTTATTGCATATTATTTTTTTAATAATCTTTCAGCCATGAATAAAAGCCTTCAGTCTTTGGGTTGATCTTGGTGATCCTTTGTCCTCATACTCGCTGTGGAATTCTATAGGTAAGCACAGCATCTAAATCAGTATATTCTTGAAAATAATATTCACTATTAAATAATATTTCTGAGACACTGATTTTTAAAAATTCCACATATAAGTGATATCCTAGAGCATTTGACTTCCTGAACCTAGCATCATTTATTAAGTATAATATCCTTCAGATAAGTCTATTTTATTGCAAATGACAAATTTTCTCCTGGTGGGGGGTATTGGAGATCAAACTCATGACCTTGTGCTTGCGTGGCAGGCACTTGTGCCACTGAACTAAATCCCCAGCCCAATTTTCTCATTTTTAAAAGTTAAATAATATTGTATATATCGCATGTCTAATTCATTCAACTATGGCTAGATATTCAGGTTAATTCTGTATCTTTGTTGTAGTGAATAATCCTTGAGAAATAAAAGTGTAGAAATCTCTTCAATACAAATATTTCTGTGGGAAAAAATGTCAATATTCTCACTTATTTTTAAATGAAATTTTTTGTCATTATTTTCCTACTGAGTTATATTATTAATCACATATTTTCAATATTATTTCTGTCAGATATGTGAGTTATAAACACTTTTTATTACAGGTGGCTGTTCATTTTGTTGATTTTTCCTATGAGCAGTTTAATTTGATGTCATATTGGTTGCTTGTTTTTGTTATTCTCAACTATGCTTTTGGTGTCATATAAAAATATTTTCAAGATTAAATAGTGTATTATAATTTATTTCTTGATGTGCCCTTGAATCTTGGTGTGCTCATAGTTGGGACCTTTGGAAGTTGATTGGATTACAGGGGTATTGTAACCGACTAGCTGCTTCACGATTGGGCCAGGTCAGAGGAGGTGGGGCCAGGACCACTTTGACTTGTAACCTGGAAATTAAGGTTGACTCTTCTCTTGACTCTGTTTGCTGGATGTCACTGCCCTGCTTGCCTGCCTTCAATCATGGGTGCTGGGTATTGTGTCACAGAAAGGAGGAATGTAACTAAGACAGATTTTGTTTCTGAGAAAGGGGTTACCACTGAGACTGTGCTTGACCATGTTGTTTAGATATCTTTGAAACTGGTTTGTGGAAGAGTTTAGAAATATGTAGAGATAATGACTGGAGAAGAAGCTCTCAAATGCTGTAAGCCATGTTTGATAGGAGAATTTAGAGGGCCAGAATACTGATTGAAATGCAGTAAGTTAAAAGCCATACTCACTAGGTTTGGACTCCAGACTATGTGTGTTATGCGTTGGCAGAAATTTGTCTACCATCTTCTCCTGTGCTGAGACTAACATTAACAGTTACAAATAAACCAGTCTGGTAAAGGAAATTTACCTGTGATTTGGGTACTATAGGTACTTTTAATTTTTTTACATTAAGAATAGAGCAAATGCATTCTGAATCTTAATTTATCAACTATTGATTTCTTACTTTTTTTAAAATTCTGTATGATTCTACACTTTTTTCTGTTTTGCTTTTTTCTCTAAATTAAAAAAGAAGAATCAAGCAAATGGTATAGCTGGGTAATTTTAAAAGTTTTGAGTATAATCAAAAAGGAAACACTTGTAAAGTTGGGGCTTGTAAAGTTTGAGCATGGACGTACTTAGCTGCTGCAAAGATTAACATTAAAAGGAAGCCGAGTACTTTGGATGGGGCATTAGGAAAAAAAATGGCTTGAGGGCAGGTGAGAAATCAGGAAAACCTCTCCCTCATAAGCTCAACTATGCGAAAGTGAAAGACTGTTTTAAGAAACAGCATCAAGGCACATTGCTTGTTTTTAGCCACTGTTGCTCTAAATAAGCTCTTTGTACCTTTTATTTTCTTCTAAGATTGTCATTTTTTATATATTATTTCTTTTGATGTGTTTCACAAACCACTTCTTTTCACCTTTTATATGATTTTTTTTTTTTTTTTTTTTTATCAGTACTGGGGATCGAACTCACAATCTCGCGCTTGCAAGGCAGATGCTTATTCCGCTGAGCTAAATCCTCAGCCCCTTTTCTATGATTCTTATGTGTTTAATTTCAAGTGATTTATCTTTGAGATCACACATTTTGCTTGATCAAATCTTTTAAAAGTTCATTACATTTTTTACTTCATTCAAAGTATTCTTAAGTACAAGAGTTTCTTTTCTAAAATCATTTCTATCTCTCTTAAACACATAATTTTTGTATTGTTGTTCTGAATCCATTAAGTTGTATATCTATTTTTTCTTATTCATCATTAAGATTTTTTGCCACAATTATTTTCACTTACTTTTATGTAATCATAGGTCTTCTCTTTTAGGAGTTAGCTACTGGAAAAATATTGTTTCCTGGATTTCTATCTGTACATATGTTTTCCTCAAAATGGTACATTGCGATCTTACATCTGTCAAACCAATAATCTCTTCTAGCTTTTAATGATTAACTTTAGCAGACAAATATTTCAATTATTCAGCTCCAGTAAGTATTCTAAGTTTCTCTCAAACTTTTCCTGGATGTACACATTCTACCTGTCTTATATTCTCTTTGGAAGGAATTCTTCAGGCTCTGTGCCCTGTGTTGAGTCTGTAGGACAAAGTGAGTGTGGAGAGTGTCTTATTTTTTCCTCAGTAGTGTCTTCATTCCTGAAATTTTTGTAACTTCTTTCAACCCTGCATAGTAAAATGTATTGACTGTGTGTGTTCATGATTGAACATCCAAAGCTTGTACTTGCTATTCATGAGTTATATTGTTACCTTGGTTCATGAATTCATTTCTTTCCAAGATTCTGGTCACAAATCAAACCAAAAGAACTGAATCAAATTCCTCTATAAGGTCAACATGGAACCTAAACATTGAATTTGACTGTGTTCTCACCCAACTCAGTATGCAACCAGAATCATGGAAAGAAGCAAGTTCTTGAACTGAAGTACTACAACATTTTTAACAAAAAGAGAAGTATAAAATAGCAGTGAGTGAACTGAAAGAAAAGTCTGTGTTAGAAGAAAAAGGTAAGAAACCCAGTTACCTCGCATGCTTCTAGTCTGGAAAAACTTAACAGCTCTCTTTTTAAATGGAAAAAAAGTAGACTATAAATTGACAACTACAATAAAGACAAATACGTTGTATTTGCAAGGAGAAAAATTGGTAAGTAATGTTTCAATTACTTACAGACTTAACATTATTTAAAATTGGAGTATGACATGTAAAATGATATGTCAACTACTGATTTTGTATTACTGTAGCATTCTGCTTTTAAAAAGTTAACAACTTTTTAAGTGTTGGCAACAATAACTATCAAAGTGTTTTATATCAATGTGTGCCACTTCTTTATAAACATTAGGCATTTTATTTTAGGTACAAGATGTTTTTGTTGGAAGAAATGGAGTGATTTTTACCCATTTATGTTAAAAGCTGTGCAAAGCATTCCGTATTCTTGCTTGCTTATTTGTTATAAACTACTTTCATTTTATTAGCCAATCAACCAGGTTCAAACATAATTTTTTAGAATTGCACCCCTTGCAGGCAATTCTGAAAATAAACGTGTCAGCTTATTAAGATTTTTAAGCCTAAAGCATCAATTACCCCAAATATAACATTTGAGGGAACTGTTTTCTGGAATGTTTTAATCTTTCCCCAAATGCATGTGGCATTATACCTCTGGTATAAAGATCACATGTCTGTTTAGCAATTGAAAAGCTTTTCTGCTTCCCTTTCCCAGAAGATGTGTATGTCACGAGGCACAGTACTAGTATTCCCTCAAAGTTGCTGTAAAATTGATTTATGGAAAACTTTGCTAACTGGTTGACCTTGGGAGTTGTTTAGTAAGCATGATTATATAATCTTACTAATAAAATGTTGAGACACTCATTGTGGTAAAGTGTTTACACCCAAAGCCCCTGTTCTCTCCTCCTCCAATATTTTTCTGGCTGTCAAAATTCTCTACGTCTTCCCAATGTTCACGAAATAAAAAATGGAGAAGTCTTAGGTTCCAGTTCTGATGGTGTGCACAGTCCATGTAGAGGAGCTGGGATCACATAACTTACTAAGTAGCTTGACTATCACCTTCGTCCCTAGAAGAGAAAAAATTGAATGTTTTCTTAAAATTGAAGAACATGAACTTTTATGATGAAAACCATTTTTTCTCATTTATAAGCTATGTATTGAGGGCACACAATGCCAGAGATTCTACAAAGAGAGCAGATCTGTAGAGTCCCGCTCAGTAAGAAAACGTCTTTTTGTCTGAATTTCTTTGATTTAAAGTAGCTGTATGAGGACATATAAATATGACAAACAAAATTAAAAATCCAGAAGATTTGGAAATCTTTACTGACTAAGTATAAAAGAGTTGGGGGGGAGGGTCTGGGGATTTGGCTCAGCGGCATAAGCGCCTGCGTTGCAAGCAGGCAGTTGTGAGTTTGATCCCCGGTACCGATAAAAAAGAAAAAGACAAAAAAAAAAAAAAAAAAAGAAAGAAAGAAAGAGTTGGGGGATAGAAAACATGAAATTTAGTGTAAACCTTGAAGGTTGTGTGGGATTTCAGAATGTGTATTTGAAGACTATGCAGGAAGCCAGAGCACTTTCACTTGGAAGGAATAAGAAGTGGAATTTGTGAAGAGATTTGCACACTGTACTGAAGTAACATGCAACAGGACTCTCCAGTGATGGATGATTGCCCCTCTCTATAGCTAATGAGGCCATGAAATATACCAGTGTGGTAGAGGAATTAAATCTTTAATTTTATCTAATTTAAATAGGCATATACTCCCAGTGGCAACCGTAGGAGACAGCAGAAGTTTTAATGGGAGCATAAGGCTAATTTTAGAAATGGAAGAAAGTTTGGGGAAAACCACACTGGCACAGTGATGTTTAGGTTAAGGGATTTGGCTGGGCATGATGGCGAACACCTGTAATGCCAGTTCTCTGGAGGCTGAAACTAGAGGATTAGTGGAGCTGCAGGCCTGCCTGAGCTGCACAGTGATCTCAAGGAAACAAAGCTAAACGAACAAAGAATTTGGACACACGTTTTTAACTGATAGCAGTGATAGAAACAGGAAAATGTTTTAAAACAGGATGGAAGCAATTATAATGGTGCTTTGAGTAGATTCCTTTGGTTGTGATGAGACTAGCAAATCGAGAAGGGTTAGGAGATAGAAACTTAAGGAAATGATAAGTATTGGTTAGAACCTGATAACTATCAGACAGAGAGTTAGAAGGACTGGTATTGAGAAGTCTGGTGAGATATCACATGTTAAGTTAATTATTCATGTCCCCAAATTTAATGATTTTATCTAGACTTATCTCCCCCTTGGTTCGTTTTGCAGAGCAAGAATTTCCCTGTAATTTTCCACTTGCAACACTAAGCTTGGAAGACTACTGTATCTGTAATAATGACTCTTTGAAAGTACACAATGCTTCATTATGACATTTTCTCTATGTTGTGCAGTTCTATTACATGATATTAAACCAAGAAAAAATATTTTATTATTTTATTGCCTGCCTCACCCTAAATCGGTCATTTTTTTCTCTGGTGGATATTATGTACGGAGTATCATGTAAAATGAACTTCTGAGTAGATTGTCCTTTATAAACAGATGTTTTTCATTGTAATTGATTTAAGCATTCACTTGCAAGCACTGATTCAGTTCATTAGTGATTCTACCTGCAGGATGTGTCACTATTTTCATAAAACTTGGGTCTTTTCTAACATACTTGACTCCTTAATGTGCTTAGGTAGAAAACTTGTAGGCATAGACACCACAAAGTATAAAGGAAACCATTCAGGAGGTGATACATTTGGGTCAGCAACAGTAATTCTGGGCACAGAATGTCAGATCATCAGCCTGATATGTGTGCCAAAATATCTGCTTAGGAACCATGGTCTGCACAATAATAATTCAACTAATATTTCATGAATAATGCCAGGGAACCTGAGCAGTCTTAAGAGTTCCAGCAAAGGAAGTACTTACCAGTTAAAGAAAAAAAAAAGGGGGGGGGGGAGACAACAAGCTTGCTTTCTTTTTGTTGATAGATCCCTAGTTTAATTATTGAAAAGATTTCTTTTTTTATTTTAAAGATGTTAAGACAAAAGAGACAGAACAAAGCAGATCAGAACAGAACAATTTAAGCAACATAGTATTCAACCGCAGACAACTTGCAATTAACAGTGATACCGTAATGTCTCTTTCTTTGAAATACTTGAGCATAACTTCATATACAACAGTATCAAACATAACAAAATATTATAAAACCATTCAAGAGAATGAAAGTATTGCAGGGCATTCAGAACCAAATTAACAGAAAATGAACAATGGCTACTATATTATCTCATTTTCCATAGAAAATTTGTTTATACTATCACACATAATAAAATCCAATGATACAATATGATAGAACCAATGGAAACAGAAGAACAAAAGCATGGTAGGACTTCAAAGCAAGATGATATTAAATCAGCCCTGGGAATTATATCGTCTTGTTTTCTTCAAAATAGCTGTTCATACTATCACAGATAATAAAATCAAACAAACCAGAATAAAACCATTCCAACTAATGAAGGAAAGCATTATAAAGGTTCAAAGCAATGTAATGGGAAATTATGATTACCATAAACTCTTATGTACACTTACCATTTCTTACACTAGGGAGACTATATGGTATTTATACATGTGAGTTTGATTTTATTTTGCTTATGAGTATGGTCTCAAGTTGTGTCCATTTATTTATAAATATCTCAATGTGATCATTCTTTATAGCTGAGTAGTACTCCATTGTATAAAAATACCACATGTTTTTATCCATTCCTCAGTTGATGGGCTCTTAGGCTGTTTCTAAGATCTGGCTATTACAAATGTGCTGCTATAAACATGAGTGCACATATATATCTCTGTGGTATGATGTTTTCAGTTCTTCTGGGAATATGCCTAAAAGTGGAATAGCTGGGTCAAACGGAACTTCCAATCCCAGCTTTTTGAAGAATCTCTAGACTGATCTTCACAGTGACAAGCAGTTTTCAACATATACATTTTTTCTCTTTCAAGGACTTACTATTTTGCATATTTGAATTTGCATAAAACTGCAGAAACAAAGACAGTTAATTTAAGATTACATGTGTTTCTATTTTTGTAATGCAAGAAAGTTGGACTGCATCTTTCTTGCCAAAATTTGTCTTCAAAGAGGATTATACTTTTATTTACCCAGAATAGCTTTTGGACTTAGACATAAATAGAAAGCTTTATAATTTCTGGTCACTAAGTGTGGAAAATCTCATATTCTAGAATTGTTATTCTAGTTGAGAATGCTTTAAGGATCTTATTTTAACAACTTTTTAATATTCCAAGGAAGAGACAAAATAGAAAAGTAAATGGTAGGATGTCCAGGTTTAATTTCTGGCTCTAACTTAGTCAGGGGATATTGGTCTATTTAACCTCCTTGATTCCTTCACTTATAAAAAAAGCATAAGAAATTTTACCCCAACGCCTTTTGTAATTATGAGATGTGGTAATTATATGCAGGAGAGAGCAAAAACTCCTAAAGTTCTGTCCTATCTTTAGAATGCACATGTCACTCTTAAAATGGCAGATCACTCAGCAAGAGGGGAGGGAAGGGTAAGGGAAGAGAAAGTACCATTGCATCAGAAAGAGATTCACCTCATTATAAAGACACGTTTCTTTGCAACTTTAACATTGTAAACCTTATAACCTCATCAATAATCCTTTTAGAATGTCACAGAAAAGCTTTGTGGAAATTTATCTTTCCATATCTCTGTGAAAGAAAGATACATTTTGCTAGTGAAATGTGATTAATAGAAACCAATTTCCTTCTTTTTAAGAAGGAAATGCATATTGTTCATTTCCTCCTGAAGAATATTGAAACCAAGAATATTGAAACCATGGCGAGCATTCATTTTAACTTCAGGAGTTGTAAGCTGGATGAGTGGGAGGGTTGTGAAACTTTGGAGGTCAGGAAACCTTCAGCTGTTTCAGAATAATTCAGCAAAATAGGAAACAAAAAGAATCCCTTTTGGTATTTAGAAATTATTATTCACTGCTTATCTTTGTCCATTTTATGCTGCTATAATTGAATAGCACAGATTAGATAAAATATAAACAATAGCAATTTATTTGTCTCACAGTCCTGGAGACTGAGAAATTCAAGATTGCAAGACTGTATCTAATGAGAACCTTTTTACTGCTCAAAGCATGGCAGAAGGATAAGCAGCACACGACAAACAGAGGACAGAAAGAGGCAGCACTGTCTCAGTAAATGGCCTGCTGCTGCCCTAAAGCATTCATCATTTCATGAAACTGCAGTCCTTGTGGTCTATGACCTTTTAAAGAACTCCCTTGTTAATTCTGCTAATAATAGCAATTAAATTTCAGCATGAGTTTTGGAGGGAACATTCAAACCTTAGCATAATTGTATGTCTTCTGAAAAGACAACTTTCTATTACCTGGAAAACTGAAAAACAACACAAATAGAAAGACCAGTCAGCTTGGCATGGTTTATTATTAGAGCAGTTTAGGTTAATTGTGTAACACAGCATTTTGTGTGTATCTTTCTTGTATTTCCCCTGCTATCTTACAGACTGCCCACTGTATGGACTCATTTGCTAATTTTCCAGCAAAATTCAAAGTAGCTGTTGCAGTTACTTCAAGGAAAAAGGATGAGGGAGTCTGAATTAATTTGCAGTTAAAAAAAATAAATTCAAAGAGCACAAATTGAAAAGTAGACAGCTGGAGGTCTCATTAAGTGCATATTAGCTTATATTAGCATACTGCAACCCTGTCTGTAATGCTTCATTTTGTCTGTGTGAAGGTGTGTCTGCAGAAGTGTTCTTTAGCCTCCCATTCAATTTTCTTATATATATGAGCATAAATTGAGGAAATATATATATATATGAAAAAAATATGACTAAGTTGGTTGTCTATATAAGGCATATAAGTATTTTACACTAAACCAATTGTAGATATGCAGATAAACCTTCTTAAGTAAATTAGGTTAAATTACCAGAGGCTTCCTGAACTTTGTTCTGTTACTCTATTTTGTTTGTTATTCTACATGTTCCCTGTGATACTTGGGTCCATATCTTGTAGCATTTTAAAGCTATTATTTTTAAGATAGCTCGGAATAACATTGAATTATTTTTAAAGTATTTGTGAAATTTATTTTTATCAGTATTTGCCATACATTACTCTCACATTCATCATAGGGAATTTATATATAAAGATAAAATTTTACGTTTTTTTCCTATTCCCTTACCCTCCCTTCGGCTCTTCTTCCTCTCCTTATTGCAATGTTTTATTTCTATTTTTTCTTCCTTTTCTCTTGATTAAAAATCATTTTCCCTCCCTTCCCTTACCCATCCCCCTTATCCTGATTTCCCTTCCCATGCGAGTGTGTTCTTCCTACTTCCCAACATGAAGTTATTTTTATTAATAATTTTACTCCACCTTTCAGACTGCAGATTTTATACTAATTTTTCTGAGACTGTTGGGAAACAGGAATAGCAGAGTCCTTATTGTGAGACAAAGTTATACTGCGGGTGTTAAAGAAATATGAGTGTACTTGTGCCTATGATGTCATCTACTCTTCCACTTTCTCTTTCCTTGCCACTGTTAGGTTAACCCAAGAGCCTGAAGTTTCTTGTGACAGAGCACAGTACTTTGGGCTCTGCAAGAAAGTTTTGGAACTTCCTGTCCTCATCTGTTGTGTAATTTGCAGAGTGGATGTATCTAAGAATGCCACACACTGTGACACAGTAACTCAACTTTTAGTTTTTTAATCATCACATGCAAAGAACGTTGATTAGAGTTATGTAATCCAGCAATATAACAGTTATATAGAGAGCCAAAAGCAATTGGATGTGTATGCATATATAAAAGAGATTAATTTTATTGCTTTGGCTTATGTAAATACAGAGGCTAGCATGTCTAAAAGGCATAGAGCTGAACTGCTGACTAAATTTCCAGGAGTAAACTGATCCTACAGTTCAACTGTAAGCTGTAAGGCTGGACATTTCTCTTTCTCATTTAGGGTCAGACTTTTTCTATCTAACTTCAACTTATTATATGAGATTTATCTACATTATCTAGGGCAAATTGTTTTACCCAAAGTACACTGATTTAAATGTAAATGTCCTCTAAAAACAACTTCATAGAAAATCCTAAGTAATGTTTGTTCAGACATTTGGGCCACATGGCCAGATATAAAAAAAGAAGATAAGGAAAACATAAGCAAGAGGCAAGATATGGGGAATGTAATTTAGTCAGTAGTGATGAGCACACTTCCCTCCATTTACAAATCGCATCACGTTTTTCTCTCTGCTTATGACGAATCAACTTGGGAGAGATCAAACACAATTCTAAGTAGGAAGCTGCACATGATTGGACAGGGCTTTTGAGGTCCTTTGTTTTCTATGACTGTATACAGACATTAGAATAGATAGGATTATTTTATACTGTTTTCAACTTAGGGAAAATAAGACCCCATATGATTTGTAGTCTCTCCTGGATTCTACCCTCATGTCATGAGGAACGGTTTAATATTTTTTTGTGTGCAATGAAAAACTTCTTGTAGATGCAAACAACTTAAAAATATGTGCATAAAGAAAAAGACAATCTTGTACAGTGCAAAAATAACAATAAATGGTATAAATATTTTATAAATAATAAAAGAAAAAGAATTTTGGTTCTTTATTATGTAAATTTCATGCATTGAAAGGAGGATATAAAAGTTATTTACACATGTTTGAACAAAAAAATAGCTTCTGTTATCATGTAATCATGAACCAAATGTTACAGGGCCAGTACTGGTCATGTTCCAGAGGAACTTGGAATTAAGGTTGGAATAAGATACTACCAATTAGAAGACTTATAGATAAAAATAAAAAAAAAAAAATAAGAACATGGATACTGACTTACTATGCTAGAAATTTTATATGAGGGGCCTTCGGAGAATAGACAAAACAAATATATGTTTACTCCTTGGAAGGAAAGTTTTCCTGGGCAAAATGGGACATATATCCACAAGGTACTATTTGAAGATACTTTAAAGGTTTAAACAGGCTTCACATGAAATAAAGATAAATAAGACTTGTAGATGTAGCCATGGAATAAAACCTGGAAAAACAAAACAATTGGAATGTTGCTAAATTTCGGAACAAATACTGGCATTTCTTCCTGTAAAGTGCTGACAACATATATTTATTTAATGACAATTTTTAGAGTAAGTATCATTAGACAGCAAGTATATATAAGCATAAGGAAGTAAATAACCTATTTAAAATCATCAAATTATATTTAATAACAATAAATCTGACTTTTGCCTTTAAAAATTAAAAAGTCATACATTTTCAATTCTTAAGAGAATTGCAATTATTTACTCTTTTAATCTCTCTTCTTTGGGAGTATTATTTTCTATTTCAATCATCATCAAGTGGATTTCATTTGATTTATATAAATTTCTCATTAGAATCATTTTAGTGATTCAGTAGGACAATAAGCATCATTAAAAACATACAAATGCCGAAGGAAAAAGAGAACAGAAGTGATCACAATCGAAGCAGTAAAGTAACTGAGATTCACTTTTGCCTGATCTTGCTTTTTCATCCCTTAAAATGATAGTACTGAAAATCAAGAAGCTTCCCATTTTCCATCTCAATAATTCCCTAAATTAGAATTTCTAGACCACATTCTTCTCACAAGAGAATAACAAATATGGTTAAAATCACAAGATTGTTTTAAAATCTCCTCTGAATAGTTAGAGTTTCATATTCCTTCCCCTGAACTCCAAAATCATTTCTCCAGGAACAGAGAAGAGATTTATTTCCTAGAGAGGACCACAGGCAGGTCTTGGGGCTGGAGACTGAATAGGAACCCCAAATGGCACACACTGTGTCCTGAAACAGCTGCCCGACTCTCCCCCCTCACAGATCTCTTCCAGCATCTGGCAAACAAATTTCTTATGGGCAAAACATAAGAATCTCTTCAAGGGACTTTCTCCTACTCAAAGATAAAAACTAGTGAAATTAACCACAAAATTCCTCAGCTAGAAGCAAACCAACTAGATGACAATGAAGATTGTGATCAGCGTATATACTCTAACATATTAGCAAAAACCTACAAATTATGAGTACTGTAGAAAGAATCTCATAGAAAGGAAATCAAAACAAAAAGAAAGATTAGCTTAGGGGAAAAGAAAACACTTCAGCAAAACTTTAAAACAATTGTGATTAATAACTTCAAAGATGAAAAAATCTTTTTTTATTCCTAAAAAGAGAATTTTTTTAAAAAACAATGAAAACTATCTTGTGAAAAAAAATATCTGATGAAAGTTTTAGGTAGTAAAGTTGAGAAATGATTCCAGAAAGAAAAGCAAAAGGCCAAAGATAGAAATGAAAGGGGCAAAAAAAAAAAAAAAAAAAAAAAAAAAAAAAAAAAAAAAGAAAGAAAAACGAAAAAGCTAATTAAAATCAAAGAATCTATAGAAGATATAACATTATTTTTAAAAAAGATTAAAAAGTAGAAAAGGAGAAATGAAATTAGAAAACTATCAAAAAAAATTAATGAAAGTTTGCCAAATGGAAAAAAAAAAAAAAACATACATTTTCATATACTTTAGGCATACCGTCTTCCAGTGCTGCTGCACATAGAAATGGGAATAACTTAAAATGCAGCAGTATGTCCCTGACCTACCCCTGCAAGGGTAGTTCAAAATATGTAAATCAATGTGTTATACATCACATAAACAGAAGTAAGAGTAATACTCATGCAATGGAGTATTACGTGGCTATAAAAAAGAATAAACTTGAGGCTTTTATAGGTAAATAGATGCAACTCATAATTCACATAAATCAGTTCACATGTGTAAATACTATATTGTCTCCCTACTGTAAAAAAAAGTTGAAAGAGTAATAAGATCCAAAATGGACAATAGATATTATGAAAATGAAAGAATGAAAGTGTTCAAAAGGAAAGAACAACTTGTCTGGGGAAAGGAGAAAAGGAAGAAGGGAAGAGGTTGTAATATATAGGTATACAGAGAGAAGGCAGCTAACTGTAATACTAATCCCTGTAAGTTTATCAAAAAGAACAGTTTGTGCTCTCATTGGTTGATAATTTTTTTATGTCTAAATCTTGTAATCTGAGTAGCTACTTTTAAGATATCAGTGTGCAATATATTAACTAGTTTTAATTTCCTATTTTTAAAAGTCTATATCATTTCTATTATTTTTGTCTTGTTTTTAAAATTAAAAAAATAATATGATCATCTCAATAGAGATGTAAAAAGCCTTTGACAAAAGCTAACATCTATTCATAATAAAACCCTTGAGGAAATAGATGTAGAAGGGCACTACCTTAAACTCATGAAAGGAAGCACAAGAAAACCAACTGCCACCATCATATTAATGGGGAGAAAACTGAAAAGAAGTCCCTCTAAAATCAGGGACAAGACAAGGGCATCCATTCTCACACTCCTCTTCTACCTAGCCACAGCAGTCAAACAACAAAAAGAAATAAAAGGAATTCAAATAGAAAAGAGAGAAGTCAAATTATTATTTGCAGATAACATGATCCTTAAATAGAAAGTTCAAAAAAGTATACCAGAAGAATCTTAGAGCGAATAAATTCAGCAAAGTGGGAGGCCACAAAATCAACACAGAGAGTGACATTGTTCCTTCATCTCAACAATGAACCAATCGAAAAATGAATGAGGAATATAATTCCATTCTTAATAGTTTTTAAAAATATTAAATATATAGCAATTAACCTTACTAAAGAACTAAAAGATCTTTACAGTGGTGCTCTGAAAACAGACTGGAGAGATTATTAGAAAGTAAAAAGAAATCTCCTGTTCTTGATGTAATGATTTATATTTTGACTACTGAATAACCAAAACTATAACACTGCAAAAAGAGCCCAAGGATACAGGCCATGTTAGGGAACAAGGCTCTTTAAGGAGATGTGAAAGTTAAATTACTATTTTCCAAAATAGAAATTCAATACACAATGTCTATAGCATTACAGCCATCTTCTCCTGTTTAATAAATAGTAATGTAATGATAATGTAGAACATTTATATAAATATTTAGAATTAGGAAAAATATTAATAAATGATTACCTGTAGGAAGAAGGAAAAACGTGTAGTGAGATTTGGCTTTTACATACAAGCCATTAAATTATATATCTTTTATCGACAAGCATAATTTTATCTGTGAAATGTTTCAAAAGATTTTTATTTAAGACAATTAGTAATTTTAAAGTATGTAAACCTATATGTAATAAACTATTTCTGATTATAATAGTCTTGTTAATTTCTTTCTAAAGAGATATATTTTAGTCTATAAACATATAGGTATGTAACTAACCAAAAATATATGTACTGTAACTAGACTGATGAATTCAGAGTCATTTACAGTTCTACAAATTATCAAGTCATGCATCTTGGCCATTTTTATGTCAGTCTCTAGTTTTCATAATGAAATGGTGGGCCTATTTGGGGTATTCTAGTTTTATTAGTCTATGTAATGTTTAAAATTTAACCCAGTAATTTTTTGAAAGCTACTCAGTTAATGACAGTATTGCCTTTGGATTATTATGAAATATTCCTATTATGCAGAAATATGCAAAGAACGTTACATTGGAGATTAATATACTCTGAATATTTACAATGATTCTAAATTCATCTTAATCTATATATTCATCTTGGATTTCATTTCACTGTTCTTTAGAGGAAACTACTGATATGGACATTTATTGCATTTATTACTTTTCAGTACCTATTTGAAGTATTCAAAAATAAATATATAATCCTAAATAATATGTATCATTGTTGATCTGTTGTAAATTTCTTTTTCTGTATGTATTTCTTAACTAGGGGAGACATAATTTTTTTAATAAATTTCTTCATGTTAATGCAGGTGGAATTTGTTCCATATTTTTAATGTTTAGTATTCCATTTATGAAAACAAAAAATTACCTTTTCTATTAATAGATGTTTTGGTTCAATTTTTTAAGTATTGTGTTGTCATTTCTATGAATGCTCTTCATGCATACAAGCGAAAGATTGGCAGGATGTGGTAAGATTTACTAGATATTCCTAGTCTTATCCTTAAACATATTTTTCTAGATTACAATCTCACCAACATTTAAAAAGCTAAAATGCATTTAGAAAAAGGTAACTAAATAAAGCAATGAATTTATTAAAAAATTTGTCACTATCATAGAAAGAGATACTGCTTTTGTAATAAAATTCCCTGTACCAAAACAAATAAATAAAACAAACTACAGTACCCTCTGTTGGCAAGGACATTGTACAATGACAGCTATGAGTTACCTTTCTGTTGCTGAGAGAAAATACCTGATACAGGCAACTTCAAGGGAAAAAGGTTTATTTAGACTCATGGTTTTAGAGAACTCAATGTGTGATCACCTGGCTCATAGGCAGAAAATCATGATGAAATAGCCTGGTAGAAGAATTCTGCTTACCTCATGGCCTGGATTAAGCACAGAGAAAGGAAAGGAGCCAGGGAAAAACTATAAACTTCCAAGACACATCTCCCGTGACCTACTTCCTCCAGTGGAGACAACTCTGATAGCGCATCAAACTGTGAACTCATTATTGGAATAACTCATGTATAAGCTTTGTCCCTCCATCAGAAAGTTACCTTCCAAAACCACCACTTGTGCAACACATGCCTTTGGGGGTACATTACTGATCTAAACCCTAACAGTTTTCATACAGTGCAATAGACATGGTAAAATGATACGGTTTTCCAGAAGTATAGTGTCTAGTTAAAGTAAAGATGAACAAACCTTGCACATCAGCAAGTCTACTTTTATTTTTATTTTCTAAACTAATTCTTGAGCATAAACTGGAGTAGCTTTATCCCAGGATGTTTATTATATCGTTCATTTAGAGATAAGCAAATAGACAGGGAGTAAGGAAGCAAACAATCTCAGTATCTATTAGTATAGATGTAAATAGTCATTCTATAGAATTCTGTTTAGCATGTGATTGAATGAACGAAAACTGCATAACACGAAAACTCCTTAACACATTTCAGTATTGAAGCTATACCACTGCATGAGCAGAAAAACACAGTTTGTAATGGTTTCCCCATAACATCATTTTTTAAAGAGAAAATAAGAATAATAAAAACAAAGATACAGAATTTCAAAAACAAGATAATAGGAAATTGACAATGGTTAATATATTGTATATAACATCAAAGTAGTTGCTCAGATTACAAGATATACATATGCATATGATCAAACAATATAAGCATAAATCACTCTCTTCAATGAACTAAAAGAAATTGGTATCTACAATGTCATTTGCATGAAACTTAAACACACAATTATAAACACACATTTCATATTCTACTTTTGGTTAACTAAGTTTTAAGAAAATTCTAAATAATGGATAAAAAGAAGGTACCTCTTGATGAAAAAAAAGGTTACCTCTTGAGAAAAAAAGAAATGATTTTGTCATATCTGAAATATTTCATTTATTTAAATATCTGAAAGAACTATAGCAAAATATTAATATTCTGCATAATAAAATATGGGATTTGTTATGTCTGGAGAGTAACAGCAAGTGTTCATTACCTTCTGAACTTATCAGCACTTTAGGGATAATACCTAAAGCACACAAATTAACTATGTAACATGAATAAATATATTTGAAAATGAAGTTAATACTTTTTGAATTAGTTGTTAAATGAAGTAGTAAAACTCTGTGTCTGTTTTTACAATAAATCCCTTAGGGGTAGTTAGTTTGCTATAATAGTTCTCTGATTACAATTTTTCTATATTTTGGTATTACATAGAATTATATAAGTCTTGAATCAAATTCAATATAAAGTTTGCATGTCACTTTTTGGCTTTCATTTGTAACAGTTTACTCACTGCATAGGCATTATCATCTGAAAATTATACCTACCCTGGGAATGTCCCCATAAACAAGACTAGACACCAGTTGCTGTATGTCCATCCCATAAAATGATCCTTGGATATAGTTGGAAGATCAGAGTACATGTACTTAACTCTGATGTAAAATTTGGATTCCAGAGATAGAAGGACTTGGACTTTTTGAAATTCTGGCATGTTTATCTTACTTCTCTGAAGGAAAGTTTCATTTCCATCACTAGTGAGAATCTCTGGGCACTCCAGATATCTTTTTTTTTTTTTCCACAGCTTGCCTGAGTAATTTCTTACTGTGTTTTGTTATATACTTTAGCTTCTAATATTTTTTTCTTGGCTAAAGGTAGCTTAAATGTGATTTTAAAACTGGTCATCAAGTATAACATAATAATATAAAAAATTGGTTGGGATTTATGAATTACATTGAAATTTACCTGCCCTCTTCTCTGAGTTTTCCTTGGAGGAATGAGGATAAAGCCACAGATTTCAGCTTCTTTTAGTAACTAGTCACTCTTTATATTCCAAGTATTTTTTGTGTGCTCAAAATTTATGTTTTTCCTGCACACTAAGCCTAGTTTCCTATCTCTTCCCTTTATATTATGAGTTATGATCAATTTTCCAGACTTAAACTGGATATACATGCATTTTGATTGGTAATATATTTCATTTCCTGTAATTGTATGTCTATTTAATTGCAGGCTGTTAATTCCCATGTGTCTTTTAAGGTAAATGAAAATAACATATGTTCCTTTTTAAAAAATTCCTCATTCTTAAAGAATTAAAGTTGTTTTATATTGTTTAGTTTTGAAAGTAGTAATTTAGTGTTTCCATTAAGAACAAAGTTGCTCTCTAGTTAATGCATTTTTCTCACTGTTGATGGAACTTAGATTTTTGAAATTTATATCTGTGTGTTGAAAATGTAATTCTCTAAAGTATTTCTTGCTAAATATAAGTATTTTCATTAAATGGATTTACTAAAACTTCTTTAAATCTAAATGTTCCTGGAACTATATCTACTAAAACTTAAGAAAGAAACATTACAAAAAAAAGATATATGCCTCCCCTACATTTTATTCACTAGTGTATATTCATGCAAGATACCCAATTTCATAATAGACTAATACGAAAACTAATTAACTCCCAAAGCCAGCTCTAAACAGTAGAATACGGATATAGAAAGAACACAATAATGTTTAGTGCCTGAGTGTCATACTAGTGTAGTCATGTTTGTTTTTCTGGCAAAACCTCATTTGGAATTACTGTATATGATGAATTCTCTTTGCGTTAGCAACTTTTTCCAAACAATTTTTCCTGCAGTTTGAAGATAGAGACTGGAGGGTAGTCCTTTAAATGCACTTAACTGAAAAAGTCTCTGGGAGTTTGCATACAGATTTGTATTCATTTTCATTCTACTCATTTAATTAAAAATTTCCACCAAAGTCATATTTACATTAATTGAAGTGAATGAATCTGAAGGCCTTATTTTCCTTTGTATTTCTTTGAATTGATCAACATGTTGTATGTTTGGGTAAAGGCCCCACTGGTTCATCTCTGAGATACTGTGTATAAGTAAGATCATGCAGAATTCAAGTTTCCGGGCCTGGCTTATTTCCCTCAGTATATTGCCCACCAGATTCATCCATGTTGTGACGAATGCCAGGATTTTCTTCTCTTTCATTTTCCTCCTTTTCCTTATCCTTTAATGCTTCTTCTCTCTGTTTTTTTAAGGTTCAAGACTATTCCATTGTGTGCATGTGTGTACGTGTGTGCAGGCAGATTTTGCCCACTAATATGTTGATAGATTCCATATCTTGGCCATTATGTCTAACTCTGCAGTAAACAGTGCAGAGCAGATCTCTCTCTGATGTACTGATTTCCTTTCCATTGGATATACACTGTCTCCAATACGTAATTGCTGGATTGTGTAATCATTTTCTTTAAGGGAAAGGATTGAAGAGGGACATGGAGAGATTTTGGTCAAACTGTATAAAATTTCAATTTGACAGACTGATTAAATCCTTACTGATTGTACAGAATGGTGATTATAATTAATAATAAGGTGTTATATATTTGAAAATTGCTAAGAGAAAGTAGATCTTGAATATTGTCACCACAAAAAAACTATGTGAGGTGATATGTTATTTTTCTTTAATAATTTCACAATTTATACATATCAAATTATAGTACACTATACATATACACATTTTTATTTGGGGTTTATACTTTAATAAAGTCAAACAAAGAAAAATACCACTGGTTTAAATTAATAGATTAAAAATTCATCTCTTACTATTCCATATTTTACCTTAAACAAGTTATAAAAATGTCAGTGACTCAGTTTTATTTTTAAAATATGGATGATGCTTAATCATAGAGAGATAGCACTTTTATAAGGAAAATTACATAATCTGTGTAAAATAGGACAGTGCTTGCATATGTATGTCTGCAGCTAGAATTTCCTGTAGAAAACTGTGCTATCGAGTGTGGATGCTTTTTTGGAAAAAGACAGAAACAACTGGAATGTTGCTTCCCCACAGTGTACCTGATTACATCAAGAAAGTCAGTTCTCTTCTAAATCAATCTGTCAATGTGAAAGGCTTTTATCCAAATAATGAGCAGTAAGTAAAACTACAACACTGTAGGGGAGTCTCTGGCACATCTCTCAGTGTCCCGTCCTTATTCTGGTAAAATCAAATACTCAGACTAGTGTTTAGGAGGCAGTAAACTATTGTTGTTGTTGTTGTTGTTGTTATTTTTTTCCATTTTGAGTCTGTGATTACCTTTATTACCTCCTTTCTAACTGGTTGGTTGTATGAAGTAAGGAAATATTTTTTTCCATATAGTAAAAAGAGTCTCTTAATTTTTTCTGTAATTATGTCTTTTTGTTGTACCTTCCCATAAATACTGCCTCCATTTCAACTCTAGAGTGTTTCCCAAAATGATTTTTGAATATACATCATGTTTCCTTCCCCTCACAAGTTGCAGGGGCTGGGGATTTAGTTCAGCAGCATAAGCACCCACCTGGCAAGCGCCAGATTGTGAATTTGATCCCTGGTAGCAACAAAAACAAAAAACGAAACAAAGCAAAAACAACTTTCACAATTGCAAATTGGAAAACCTCTGGCAGATATGTTTTACTGTGCAAGTTAAATGTATTTTTAATTGAACAGAAATGCCTTTAAGGTAAAGTAATAAATCTGTGGCACACTGGTCTAGCCATTACACCTTCATTTATTTAGATTTCTTACCTGGTCCCAAAAGTCATTGGGTTTACCAATAGCTCTTTTCCTTAATTAAAACTGACATAAATAAATCACTATTTCTCTGCCTCCTCCAGTGCAATTTAAATCTTTAGAGGTGCCATTCTACAATCTCAAGTCACAAAAGAGAGTTTTGGACTAAGAGATTTTGCTAAGTGTTGCATAAAGTTTAGCAAGACTTCTTTGCTCACCACAAAAATACAGAGAACAGCTCTCATATTCAAATGACAGTTCTTTTCAGGGTAGTTTTGACAATGACCATAGAAGAACATATGTAAAATAATTAACACGGTGACTCATTCAAATTTAGTAATGAGTAGGTATTAACCTCTCTTGTTCTGTCTTCTAATTCGGCAAGTAAGGAGATGGAAGTTTTCTGAATTAGTTCTGTTCCCTGATCAATGAAACCTCAACTTTATGTTTTAGACATTTTTCTGACTGTTGTGCATTCTTCTGATAAGAACAATATAATACAATAAGATATGCCATCTAATTTAATGACTCATTGTTAGAGAATATCATATTTTTAGATCAATGTAATTTTATATGTTACATCATTTGTAATGCTATATTAATAATGTTTTTTTGCTTCTTTTCTCCTCCCTGCAACAGTTTCTGGCTTTTCTCTTTTGTTTATCCTTTCCCTTTTTCTTCTCTGTTCTTTTTTCTTCTTGAATGAGTTCTTCCTATGTAATTTATAGTGAATATGCACTCACTATGTACCTCAGCATGGCCTTTGGCTCACAAGGATCCTCCTGTATCAGCCTCAGATTGTGGAGATTATAGGCATATGCCACACAAGTGACATTTTCCCCCTTTTCTTCTTTCCTTTTTTCCCTCCTTCCTTTTTTTCTTTCTTTTTCTGAGATAAGGTTTCACTATGTAATCCCTGTTGGCCTTGAACTTGCTACATAGCCCATACTGGCTGTCTTCCAATTTTCAGTTCTATCTCAGTTTCCCGAGAGTTAGGATTATAGGTTTGTTTGCACCAGGCTACCATGCTCAGGTTCTGGGTTTTATTATAGGGATAAAAATCAGGAGAGGGCGAGAACTAAAACTGTTTATAGTATCCACTGCAGGCTCTTTGGGAGGTCCTTTGCAATTGATTCTTGTTTAATGAAAGACTAATTGATCAAGGAGAAGTGCAGGAATACAGTTGCTCTTTGACTTATAATGGGGCTACCTCTCACCAATCTTTAACTGTAACCAACTAAACATTATAGTTGAGTAACTGTAAGCATACTGTAATAACTATAAGTGTACAAGTTACTGTAGGTATACTGTACCATAAGCATCAGTTGTTTACACTCATGATCTAGTGGTCAGGGAGCGCTGAGACTCACTGCTGCTACACAGCATTATGAGAGTTTCTTATATAGCTACTTAGAAGAGATTGACACTGAAATTTTGAATGTTTTCTCTACTTTGTATACAAAATTAATTATGATAGGAATCTTTAAATTTTATTTATTTATTTATTTTATTTTTTGGTACCAGAGATCAAACTCACGACCTTGCACTTACTAGGTAGGTGCTTATGCCACTGAACTAAATCCCTGACCTTAATTTTTAATTTTAAAGAGAATAAAATCAAGTAAAATAAAACAGAGTAAAGCTGATCAAAAAAAAACAGTGTGATACAGGGTTTCAAAACAAGATAATAAAAAATCAACAATGACTACCACAGTGCCTCTTGTTGTCTTTAAAATAGCTGTCCATACCATTAGACTTAGGAAAATCAAACAAAACAGAACAGAATGGAATCAATAAAAACAAAACAATAGTGCCAAGAAAGGAATTCAAAACAAGATAATACAAATCCAAAATATCTATCAATATATCTTGTTATCTTTGAAATAGCTGCCCATGTCAACAGATAAAGACAAACAAGACAAAACAGAATAAAACCAAACTGAACAAAAAAAAAATGAAAATGATAGAGGACTTTAAAACAAGATAATAGAGAATTAACAATGGCTACCACCTTCAGAAGGAGATTCCCCATATATGCTATACTGCGTATTGTTATCCTCTAAATAGATGATCAGATTAACAATGGCTTTAGGCCTGCAAAGCCAATGAAACACTAAACACTGCAAGCATTAAGTTGTATTTTATTTCAGTAACTATCATGGTAGCCTGTGTTTCTCTGGATCGGCCAGTTGCTCATGGGAGGAGAAGGGAACGCTGGCTTTTCTGGTCTCCCAACCTGTATACTTGGAGGGGTTGGTGTCTGGTTGCCTTTCCTGCAGTCCACACATGGCACCAACTCACAGGAAGTGGCTGGCTTTTTCTTCTCTTCCCTGCAGCCCAAGAATGGTGCTGACACATACTGCTTTTATACTATGATAAATTAAAAAAACTATATTGAACCTTCAAAAGATGGAGACCCTCTGACAGAGTGTTCAGTTGACCATAGAGATGGAACATAAATCACTGAAAGTTGTAGACACCAGAGCAATCCTGTTAACCCAGCACCAACTTGCCTGGAACCTCCTTCCTCAGACTCCTAGGTACCAGGATTTCATGTGTGTACTGCCACACCCAGCTGTGGAGCCTAAATTTAACCAAGGATGTGCAGGTATGGAGCACTTTGGTTGACTTTGACTGGGTCCTGGAAGTTGTCCTTGAATTTATTTTTAGCAATTGATGAGTCAGGTGGTATATGAATATTTAGCATATTAATCCTATTTATATTTACTTATTTACTCATTTTAATAATTGCTTTAATGACTCATAAGAAACAAAGCATAGCACAGTCAACCCAGAAAAAAGCAAACATTTCACCTAAAAGTCAATGTTTTAAAGGAAGTATTATTATTAATATTACTATTATATTTGAGGTGTTGCCATGTTGAGGTTGCCATATATTTGAGGTGTTGCCAGGCTGCATTGCACTCACTTTGTAACCAAGGATGGTCTTGAACTCACAGTGATCCTCCTGCCTCAACCCACTGAGTGCTGGGAGTAAAAGTGTGCCCCACCACACTCAGCTCAGGATAAATGTAGTTTGATTGACTAACAATCTGGATGAAGACATGTCAGCAGCATTAAAGATATTTTCACTGTTATACACCAACTGATTTAAATTAGCACACTGTTAAACCATATGAACAAAAAGTATTTATGCTAATATCATGAGTGTGCACTTATCTACAAGCCAGTTTAATTGGAACTACTGGAAGATGTGTATATCTGAAAGTTAAAACAGAAGCATACGTATTAACCTAAATCATATAGTCTTTACATCACTAAACATTTGTTGGGCGCAGGCACTCAGCATACCATACCCCACCTGGGACTAAGGACCACGCCAGCTTCCGCAATGCGCTACGTCCCTCTTTAAATTAGCCAACCCGTGCGCACTTCGTGCTCACTCCGTACTCTGTGGCAACTCCTGATTGGCCACAGCTGGATATAGTAGCCAGAGCCTGCGTCCCATTCCAGCCCTGCTTCCTCGTGGCAGCCTGTGATTGTTCACGGCCAAATATATAAACCAGAGCCCGAGTAAATAAAGCAGCAGTTAACTGTCGCCCACAAGAGCGTCTCCTGTCTCATTGGGGGGCTGCGCCAGTCAAACATTAAGGTTTTTATTTCTATTTATGTAAGCCTTGAGCCTACCAGATTTTATCCTGTAATGTTTTCAGTGAGTTGGCTGATGCTTGAATATCTGTATAACCCTTTTTTGTTCCCTAGTGGAGGACCTTAACAAAGCTAGCCATCTGCAAAGGCAACACTTAAACATAAAGATGAAATTAATATGCCCTGAGAAACAATTTACTGAAGCATCTGTAGGTATTTTAACCAATTATTAAAAACAGATTAACTAGCAGTCAAAATATAGAAAACACATAAAGCAATTACATCAAATCAATGTGCCCTTTTAGATGTATTGGCCATGTTAAATTATAATAATCTTTTTCTTAGCTTATAACCAAAGATTATTTAGAATTTTCCCTAGAGACCTCACTTAGCTCTCATTCTTAATGTAAATCGTAACTGTTTTTCTTTAATACTATTAAATTGATTTGAGTACAGTAATCCCCGACTTACCAACATTCGAGTTGCGAATTTTCACAGATACATAGGACCTCACATTTGGAACATTAGTAGAAGTGAACAAATTGTGAAAGTAGCTCATATATCTGCTGGACATTATTGCAGCTGTGTTGCTGTGTCTTACTGGACAGTGCGATTGTGTACAGTAGTACAGTGCCTAATCACAACCCAGGGTGTCCAGAAGCAAGAGGAAATGCAGTGGTGATGTGAATGGGATGGCTGGGGAACACAAAACAATGTGCAAAGTGCGTTTGTGTCAAAGGTGTGGGAGACTCATTTTGTCTGATTTAGGTTTGAATCTAACTTGTGAACGTTCTCCCAGAACTCAACTTGTAAATCATGGATTAACTGTAGTTTTGTTGTTGTTGTGAGTTAACACTACAGACTTACTACGAACAAGAGTCAGAAGAGGGAGACAAAGAAGAGCTGTAGATTGCTATATGGATTTTTATTTTCCCATTATGAAATCAAGTCTAAGCCTTGCATTTTTACTCATACATTTGGTGAAAGATCAACTCTTTAAAATCCTCCATTTTAAATAGGCCCCAAATTTGTGAAATATAACTTAAAGGTGACATTTTAAGAACAGATATTTAGTTGCTTATAATTTTTTAGATATATTACATGCCTTTAAATTTCCCCTTGTGAACTTTCAGAAAAAAATAGAGATAAAGGAAAAGAAAGAGGGACAGACAGAGATAACAGAGAGAGTGAACACAGTATTATTAAGTCCCTGAAGTCAGAATGTATCAGAACTCACCTCATCCTAACTGAACTCAGGCCACAGCCTGCCTTGATTTTTGGCATAAGTAGGCTACAATTCCGTAACATTCTCACAGAAGTCTTTCCGGAGGTAAGACAACATTTGCCAGTTTCATTGTGTCAACAGATCCAAAAAACCTGAAAATAAATTTCTACACAAAAATGAGGCTTTACTCAAAAATCCATTCCAAAGGCTTTCTGTACAGGGATCTGTGACATATGCAAAGAATTCTCATGAGATTTCAAATGTCTGGCAATGTCATTTAGTAGCTACAAATCACATGCACTTTAAATAGAGAGACAGGGCTGGGGATTTAGCTTAGCAGCATAAGCACCTGTCTGGCAAGCTCAAGGTTGTGAGTTTAATCCCGGTTACCAAAAATAAATAAATGAATAAATAGATAAGTGGAGAGAGAGAGAGAGAGAGAGAGAGAGAGAGAGAGAGAGAGAGAGAGAGATTTGAGAGAGAGAGGCAGGGAAGGAGAGAAACAGAGAGACAGAGGGGATTTACAAAGCAATTTAATTTTTATCTAAAATGTTTAGGACACAGAAATGTTTGTGATCTAAGGAGGTGATTTCCCTGGACATCTTCCTAAAGGACATTCCTCTCCACAGTGTCTCAGGACTAGGTTTCCCATGATGGTTGTGTGAGACTCTTTGCTCAAGACATTGCAGAGGTCTCCTTGGTGGGCAAATTGTAATTCTGTCGACCCAGAAATGGGGCAGGTTGACCTGAGTGCGTACCTAAGGAAACTGCTACACATCTCGAAGGGTATTTCTGGACATCTCTTACTGTTTCTGGTTAGAGATGCTGGTGTTCCTGTCTCATTTTTCCAGGAACTTGGGAGCCTCTACCTGCTGAAAAGGTAAAGAAAGGCAAATAAACCTCAAAGGCTGCAGAAGTTTGTGGAAAGAAAAAACAAAAAATGAACTTTTTTTTTTTAAATTTTAAAAAAGATATCGGCTGTTTCAGAGGGAAAGAAGAGGGCCAGGGAGAGTAGAAAGGAGAAACTACGAGCCTCTGGTCTTTGGCCATAAGAGCAAATGTCACTGGACAGGGTCTGAGGAGGCTGTGATAAGCAACCTAACCCCTGTGACCTCCTAGAATATGATTACAGGTTGGATCACACCTATCACAGAAAAGGAATTCTTAGGATCGCCAGTAAAATGTTTGGAAAGGTTGGTTTAGACAGAAATTATAGTATACGCTTAAAGATATTGAGAACAGGCCCTCTAGAGTGAGAGAGGCGCCTCATTTCCTGAAAGGGAGGACATTTGTCTTCTCTGGATGGGGAGGGATTCCTGAAACAAAGTTAGCACCCATAGAAAGGTAGGAGTCCCTTTCAAGGGAAGGGCCCAGTTTTTTATTTGTTTGTTTTGTTTTTGTTATTAGAAAAGTTTTTAGATAGGTAAATATTCCTTGTATTTTCTCAACCTGTTCCTTTATTTTAGGATCATGTTCCTGCTCTTTGCTTTTTCAGTGACACCCCTTTGTGGACTTAAGGATTCCTGAGGAATTTTGGGTGTGGCAGGTCTAGAAAAGAAGGGGCCTAAATTTAGCTTAGGGAATATTGATATGAATCCCTGTGGGTGACTTCGACAGTGCTGGAAATTGAAGTCTTCTAAAGAGTACAATTTTCAGTTCTGATGTCCTTGTCTCTTTTCTACCTTTTATTCTTTCTGTCCCTTTTATTCTTTCTGTCCTGTACCATCATCACAAAGTGCCTTCAGGCACCCTCCTTTTATTTCTAATACATGCATAATAAGTTTGAAATTAGTGAAATCATACCTACATCAATAATTTAAAGCAAGAAATTGTATATTATTCATAGTGAATGTTCTGCAGTCTTACAAATATTTTTAATGTTTCATGTACAGAAAGTTATATAAAAACCATGTAGATAAATGCTAAATATGAAAATAGGAAGGAGATTTTACACATTGACATGTGTAAAATGTTTTTGTGAATACATTTGTTGGTGTCTGTTTCAGAGTTTAAACTAAAAATCTACAAAAATTCTGAGGCATTCTAAATGTATTTCTCAGTCCCGAGTGGCTTCAGTTCACTAAATTATTCAGTGTTCTACATAAATGTGTCAAATGTATTCACAGGGCATAAATGAAGAGATCTAGTGCTTGATAACCACAACTGTCTTTCTAATAATGAATAAGATTTTATAAAGACATTGAAAACAGGATAGCAAGTAGCTCTTAAAAACTCTTCACTGCAGAATTGTACTACCCCACATTTATATATAAAAGGGATTTATAAGAATGTGATTATAAGCTGAATAAAATATGAGTTTAAATAGACATTTATCGGACTGAAGAGGTGAGTGGTAAATTCAGTCCGTTAAATCTGCTAAAGATCCTTGGATAGCTATGAGGTCTCGTATTCCCCTCTTCTTTGTGTGATTGTCATTTCCTGACACGCGATATGTATCGTTTGGCACATTATCTATGTGTTACACGTTTTGGCTCCTCTGCTTTCAAAGATCATCTGTCCTGCTACATTTGGCAGAGGATATGGTTCCTCACATTTGTCTTCGACGCCTGGTTCTTTGCTGGGACTTTACACTGTTGTTCTGTGTGTCCTACACTTAGTGTTCTCTTCCTGCTCCTTTCTCTTCATTTCTAGCTGATGCTTTCTTTTTTTCAGAATGAATCTTTGGAGTTGGTGTTGTTCCAGCACCATCTCACGTCAGCATTGCTGAGATACAAAAATGGATTCCTAAACTCAGCGCTGCTCTCATGAATCCAACAACATGGTGTTCATAGCTAAGAACCTGTATTGTCAGTGAGGGCCCTGAATATTCACATTAAAGAGAATTTTTCAGAGCTCGTCAATGGTGATGAGGTACAATATCTGCTGTATTATTTATATTTTTTTAAAAAATCTTTAATTTGACTTTTGGGCATCATTGCCTTGATATTATCTGGTTATCCATATCAGATACATGATCCCCGTTACTGCTAGTTTGAGTTGTGTTTAGTTTCCGTTGATTGAAAAGAATGCGTTAGTTGAGGTAAGAAATCCACAATGCAGCATGATAACAATTCCTCCACATGTTTAGATCTCCTGCCTGGTGCCAGGGCTGGTTTTTTCACTTGGCCTCTCTAGTAGACACGGGGGACGCACTGGCTGGATTCTCCTCGAGAACAGTCTTGCTGCTGGCTGTGAGAGATGTTCTAGCTAGCAGGTCCTTCAGGGCCTGCTCAGCTGCAGTGGGCAGCCTTGCTCTACCCTTATTCTTGCAGTACCTGGTGAGTGAGTGGAAAAGGCACTGCCATTAGTTAGAAGTGGTCAGATAGCATCACAGTTTGACTTCTTCCCCTTCCTAATCCTGCATCTAATTCCTTTTTCCCACAGGCGTTGTGTTGATTATTCCTAAACTTTGCTTTAGCATCTCCTTGCAGAGAACCCATCCTACAGATGCCCCAGATTGCATAGTGTTGTGTAGGCTGTTTTGTCCATACTCTTCATAATTCTGAACATTAACTACGTATGAAGTTTTGCTCTTTAAAAATTCAAGCTAAGGGGCTCAGGATTTAGCTCAGCAGCATAAGCACCTGCTTTGCAAGGGCGTGGTAGTGAGTTCGATCCCTGGTACTGATAAAAAAAAAAAAGCTAATTATAATTTTTAAAATCTTCTTCCCATACATGATATCTTCTCAAGAGTGCATTTTTTTCACCAGGAATGTGGTTATTACAATGGTTTTTTGGGTCTCATAAGGACCTGTTATTTTCACCAGAGCGCATGAACATGTGTTAGAAAAATGTGTCCCTCCTTGAGAGAAATGCTGACTTTTAAACTCACTGCTAAGCCCATACATAGAATTCTTGTCTTGAAAGAATAAAGAGTTTCTTTCAATATCCCCAGGAAAATTAACCACTGAAACCATTCATAGACATTCTCAACATTATCTTCAGTAATGGTATGAAATGGCTTTCTGTTGAGAAATACTGAATCCTTTGAGTTGTTTTATCTTTCCGCCACACTGCATCAATATCAGCAGCCACGTTTTTGTTATTCATTTTTTCTCCTTTTGGGATTAGCTAGTGGTCCTTTCTACTTAACCTTTTTGAATGCTATCAGGAATGTGTTCAAATAATTTATTATTACAAGCATATGGCTGTGAACCTGGCCCTTGGATTGAAAAATGAAGTAATTAATGAAATAAAAGGCTTTGTTTTTAACTGAACCATGAAAGAAAACAAGTTAATGAGTATTCAAATCTTAGACCAATAGGTTAAGTATGTGTTCACCTGGGCAAAAGACTTCAGCCTTTGACGTTGCAGTGTGGAGATACCAATAAAATGAGACTTGGCAAAACACTGCTAGTTGTATCTAGATGTGACTTTAAGGTAATCTCTACACTGGACACTTGGGAGTTGATAATGGTACTTCCACATTTACATCACCTAAGTCCCAGTGGCCTACATCACCCCTTCATTAACTAAACAGTTATGTTTACTGAGAGATTCTTTTTTATCTAGACTGTGTAGAATGAAAAAGGCAAAAAGTGAGCTGAGGAAAAATGTTACAAAGGAAAAAATCAACATGGAAGCACCTTTCTAGGTAAGTTTCAGAAAACGAAAGAAGGTGCTAGTCCTATGCTTTTTTCTATCAATTTTTTTTTTTTTTTACTAAATTCTGCAACTTCTTTTAGATTTGGAATCCCCCACCCTCTTTAATTTTCTGTTTAGAAATCCTTACCAAATTTTGCAGTTTTGCCAGGGAACAGGAAAGGATGAGGAAAAGAAATGATTCAGACATCCTGTTGAAGTCTATTTGGGTAGCAGAGCCTGTGGGATCCCATATTGTTTACCAGCTGCTCCTAAGCTCTCTGCTGAACCTGGACTCATTTTACAGCTAGAGTTGAATTAACAATACAGACTGCATGCCTGCCAGAGGCTATTGAAGAATGTGGAGGAGATAGCAACATAATCATGCTGAAAACAGAATTTGAAGATCACCTTGTCCTTCTAGCATCAGGTACTCAGCAAAACAAGATGACTGATTTATCTTCGCATCTCATGCCATTATTAAATAAGTAAAGGCAAGAACACAAGCACAGGATTGCACAACAGTGTCATTGGTATGAGTCATAGTGCCTGCAATTTAGCAGTCACATTGTCTAGCTCAGACAGGTGTCAGGGTCTGGCAGATGGCAGTGAGGATTTCATTGCAAGATTCACAATCTCTTGAAAATTGTTTGCCTTGTTTTTCTTTCTTTAAAATCGTGTGCTTATGTGTGTACTATAACATATTCATGTAGCATAATTTGTGCTCTTATACTTTGAGAATAAATTGTAACCACAAATAGACTCAGGGTTGTATTAACTCCCTTTTATTTTTTTTTCCTGTTAGTTCTAATTCAATGTTCAGTCAACAAATATTTTTGAGCAACTGCTTTGTGATAGGTACTAGTCTAGACTCTTGGGGCATACTAACATAACCCTTCATTATTATGTAATATATATATATATATATATATATATATATATATATATATATGTCATCCATTACTTAAAGTAATGTATTTTATTTAAATATACTTTGTCTTCTTTTAATATTGCTATATAACCCTTCTTAACTGCCATTATTGGATATGTTTTCTTCTTATAACTTTAATTTCAACCTCACTAAAGATCTTGTATTTAAGCATGAGTCTCATAAGCATATCAGGCCTTTTTTAAATAGAATTTAAAAAAGTTTTACCTTGTAAAAGAAGTTTCACCCACCTACATTTTTGATACTAAATATTTGAATATTTTCCATTATTTATGTTTTCTCCTTTATTAAAGTTTCTTTTTGTATAATTTTAATTTCTTGTCTGAGCTGATTTTATTAGGTGATGGGATCTGAAGTGCTCACCCAGATTCATGTTTATAAACCTAATCCCAGGGCAGCAGTTTTATGAGACGCAGCCTTTGTGAAGGTGTTTAGTTCATAAGGCATCAGTCCTTGTCATTGAGTTATGTCACAGCAAAAGCGACTTGCAAAGGTGAATTTGTACTTTCTTGCCCTTTCTGTCCTTTACTATGTGAAGACACAGCAAGAAAGCCATCCCGGATTCTGATACCCGATCTTTTTATTTCATTTAAGATGATAGTCTTAACAACAATGATTTGATACTTAGCAAGCATTTGTTATAGCGTACAAATGAGTGTACTGACCTTTCTCAAATGCAAAGACCTTGGGCTTTTTTTCAGTCATTACCTCCCTCATCCTCCATGTCTGTCTTTTGAATTTAAGCCCTTAGACTCAATCACTACTTTCCGTATTTTTATTCAATGAATTTGCTAAATGCCTTATTCTACACTATTCTATTTTATACTTTTTTTCACCTTGTACCCCACTCATTTTTCTGAATTAAATTCTTTTCTGAAGTTCTTTTATTATTAATACTGTTTCAGTGAAAGCTGTGAGTGGCAGTGCCTTTGACTGAAAATATCTATTTTAACCTCACTCTTGATTAAAAGCCCAAATGTGGATATAATTCTAGGTTGACAGATATTTTCTCACAATACATGAAATGTACTCTTCCACTGTCTTGTGTTCTCTATTGGGGTTGATTCCAAGATTGGATTGCTGTCAATCTAGCTGTCATTATTTTTCAAGAACTCTAAGGAATTTTGTGTTTTATGTTAGTAAGTTTAAAGTTTTTGAAAATTAAGTCAGTTAAATGTAGGGTCTTTTAAAATTTATTTTATGATGGGTTTTTTCTTTATTTCATACTATCTCCTATATATGGAGAGAGAGAAGGTGAGAGAGAGAGAGAGAGAGAGAGAGAGAGAGAGAGAGAAAGAAACAAAGAGATTTCTAATATTTTTACAGCTTCTTAAGATTTTGAAATCACAATGACTAGCATATCTGTTTCACTATTTCACCATTTTCCCTAAAAGACGCATAATACTAATTGTATTCTTTTTTAATTTAATGGTGTTACATGTGTATGTCTTTTCAAATTCTGTGGAGTTGCTTGCTTATAGGTCTCTTTTACGTTTTGACACAGAATTTTCTTTCACCACACTTTTTCCTGAATGGAAACACTGAAAGTATTCCACAGTTAAGGCAATCTTAGCAAGTTTTTCAGTGACCCATGCAACCACCCTCTGTCTACCACTGTTTCTTGTGCATGATTTGCTTATAAAAGAAAGGCTGTATCAAACAACTTACTGTGGGCAAGGGGAGGCATTCATTCATGCATTATTGCTCAGCTATACTAAATGTACAATAGCAGCTATATTTTTGCAGTGACTTTACTTTTGCTTTTACTTTAAGTGGAAAATATTGAAAACCACTTAGGTGTAATAGTGATAAAATTTAAAACATTTTTTTCAGGAAATACTATGTTTGTTTTGTAAGGAGTAAAAGTCCCTAATTACTAAATGCCTAAAACTAAGTCATTTGGGGACAGGGAGGAGTAAAAAGGAAAAAGTAAATAAGAAATATAAATACCTTCAAGCATAGCAAGGTTGATTTTTATATATGATTTGGAATCAGTTATTTTGCTTTATACCTATTATAACACCATAGGTTCTAGAGTGCCTACAGTCAAAGTGTTTGAAATCTGAGTTCATCCTTCAACTCTTAGTGGCAATGTAATGCTGGACACATTATATGACTTATTTGAGTCCCAGCTTTTTTCATCTGGGCAAGTGACCATTCTCTAGGCCACAGGACTGTTTCAATGATTGAAAAAGGTCATGAGCATAATGAATCTGATACATCACTAGGTATACATACGCACACAATTTAAGGAGACATTTATGTTGAATCACATTTTGTAGAGGTTTCAATCTATTGTGCTTTGATGGCCAATCTCCATCGTCCACAGGCATACTAAATTGTCTTCCAGTATGGACTGATTTGCTTAGTTTACTTTTTCTACCTGAATTTAGAGCTGAGTTGTTTGGAGGCCAAGAGGAAAGAGGAGCTCTGTCACTTGCATCCTCTTGCTTTTTTTTTTCCTCATTGTAGAGCATGAATGCTCCACCAAATGTGAATAAACAACAATATACATCTATTCAAAGAATGTGAACTTGAAGAATCAGTTCCAGGACACGTTCAAAGTGTTTTGTGTAGTTTATTTTTCAGCTTATTTCTCAGCCTATTTATCCTGAGCTAAAAAGGAGAATGAGTTTAGGAAGGAACATCTGAGACCTCCTGAACCATAAAAATGTTACTGACAACAAAACTATTGTGAGGTTTCTGCCTCTCATAACTTCTTTTTTTTTAAATTTTTTTTTAATTTTTATTTTAAAGGGAGTAAAATTAAACACAATGAAACAACAAAATAGGACAGAAGAAAGCAATGTAAGAGATATAAATTTCAAAGCTAGACAATCTGAGATCCTCACTGTCTATCATATTGTCTCTTGTTTTCTTCCAAATAGTTGTCTGTATCTTCACATACAGAGAATTCATACAAAACAACATAGAATAAAACTGATCTGAACAGAATGAGGAAGGCATTTTAGGTCTTTAAAACCAGACAATAGGGAAGTCACTAATGGCTGTCATAGAGTCTCTCATTCTCTTCAAAATAGCTGTCCATACTTTCATGTATATTGAATTTCAACAAAACAAAACAGGCATGGGGGGAGGGATTGCTTGGTTTCCCAGCGCTCCAAGTCCCAGCATGGCGTGGGTCCCGGTAAATACCGTGGCTCCTGTCCTAAGCCACCATAGTCTGCCATGCTCACAGCCACTCACTGGGCGTGGAGGGGGTGCTTCAAGCTGTTTCTTTCTAATGAATTGACCATTTCACTGCCCAAGTTCTGAAATGGCCAACATACCATAGAAAGACATTTCTTTAGGCTCCTGCTTGAAACCAACAGAGTCAGGAAGCTGCCTTCCTTGATTTAGGGCCAACATAACTTTCTTTAGATTAATTTGAACAAAGGCCTAAACCACTGTCTTATTCTGGTTTACTGAACTCAAAGCTCTACTTTGTTCTTTCCTATACTCCTCTCTCTCCCCTCCACTCAAGTTAAAAATTTTCAAAGTAATGCTTCCAGAAAATTATATTGGGAAATCCCAAAGCTTGGTAAAGAAAAAAGGAAGGAGTTTTGAAAAGAAAGCAAGGGATAGTAAGTGAAGAAAGTCCAATCCACTTTCATTTCCTTGGATCAAGCTGTCAGGAGGGTATCTCCACTTTTAAGAAGAGAAAATAGAGGCAGAAAATGTTTGTTAAACATTTTGCGGCTTCTGCTTGTATGATTAGTTATCACTTAGCTTGCTGCAGTTTTGTAAATCTGAATGACTCTTATGGAGAATTACCAGTTTGTAAAACAAGGTAAAATGCTCTCAAAACACTTTAAAAAATCTTTTTTATGCTTTTATAAGTAAGTTAATAGCTACAATTTTACACTATTTTATTTGTTCAGCTGTTAACCCATAATATTTTCCAAATAAAAATGAATAATTCAATACAAGTTTTGTATTGGAAACAGTCCAGGATTTAGAAACTCCATTAAAAAAAAAAAAATTGAAAGTTTGCACTAAATTTCCTTTATACTAACCCTGCAAATATCAAGAGCTGACCCTTAGTATGTAACACCATCAGAATTGTTTCTTCATAAATGTTAATGTAAATAAGATAAATATATTTTATATTTGTATTTTTACAAAATGAAAGAAAGCAGTAGATACCTAAATAAGATAAATCATGGGATAATGCAAATTAGCTTGTCTGTTCTTCAAGAATAGGAAATGAAATGATGCAAATTGCACGAGATAATTAGAACTGTATGTGACAGATGTCTGGAAAAGGAAAAGAGGCAAAGCATGAGGAGGACGAGGAGGAGGAGGGTTATGTCTTAAAACAGAGACTGGAGGACAAAGGAACCAGTGAAAGAAATGGTAACCAATGCCTGCTGCATAAGAGGGAGGATTAAAAACTACTGTTGACCCTGGATCTGCTTGTAAAAGAAGCCTACTACAGCACTTGGATAAAGCATCATTTTCTGGGAAGGGAGCTAGTAATATTCTCTTTTGAGTTTTGTGAAGAAGACTTAAATATTTACTCAAAATATTTTTTTTTCTTTTACAATCACTTCCATCATGGTTTCTAGATAAAATGCAAGATGCATACAGAATCTGCTAAAGAAATGTTTACACACTTCAACAGTTTGACCTAAAAAATGTTTGGAATCTTACTCCTATCACTTTGAATACCACTTGTAATTGTACAAAGCAAAGGTAGCATGTATTAATCTTATGATGTCTCAATAAACTTAGTATTAAACCATTTATAGAAGTTGGGCCAGGGATTTAGCTCAGTGGCTCAAGCACTTACTTGCCTGGTAAGCACAAGGTCGTGAGTTTGATCCCTTAGTACAAAACAAAGAGAGAGAGACAGAGACAGAACTTCTTTTCTCTAATGTATTTTGATGGTCTCTCTCTACCTCTCTCTCTCTCTGTCTCTCTCTCTGTGTCTCTCTCTGTCTCTCTGTCTCTCTGTCTCTCTGTCTCTCTCTGTCTCTCTCTCTCCCCCCCCATTGGCATAATTATACTATAATATTTTTGTTTTGTCTCTGTCTCTGTCTCTCTACATTGGCATAATTATACCAAAGTATCTTTGTTTCTATTTTAGATTGAACACTATATATATATATATATATATATATATATATATATATATATTTTAACCCTGTTTGAAACTAGCCCATCTGCAGTATACCAGACTATAAGGCGTTGGGGCCAGCTTCAGCATTCCTCCTTTCCCTCCTTTAACGACCACCAAGACCAGTGTTTAGATCCGATGGGAAAGGGAACTGGAGGGTGAACACTATATTTTTGATCAATATGTAATCTTATTGATTGTGTGTCTCTGAAAGCCTGGCAAGACTTTGCATATGGAAATTATGAACATTGGTATGAGATATTAGAAAAAAAGACCAAGCACAAAAATGATGTTTTCAATTGCCTTTACTCTAATATACAGTATTCATATATCATGAATTAAATCTGAAAGATGGATAAGTCTGAGAACCTCATCATGGTCAGAATGTGGTAGCAAAGAATCAGTAGTGGAAGATTCCATATCACTGATTTAAATTACATAATAGGTAATGTCTTTCGTAATGTGTTACTGATTTTTATTCTAGTGATTGAAAACAATTTTAAATCCTTTTATAGGTCAGTTCCTTTAATCTCATTTCACTACAGCATCTGAAATCCCTGAAGGTTTCACTTTTTTCAGTACTTTTTTGGAAACATAATCCTTAGAACTGATTGTAGATTATTAATTAGATCAACCAGTACACAGGATCTTTATGTTTATTCTGATATGGATATGGACAAATTAGCACATTAATAAAGACATCACACTGTTTATTGTTGCTGGGACAGAGGCATTCCCATTTTAGATAGTTTTTATTTGACCAGAACTGTATTGTACACTGTGTAAAATCTGGCAACTGCAGTTATTGCCTGAGGGATGCTTTGCTCAAAATGGAACGGCAGATGGTACATCATGATGTATTATTAAAATCTAAAATAGTTTGCATTACCTTTATCACCATTACCACCACCATCATTGTATTATGAACTTATCTGCAATTGTCTGATCAGGAGCCATTGCTTGCAATGATTTCTCACCTAATCCTATGGGTCTCCATGCCACTGACCTTTCCAAGGTCGCTCTGAGCGCTCTTTCTCCTGCTGATTCTTTTTCATCCCCTCAGACCTCCAGGATCACTCCCTACATCGGTCATGGTGTATTAAAGCTGACAAATTCTGTGTTGGTTTAGTATTATTTTGAGGAAGAAAACATTGATGTTCAGGATTTTTTGATGAGTGGCATCAAAATCAGACAATGATGTACAATTTTTTAAAATTCTGCTTTTCTAATCTTCTGTGCTCTTTCATGCAGTCCTACACTCACTTAGATTTACATTTTAAACTTACAAACCTGGAAAAGAAAGGCACCTGACTTTATATTATCTGTTATACATATTTCTCTGACTAACCAGATTTAACATTTTTACAATGCACATACATTTGACATTCTTTTGTATCTCTCTAAGGTGTAAAGCCAGTTTCCAGAACAGGAAAAGAAACACATTTCTTTATAGTTAATCTTATTGGATGTTTGATGTGACAGTTTAGTGGATTTTTAAGCCATTGGAAAGACTGGCATTTTCAATTAGATACATTTGTATCATCTTTATACTGTGACGCTGTACATAGTTGATATTGTTGTTAATAATGAGCTAATGGGCATAAATATGTCATTATTCTGTGATAAAATCTACTTTAGACTCCTAATATAATCACATATAAAATTGTTTAAGTATATGTAAACTGAGAGATAAATGAAATAATATAGAATTTTAACTTAATCATGTGTTTCTCCAATGTCGAATTATTTATAAATCAATGTTTATTAAATAATCAAATTGAACTTACATTAGTTGTATCTTACATCCATCCCTCTTTTCCAGAAGTTCACTTATGATACTGAAAAAAATGTGTTATTCTAAAATTTAAGGTTTTCATAATTGTTGGATGGATACTAAATATACTCAATTTGGCATTCTCTAAGGCAAGAAGGGACATATATTTATTTTTCAAAAGCTATTCCAATTTAAAATTATTTTGATAGATACTCAAATTAAGTCTAGAAAAAACAGGAGGACTTTTCAGTTAGTAACTTGAAAAATATCTAATCCTCAGGGATTGGAATAAATCAAGAGATGATGCTGTATTTTAAAATAGCTATTGGCTTGTTTGAGAAAATGTGTATTTTTTTTCCTCATAGCAAAGCCAAGCAATATCATTATGAAATATAAACCTTTGCTTCAAATGATAATCGATGATGTGTTAACCTTGTTTTTCTTAGTAGGTAGTAGGATCAGTTTTAGTGCCTTCTGTGAAGTTATGCTTTTTTTTTTTTTTTTTTTTTTTTTTTGTCTTTTTCTTTTTTATCGGTACCAGGGATCGAACTCACGACTGCCTGCTTGCAAGGCAGGTGCTTATGCCATTGAGCTAAATCCCCAGCCCCTGTGAAGTTATTCTTAATGCAATTCAAAGACAATTACGTAGTACAACCCCCTATGTCTCCCTTTACTGCAAAGACATCCTGGCATGTTCTCACATTCCCACTACAACACGTAAGCAGCGTTTAAATTAAGAGCATAACCCAGTGAAGGGATAAAAGTGCTGAATGAATCTATTGACTCTGCCACTTCAGATTCTGCCTCAAAGAGAATTATAAGTGGACCTGTATAATCAGTAAACTGGAATATAAGGATTTTTATATTGGTGCTGAAGGTTTTGTTGTTGTTATTTTCTTTTTCTGAGACTGGGTCATCTATCTCAGTTGATCACAAATGACAGCAGCTCCCTTTGAAAGATAGTTTTTAATATAGAAAGCCTACATTGTATACTGCTTTACACTGCATGTCGTCATGTGGCAATTTTTAAATCAATTTTGCATTTAAGAAAACTGAAGTAATTTTCTCAGAAATTAAGCAGATCTATCTCTGCTTTATTAAAATCCTAGCATCAGCATCTTATCTTGTATTACACAGTGGAGAAACTTTTTTTGTCAATAAATATATGATGTTCCTTGCAAAGAAATTGCATGAATAACATATGACATCAGTGTGAAGAATCTAGTCCCAGAAATAAATGAGATGTCTTTGACATTATTTATGAATGATTAGATAGGAACCAGTGAGTTACAAATAATCCTAAAAAAGGATAAGTTTATTTACTTAAGCTCATTCAGAGTGAAGTGTAAATGACCCAAGTCAGACCTTGTTTATTGCAGAAATGTTGGAGTTAGTTCAAAAATTATTTCAGTGAGTGCCGATTCTGTTAAGAGACTATGAAAATCCTAGAAGCACGGAGACAAACAAGACACCAGGCTCTGTCCTCATGGAGGTCAGAACTTAAGGTTAAAAAAAAAAAAAAAATGACAGATAAGCAGACCAAAACCTTACAGATAGGATGTTCTGACTGGTAAACACACCGTGTCAACAAAGCACACACCAGGGCTGTAACTGACCGGGGCGCTGAAAAGAGCACAGAGGTTTCCCTGATCTGTCTCAGGCTTAGAGCCAGTGACTCAGACTTAGTCAGGAAATAGAAATACTGTGCGTTTTGGGTGCCTGAGGAAGGTGGAATTTGGGAGAAGAATAGTAAGGTGTAAGAGCATATTTCAATGTAACTTTGCAGAAGTCAAACAATCAGAGAATAGTGGCTCCCTGGGGATTTGAGCCTTGTCTTTCTTCTTTTCCTGCATCTCAAAAAATAGCTGGCACATCATAGCAATGGATAAATACCTAATAAATAAAATAATGAGATATTTCTGAGGCCAGATGCACATAGACAAAGGCAGAATGTTACGACAGTTTAAGGAGCCTTGGATAAGCAATGAGTGACCTAGAATCTGACCTTAATACTACCAGTTAGTTAACTGGTAGGTGTAGCTAGGGATCCAAGTTTGTTCACTTGCACAGTGAAAGGATTGGGCATTCCAATCTCCCAGGCCTTTTAATAAATCTAATGTACAAAATGATACCATTGCTGTTACAAAAAGCCCTATGCTCCTAGTCATTTCTAAGTTGTTTCTTATTGATTTAGAGTGAAGTTTTTCACAGACATATGAACTTTAATATAAGAATAAGATATTTAATGCACAAAAGATGTTTGTGATTCTCATTACATTGTGGAACCTAGTTTTGATTACTCACACATAAGCTGTTTAAATTTTTAAGAAAATTACTATAACTTTTAATATATTCTTCATGTATAAAGTAAAATAACATCCAAAAAATGTATTGCATTTTAAAACAGCAAAGATACTTAATTGGAATGGTCACGAGGTCACATCATGTCCCGTCAAGTCTGCCATTCAGCAGATGAAGTCACATGAACATTTAGGGCTGTCTGTACCTGATGGTGTGATGCCATGTGGCCAAAGGGTCTCCTCTTAGAAACACCATGTCCTTTGTCTTTATTGTGTTAATATTCTAGGATGACCCTTGAATTCATTGAGATTTGTCCAGAATGTCAATTTCAATAAAAGTGAATCCAGAAAGCCTAAAGCATTTCTAAAATTTATTAGTGGAAAGGTGGAAACTATTCTCTGTGACTACATTGTAACCTTTTGCTCAAGTATAGCATTGGATGCAATGGAGAAACTTAATTGGAGCCTGGTCTTTGATCCTTTGTACAATAGTTGCTTTTTATTGATTGGTGCCACATGATTTTTTCTTAATAATGTGTCATGAATGTAATTTGGTGTATTAAGTAAGTTTCTCCAGAGTATGGTATGCTTTTGAATATTCAATTTCCAGTATTTTTTGCTTGAGTATTCTGTAACTCTCAATGAAACTCAGTTTTAGAAACTCAGTTTTAGAAAATCTCATCATCCCTAGAAGCAACACTGTTTTCATTAGCTTTGTCATCAAACTGATTTTGAGCTGATCACATAGGAAACTGAATGAAACTGAATGAAAGCGGTGTGAGAGAAAAGACTGAGGACAGAAGAAAAATAAATGAAAATAAACCTGAAATCAAAATTTCATAAAAAGTGAATAACTCATCTAATAAAGGTAGCCAATAAAACAAATATTTACAATATGCATTTATTTCATGTGAACGCAATTATATGAAACAGTTTGACAAACACATTCATGTAAATATGCCTAGTATGCTCAGAAGGCAAACAAATTTTTCATTTAAAATATATAAAAAGGAAAATATTTAGCAGATAGCTACAAGAACAAAATGAGCATGTAAATATTCTCAAGATATACCAAATGTTAGAAATAGACTCCTAATGACTTTCAGGAAGAAAAAACACATTTACCTTCATAGGACAGCAGTAGACTTCTATGATGGCACATCTGTGTCCTGCTGCAACAGATGACAGAATGAAAAATAATAATTTTTATCTATCCATCATCCATCCTAAACACAAGTCAAACTGCATTTAACACAACTATCCTGCCAAACACCATAGCTTAACAGTACAGTAGAGTATCAGTTTATCACTGTGACTGTACAGCTGACTAGCAACTTTAGCTTGCTGGGATTCCCAACACTGGGAAAGCACATCATACTGCATATCACTATCCTAAATTAAAGGAACAATTCAGTTTTTACTGACTGTCCTCCACACACTCAGACCCATGTAGACTGAATGCAAATTAGTTTCATACCATTGTAAAGTTTAGAAACAATAAATCCAACCATTATGAAACAGAGACCATCACGATTTGTGACTTACGACAAAAATACTCCTGGAAATAAACTTTGTTCCTACCTGCATATTCTGCTTCCAAAACGAACTCACAATGGATTATTAATATAAATAATACAACTATTTGACATTCAGCAAAGACAAATAGAAAATATTTAGGACCCAATACTTGGCAAAATGTTCTTAGACTTGAAATCACAAATATAATGCATTTTTCCGTGAAGGGAAATTGATAACTTCTGCACGTTAAAAGAATTTTGATTTACCACATCAAAATTAAAAACTACTGCTCTGTGAGAGTTCAGGTGTTGAAGACAAAAGATTGGTTGCAGACAAGTTACAATTTTCCCTTCTTAGGGAATTTTAGGTGTGGTGAAAGATGTGTAACGCAGGTAATATTTCTTTTTTTGCAGTTCTCTGATTCTTCAACTACATTTATGTGGCTCTAACTTTTGTAGCTTCCTGAGTTTACATAAACATGATTCATAAGTTTAGTGGTGGCAGCTATGTTACATGAAAAAGGAGTAATTTTTAAAATAGAATACAAAATGTTCCATAAGTGCTTCAACACCTTAGGTACTCTGTGTAGCTCTGTGTTTCCTATAAGGTGTTTTTTGACTGGTAATGATGTATCAGTGACACTAACTCTATTTCTCTGAAATACTTAATAAGGCGAAGACAAGAGAAAAGCATAAAAAGATGTTGGGGGATATTCCTTTAAAAGGCAAATGTTTACAAGCGTCACTAGTAGATGGAAAAAAGCAAGTACAATAAAATATATGCATGTAAGTGTAGAGAGTTCAAACCTCTGCTTCCCTATTAGAGTCTTGGCTATGCTTAATAATTAAACTGACATAAATAGATTTACAGGAGAAAAACATTAAAAAAAATTTAATATAGGTTCTGCAACACAGAGGAGATCTTATAAAGAAATGGAGAACCAAAGAAACAGTCAATCACTTGTAAACTGAAGAGAGCAAAATAGAGTGAACTGTGAAAAGCAGCTTAATTATGAAGGTAGCCTTTCAAAAGTTACTTTAATAAAGCCTGTTTCTACAGGATTCTCTCAGCTGTGACCACCCTTCAAAGACTGGTGAGAGGAGAGTCTTTCACAGGGGAGTTTTCAGTCTCATGTTCAGAAAGAGAAAGGAAATGTTAGCATACCCTTCATGTAGGTGTCATTTTCCAAGCGCACTTGACTCCAGTAAGCCTTACAGTAAAGTGTCATATTCCAGGGCATCATATGCTGTCACTCTTTGCAAGCGATGCATTAATTGCTGGTCTTGTCTGTATGAACAAAAGAGTCTGGTAACTAGTTTGGGAATCTAGGAAACTCACGATTTTTCTTCTTAGTTTAACAATCAGGAAACCAGAACTAATTCACTTTGTCTCTCAGATTCCTTTGTCCTATTTTACAAGCAAGGTGATAGCAGAGGGATGTCTCTGAGAGCCTGTCCCATTCTGACTCTGAGGCCCGCCGGCTGGCCACAGCGGAGAAATGACTGCTTCCTATACCGACCTGCACCCTGTTGGTTATGCCAGTGACTCACTGCTGAGGGTAATGCAGAGTGACACACAAATAAGATTCCGGAATCCAATTGGCTTTGCTTTTCTCATTTCCAGAGTGCAATGTTCTAACAAATTTAAAAGTTCTTCAATTTATAAATTCCACCCCTGAAGCAGAGTGAATCAAAGCACTTGTGGCATTCGAATCTCTGTGCTTTGGGAATGATTTATTATGTCTGAATTTCCATTGTGTTTCTAGTGGGGGAAATAGGCTGCCAGGCAAAGCAAACATTTCCAGTGTGAAAATGTGCAGCTAGCAGTCCTGAGCATGTGCTGAGAAGTTCTAAAATTGGTGAAAAATTATTACTGCTCAATTAAGGATCCCCAAATTTTTGAATATTCAGTATAGCCATGTGACTAATTTGTACTTCCTCCAATCTGGATGACTGCTTTCCAGATGTGCTTTAATTTCAGTACATTTACAAAATAATTAAAATGCAATTTTTTAAGGGTGTTGGCGATACGTGTTCATAAATGTCTCAGGTAGCACCATTTTCTGAGTTTTCCCAAATAGAATCTTCCTCCCCTCCAATCCTGATAACTCAACACTTAACAGGTACAGCAATTCTCATAAATAAACATAGAACTGATTGAAATTAGTCATTAAACAGCATTCAGAGGATGGTGCTTCAGCACTTATTTCCTAGATAGTCTGAAATGCTTTCAGTTAGAGGTGAGAGGAATCTCACGACTCTAAAAAGATGGTCTTTGAATTAGTATTATATTAAAGATCTGCCTCTCATAGGAGGGGCAGTGGTCGTGGCATGGATACAAAGAAAAAATTAGGAGATTTCACTTCTACTATTTAGGTCCATTTGTCTGTAGAAAAGACTTTTCCATCTGGTTAACTGAAGATGAATGAATGAAGAATCACAGGGTTCTTAGTTAATCAGCTTAATCACCTTGAAAAATTGAGGTAGTTATTCTGCCCACCAGGCATGAAGGGCCTAAGTGCTATTTGCCAAGTTGTTTCACTACCTTGATAATCAAGTTGTACACGGTGCCACGGATCCAGGCTGGCAATGTGTGCCCCGAAGATACTTACTTTACTTTGAAATTTTACCAGAAAAAATCATGTACTGATATTTCAGGAAGGAAAAAAATGACCTGGGGATAGATGTTACTGTTTTTAATATTGTCACATGTGTCCCAGAGTTTGGCCGAGAAAGAGTGTATCAATGTATCTCTTAATAGGGGCTCTGGATTTAACTGAGGGGACATTTAAACCTGAGATATTACTTCTTGAGATACAGTATTTCCAATACAGCACAGTGACAATAATGTCAATAATACAGCAACCATAACCACGAGTGTCAGATACTGTTTTCAGTGCAGTTTGCACATTACTTTTCTATCGTTCTCACTTTGTGTCTGTGTACCACTTTAGACTTAGAGAAGTAAATTACAGAATTTAACTTTTCTGCAGTCTAGGAAGAAACAAACGCAGGAGAGTCACATGAATGGGATCTACCAGAATCTCTGGGTCCACCCATGTCTCCATTGCTAGTGAAGACTGGAGCATACAAAAACAACATGTTATCCCTTCTCTTTTATCGTAAAAATCACCTGCTGGTTCTTAAGTCTATTTCTGTTCTCTTCCTTATGATGATAGAAAGTATCCTGAGTAATTTTTCAAATAATCCTATTTCAAACATTGAATTACAAGTAAATGTATCAACTTTGCTATACCTACACTAAAAATGTGTTGTATTCTTATGTTTGTGGGTTTTCTTAAGTGAGTAGTTAAACCATTTTCATATAAAATGGAACACGGATAATCTGTCAGAGAACAATGGCTGAATATAAAGTTACGATTCTTCACTTACAACCAACAAATAATAGGCAACTGACTGGTAAGGGCTCAGAAAATACACAAAATCAGTTACAGCCATCACCCAGACCCAGGACACCCAGATCCCTGCCCCAGGTACTTCTGTGGTCAAGGCAATCATGAAGAAACTCCAGAAAATACTATCTAAAAGTGACTTAGGTTGAGTGGAAATGGCATTTGCAAAGCACATACTTTTTCAACTTCTTCGTTTCCTCTTCGTTTCCAAATATTGATAAAGTAGGCTTTTTTAGGAGAATATACTCAGTAGACAATGTCCAGATCAAATTGCAAATAAATCAAAGGCTGAAAAAAACAAGACAGGTTGATAATCTCAGCTTGGCCACTACAGATGATCTTAGAGAGGTCACATAATCATTTAAACCTGATTTCTCAGCAGAAAATCAGAACGCTCACATAGACCCAAAATTACTAAATGATCAATAGCAATGACGTGTACATCCATGACTTGAAATAATGTACTCCATTATTATTTTTGATCATTACCATTGTGAAACATGGTTTCTGTCCTGGCCAGTATTTGAAAATCTCATTCATATATTTTAAAACTGGTATCCTATCCCAACAAGACAGATTTAGCCCATAAACAAGCATGGAAAGATGAATTATTATGAAAGACAGGCACTCAACCATCTTTTAACCACTGCAGTGTTGGACTAGGGTTTGGGAAATGTTCCAGGGCTCATACTGGATGCATACTGGTTACTTTTCATCTGAGAAAGAAAACATAATATAGGGGTGTCATGTGACCTCCACTCGGATAGTACCACTCCTGGAAACGGACAGTGGACAACCAAACCCTGCAACTCAGACCCTTCAGAATGGAAGAAGAAGCATTGAATGGAATTTTCAGTTGTGATGCGTCCAGGAAACTTCTCCCTTTGAAGTTTCATCAGGTAATCCATAGGAGTAATGGGTCTGAAGTTTACTGCCATATTGCAAGAAATGTGCTAACTCCAGAAGATGGACACTTCTCTGCCTCTTTGTTCTGTGAGATCCAGTTATAATTCCACAAACTTTCAAAGAAAGAAAGCACAAAACTACATCATGTGCTCCTCTAGCAAAAAAGGGAAGATTAGTGTAATGGTCCTATTTCTTTCCTTTTCCATTGATACATCTAAATAACACAGAATAGTGAAATTTGTTTTGTTATACTGGTACATGCATGTGAAATATTTTTTATTATTTTCACTATTATTACCCCTTCATCTTATTTTCCCTACCTCCCACTGCTAGAACTGTGCCTTCTAGTTTCCAACCATATTTCCTTTCTTCATTTGTTTACTTGCTTATTTAAATTTATTACTAGATTCCTTATATATAAAAAATGATACTTTCTGAGTCTAGGTTGTTTTACTTAACAAAATAAAATGGTCTCCAGTTCCATGCATTTTCTAAAAATAACACAGTTTCATTCTTCTGTTTGGCCAAATCATGATCTATTATGTATATGCCACATTTTCTTTATCCAGGGCATCTGGGCTGCTTCCACAGCTTAGCTATTGTCAACATATGTATGCATCGATCAGAATATAGTGATGCCTTTAATTCTCTCAGCAATGTACCAAGGAAGAGTAGAGCTGGGTCAAGTGGTATATCTGCTGGTTTCTGGGGACTCTCCATGTGGCTTTCCATAGTGGTTGCACTAAGTGACACATCTAGGAGCAGATGAGGATTCATTCTCCCTGGCATGCTTGCCAGACTCATTGGCTTTTTGTGCTCTTGATGACAGCCGTTCTAACTGGTACAAGATGGAATCTCAGAAGTATTTGATTTGTAATTCCCTAATGGCTAAAGGTATTGAACATTTCTGATAAATGTATTTTCCATCTTTACTTTTGCTTTTGAGAAATCTCTATTCAATTAATTTGCTATGGATTGTGCTAATTTTGTTTGGAGTCTAAGATTTCTGTAAGATTTTCTCTTCATTCTGCTGTTTATTTTTCTGTACAAAAGGGTTTTAATATGACCAAATCCTATTTATTGATTCTTCATATTATTTCTTGTTTTTTAAGGTCCTCTTCTGAAAGTCTTTGTCTATGCCTATGGCTTCAAGTATTCCCCTTATGTTTTCTTCCAATAAATTTAAAGCTCCCAGTCTTATATCTAGGCCTTCGAGTCATTTTGATTTGATTTAGTACAAAAGAAGAGATAAGGATCTAGTTTCAGTTTCCTTCTGTGAAAGGATACCAACTTTCTCCACACCATTTGTTAAAGAAACTATCTTTTGTCTACCATATATACTTGGCTTCCTTGTCAAAAATTTTCTGACTGAAAGTGCATGAGTTTGTTTCTATGCTTTCCATTCTAGTACACTAGTTTACTCCTGTTTGTGCCAGTACCACTTTGTTTTGATTACTGTAGCTCTGTAGTATAATTTGAAATCAGATATTGTGATGCCTCTTCTTGCTTAGGACCACTTAGGCTATTCTGAGTCTTTATGCTTTCATATGCATTTTAGGATGTGTTTCCAGTTCTGTGAAGAACACTGCTGATGTGGGTCACATTGATCCTGTAGTTCACTTTAGATAATATGGCTATTTTAGCAACATTAGTTCTGCCAGTCCATGAACAAGGGAGGGTTTTCCATTTTGTAGTGTTTTCTTTAATATTTCAGTTTTCCATAAGTTTCATTACAGACACCTCTTACCATCTTAGGTTATTTCACAAGTATTTTATTTTCACCTATTGTGAATTGAATTATTTTCCTGCTTTCTTTCTTGACAAGGCCATTTTGGCATATAGGGAAGCTATTGGGTTTTTTTTTTTTTTTTTTTGTATTCTGATTTTTGTATTTGTATTTTGATTTTTGTATTTTGATTCATGCCACTTTACTGAATTTCTTTATCAGATCTAAGAGCCTTCTGTAGAGTTTTCTATTTAAATGATCATGATGCCCTTAAATAGAGCTAATTTGACTTCTCCCTTTCCTATGTTTGTCACTTTTATTTCTTTAACTATTTGTCCTGGCTAAACATTTGAGTGTTACATTAAGCAGTAGTGGTGAGAATGAATGCCCTTGTCTCAATGATTTTAGAGGAACACTTTCAATGTTTTTCCTGATCATTATAATGTTGACATTGGTTTTATTATATTTTGGCTTTATCAAATTGAAGAAATATTTTTATTGCTAGAGTTATATTGAATTTGGTTGAAAATTTTATCTTCCTGTATCTTTTCGATGATCTGTTTAGCCTTAGTCATGCCTGTAAGGATTTCTAAATGACTTAATGACTCATCTGAAAATCCACTTATTCTCCACATTTGGGAAATTTTCTGCTATAATTTCAGCAAATAATATCTTATATCCCTCATCCTCCTTGAGAACACTGAATATTAGTTTGTTTTTCCCCTTGGAGTTGTGTTAAAGTATTTCCATAATCTTTTATTGTTTTTTTCTTTCCTATTTTTTTTTTTTTTAATGTTCTAGTACAACTACTTTGTCTTCCAGGCCTGATATTTTATCTTGTAATTCATCTTGCCTTCGGTTCATAGTCAAATGAGTTTTTTTGTTTTTTTTTTTGTTTGTTTGTTTATTTGTTTTTAATTTTCCTAAATGGTGATTTCATTTCCGGATTTCCTATTGTGCTCTTTTTTAGATCTCTATCTTTTACTGAACTGGTCTTGCGTAGCCTTTATTGTCTTCCTTAATTCATTTAGCTGTTTAGTTGCATTTAACTTCACTAATCATGTTAATAGTTGACTTATTCAGCTGCTTATTGATAACCTGTTTGAGTTTACTGGTCATTTTAATTCTCATTTTGTTTAAAATCTTTGTGTGGAATTTCATCCACTTTAACATCTGAGGAATCATTCTTTGGGGAATTGGGAATTTTTGCAGGCATTATATTGCCTTGTTTTCTCATAATTCTTATGTTTTTGTGTTGAAGTTTACAGATCATTTGAGTGGAGAATGTTTAGTAAATAGCTTTCTCTCTGTGATGTCCTAGGCTATGGATTTATCTCAGAGTAAAGGCACACAGGGAACCTATTCAAATTACTAGACTGGATCCTTAGCAGTGCTTTGTGAGAAGAAAGTAAAGGAGTAAATATCTTTATCTAAAGCACTAACTAGATACCATTTTAAACTTGTTTAAAGCATCTCTACTATTTCATTAACTCCATAAAAGAATTGGAATAGTTGTATTCCAAGAATAATGTAGGTGAGGCTTAGAAAAAAAAAGAAAGAAAAAGACTTTCATAGTAATATTTATAAACAAGTAAGGAGCGGAGACAGTAGGCTGTGATAATGAAAGCGATGAGAGAAGAGAAGGGAAGGGAAGGGAATATAAACCGATAGTGACAGAAGATTCATAAGGAGACTGAATCTAGTGAACTAACAAACACAAAGTTACGTACCTCTGGGACAATCTGTGGTGTGGAGGAAATGAGAAAACAAGAAACTAAGGGAATAAAAACAACAGCTAACACACACATATGTGAAAATAAAATCTTTTTTTTTTTTCAGTCTGGATTTTCCTTTTCTGCCTCTGGCCCCATTGGAAGAGCCATTTAGCATGGTCTGAGGAGGAGTTCTGGCTGTAGATGGAAGGCTGCCCACCAGGGCTAGGACTGTGGCATCCCCCAACTCAGATGCCTCTATACCTGCTAACAAGAGTAATAGAACGACCAGACTGTCTGCCAATGCCCTCACCCCTGTAGATCGGGGAAATTTTGGACCAGTCAGCAAACCTCTGTCAACTGCCACAGGCCTGACAGGCCAGTGTCTGCACTCTGTTGTGTGTACTCTGCCTCTGAGCCCAGCAGAAGAGGCTGGGTATACAGTCTGTGTTGAGATCAGAAGCACAAAACCCCACTCTTCTGATCACTTTTGTAGGCCACAATACTCAAACCGCCCCTGTGTCCTGTTTCCTGTCCTCTTCCTTTTCAAGGTTTCTCTGGTTCTCTACCTGATTGATTAATCTCTTTGCCATCTGTGTTTGATGCTGACCATCTGACCCACTGTGACTTTCCCCTGGGCTTTGCTCTCCCCTGAGCCAGAGGCTGCAGGTCCTCTCAAGCTTGTGATTCTAGTTTTTAGTGTGTCACAGTCATCACTGTCCTCAGCACAAGGTCACTTTTCGCACAGATGCCTTCCTCTGTGAGCTGAGTGATTATTGCATCTCACAAGACAGAAAATTTGGGAGTCTTTCTGTACTCCCTTCTACCTCAAGAGAGGGAGTTACTGCAGTGGACTTGCTGCCCCTGTCCTATGGCAATCCCTCTCCTGCTGCTATAGAGGTGGAGGGAGGGAGCACTGCTAAAGCCCTTCCTCAATCCCAACCTGTTTGAACACAGAGGGAAATGCTGGGGATTATTTGGACTCCATACTCCTTTCTTCTCAGGTTTTATCCTTGTCCAGTAGCAATATCTGTCCTGACAAACTGCTGAAGCTTTTCTTTTACAAATACACTTTTGTTCCTTGCTGGTATCCATTACCTCTGCTATTTACCTATCTTTTAAATGCCAGTGTTTGTGAGTTTTTTCTAGTTGCTACCTTGCTCAAGCTTCAATCGGCATTTTCCTGTGGTTCTCCTGTCTCCTCACAGAGCTGTGCACTTGTTGGACTGGCCTGACATCCCGAGGCTGCTTGTGAATGCTGGCTGCCTCTGATCTGCAGTCTTCCGGTCACCACAGCAGGCCTGATTCTTCATCCCTCTGTGTCTGCGCCCATGCCATTTCTCAGACTTTAAAAGAGAGATATTTTCCTGCTCTTTCACATTAGGGTTTACCATATGCCTTGCTGTTATCAATAGGACAACACCTATGATTAATGACAGAATTTGAAGCTTCAAATGAACTTGCACAAATGGCTTATGCTGCTTGTTCTTGCCATCACCATAACAAGCATATTTTTGTGTTTTAAATAAGACCGTGTATCACCCTCTACCATTTCTCCAAAATTCTTTTTTGATTACTTCTTCCAAAATATTTTTAACATTAGGAATGTCCTGACGGCTCTGTATTTAAGTACCTTGGTGATTAGGGCATCACTGTATGGTTTTTGTGGAGTTGAGTTTAGTCCACATATCCAGCAGTAGTTTCCCTTGAGACACAGGGCAGCTAAGCTTAGCTGTCAACATGGCAACTTGGTAGATGCACAGGGGTCAGTCATGTGCACTTCTAGGTGTGTGTGAGTTGGTCATGTGAGTGTGACCTTGGTGCCTAAATCTACTCTCTGTCCCCTTACACTGTCTGGCACTGGTGGCACTGGTGCTTCTCTGCCACCATGAACTAAATATCTTTTTTCCTCCATGCTCTTCTACCATGATGTTTCTGCCTTAGAGTCAGCTAATCACAAAATGAATCCATGAACCAAACTAAACCTGTGTTCCTTTAAATTGTGTGCGTTGGTATTGTGTCTCAGTGATGGAAAAGAGAATGTGCACATGTATTCTCGCATGCATGCAAGAGAATGTCTTTATTAGAGACAATTATTATTAATCATTAACTTGAAGAATATCCTTGCAGGAAAATGTATCAGGCAGCAATTGAAAATGCTTCTATAACAAACAAAAAAGCACACAAACACTACACAGATTCAATGAACCTACAAAATGCGTTCAAGAGGAAAGAGTTTTCACTCAAAAAGACTGAAATAAGATAGTTGAATTTGTTTCTCTCAGATGTTTGTCATAGGAAGGGAGACGTCAAACTTCAGTTCTGAAGGTCTTAACCCACAGGAAGTACAACCAGGGAAAATCATGGCATGATCAGTATTTAGAATTAGTTTGCAATGCAGATCTCATGTGTAGAGGAGCAAGCAAGAGCTAAGGCAAAAGCAGTAGGATAGAACGAGGCTCATTAAAACCAGAGCAGGTGTGTACAAATACAGTATCACAGATGCTCTGCTAAATGTCTGGCATATTGTTTCATGCAGTTCACACAGCAACTCCACAAAATTATTCATGCTACAGATGGTGACATGGATTCTCAGGTAAGGTCAGAACCTAAAAGACATCAAGGACATAACATAAATATGTAGTGAATCAGCAAAGCTAGGGATCACCCCTGTGTTCTGTCCAAATCTCATAATCTTCGTACTCCACAGCAAGTTTTTCCACATTAAATATGAGCAAAAAAGAATGGACAGTGATGGCAAAACTTTGAGAAAATGAGTACTCAAACTACATCCCAAAACCCATTTATTTATCAGAGTGTCAATGCTGCAATTAAACCTGAATACTGAATACCTGCTATCTGATTCTAGGTTGCAGCAGCCGGCAGAGAGGATTCTATATGCTTCTTGCTGCACACAAGCCATAGATTCCCCACCACTGTTACAGAGTATCCTGTAAATATTTTTTCCTATTGTCTAAGAAAAGAACTCAACTAATCTTGTGCTTCCTTTTCAAATTAACACAGTGGTGTATTATGGAGTCTCAGATAATGTTTGAGGAATTAACAAACGGTAGGAAAACTATTTATTACACATAGAGGCTGGACTTTAAGAAAATATATTAGCAATGTTACAGCAAAAAGGAAAGAAAGAAAGGAAGGTAAGGCAAATAAATAGAGAAATATGATGATGAGTTTCAGCTCTGCCTTGCCCATTAGCACTTACTGCATGACTGACGATAGCATTTTACAGTATAAGTCATTTGAGTAATAATTATTGTACTATTGAGCCCTAGAGAATAGCACACACAAATGAGCACTTAAAATATTCTTTCCTGATGTCGATAGTGATATATTAAAACTGTAATCTACTGCCATACAAATAGACATAATTAAATTCTTGAAATTGAAACACATCGACAAAAAATATAAAACAAACAGGAAGGGTTATACGTGAATTTGTAGTTTCGTGTCAGTTCTATTTGAAATCCTGAACTGGTGCTTTAAAAAAGTCATATGTACTTTTATACTTTCTACATCATTTAAAAAATTGGAGTGAACCCAGATTACCGCACACATTTAACCAACCCACTAAGAAAAAAGTGATTTTGAACACCTGTTATTATTCTTTCCAAATATGACAAAATATATTATTAGAGAGGCTGTCATCTAGCTTTTCTCTAAGTCACAAAGTAAAATACTCAGCTGAAATTCTTCAAAAATATAAAAAATCTACTTGTACTCATTTTGCAATTATTTTTAATAGTATTGAGGCTCATTATAAACCTTTTTAATAAATCAGCCTCATATTTTGCACTGTATAAGACTTTTGTTACTCTTAATCTGGATATAGCCCTTGTCAATTGTTGAATATATTTTTCCACATATTTTCAAACCAAAAACAATGTATAGACATACATAAGTATACTTAACTGTATGTACATTTATTGTTTTTATAGTACTTGGCTCATACCTCATATATGGTTATAAAACTCATCCTTATTTTTTCTTTGCTAAGATACTGGGCATCTTTTTCTGTCAATGAATATCATCAATTTTATTATGGAAGAGAAACAATCATAAATTCAGATTTGAACATTAAATCTAAAGTGTCTATATTATATCCAAGGTAGGACTGAATAGGATGTATTATAATCCAGGTGCTCAGGAGGGAAAACCACTTAGTACAAAAGCCTTGAAGATAGATCAGTTGGGTTTGTCTTCACCACTCCAGGTTCTCATACTAACTGGGGAACATGTGCTGTCTCCTTGAAAAATATGATGTATCTTAAAAAAATATGATGTAGATGTAGAAGATGTTAGAAAGGATACCTCTTTATTAAAAAAAAAAAACAAATTTGTGTATTTTGTTCACTCCTTCAAAATGAAGTAAAGTCTAATACTGATTCCTGCTGAGCTATCCAAGATAAACAGTCTTTGTCAGCTGAACATATCATTCTTGGGCCATCTCTGTTTAGAGTTTCACAAGGTCTTTGCTGATAGCCTAAATATCAATGACCAAGATTAGTTACCTAGTAAATGTAGGAAGGTTCAAGTGTTGCTTGTATGTTTAATTGCAAATTATATGAACTTCCCATTGTGGAGATGTCAGTTGTCTTTGTACCTCTTTTGAATTTTATAGTAGAATAGGAAAGGAATAAAATTTAATTGAACAAATTACCTAATGATTTTTGATAAAATGACTAAGTGAGTGAGTTAAGAGTGGTTTAACCTAAGCGAAAAAACAAAAACAAAAACAGCTTGAGTTACCAACTTATAAGTTCTTGTTCCACTCAGAAATTTTCCTGACAATAATTATGGCGCCTGGAAAGAACCAACTTCCTTTCTAGTGGGATGAGCAAAGATTTTGGCCACGCGATATAAAATGAGTGGAGAAAGACATACGTAATGTATATTTTCATCTTGGAAGACCTCACTGAGACCTGGAAGGATGTCTTGATGATTTTGGGCTGTTAGTATTTCACTAGGGCTTCTCTTGTAATTGGGCATGATTGAATATAATACAATGCTTACATTGTCTTAGTTACTTTGTCATGGCTGAGACCAAATACCCTATATCCAAAGTTAAGGAAGGAAAAGTTTCTTTAGCTTACAGTTTGTAGAGTTTTCATCCCATAAGGGAGGGAGGCACATGGCAGAGAGAAGGCATATGGCAGAGGGGAAACCATCCATTCCTGGAGGGTGAAGACAGCAAATGAAACAGCAGAGATAGAGATAGATACAGGACAAAAAAGATAGGGAAGAGGGCATGAGAGAGAGGGGAAGAAGAGGGAGAGACTCTTTCGGTCCCTTATATTGATTGGATCCCACCTACCAGGATTAGGGTGGTATCAATCCAATCAGTGGACTGGATCTCCTTCCCCTAATCCCAGCAAATTTAATCCCAGCATTGCACTAGAACTAAATTACACATTCTAGATTCAGCTAACTAAAAAAAAAAAAAAAAAAAAAATCCCCTATGATCCCATGAGGCTTTGCAGAACGTCTAGACACATACCACAGCATACAGCGTACAAAGGAAAAGTTGAAAACTGCAAGTCTTGACTTGATTAATGGAGTTTTGTTATTGAAAGATGGAGGAATACAAAGTAGCCTTAATTTCCTTGAGTGTGAAATGTGAAATTATAATTACTTGAGATGAAGTATGATTGTAAAGATCAACTATAACAACAAAATCTAAGTAAATCACCTTGAAATATCTAAATAACTATTTATATTTTATAGATATTACTGAAGAAAGAAAAGGATTTGTCACTGGTTAGGTAAAACTATTGAAACCAAATGGCTGCACCTGGAAATATAACAAAAAAAAAACATATTTGCACAGGAATAATTTATTTTCAATTGGAAGATATGAGGAAAACTACTTAGTTGATGTCATCAATGATTCTGAGTGGTGATTCTTCCTAGCAACTGACCACCCCACTGCAAGAAATGTCTGTGTGTATAAATATATATATATATATATATATATATATATATATAAATGTTTATATGTTACATATATTTAATATATTTAAATATTCACATATATATTTAAATATTCACATATATGTATTTACATATATATTTACATATATGTAAATATTTAACATTCATATATAAATACATATTTTAACAACTGTATTACACATAAAGCAAGAGTAAATGAATGAGACATAATAGTAGGTTGATATATAAATGTTCTGAAAATTAGGTTAGGTGGTTTTTCCTAATATTAGTGTCCAAATTAAAGTAGACAAATACAGATTACATATTGTCTGCTAAATGTAGCATTGTTAGTTTTAGAATCAAACATAAAAATGTAATGTTTATCTTCTCCAAAACATGGAGAACAAAAAGCTTCCCATCCCTAGTGAATACTTGTTTGTAACTTACATCACCATGTGACCTATTTCTGAAAAAAACATGCAGACTACATATTTATAAGGTTTGGTGCACAAAACAGCGAGACTTTCCAATGCAGTGTGTTAGTGCTCACTCTAATACATACTAATTTTCATTTTACCCAAACCTAGAAACTGCTATAAATGGTACCAAGCAAATATGCTCATGACTTACTTCAGTCTTTCTGGTCTAAATCCTTAAGTGTTGTCAGTAAAGTGCGGGTTAGAAGATTAAATCAAAGCAGCTGAGTAAATTTTGTTTTAGTTTTGCCTTTGATCCTTGCTGAATCATGCATTATGGTTTGCAGAGGCTTCTTGTTTCCACGGTGTTTCCTGTTTTTCCCTCTAGCTTGTGCTTTCTGGACTGAGTTTATACTAATGTTTCTTAAACATTATGTAAACTTAAATATGTGTGGCCAAATCAGTAAAATTACTTATTTTTGTAAGCCAATTTATTTTGGTGCCTTGGTTTTGCTTTTATCACTAGTCTGATTTTTACTTTTGTAGTATGGCATTCAAAGTCTCTCTCTGGAATTGGCTTATAGTGAGTTAAATAATTTGGTATAATTTTATATTAGAAAAAGATAAAGCAAATTCATCACTTTAATCTTTTATTTTCCTGATTGTCTTTGCTTGGCATTGCCAATTTCTGTTCTCATACTCTTACTCTGTGTCTTCTCTTCAACCAATGATTCCTGTTTTTCCACCTGTGTGAAGCCTTTGTAACCCAAGTGAATTGAGACCACACTCTTTACCATTAAATATATCTGCCTGCTTACTTCCTCCTCATTTTTGTGTCATTTCCCAGCTAATTTAGAGAGCTGACAATAAGATAGTTGTTAATATATAAAACATGATTTTTTTTTCATTTTCATGATGAAACTTAATGCACTTTTAGGTAAAATGTTGTTAAAAAAAATCTCCTAGGAAAAGAACAGGTGAGACTCTAAAAACATTTGAAAGAACACTTTTGAAACAACTGTGTTAAACCTGTGCCAGAGTACAGGTTTACTTCTTCTCTTCCTGATTTAGAAGATTTACGTGTACACCGGTTCCTTCCTCCGGGTCTTGGTAGTGGCTTGTGAAACACTTAGCTGCACTGTGTCTTACACACCATGACAGGTTGCATTTTGCTGCTCTGTTTCTGTAGTTTTGCATGTGACATAAGTATATATAAATGTAAATAGCCCTTAGAAAGGGAAAGGTTATATAGAAATCTATCCATGTTACACAATATTACACAGAATAAATATATGAGAACATGAGAAAACAGAAAAATGGTAGAGGAAAGATTCTTTGTCATTATGTGTTCAGCATATTATCTTAGAACTTTGATGTGGAGGTATTAAGAAAATAAGCTTTCTTTGAAAAGAAATGTTTTAAGGTACAACTTAAAATGATAATGGGTTACTGTCTGTGGGTACCAATAATCTGTACTAATTTTTCCCATTGCACAGCTCCTTATTCTGTTCTTCACTTTAAGGATTTGGAAGTAGACAGGCAGTAAAAAATGTCTCCACTAGGATTTCAGTATAATTCCCACCTTTCCTCCTATATTCACACCAAAACACCTTTGTCTCTAAATCTCCTCGTCTCAGTTAATACCAAATGACACTGAGTTCAACGCATAATGCCTAACATTCAATTTCCATACATTAAAAACAAACATTAGTCTATCTTTTTATATAATTTAAAATTTTGTTTAAAAATGAATTTACTTATTAAAGATTTGTTCATAAAACTATGAAAGTAATGATGAACAGAGCCTCATGACTTTATGTAGATGTGTACTGTATTCGATCTTTTATTCTCCTGAAGGTGATGCCAGATGAACCATCACACATGTGTCCTATAGGTGTGGTCTAGATAGTGTCACTATCCATAGACTTTCTAAAGCCCGTATGTTCTACAGTATGTTGATTTCAGGAATGCCTTCAATATGACACTAGTATTCCTTAAAACAGGTGTTTTATGGATCAGATAACTAACTGCTTATGTACATTGAATACATTTTATAATATATTTATGATATTTTATACCAACTGTTCTGCCATTTCTGGATGATTACTAAGTATATAATGAGAGCTGTTTAGTGGGGACCTTAATGGATACAGAGTAATGCATAGGGTGTTTCTTTCCATGTTGGTTACAATAACAGCCTGCTCTTTAGTCGTTTGTAAAAATTACACTGTAATATGCAAATCCATTTTTTTCATTATTGATGCAGAGCAAAGAAAGCTAACAGGACAGCAAACACTAACATTTTGCCTCTAAGTATTCACAGACATAAAATAAATGAGCCGTGGCTATTGATTGTCTTTGGCCTACATTATCTGCACAGGAACTATTAAGGAGGCTTTTCCATCTTCCTTTCATGCCTCATTTTCTCATAGTATCTAATGAAGAGCTTCACTTAAACTATAATATGCTACTCTCCTGAAAGTACATTTTTATGGCACTAAAAGCAATACTTGTGTATCAAGCACTGTTTTTCCTGCAGCATTTGTTGGCTTTTTTGCACTAAATATGATGATAAAATATTATGGAGCTTAGTGACATTATTAATTTCTGATATTAAAATTTATTTTGTCAATTTAAACTTATACAATAACAAATACCACTCTAGTATTCACCTAATTGTGAAATTACCTTATGTATTATTTGAAAGTTTATTTCATAATTCATCATTATGTATCTTTACACATGTTTATGGTGAGAACTGAGTGACAAATATGATAAGTATAAAAAATGTTCATTTTTGGGCCTACTGAAATTCCCTCTGTACTGTGAGTGACCTTTGGAGGGGAAACCTCAGCTATCACTAGTATCTGCACTGGCATTAATGGTGTGTGAGCCTGCACTTGCTAAAATGAGATGAGTGAGGGAGATCATTTGGGAAGATGGCACAAGAGAGAAATCAAGACGGAATACTGAAAATATTGATATTCCAGAGGTAGCAAATATGCAAGAACCCCTAAGAACAGGTAGCCAGAGATGAGGCACGCTGAAAAATGGGAAAATCTGTAGAAAAGGTGCATAAGAAAGTACAGGAAAGATTGTGTTTCCTTCCTCTTGAGACATGGAAATGGAAACTTGGATATGCATTTTCTACATTTTCCTCTCGTTTTCCCTTCCTCCCCTCCATTTTCCTATCTCTCCTATTTTCTCTGCTTTCTTTCCTCTTCCTTTTTTACATTCTCTTTTTTCTGCTCTCCTTTATGTCTCTCTTTCCCTCACCATTTCTCTTTTCTGTTTTCCTTTCCCTCTTGTTATCTTACCTTCTTCTCTTTTATTCTCTTCCCTTTTTCTTTCCTTCTTTCCTCTCAGTCTTTCTTCTCTCCCCTTCTTTCCTTTTCTCATTTCTCTCCGTCTCATTATTTCTCTTTCTTTAATATACTTTTTGCCAATTGACCAAACAATTTTCTCAAATTAATTTTGCACCTCTCAATCATTGTTTCTTATATATTTATTATGATGTTACTTTTTCTGTGTACTTTTATACTCTCAAATCAATTATTTTCTGAATTAATAGAGAAGTGGGCAAAAGATACAAATAATTAGGAAGAGTATTAGCTGTAAATTTCTAGCTAAGAAAAAGTGGTGTCATGGAAACCCAAAGAAAAGCATGCTGTAAATTTCTGAAGTAAGCATCTTGCAAACTACACACAGGTAGACAATATCTGATTTTTTTCTGTGTCTTCTTTCCCTCAAATTGAGTCTATAGCTTTTAAAAAAGAAAATTAGCAAATTCACATTCACATTATTCTGATCACTACTTTTACAATTTTTTGACACTTAAATTTGCACTTTGGTTCACTGATCCTTGTATCTTTGTTGGATTCATGGAAAATTTCTTGCTCTGTTTACTGCTTGTATTAGTTCACGTTGCTTTTCATTACATTTACAGCCTGTTGGTGGCAATATTTAAGACTTTACTTAACTTTGATAGTTTATGTGCCAACCTTTGGAGTTAGAAACTGTATTCACATTCAAACAAAATAGAACTCAGCATACTTTCACTTTCTCCTGCCTTGCCTTATCGCTAGTTTAAATAAACAGTTCCTTATTGCTAATAATTTATTATGCACCAAGTACATTTGCACAAAATACAGGGATAATAAGTTGGTCATGAATGTGGCATGAATTCTATGGCTGAGCTATATTCTTTAGTGTTTTGTTCCGAAAAGAACTGCAGTTAATGGATAGAAAATTAAAATCTCCTGTGTTTTTCTCTACTACTTACCTCCTATCTTGCTGTAAATCTGTATCCATATGCCTCAAAGTAAAATATGCATAAAGTTACTAAGCATTTGAACTGAACTAATTGTAACAAAACAAAAAAAATCCGCCTCTCATTTACTTATGAATGGCTGGCAAACATTCACAACGACTGTGATCTGCTTAGTGTGGCAGTGCATGCCTGTGATTCAGGTACCAGGGAAGCTGGGTAGGAGTATAGCTGTGAGTTTGAGGTCAACCTGACTGCATAGTGAGATAAAGGCCAGCCTGAATTACATAGCAAGACCCTGGTAAAAAAAGGAATTGTGAGGGGCTGGAGGTTTAGCTCAGTGGCATAAGCACCTGCCTTGCAAGCAGGCAGTTGTGAGTTTGATCCCCGGTACCAATAAAAATGAAAAAAAAAAAAAAAAGACCAAAAAAAAAAAAAGGAATTGTGGACTATTGTGTATCTTCATGGTAGTCTATCCTCATGCTGTAAGATGTATCTCTTTTCCTACTTTTATTGGCCCAAACTTGCTCTGAACACCCAATGATTTTTCTTTTTTTTTTTTTTTTTTTTTTTTTTGGTACTGGTGATCGAACTCATGACCTCAGGCTTGCCAGGCAGGTGCTTAAGCTACTGAGCTATATCCCCAGCCCCCTACCTTTAATAAATGTAAAACTTTACTACTGTTAAAAATAAAGAATTTTGATCACTGAGTAGTTTATTAGATGCAAACTTAGAGATATGTTGAATACAATAAAGGCAATATTTAAAAGCCCAAGTATTCACTGAGCCACTTTTGATATTTCCTGATTCCCTCTATTGTACTTTGATTACTTCAAAAAGCAGATGAGCTGTTTGTCTTTCACATAAATGTTGAAAGTGGCATTCTCATTCTTCCTCTGGTTTTCCAGCTTACCTCCCATTTCTTTTTTATGGCTTGACAAAAGAGGTAAAAATTACAGCAGTTATAAAATGGTGAAGTTGAACAAGCCCCTCCTCAGAGTATAAATGTATCAAAGTCTAGTCTCTTGGCAAAGTTCATGTGGCCATTACAGATATAGGCTGCATCTTAAAGTTTAACTTTCCTTCTTAGTTACAAAGACAAAGAAGTCTGAGTGCTTGAATCCTTTTGTATTCAACAAAGTTTGTCTCTACCCCACAGTTCAGAAAATTTTATGATTGTCTTTTATGTTTTAAATCTTTACACCCAACCAGGTTGACGTAAATTTCTATTAATATTTATTTTAAATATAATACCCTATGAATCCATAATTCTAGGATGTTAATAGGTTTTGTTATATTATTTGTTGAATAACTGTCATATAAATAACAAGACTTTTTGTGACTAACTTTATTTGGAAACACTAGAAAAGTCTTACAGAAATGGATAGAGAATTACCACATTTACCAACATTGCAAAGTTATCTTTAGATAGCTTTAACATCTTTACCAAATGTCTAACATTATCCATTTTGGGTTTTTTGTTCGGCATTTATTCTAACAAATTGTCAGTATTGATTTGGGAAGCATTATGTCAGCTTCCCAAATACTGCCTTTTGATCTTTGTGCAGTGAGAAGTTTAGTGGGATGTGAAGTATATATTGAGTTCCAGAAAGAAGGATTTCCTTCTAGACCAGAAAGGAAAACTCTTATAAAGTCAAGCCCTTTGCCTTTCTTCTTTTGAATTAACCCATTTTAAATGTCTGGAAATGCAAGTCATTGCCTGACAATATAACAACACAAAAGCCACAAATCAAGAACTATAGATCAAAAAGACCCACAATAGTGTCTTTAAAGACAAATATCTTTGAACATTTCAACCATCCGAGAAAATTAAAAAGAAAGATCCAATATCTGCCAGAGTTTTTTTAGATTTTGTATTATTTTTAACTAGATTTATAATATGGGTTAATATTTATAGAAATGTATGGAAACCTGTAATTGTTTTCAGGATGATTGCTCCATGATGTAAAAGCTCACTACTTTTTTTCTTTCAAGAGATTTTTGGATCTCTTCACCAAAACAGGCAGAGGACATTTCCTGGAGTGCTATGTTGTTCAATCCTTAGATGCTGGATGGAATTCAGAGACATATAGATAGTTAGGGGTCTTGTTAGCTTCAGTCATTCCGTGCATCTTCTCCAATGAAAGGAATAACGAATAGCTGTCAATATTCCACGAATTAGTTGAAATTTGGAAGAAACCCAAAATAATTTTCAAAGCTCACTTTTAAAGAGAATTACAAAAAGAACTTAACGGGTCTAGTAATGTTTTAGTGTAACTTGGAGCTGCATTGTGCAGCTTCAGGTTGTAACTGCATATCCATTAAGATGGTGGCATTATTTATTTTATACGATTGTACTTATACTTTGCAGTAGTTTTGGATTGTTTTTAACATGTGCTCTAGGCTAACACAAAGCTTTCAAGTTTCAGCACATGATTAATACTCTATATTGTAATGCTTTATTTGTTTAGCAAACAAGCTTTCCTCAAAATGTAGAGCTGGAAGACTATATCGTTCACACAGTTTGACCAGATACCTCTTTTTCTCACTGGCACATGCAAGATGGTCAATACACAATAGAATTCAAGCTCATGTAGAAGATTTTGTCTATATTTGTTTCTTTTAAGAATCATAACAGAGACAGTTGAAGCTGACATTGTAAAACTTGATAAGAAATTGTTTATGAAGATACTTACTGAACACTAAATGCCCCCAAGCAATGATACATATAAGGTACTTTCCATGAAACTTTCCGGATATTTCAAGTTATACATAATTTTATACTAAGCATTTTATATTCATTTTTGAATATATGTGGGGGAAATAGCTTTGTAATAATTTTCTTACAATGAAATTATCAGGTTACAGGCTATGAGTAATAACTTACCAGTCTGGACAGATCCTGAAAAATTGTACTTTAGAAATTTTGAACTAATTTATACAATCTTAGAGATACACTAGTATGCAAAGTGTTGCTCTATAAAATACATGTTAAGGGACAAGGATATAGCTCAGCAGCACAGAATCTTATCTGTCAAGCGCGAGGTCCTAAGTTTGATTTCTGGTTAAAAAAAAAAAAAAAAAAAAATCTCTAAAACACATGCTGTAAACTAGGAGTGTTGCACAAGCCTGTAATGTCAGAACTCTGGGAAGTTGAAACAGGAGGATCATAAGTTTGAACCCAGCCAGGGAATTTAGCAAGACCCTATCTCAAAAAAAAAAAAAAAAAAAAAAAAAAAAGTGCTGAGAGTATAGCTCAGTGTGAAGGCCAGAGAGTTGAATTTTCAATACCAAAGACATGTTTTACATTGGCCATTGGATAACAACGTTCATTTGTTCTAAGAGCTTTTGTGTGCATTGTCTTGAAAGTGGACTGAACTAATTCCAGGTTCATTTTAGTGACTGTGTAAAGGAATGTTGAGCACAGTGGCTTGCAGTTCTGGGATTGTCACTTTCTCAATTCATGATTCTGGGTAAATCATTTGACCCACTTGCTCACAAACTAAGCTTCTTACCCAATTTACCTAAGGAGATTTTAAAATGCACATTCCTAGGTCAACTACATTTCCCTGCTCAGAATCTCTTAGGAGTACAGACTGGAAAATTTGCTGGTTAATAAGTACTTGGGTTGATTGTAGTCTAGAGACTGTATTTGGGAGCAACCAAATGAATATTTCTAAAGTTTATTGTTTTTCTTTTGTTGAATTTCTGTGGTATAAGTTCTCTTTCCCATGGAGTTGTAGTGAGACTCAATGGTTGTTCCTTTGGATTTTTCCCTTGCTTCCATGTGGAATCTTTAGAATTTGAAAATACATGCTTGTGTGCCAAACATCAGTTTTTTTTTTGTGACAAACTGAACTCAATACATTTTTCTCTTTGATTTTATTTATGATGTTTCCTTACTTGTAAACATTATGGAAATAGGTGAGATTTGGTCAGTAAGGGAAAACTCAAACAATACACCAATTACTGTTCTTCTGACATTATTGAAGGAGCTAAAATATGAAAGAAAATGTTAAATGTTAATTAATAGAGAATGTTTTAATTTATTAATTTTGGGTCCATGCACAAGAATAAGTCTCTGAATCAATGAACTGATGACTCTCTAACATCAGCTACAAGAAGTTTACACACAAGGCAGCTGTGTTTTCTGCCAAAAGTTACTTTCCAATTCACAGAAGCATTCTTTATCCCACAAAGAGCCTATTACAGTTGTTCAAAAAATCTCTAGCTAGTCTCATTACTGAAATTACAAGTTTACTTAAACTTTCTCTAAATTAATAAAAATGTGTGGGCGAAAATAAAGAACACTGATTATTAAAATTAAATTCAGTGATTTGGAAAATTACATAGATGCCAAGTATTTTTAATTGCTGATATTTTATTTATATAAATACATTTATTTCTCAACTTTCTGTTAAAGAATTGAACCCATTTATATAAATAGTGATTTTTCTATTTGGAATAATAATCTTTATTTCTTACCTCAAACACGTCTATTTATCCTTTTTACCTACCTAAACCTCAGCTTTATCAACTAGTTAATAGATTTCAAACACAATTCACAGCAAAATATAAAAAGAGATAAGAGAGCAAAATTTTAGGCCAACCTTGAAAGAGTACACCCTTCATCAACACACCTACAGTATTAAAATGAAGGAACTACAGGAAGATGACATTTTAAACATGATGATCACAATTACTGATGAAAGTTGTCTAGTTAGCATCCTGCAAACTGAGAGGATGGTTGGTGGCAGAGGATAGAGGAGTAGGGAGTAGGATTCCTCTTTTCTGCCACATACATAAAATAAGAATATAAGCCTTTGAAAACAAGGGTGATTCCTTTATATGTCTTTAATATCTTACCTTCTTGAATGAAGCCTTGGTCTCAACAAACATTAAATAAACAATTAAAATACAATAACATATTTTAAAATATTTTATAAATTTTAAAATAATAGGTTAAATATAAGATGTTGTTATTAGATAAACATCTGTAGATTATTTTCACCATCAGGTAATTTGATGACAGCAAATCAATAATATGATGAACTCAAGCACCATTATAATTTCACTTGGGATTATGAATTGTTATAACCAGGATCACCCTGTGGTAAGTCAGCCCTAATCAAATTTTTCGAGAAAAATATTTAATGAAGGATGTACATGATATACTAATAATAAAATTAACAAATGTAAAAAATAATTGTCTTAGTTGCATTTCTCTCACTGCTGAGACAAAATACTCAAACCCAATGTTAACGGAGGGAAGGTTTGTTAACTCAACAATTTGTAGAGGTTTCAGTCCATGATCTGCTGGCTCCAAGGCAGGGTGGCACTGGCAGAGGGGCAACTGTTCATACTGGCAGAAGACATCAAAAGCAACAAGACAGGAGAGAAAACCTCTATCTTTTATACTGTACTGGGATTAGGAAAATGCTAATGCGATCAATGGACTGACTGCCCACCATTAATCCCTGCATTGTACTATGAATCAGTCACACTGTAGATTCAGCTGCCTCTTAAAAAGCCAAATCTAAAACTGCATGAGGGTTTGGGGAGACATCTAGATACAAGCCGTAAAAATAACTGAAAGGAAAAAATAATTATATAGTTATTAATTAGGCTCTAATACTTGGAAATACTTCATGTGATACAACAATTGTAAACATGTACCATTGTTTTATTTTGCAAAGATGAAATATTTTTTTACATAAGTCAAATAACTTGCTCAATATATAGTCACTTAATGGCAGTGCTAAAAATTGTAATTGAAGTTTTCATTCCAGAGCTAGTGTTTTTACCACTATAATTTATTGTGTTGTTTTAACTTGTCCTAAAATATCTATGTCACTTCAGCTGATCCAGTTAAGAGGTTGGGTTTCATTAGGTATTTGTTGATTAGTAATAGAGTTTTGTTGCTAAAGGTAGAGTCTCTTACATAACAATTAGCATCATTTGACTATTTACATGCATTGACTCAGAATACTTGAAAACTAATTGTCTTGGAAATGAACTGGAGCAATATATATATATATATATATATATATATATATATATCACATTATTTTTCTACCTAATTCAATATTTTATTCTTTTCAAAGAGTATAGTCATAACGTAATTTAAGGCAGGATGAATATCTCATAATCTGAGCAACTAGTTTGAAGATAACAATATGAAATATATTAACCATTGTTAATCTCTTATTATGTTGTTTTGAAATTTTGTATCATTTTTGTTGTTTTAAAATTTTTAAAAAGCTCCAAATTTTTGTTAGCAGTCCATTATGAATTTCTCATTTTTAAACTAAGATATTAAAAATCTTGGAATTTATTTATTTTTCAGTCCATGGAAGCAGGAGTCTAGCAAATTTAACCCAGGAATTCGCTGTCTTTTCATTAAACTTAATTCTCAAGGTTTCAAGGAGGAACGCTTTCTTTACAGTCTTTCCCTAGATAGACTAGAAATCATTGCATATCTGTAATCCTTTTCTACTACGTGTTTTCAAAGTTCTAGAGACACTTCTAGGTGTTTCCCAATCCTTAAAAAGCACAAAAGTCTGAAGAATCCATAAGGATAACTTCACCCTGAGAATGGACATATGCATAAGCACGCTGGATGTCTCAAGGGCCATACATAAGATGTGAATTTTAGAGGACATACATAAGCATACTTTAGGGACTTTTAAGTATATTTAACAGTTACTTTTTTCTGTTTCATTTTGCTTTTTAATCTATACACAGTGGGTCATAATAACAGCTGAGAACCCTCAACATGGCTAACTCATGTTGATTAAGAACATCTTAGTAAATTGAGCTGAAAAAAATATTCCATAATTTTCTCCTTAATTAGTAAGTTTTATTTAATGGCTATAAACAACAGCATTAACTTTTATGCCACATCAACAATAAATTATCATATCAAGTCTGAATGCAGTTATTTACATTCCTAGACCTGAGGTGTCACAGTGCAAAGAAGAGTAAGATTTATGCTGCTCTTTACATTAGTCTTGCTATATCAGAGGTATTTGTATATGATTTTCTCAGTCTTCCTGTGGGCAATTTATCATTTCTTACACATTTTTGTGAGTTGAAAATGACTAGAGGATGTTTCATGGGAGAATCAGTTGTATTGAATTGGTTCTTATATATGTGATTTTCAAATGTTCTTATACAAATCTCCTTAAAACTATAAAAATAAAAATAAAAAAAACTATGTATGACTCACACCCTATTAATGGTTTCTAAAGGAATAGTATCAGCCCATAGAATTAGCTCATGCTAAACCCCTTCACATGTATTCCGCAAAAAACCTGGTGGGTAGAAATTGCAAATATCAGTTTTACTTTAATGCATTCCCTAAATCACAGTGGTGGGAATAGTGTGCTGAAAGAATATTATCAAAAGATTTTAGTGTTCTCTACAGACTTTTGAAGACAGCCTGGTATTGGAAATGCATAAGGATGAAACGAAGACAGTTTCCTACACCAAAGGGACTAGTGTTTGTCTCCACAATTTATCTGTTGGATCTGCAAAGAACTTTACCAGTGAATATCTTATCACTTCAGAGCAGAACTCTACATTTGAATACTCTGCACATTGTTGCTTTTTTGACCTGTTTCCTTCTTTTACACTTCTTAAGGCCATTTTCCTTTGGAACTGCGCCTATCCTCTCTGCTTGACTCTGCCTGTGTTGAATGGTTTCTTTGTTTCAGCCAGTTTAATGCCTTTAACAGAGTGCAAGAACCTTACAAAAGAATCTGGTCTTACGTTTTTCCTTTTGAAAGAGTGATTTTCAACTCCGTCTCCTGTCCATGGACTGTAATTTTATATTGTCTTTTTTTGTCTTTTTTAAATTGCAATTAGTGTTTCTCTTGTAACGGGATTATGTTTCATGAGTTGAAAGAGAAGCAACCTAAAATGTGTTTGTATGACTTTGTATTACTTAGAGGCCCACTGTTATCCATGTATTACTATTCAAAACAAATGCAGGATATATCTCTAGTAAGGGAATCCCTTTGCAAGTGGAAATCTGAACGACAGTAAACAGTATGCACACATACGCATAGCATCACATATGGATACATCTGTATTTTCTTTGGGAGAGAGAAGGAATTAGAGGGAATTTCGTGATTGTAACAAATATATATTTTCTTTAAATGACAAAGTGAATCTAGTTTGTATCAAACCTCCATTATTCCACAGATATTTACAGAACAAATTTTACTTTCTATCAGTTATTTATGATAACAAGTTTCCAAATATAATGTCCAGTATTTATTTCACTTCAGTATTAGAAATCTGCACATTGAATCCTGAAGTAATCAGCATTATGCCTGTTGTCTTTAAAAAATAATAATAATTAGGCCAAACAACTAGTGCTAACTTTAAGCAAAGTACTATATCAGAACAGTTTCGCAACAAGGATCAGTAGTTCAAATCTACTGAAATCCTAATCAGGCTTCAGAAGGATGTCCACAGTTCTTCTTATCTATATTATATTACTGTCTTTCCAGACAAATCAGAATTAATTCTCAAACCTCATGCTTTTGCCTTTACCAAAACAAGCTTTATAGTTGTAGCTGCCCCATAATTAAATTCAGAACACTTTTACTTTACTAATCTGTGGGGGCTTAGAACATTTATTTGACCATAATAGAAGTCTTAGAATTATTTTCATCCAAACCAGTTGACTAGTTTTTAACCTTTTTAGAATCTATGTCTCCTGAATATATTGTGAATCCCAAAGTAGATATTAAATAGTTTCCTATTCTTGTGACTCCTGATAGCCACAAAGCTACACAAGCCCCACAAGAGTTATGAAACTGTTAATGACCGCTAGGTGTGCTAACCAAGAAGGGAAGGAAGCTGTATGAATGATGAGCTGCTGAACTGCATGTTTAGGTTAGGACCTTTGTCTGTTTTGAGATTGCTGCATGTGGTCGCTCTAATAATTTGTAAGTAATGAGGGTCTTTTTATCTAATAACTTGATCATTCTGACAGACACCAAAACTCTGTCTCATCAACTTCCCCTATTTTCTTCCACCACTTTCTTGAAGTATTTTCCATCTTTTCAGGCATTGGCAGTATTTCTTTCTTGTAAATTTCATTATTATTCATTGTCATCATCATTCATTTGGCATTAAATCTGTATTAGTTTGAATTATAACATCTTCTCTATCTAAACAGACTGAAAGTTCCTCAAAGGAAAGAAATCTGGTTTTTCTTTGTATGTTCCGCATTGCCAACCACAGTGCTATGCTCGTGATATGTTCACACGTAAGTTGCTATATGAACTTATCCCTGAGCCAGGACTGACAAAGCACTTTTTTCACATTTTACTGAGAGCACAACTTCTTAAATTTTGACTGAATTATAGTAAAAGACAGGAAGTTAGGACCTCTCTTGATAAATAACATGTTTTGAAACATTGGAATCCCTTGTGTGTTAGTTTTCTATTACTCTGACAAAATACCTGAGATAATCAATTTGAAAGGGAAAGCATCTATCTTAGCTTAAGGTTTCAGACCCTGGTCACTTGGCTCTGTTGCTTGGGGCTTGTGTGGCACAGTACATGATGGTGGAAACACCTGATGGACAAGACCTGTTCACCTCAGGACATCCAGAAAGCAAAGAGCGGGACAAAGGACCTGGGATTCCAATAAATGAAAAGGACATGTCCACGATGATCTTTCTTTGAACTAAGTCCCCCTTCCTCAAAACCTTACCACTTCCCAAAAATGCCCAGTCTTTAACCTCTGAGCCTTTGATAACTGTCCCAGATTCAAACTGTAGTAGCTCATCGGGAAATTTCAGAATGGCAGTCAACACTTTTCATTTGCTAATAAAGACTGAGAGAAGATGTTATTGATTTGTGCAAAATTACTTAACTGATCTGGGAGTCATAACCCAGGTGTCACTTTCTCTAACAGATATTCTTTCCATTTAATGAACAATTTAGACAATTAACTTGAATTTTGCCTGAGATCTATAAGATCTACAACATATTGTAGATCTCTCTCTCTCTCTCTCTCTCTCTCTCTCTCTCTCTCTCTCTCTCTGCCTGTCTGTCTGTCTGTCTGTCTGTCTCCTCTCTCTATCCCTGACCCTTTTCTACCTCTCCTTAGTATCATCCTGATGACCCTGTAACACCACCAGGCCTAGAGTTGAATTTATAACCCACATGCTGATCTTTGATTTCCCCCCCTCTGGTCCTCTTTTGGGAAATGAAAAACGTTAGTGTAGACATCATCATTCTACATAAAACAGAAAAATTTACTGTACGATGTCTGCCAGAAGCTTCAGAAATGTCATAGTGCATTACATATGTTTTAAATAGGAGACACTGGCAAATTGAAGTACATCCAAAAGAAAGTGCCAGAATAGTGAAGTGTCTTCAAAGGGCACATGAGAAGGATGCCGGTGTCTTTTTATGCTTAAGAAAGTTGTTGCATTGAGTCTGACAGGTGCTCTGTATTCTCGCATGATAAGGATAACTTTCTTCAATTAGTTCAAGGGCCACCATGTGAAACTGAGATTTTATGCATTCTGAAGAGTTATACAGAGTGAAACTTGGACCACTGTGTGACTGGGACAGGGAAGCTAGCTTCTACTCTCCATACACATACCTGTCCACAGTTGACGCTGTTGATTTCAGGTCTCCTGTTGGTGATGAGAAAGCTGCACTCTAGGGTTTTGTCAACAACATCAGCGTTCTCACAGGGAGGCCAAAATAGACCATGCACACTGAGTCGTTTATGACCTGAAGATGATATGATTATCCGTGTCTCCAGCTAATATCCAGAGGGATGACAATTAAATATCACCGAGTATTTCTCATTCACATCAGTTAGATGAAGATATCAGAAGCCACAATTTACACTAGAGTTTCTGAATGCCTGCCCAGGATGTAGATGAAGCATGGCCTATTATCCTGAGTTAGTTTCCCTTCCTCTCTGTCTAAGTACCCACATCCTTTAGCTTTTCCTATAGCTGCAAAAAAAAATTTCTTTAAGGAGCTGTCTACATTGGATACATGAAAAGAATACAATGCAGTTTCAGTAAATCCCTTGTCTTTCTTTAGGGCAACAGTTGATATTCAGAGTGGCTTCTGAATAATTTAATGAACTATAGTTTTGTGTTAGAAAACAAATCAAACTGTAAAATGTGCAGAGGTTTTAGAATAAATAAAGTCATGTTTCATCATATTTGAAATAATATTACTGCAAGGCAACATATATAACAAATATTTTCTCTTCATTTTGATTAGAACAGAAAGTATATTCTGAACTGTTATTTTGAAGCTTGAATCTGGATCAACTTACCATTTTAGTTTTTTTTTTTTTCTTTTAAATATATTTTTATTTCACCAAAGCAGCAGTGAAAGCTCATATTTAAGTTTAATACAGAGTTCATTTTACACACAAGTTTCATGATAGAACTCATTTTATCAGATCCTGCACTCAACACGAAGCATCAATAGCAGAGGGTCACGTGGCACCTTTCAGCTGTCACACCAGTGTCTTTCTCAGTGCTGTATGCAGTGGCTCAGGTTCTTTATCTATACGGAAACTCATTTAGTTTGATCTGAGAGCTATTTCCATATGCCTTCAGTACACAAAAAGCGCTATCAAAAGACAATTCTTTGCTTTGTAGATAGGAATATCAGCAAGATTTTCTGTGGCAGTGGAGATCGAGACAAATGATGATAATAGATTTAAGGAGAACCAGTCATAATTCTAACAAAAGGCAAAATAGATGAGTTTAAAATGATAAATCAAAGAAGTTAAGCTCAGGCTTAGTTAAAAATGGGACTTCATTCCCAGTCTTTATATTTCTTAGGGAATGGAAAGCCTTAAAAATACTTTGGTACTGGATTCATAAGAGTCTTACTTTGATTTAATGAATATAATTTTGCCTGTGGAAGAAAGTCATGTGGTAAAAGGAGATAGGAATATTGTTGAATTAGCTGGTTATTAAGAACTATTGTAGGAATAAAGGCAGAGGTTCAGGGAGTCAGAAGTAACGATGACCTTTATGACTTCATTAAGGCCTATTGATGCCTTTTAAAATTATGAATTATATAAAATAGTTGAGACCTAAAAGTATAGATACTGAAAATGTAAAAATTAAAGCAAAGTAAGAACATGAACAGCATAGAAACATTGTAGAAGTAGGCTAACTAGAGCCTGAAATCTAAGAAGCCAGTTACATAGTGATCAATTATTCTACTTAAAAAAATTAACTTAGAATAACAAAATTTCTGGACTCTTCTTGGGAATAATTTCTCCTTGAAGTTTGAACCTACCTACCCTACAGTTGCTATATTCAATTGAATTTTTTTTTCTTTTTGTTCTTACTTAAACTACTGCTTTTGTTATTTCTGTATTTATGTTTTTGCCATAGATTCTCTGCTCATTGTCTCATCTGTTCTTGCAAAGAGTAAACTCTCTGAATAATTTACTTTCAAACATATAGTTAATTTCTTTACATTATGGCATCACTGAGACATTTTATTTCAAAGAAATAGTTGAAGATAGGTTTTAAATATACAGGCAAAAAATGATAAAGTGGCTCTCAGAAGTAATAAAGAAAATAAAAACTGGCCAGCTTTTATTAAACATCTTCGAAAAAGGAGGTATACTAACCTGTTACAGTGTTTCTTTCCTATGTTGCTAAAAGTTCTTAATTAGTTACTGAATTCAAGTGTAATCATTTTTAACTTACAATTATTACAGTTGCAAGTCTTTGGAAATGCAGATTCTCACATGAAATCATAGCATAACAATCTGTGAGAATGAATAATAGTAATTTATTGAAATGATTAAAATTCAGCTAAAGAAGTGACCCTAGTAAATTAATTGCAATTTTACACATGTATATGAATCACATGGATCCAGTTATTAATAAAGGCTTCAGTAATGCCACATATATTAAAGAAATGGCAACTGTGGTTATGAACAAAGGTGGTTCTTTCTTTAATGGCATTTCAATAAATGCTATTGAAATATATTCCCATTTCAAAATTTGATTGGGAAGATCTTTCAGGAATAAGCATATTTTGTATATGGGTCTACTACTTTTCATCATTTATTTTAATACTAGTTGTTTTCTACATACTTTCAATAGTGATGAAACCTAAGCTTTAATGATGATCTTTATAAATAATAAATTCAAGTAACATTTTACACTAAAATAATCTTTTGCTAAATTTTGAACCAAGAACTAAAATCAAAATTCTTTAAAATTTATAATGATATTTATTGTGCTTTTGCAAAAAAATTGGAATAAATATTTTCTTTCAATAAAGTGTCCAATAGAGAGTTTGTTACTGTGTGCTTTTTGTAATACAATCGGCTGTCTAAAATAGTTATAACACAAAAGATAGTGATTCTTTTAAAAAACATTAAATTTCCTTTGATTACAAAACAAGACCAACCATATCTAATTTGATTTTCAATTCTGCCACTTTCAACCACATATATATAAATTAATTCCTCCTCCTAAAAACTCAACTGTTTACTTTTAAAAGGAGAAGTGAAATAAGTGCAAAGCACTAATGGAATATTTGGCTTAGTAAGTGCCAAATATTGCAACTATTAACATTAGTTTAAATATCTATTAGTTAAATGAGATAACTTCACATATATATATATATATATATATATATATATATATATATATATACACATACCTATTAAGTATGATATATTTTAGGGTGTAATAAATGACATCTAAAATGTATACTGTAAAAGATATTGGAATTTACAGAAAAAAATGCAAAAAAAAGAACAATCTCAGATCTCATTAACTAGTAACCAAAAAAAAATATTTCATTTATTTTGTTGTATTTTATTAAATTTATGGGGGTTTGCATCATGTGACCTTAAGATGCAAACTTATTTTAAAAACAAAAAGAATTTTTACTTAATCAGAAGTATTAATAAATTATAAAATAAACAATATTTATGTAAGATCTTACTTAGTGATGTGTGTGTGTGTGTGTGTGTGTGTGTGTTACCTCACTCTAATGGCGATTGTTGAAAAGCAACATTTGTTTTTATTAAGATTTACAAATTTTAAAAAATATGAGTTTAAAATTCCATTCATGATGGTCATATTAATTTTCCAAATGGAAAGCGCACAAAGAAACCATAAGTAAGAAATAAATTTTGGTGTTTTCTATTTTGATGGGAGGCGGGACCCGCAGCACCATGATAAAGTCTCTGAAAAAGTGACTTTTGAACTGCACCTGAAAGTTGAAAAGGATTCTTTCACAAAGAATTTCAGGACTTACAGAAAGCAGAGACCTTAGGTGCAAAAAAACTATAATTTCCTGAGAATAAAATGTATAGGAAAATGAAACTGTTCAGTATAGAGTTTAAGACACAGGATACAGCCAGCTCGTGTTGGAACTCGGCAGAAATGAAAGATGTGTGGGTTTTATTCCAGGGGCGATACAAATCCATCAAACAATTTTAAGGGGGAAGTAAAATGTTGATTTGTGCTCTAAAATGTCCAATCCTGTGAGCAGTGAATTATAAAAAGGGTCAAGATAGTGAACCTAGAAAGAAAGATCTTGCTTTTAAATCCTACTCTGTTGTTTATCAGCAAGAGATCTTTCATGCTTAAACTTTTCCTTAAAAATGAACTAGTAACAGTGCTTGTCATATAGAGTTCAAATACTAATTAGACCACATCTGTTAAATGCTAAGCATAGTTTCTAACACATTGTAAGCAATAAATAATAACTATTGCTGTTATTATTAATCACAAAAGTGACAATGTCAATTAAGAAATGTGCTATATAAATATGACATTTGAAAGAAGGTGATTGACATTCTGATTATCTTAAAACATTGCAACGCATTACACTATTTCCAAGTAAACCAAAGCTACCGTAGCTTTTATTTTCTGTAAGCTACTGTCCCTCTCATCTTTGTTTTCCCCACCTCCCTTTTTTTTTTTTTTTTTTTTTTTTTTTTTTTTTTTATTATTATAGGAGGAAGGATTGGGATGGAGATGAGAAGTAACAAGAAAGATTGTTAAGGAAAATGGAAAAGTTAGACCCGAACTCTAAAAATTCACTTCTTTTGATAACTTTGCAGTTACTCGAAAAGCAGTCTAGTTTGTAGTCTATTATGAATAATTTGGTAGCATAAATTAATTATAACTTCTTTATAATACAGTTTTACATTTGTCCAATACTTACTCAGTCCTGAAACCTGAAGGAATAATATATAGTTATTCACAGAACAAAAAGTTCTGTTTTACTTCAGGTGTCCTTTCTCCTCTTCTGCAGACAAATGCCTTAAGGAAAAATACCATTTTGTCATATGCATTTGAACTACAATGTAGTTCAAACACATGAGCATCATTCATTTATCTATTTAATAGAAAATGTAATTTAATGCATATCTGAATGATAGAACTTTCAAGTTCTGAAGATTCAAAAATAAAAATGATAATACCTTTGAAATGGAAAACCTGACACATGTGAATTGGATTAACATCTGCTGCATGTCTTGTGGCTTTGTAAAACTGGTACCAGTTAAATGTCAGTGATTATTGTTGTATGGTCATTAATGTATGAAGGTCCTTCTTGAAGCAAACATCATCTTTCCCCTCTCTCTTGCTCTCTTTCTCTCTCTCTCTCTCTCTCTCTCTCTCTCTCTCTCTCTCTCTCTCTCTGCCTCTCTCTTTCTTTCTCTCTCTGTTCTTCAGCCCAGTCATAATGTTATAAGAAGAGGCTCAGAAAGGAGCTCAGCAAGTAGCCACCACCAGCATGAGGAGCCCCCAAATTGAAACTGGTAAGTGGAAAAATGAGATGCAGTTTATTTTATTGATTGTGCTTCCTATGCAAAAATCATCATGGTCCACACATTTAATTGTATAAGTGTGTCTAAAATCTAACTGATAAAATTTATTCTCAGGACTTGGAAAATTTTTAGGAAGTGGTTTTCTGTGGGAAAAACATAACCAACTTCATTACAAATGGGCATGAATATGAAGAAGCTATATGATTTTTGTGAAAGTTGTTTAAATTCTTTTATTTTTTAGTTTCTTGTTTTAAAATAGAGGTTGTGATAAATTATCTTGTTTGTTTCCTGAGAATTAACTAAGTCATTATAGAAAGTTATGAGTAGTTTATGAGTAGTTATGAGTCATTATAGAAAATCATGAGTAGTTTCCTTAGCATATGGGAAGAACCTAAACATATAACACTTATTTTTATTTAATATTTTCCACATGCCAAGCAATATCACTGAATTATTTTGCTTAATCCTCACTACAACCATAAAACTTGGTAGCTATAGTTACTCTCTTATAACAGATGAACAATCTGTTATGAGTTTCTAAGACTTTAGTGATCTCACTGGGTATCATAGAGCTTGGTATTTCTCAGATTTTCTGTGTGTGATGTTCAGTGTATGTTTTACCATTATAGACTGAGTGTTTCTGTAAAATTACTAAAAGGTAACTGCTAGAGAAATTAAAGGATAAACAAAGACTGAAAGTACAGAAATCCACGTTTTATTTTTATCTATAAATATTGTACAGTTACAAAATAACTATATATTTCTAAGGAAGTTTCTTCGGTGATATTTCTCAAGTCCCCTATTTTTCATGGTACAGACCCATGCTGGTTGCAGACTGACACTGGCCTGCAGACCAGGAAGCAAATCATATAGCACTGAATATGCAGCAAACCTAACACTCACTCTTATGCCTACCATCATCTTACTGTAGACTCCTTCAAAATACAGTAGGAATTCTCTTCTATGATCAAAGGGGAAAGAAGATTGAATGACTGTAAAGGGTATAACTTAGTGAAAGAACATGTGCTTAATGCATGCGTGCATGTGTGTGAGTGTGTGTATCTGTGTGTGTAGCATGCTATCAAGTCAAGGTAAGAGGGACACACAGCAGGAAAGCAAGTTGGTCCGTTAACATTTGAGCGGAGTTGCTTGACTGTTTGATACTAATTTGAATTAGACCTAAAGGTTTTTATAGCAATTTGTTCTTCAGCTCTGAAGCACTGAAGCTCTCTTGAAAAAAACTAAATCTTCAGTAAGACAAGACTGAAGATCAGTCTTAACAGTTGACTATTGTAAAACAGTATGTGTCCATAGATTTTATTATAACCACAGATCAGTAAGCAAACAATAGCAGTAGGACCAGTAGGGCCTGAACAATGACCACTTGACATTGGAAATGAAATCCATAACAGGAAAAGCATATGTAGGACAATGAATTAATACAGAAATCAGAAATATATATGAATATGAATATTAATACAGAAATCAGAAATATATATGTATATATTAGGAAATAGCTATCCTCATCTATTCAGTGAATAATTTAGAAATTAAAACATAAAGACTGAATAATTTGAAACAGATATAAAAGGAAGTGGAAAGTGTAAAGAAAATTTTAATCTGATATTTGAGAGAGAAATAACAGAGTCACATTTCTTGAAAGAAAACCGAGGAAGCACTCAGTTTATTCACAAGTATAGAAGGCAAGGAGAAATGGTGATACTAGAAGAGAAAAAAATTACTAAAGCAGAGAACAGAAGTCTAACCCTAATTAATTGTTATTTAAAAATAGAACACAATAAGTGTAAAAAAAAGTAATTTCAAAATCACATATGAAGAAATATTGCTCAAGAAAGAAACTAAAAAATACAATGTCTTTTGAATGTCTACTTGCATTGCATTTAAATAAAAAGAAAGAGAAACAGATGCTGATCATTATACAAATTATTTTCTCTAGTCTGAGTTTTTCTTTATTATGGCATAGGAATTACCTATTCTTTAAAAATAAAAATGATCTAAAGGTAAACCTAGAAAACAATATTTTTTGATCTTACAGATTTTTAATTCCTTATGTTTCTACAGTTACTTGTTTATTGATGTTTATTTGTATTTATCTTAAACAGTTTTGATAAACTGTTAACCAGAGGAAACTACCAATGCTGAGCCGTTGTCCGATAGTTAAATAGGCCAATTTACCAGCAGCATGATAGTGATTTTAATTCTACTTTTTGACATTTGCCATACTTAGTCTAAGTAAATACTTTTGAAATATTCCAAGAACAATACACAGTCATAAGCAAACAGCTCAACACAATTTCACAGTATCCATAAATCTGTGTAAATTCACTTAGGTTAAGTAGATCATAACTAACATCACTGAAGACAGTCTATACTCTTCTGAAGTGACAAGTTCCAGCATTGCACAAGACAACTCCTTTCCAGCGTTCTGACATTGTGAATTATTTAGTCTGTTTTTGAGCCCCGCTTTGCTGGTATAATAGAATTTGTGCTCATTTGTGTGTCACCACTTGTTTTAAACATTATATATGGGAAATTCCTATGTGTTACATTAGTTTAAATTTTAATATATTTCCTAATAGCCAGTTGTGAATTTTACATCTTTACATATGTCTTTTGGAATTTATATATGAATGTTTTCATTTGTAGAATTGCTTTCATTGGGCTTAAAAAGCTTGTTTTAGGTAAATAGAGTGGTTCCTTCGTTCACAAACTTAATTCATTTCACAGTTCTGGAAAAGATGGCCACATCCCTTTTTGTGTAGGAAACAGGTGTGGTCCTGTTTGTTTACAAGCAGAAATGAATTTTTCCAAATGCTTCTGTTTAAAAACCAAATTGTTTGCAAACAGAAGCATTCATGAACTAAGATATAGTGAACCTCTAACTTTTCCAAAATGCTTGTACAAATGTAATATCCACTGGCACAATATAAGAATTCTAGGAGTTTTGTATCTTTATGAACACTTGGTAATTTTTTTAACTTGGTAAGTTTTTTAAAAATTATTTTTTTATTTTTTTAATGGATGTGTTGTGCTATCTCACGATGATTTTAATTAACATTTTTGTGGTGCCCTATAATTATGGCCCCATTAACCCAGCACAAAAATTTTATAGCCACTCCAAATTAAAAGGCTCATGGAAAATTAAAAAGTTCATGGAAACGTAAAGCATTAGTAATAGTGGTAGCTTTATTCATCCCTACTGAATGAACACTTTGTGTATAGTGACTTAAAATTTCCCTTTGCATTAAAAAAACGAAGAGTTGTATTTTCAGAACCTCATTTGAACATTTTTAAGCCTGACAATCTCATTCAATTTAGAAGCAATTTACCTATTTTGCTCAGCTTTTATTTTTTCATTAATGTCTTATACATAGGATCTATTAATATCTGTCTTGTTTTGGTAACCGATCGTTTGACTATAGAATTACAATGGAGTAGTGATGATTGGAGTTGGTTTCAGAGTTGTGATTCCACATTCCATTTCTGTGTTGGAGAAACTGATCATTTATTAGCCATTTGAAGCCAAGGAAGACATGGACAATAAATGTTAGAATGATTCAGAGAGGGCAGCATTATTTTCACAGGGGCCAGGGCTTTCACGTAGACAACTAGGGTGACAGCTGTGTCTTTTTCCTGGGTGTTTCCACTGGTCAGCTTTGTGATGCTTTATTTACTTCTAATGTTATGAGTTTCCAACAAGGGCAAATCTTAGCTGATATGTGGTTAAGAAAATTTGGTTGTCTATAATTTAGTACTAGGTTGTTGTATGGCATGTTTTCAAAGCCATACTATCTGAATATATCTAGATACAAATGATAGGAAATTTCCCTCCTTATCAAAACATAATTTAAAAATTTTATTATATCAAAATAAATATAACATTCATATTTTAATGGTTCTAAATATTTAATTCTAAAGGATTAAATGCATTCTCTTTGTTGTACAAGTATTCCTATCATCTGCTTCTAGAATCTAATTACTACTGCAATAACTTCAGATGCACATGAAAATTATACTCCTTTAAAACTCTTCACCTTCATGTTATTGGTGTCAGACATTGCAACTTTATATATCCATTTTTACAGATATTATAATTTTTTTCTTAAATAACATGGAAAATAAAAAGTGATATACAAGTCCAGATCATAATAATTCTGCTACTTGTATTTGTTCATATACTCACCTTTACTGGAGAACTTTGAATTATCTTGCGATTTTGGCTGACTCGTTTATCTTTTTCTTCAACTTGAAGGAGTCTCCGTAGCATTTCTTTTAGGGAAAACCTGGTTATAACGAACTGTCTCACTTTGTTTGAAAATGTCTGCATTTTGCACTCAGTTTTGGAGACTTATACCAAATGTAGAATTCTAGTAAGATGTTTTTGTTTTGTTTTGTTTTGTTTTTCATTTAGCACGTTGACTATAACATCTTACTGCCTTCTAGCCTAAAAGGTTTCTGCTAAGAAACCTGCAGGTGATGTTAGTGAGCACCCTTGTATCTTCATCTAATGAGCAGTTTTTGTCTGTTTATGTTTTTCTCTTGCTTTGTTTCGAGATAAGTTCCATGCTTTTCATGAATTATTTGTGGTCCTCGACCATTTATAAGAGTAGTTTTACAGTGTTATCTAGTGAGTTTAATGTGTGTGTTTCTCCCTAGTTTTCAGAGGTTTATTATGTTACTTTTAGAGGATTATGTTTCCCTGTCTCTTTGGATGTATTGTTATCTTTTGTTAAAATTCATCATTTCAAGAGACGCCATCATCCTCACTTTTTACAGCCTGGCTCTGTGCAGGAAAGTACAGTTGTTAATTTTCCCGGCATGAAGACTTAATGTCCTTTCCGAAAGTTTCGTAAGCATATATTCAGTCTGGCAATGTCCATGTGCCTTCTCTGGATATAAATGTTAGATATCTTACCAGTCCTCAAAGCTCACAAAAACATGCACTTGTAACTATTTCTTTAGTATGTAGCTATTTATTTAGGGTTTCTGTGACCTTCTGTCTTATTCACCAACTTGCTGATATCACTCATGATTGCTTTCCAATATATTAATTTGCCTAAGAATCTTGTGTCCCTTTTGGAGCGTTACATGTTCTGTTGCACTCCCCAGACAATAATCTCTTACCTTCTGGCTTCTATGCATCAGCAGCTCCCTCTGCACACACATTTTTTTCCTTGTCTCTGCCTGGACACTGATTCCAGTCTAAAAGTTAAACTGTGATGGTCTTTGTCCTCTGATCTCCACCATAAGTAAGACAGAGATAAATTCTTTGACAATACACACAGATCAAAACACACAGAGGTCAGGAGACATATTCCCCTCTGCTTTCACTGGTATAAGAGTACTAGAGATTGAGACACTTCTTCCCAATTATAAAGTACTAAAAAATAGTTAGAATTTGACACACACATACACACGTGTGCGGACACACACACACACACACACACACACACAAACACACGTGCGCACGCTACAAAAATTTGACCCAGTTTTAATCTGACCTTTTCTTAACTGGGCATTTACTCTATATTTTTGACTATCATAGATTTTATTGTTTTCATGGGTTTTTTGTTTGTTTTTCTATAGGGATAAAAAATAGTCTTTGAATGTCCTAGTCTTCCACTTTTTTGAAATGCTGTCTCAAAATTTTTGATCCAAATTTATTTTGAATATACTCAGTATTACATGTTTTATACATTATTTCAACATGATTTCTGCATTAGTAGTGAAGTACTCCAATCATTCAAAAATATGTAATAAGCTTTTCATGATAGGAAAGGAATTATTCCAATATTGTTGCTACTGCATTATTTACTATTTTCATATATAATATTAGGGACAAAGAGGAGAGGTCAGATGTTAATGAAATTGAATTTACCTGTTTTGTCTCTGCATCTTACCAGCAGAATTAATTTGGAGATAATTCTGCATACATAAAAGTCTCATCATTTTAACAAATTTGTAGCATGACTTCCATAGGTAAATAATGTACATGTAATGTAGAAGTAGTTATGTTAATTTATTATGCCTTTTATTAGATTTAATACAAGGAAAATAATCTTAAATTTTAGTAACAAGTATAAAAAGTGAATGCTGTCTTGAAAACCTATCATAGTAAGTTGTTATTATTCTATGCCAAAGAATCACAAAATAAAATAAAATGCTAATGATTTTTACTAGAAATTTGAATGTGCATTTAATGACAGAGTAAAAAGAATTGAGAAAAAATATGGAAATATGATCTTTTAGGTATGTTTGTTTTACCCAAGTTTATAGCCCTGAAGTTCTTTATGGCCTCTGCAACAAACACTGTTTTCAAAGCAGGACGCTTATAATTAGTTTCACATAGAAAGGACTGTTTAACATATTTTTCAAAACAGAAATTGCTAAACTTGACAGACACATAAAACAAATGAAAGCATCTCTTTAGTACAATTAATTAAAATGAGATTTAAATGATCATTCATCCAAGTAACTATAACAGAAAGCTTAAATTTATTTTTATTGATTCATCTTTATTATTAAAAAACAGAACATGGAAATATCCTTTTTTATTACTAATGTCTCAGAAGAAAAAGGAAAAGGTAGTTAGACTGAAACACTGAGAACAATTCTGTCAGTCACTGTAAAACTTAGATTCTGCGGTATTTACAGTTTCCTTGTTATGTAATTACAAGGAAAAGTATTGAAATATTGTGTTGTAAAATCAGAGTGTATACTCTAGCATATTAGAATTGTGAGGTAGAAATAATTCTCCCTGACAGAATGATGCCTTTTTCCCAACCCTGATATGGAAATGATTCTTGCTAATGTACTTGCAGAAAACAGAGTCATGTTGATACTACATGGCTAACATATTCCTCCTATATTGTGGAATAGTGTTAAGTATAAGATGAAAAGAGACTCATTTCCTCTAACTTTAGAATAATTATCAAAAGAAGTAAGACACCTTAAATTTATTAATTCTGTTGGAGATTTTTTTTTTCTTTCCAAATATTTTTAGTTAAAACTTTTAGCATAGGCTTACGGTATTTGTGATAATTTGCTGTGTTCTCTTTATCTAATTTTTTCATTGAATTATAAAACTGCCTGATAGCTCATCTTGGATTCCTTTCCTGAAGCCATCCCATGTGAGATTTCCTCATATAATTACATGCACATACGGTGGTTATCTCAGATTCAAGTAAATTTACTTTATTCTTTGTTTTAGTTCAGGTGAACTTTCTACAGGTTAATCCTTCCTAACATTCAATGCTAATCCCTTCTATTTGATTCTCATGGGAGCAGACATGGGAAGTACAATATACTATATAATACAGACTTTCCAAGGCAAAATTGAAAGATGGTGAACTGTATCTTCACTTTTATTCTTTCATCCCTGTTTTCTTTTTTGTTATGATTTGAATTGAAAATATCCCAGAACTCATGTAATTAAGGTTTTCTTGTCAGCTGAGTAGCTTTTTGGAAAGTTGTTAGATTCTAAAGGGTCTAACTTCATCAACTGAATTAATCCACTGGTGAGGATGCACTCTGATGGCATTATTGTGAGGTGCTGGAATCAGCAGATAGGGCCAAATAAAGGAAATCAACAATAAAGACATGGGCCCTGTTTTCTCTCTCTCTCTCTTGTTTTGATATTCTCTCTCTCTCTCTCTCTCTCTCTCTCTCTCTCTCTCCCTCCCTCCCTCCCTGCCTCTCTCCCTTTCTCCCTCCAACAATGTAGAATAGCTAAATCTTGGAAACAACCCAAATGCCCATCAAATACTGAATGCATGAAAAAGATGTGCTATTATTGTATAATGAAGTACTACTCAGCTATAAAGAAGGACAAACTCAAGGCTTTTATAGCTAAATGGATGTACTTTGAGACCATCCTGATAAGTAAAATAAATCATTCGTGATTGTGTGGACATCATATTGTCTCCCTACTATAAAAGCTGAAAGAGTAAATAAGACCCAAAATGTACAATAGATTTTTGGGAAAATCAAAGTGGGAAAAATGCTCAAAAGGAAAGAACAACTGGGATGGAAGACAGTAGAACAAAAAAGAAGGGAAAAGAATATATATATATATATATATATATATATATATATATTGCATTAAAGTGTATGTTCAGAATGTTATTTGTGTGTGTGTGTGTGTTCTTTTAGAATCAAGTTCAATGTCCAGACCTGTCTTCTATTATTTTATATTTTTCCAAACTAAATTAAATGTTTGTGGCAGACTATATATTCTAGATTATAACAAAAGAACAAGAAAGTGCTATTATAGAAAAGAGAAGTGAATTTGTGTCTAAATGTTTAGGAAAGACGTTTATTTTCAGAGGGTCAGGTAAACAGCTAAAGAAGAATGCCATTTTGTTTGTGAATTTGGAGTTTACTTAGAAAAGTATTTTTATAATTCATGCTGCATGTGTTTTTTTATAAAATAATGAAAAATAATTTTGTAGAGTATCATGGGAAGTACTGGAGCCAAATGGGTATTCAGTGGCAGCAGGACTTTATTTCATGGGTGATCATTAAATAAACCATGCTATCATGTAGAATTCAGTAATGCAGAACCATAATTCAGGGCCACATGGTTTTAACAGCTTTGTCTTTAGAATCCAAGGATAGCCACTTGTACATTATTTTTTATGACTTCTTTTGGGTTTTGATCTCTAATTTTTAGAACATCTAGATTGAGGAAAAAGTGAGCAATGAGTTTTGTGTCTGTAACCATGGCAGACTTTCAAGATGTGCAGTTGATTTAGGAAACTTCAGAAGTAAACCGGAGGAGGTGAGAACTTATCCTTAAAAAGTTAAGCTAAGCAGTGATCTTCCAACAGGTACGAAGAGGGCTGGGGAGCAGGGAACAATAACCTTGGCTACTATGAATGAATTTCAGAGTGAGAACTTGTGATTCAAACAGAGCCAGCAAGAGGAAATCCATCTTGTAGTTCCAAAGCCTCTGACATGTTTAGTGATACTTAGATTTCTTTTTTTTTTTTTTTTTTTTTTTTTTTTTTTTTTTCAACAAGATCTTGCTGTGTATTTCAGGCTGGTCTTGAACTCACTATGCAGCCCAGGCTGCCCCCAAAATCATAGTGGTCTTCCTGTCTCACCTCTCAAGTGCTGAGATCACAGACATAAGCCACCATGCCCACCACTGGCAATAATTTATTGATATAAAAAATAGATCCAGATGTACTGACAGAGACTTGCATAATTAATTCAAATGTACAGGATCTTTCATAATGATCAAGAGTTTGTTTAGGTGGACAGAAGTGAAAATTATCATGGGACAAGCATGAAATGAAATGAAATTGTAAAAATGTAGTTATCAATAAGTGGATTTTGAGCACTGTGCAGTTGTCACTGTGTTAGTCCTAGAAGATATAAAAATGTAAAATATTGAGCCTTTAGAAATGTGTAACCCAGTCACAGAAATAGTACCCTTCATTATACAAAAATAGAGTAAAATTGTAAAAAGTCTTTAGAGTTGTGTGTTACAAATTGTTTGTGTAAGACATGATATGTGGTACATATTGTGATCCTAAGCTAAAAATAGTTTGTTTTTCATCTTTTGGAAATAGTCTTATCAATTCATAATTCACATCAAGTCAAAATTCCCAGTCATTTATTCTTATAAACTGTAAAACCTGAATAACATTGAAGGAAATTGATAATTGTAGTCTCCTTTGTAATTTGCCATGTAAAGTATTCTCATTGAGATTCTTTTCATGGTACTCTGCCTAGATTGCTAATTCGTTTCAGAAAGAATGTTTTGGCTGAGTTGTGTCATTAATCAAAATTTATGCCTCCCAGTGACTTTTTTCTATGAAAGGAAAAGAAAATAGTAGTAACACAAAAGGAAAGGAAACCATGAGTGTAAAAGTGATATACACTATTAATTTTTTCACCTGATAAGAGGTATTCTTATATTCTTTTTTAATTTTTCAGGGGGAAAAATAAAAGAATTATAGAATTTCAAAACAGGATAATAGGAAGTTGACCATGGTTAATATATTGTGTATGCTTTTCTTCAAAGTTTTATATTCTTTGAACTAGTGTGTACATCAAAACTATCTCTGTGATGGTGACAATATTGAGAATTTAAGATCGTGGCCTGTGGTTTAGTTTCATTAATAGTTCTTAAAGGTGCATTGTGTGCTCTACCACCGTCAGTCCTGTTTGAAGCCTTTCTTTTATTTCAGTGTGTGAGCTGTGTAACTGGTCCTCTTCAGGGTAAAATGTACTGTTTATGCAACAGATTGTCACAAGCAGTGCCCGGAACCATTTTTTAAACCAATGTGACATGTTAAGGTTTCTCCTTTATCTTTCTAGCTCTACAGATTTTCATTATATACTCCTTGGCCATTTTGCTTCTGGAATTAACTTAGTGATAGATCATGTTCCCTTGTGATTTTTTAAGTGGCACCTTAACACTTCAGCAGTTTTAGGGAATTACTTTGTCTTTAAGTTGTAGAAAATTTTCCTTGCTTCTAGGCTTCTAAACTGAAGAAGAGATGAGAAAAAGAAAGCAGTGTAGAAACAGCCATATATTATTTTAAATAAATGTAATTGGGACTGAATATAAGGTAATTATTGCCTATGTATATGGCAAGACCAGTGATTCTTAATGTTGAAATGTTTCCTCAAGAGTCCCTATTCCAAATCAGTTCTTATATTTAATAGGCAGCATTTGAATTAGTAGTTTCAGTTTAATACACAGTTCATGTATTTGTATACCTAGTTTGTGTCATACATGCCAGAAAACTAATCCTCACAGTATTTCCAGGGTCATGGTTTAGAATGGTGAGGGGTAAATTCCATTCGTTCCAAGAGATAAATCTCACAGAATGAAGCAATCTTACTTGATAAATCTCACAGAATGAAGCAATCTTCCCTGTAAAGATGATTAGAGTGATGTAGATCTCTGAAATCAAGCCAAGACTTCTGAAGCCCAAGTTTCTCTATTGATTCTATGGCTACATTTTACATTTTTTTAAAATTATTTTTCTCCTCCTGAATGTCATCATGCACATGAACATAACAGACTCCCAGAAAATCTGGGTAGGTTTCCAGGAGGAAACCCATCATGAAGCAATCCTTGTGTGAGTAGGCTAAGAAGCCGGGCCAGCTCCGTGGCCACATAGGCAGAGTCTGGGTCTCAGTGCTAACTAGCATAAAACTTCAACAAACCTTCTAAGTTTCTTTGTCTATAGAGTCATCACTAAAATAGAATTTACCTTAATAAATTTGAGTTGGTGATTAAATAGCATCATGTTTGCAGAACAGTGAAACAATGCCTAGCTTGACATCATCATAACAATTAAAAAGATTAGCAAATTCTAGTTATATTGATCAACAGAAAATTTTGAGAGTAAGGCACAAGACGGAAGAAAACACATGGGGGAACTGGGAACATTGAAGTACAGTACTAATTTGCTGAACTGAGTCTTTAGAAAACAGTGCATGTTCCTGGCAGATAAGATTAGACCTTCCATACACAGGGGATTGTGGCAGTGGAGAATGTAGAACATAGTTTAAAAACACCAATGTGGACCAAGATACGGAGTGTGGCATCTATAGGGGAACATCCTCTTGGAAGGCCAGTCATGGTTAAGTCCCTATTATCTTGTTTTGAAGTCCTGTATCATTTTCATTGTTTTGTTGAGTTGGGTTTTATTCTGTTTTGTTTGATTTTCTTATATCTGATGGTATGGGTGGCTGTTTCAAAGACAGCAAGATATAGTATGATAGTCATTTTGGATTTACTATTGTCTTGTTTTGAAGTACTTTCTTGCATTGATCATTTTGTTTTTATTTGTTCTATGCTGTTCTATTTTGTTTGATTTTTTAATATGTCTGAAGGTATTTGCAGTTACTCTAAAGACAACAATAAGCATTATGGTAACCATTGTTGATTCTGTATTATTTTGAAGTCCTGTGTTGCTTACACTGGCTTGTTTTGACTTGCTTTGTGCTGTTTTATTTTGTTTGGTTTTATTCTCTTTAAAGTAAATATATAACAGTGTGCAGATGAGAAACTACAAAATGGTTAGTATGGCAAGCATGTAAAGTACAAAGCAGGAGGATGTGGGAGTTGTACTTTCAGAACTAAGTAAATGCTGTCTCATAAAGGCCATTGCATTTTATATAGTATCTGTCCCTGTCCATGTGGACAACACAGTGCAGTGTATGGATCACACACAAAACAATGGCTGGACCATCCAAATTTTCATGAAGCAAAGAGTTTTCTAAAAAGTCATCAATCTTGGTCAGTCTCTTCTCAAAACTCTTCTGTTGTCCTCTTCTTTTATTATCATAGTTAATCACTTTGGTTTTCCCATCCATCTTTTCTCCTCCCAGGCTTTTAACTTTATTCACATCCTGCACTCAGATATTGATTTTGATTATGTGTCTTGGTTGTTTGTTATTTATAAAAACCTGGTTTGGTTACTTGTTAGATGAGTGTACCTTTTCTCTAAGCACATTAAAAGATTAGATGTGTCTTCATTTCTATCATAAAAGCACTTAGATTGGAAATCATGCTATTGCTCAAATGATAAATCAAACTTTCTGAAGAAATATATTGGATTTATATTAAAAATATGTTCACTTGTACCATCAGCTAGTGATAAGATAAGTCTATTTGAATCATCTATCATAAAGATACAGGTATGCAATACTTGTGGGAAAATTGCAAAATCAGACCTGCTTCCATTGTCTCCCTATACTCTGTAACTCACATACTGTCTCGTGGCAAGCCTAGATGCTCCTATGAGCCAAATAGAAGAGCAATTTAATTTGAAACTTCAGAAAATGAAAACACAATATAAAAAAGTTAGTGAAGGGGTCTAAGAGAATACTAGAAATATCAAGGACAAGAATAAAATGATTTTGGCAAATCCTTAGTACTTGTTTTTAATAGTAATGATCGTACTCTGAAATTCAGCTAAAGAAGCTGAGAGGTGTCAGAAACTTTTCACATTATGTTCTAGCAGATGGTTAAGTAGTATTTTTTATTAACTCATTCATCTAAGTCACTTTCACCCTTCTTAAAATTGTCCCAAAGGAAAAAAGTTTTATAAATGTTTATGATCTTTTACTTTTGGGGGAAAAATCCATTTTCTGTGATTTCTGTGAAGTGCAAAAACCGATTTAAAGGAATTAAGTGTGATAATTCATTGCTTTGAATTGATTTCTTTTGTAGTACTGTTTCCTACACTTTCATCTTATTTAATTAAATTCAAGGATTTTGTCTTGCAGATATGTGATGAAAAATATATAAATGTATATAGTTCATTTGAATTGTACACTTCTCTGTGTGGATGTATTCTCTGTGTGAATGTATGCATACCCTGGGTACCACAGCATATGTAAAATGCAACCTTGGTTACCAACGTTCTCATCCCTGCTGTGCCCTAATGTCTGTTTTCCTACTGTGCATTCATCTTTGAATTGCATTATTCAATTAGTTCTATTAACTCTTTTGTAACTTTTATCTGAGTTCAGTTGAAGGTGATGAGGTTTTTGTGTGTGTGTGTGTGTGTGTGTGTGTGTGTGTGCCCATGCATGTGACCATATGTGTATTTTCTGGCAAAAGTGTAATAGAGATACTGGTTAAAATTAAGTACAGGAGCTGAAAAACAATTTTAACAAAGCGTCCCACAAAATAACTGACAATTCAAGGAAGAAAAGGTGAATGTGTCTTCATATCCTGAGATTTATTGTTTATGACTCTGATATTCTGAGTTAATAAAGTGAAGTAATAGGACTTGTTTTTAACAGAAATCTGTGCAATACACCCTGTTTATCTGTTTAATGTGTGTGAGAGGTTCTGAACTACCAGGGATGCTCCTACTACTCAAGACTAATTTTGGAATATCCTTTCAAGGCTGTAGTTTCAGGTGCATCTTTTAGTGCCCTCTTTCACTGTTTTATCCATGAATGCAGATAAATTACAGTATAGCTACAGTAAAAATTAAATATGCATCAATATACAATATGTACTTAAAATCCATCTGTTGAGTTAAAAATGGGAGTAATAAGAAAAAGAACTAATAGCACTGCATTTATTTCTGAATTAGCAAGCTTCTTAAGTCTTGTGTCATGGGTTCTAAACTTGTTTGCCAAGAAAGAATGCCACCAAGTATCAAGAATTCCAAAAGTATCATGAAAAACAGTAACATCAATGAAATAAATGGAGCAGCACACATTTGGATGAATATATTCTAGTGTTAGCAAGAAATATAGTATGAATTTCTGCCAGTATGATTTAAAGTATTTTAGTCCTCTTTTGAAAAAAAAAAAGTTTTAGATTCCCTATGACCTATGTCATTGTTCTAAAAGTTAGTGCTCACTTAGGCAGCACATATGCTGAAAATTAAGTACTTAAATATCTTGGACAAAAGACAAACACAAAATTTGTCTTTGAGTCTTACTGTAAAACTGTATGTGAGTATTCACAAATTAAGCATGTTGAACAGAACATGTATTGTTCTGTATTGTTGAACAGAAAATACAAATCAAAACATTGAATCATGTTATTCTACACTTTAATCAAACACTGATATTATCTCCAACATTCATTTACATAGTGGTATAGTGTTTTAAACATAGAATATGCTTAGAATATGTTGAAAAATTAAAAATATTTATTAATAATCACATAAAAATTTATAGTACATTATGTATTGACATTTGAATTCTTAGTCTAGTATTCTCTTCCTCAAATCTATTTTCTGTATTTATGTCATAGACATTAATCAGAAGTGCTAATTTAAATCTGTTGAAATGCTAATTCAAAACTGTTCCAGATTTCATAAATTTGAAATCTGTGTCTATCTATATCTATATCTGTCTTTACAAGTTTTGCATGTTGACGTTCAAATATGCAAACTCCTTGAAGACCTGGAAGACCTGGGATTATATGCGTTACAGTTATGCTTTCAGATTCAACAATGTTCCCATCACTCTTTAAAATTCTTCAACCATTCTGCACTGGGCTTTTATATGTGCCATTACTTTTTGCCTTAATTTTTCTTCTCTTTCTGGGTTCTAGCAAATCCTTACTCTCTTTTCAGAGATTTCTATATTTAATGATATTAATCTATCTATATTAATCTTCCTTAAATTGTGAATATAATCATTTCACATGGTTTGAAATCACTTTGCTCAATTTATTCTTCTGTTAAAGTATTCCCCAAACCTTGTCCCAAGAAAGTAGTTTTGGAAAATGGTAGAAGGTAGACCCTAGGAAGAAAAGGAAATAAGGAATATCATAAAAACATGAGGCTATTATATAGTGAACAAAATTAAACAGGTATTTTTATTGAAGACTATCTAGGCCCTTTTTAATTATCATATTCATTGTGATGCTCCAAGAATAGACTATGTATTCCTCACATATATTTCTCTATGGAATTTTTCTCAGATAACACTTTACATCAGCAGGGACAAACAATTTTATAAATGTCATCTGTTTTTTCATTTATATATTTTTCACTTTAATTGCTTTAAAATCTGATTGAAGTCAACATTTTTGTTGTATGTTTCATTTGTTCATCTTTGCTTTTAAATTGTGAGTGATTCACTATTAGCTTCATTTTAAAAAGAAAATATTTTATCACATCTCAATATAAAAAGTGTAACTACTGTCTTATTTCATTTTATTTGTTGTGACTATATAAACTTTAAATAAATCAGCAAAGCATGTGAATAAAACAAAAATTCATTTTTAGTATTTTTTAAACAGCATTTTTAATCTGTAAAATTTTATGATTGTAATATTTTCCTCCAGTACTGGGGATTGTGCCCAAGGCCTTCAAACTGAATACATCTCCAACTGCTTTTCTACATACTTTCAAATTTTTCAGGCAGTGTCTGCTACGTCACTAAACTATTAAATTTGGGCTCAAATTTTGGGATCTTCTTGACTCATCCTCTGAGAATGCTGGGTTTATAGCAACGCACTACCACACCCAGAGTTTCAAAATTTTTAACAATAAAATTATAGCCCAGCCTGAGGATCACAAGTTTAATCCACCTGAACTACATAGTGAAAGCCAAGAAAAAATGACCATCTTTAAGAAATCACATCCTAACACATGCTGGTGAGGATACAGGGTAAAGGAACACTTCTTTTTGTATTAATGGGAATGTAAAATACTTCAATCTGTAGTAATCAATATGGATACTCTTCAGAAACCTAAAACTAGAAATATAGCTACACCTTTTTACATATTTTTACAAACAATTTAAAGCCATCATATTACAGTGATACATGCATACCTGTGCTTACAACAGCACAATTCACAATAACTAGTGCAGGTCCTCAGCTTACAGTTCTCCTAAACTCCTCCCTCCATTTGAGATAGTACTTCCGATGTATAATTCTATCAGTTGTCAAGGGCCTCATTTAAGAGCTGCCTCCATCATGACATCCTTGTCAGGACTTCAGGCCCGGAAGGAAAAAAAATGGACTTCATTTCAGTTTCTACCCAGGCCTAGTTTTGAATGTCTCACTCATTTTTATCAATGAATTGTTAAAGACAGAGAAGCTAAGCTTCTTCAGTAAGCTAATTACTTAGCACAGGGAATGGAGATTCCCTGTATTCCCTGTGCTAAGTAATTAGCTTACTGAGCAGGGAGGCAGACAACTGTGAATTTATAGAATTTGCTGTGATTCTAAGGTCCTTTAGCATCCACTGAATCTGTGTTTTCTTTGGAAGTAGGATTTCCATCAAATCACTAGAGAAATCTTAAGCAACTCTTTAAAGAAGGATCAGTTATTAGTTGCATCTCAGTCAGTTTGGGTACCTGTAACAAAATAAACTATGTGTCTTATAAATAACAAACATTTACTTATAATTCTCAGGAATTGAAAGTCCAAGATGAGGGCTTCTGCCGACTTGATGACTAGAGAGGAATGGCATTTGGGGTTCCTATGTGGCAACTTCTAGCTGTGTTCTCACATTATATGAAGGTGAGCAAGCTCCCTTGGCTCTCTTGTGTGAAGTACTAAGCCTCCTCATGAGGGATGTATCATCATGCTTAATCATCACTGAATGACTTCATTTCTTAAATTGAGCATTAGATTTCAAAAATATGAATTGGGGGGAGGCACAGACATTCAAACCACAGACAATGCCTGTATTAAGGGTACTACAGAGAAATCTGGAGCCGCGTGAGGATGTGAAGCAGATACATTGGACCTAGCCTGGAGGGTAGGAGAAAGTTTCTAAAGGAAATGTCTTTTTATCTGTGTCATGTTAAAAGTTGCAGACAGCCAAGGGTAAGTTGGCAGTGGGGTGGAGATGATGCCTCATCCTTTGAGGCAGAGATGAGCATGCACAAATGTCCTCAAATAGGAAAGAATTCTGGCAGTTTTGGGGGAAATAAAAGGCAGCAAGTGTGACTCCAATGCAGAGAAAGAGCTCGAGCATGGAAAGGCTTTACATGCAGCGTGGCCTTCCCACGGACCAAACGGAAAGCCAGAGGCTTAATTGTTTATTTGTCTTTTATTTGTTTATTTTAATTAGAAGTGAAATATAATCAGATTTTAACTGCAGAAAGATCATTCTTCCTGCTCTGAAAGGAATGGATTATAAAACAACACCAGTAGACAAAGAATACCAGTTTGAGGTTTTAAGAGTGAAGGACAAAGAAAACAATGCCTTAGAGCAGGTAATGACAAAAGGGTCAAGACAAGTCAATGGAGTCCAGAGAAGTTTAGGAAACATAATTGGCAAGACTGTGCAATTGATTGAATGAGGTGGAAAAAGGAAATAGTCAAGGCTTGTCCAACGGGGTGGATGTTAATTAAATAGTTGTCCAAGGACAAATAGCTAGTAAGTGTTTGGGATGTGGGCTTTGTTCAAAATTTATGCACTTAAATTATGCTCTTCCCTTCTTAAAATGGCCAAGAATTCCTGTATTTGAAATTCTAAAATATAAACTCGATGTGAATGGATATGTGTGACAACGTACTGGGGGAAAATGTATCATGGAACAAATCTAGATTCTTTCAGTTAGAATTTGCTGTGGTGATGATTGAGACAAGCTTCAAAACCTGGGGTTCTTTGTTTGTGTCTCACTCTATATCTGGGTTGTAACAATAATAGTCACAAAGAGTATTCAATGTAAAATGAAAAATCAACCTTCCCAAAGGTCCTTGGAGGAAGGGAAATTTTCCTCTAAATCATAAAACTGTATATTTTCCACATAATGTTCTACCTTAGTCTGTGTGATTAAATAATACTAAAATTGTTGTGCATTTTTTTTCAAATTATTCGTAATTATTTGCACAGGTTAGCAGTATTAATTATGATTGATGTCAGGTAGAACCCCTCATTTTTTAATGTAAATATTCTTAGTAACGTGAGGTAATAAAACATAGCCTATTTTCTTGGCCTTTCTCTTCTGAGTTAGTAAATAATCATGAAAGGAATTAGAGCCACAGGATTTCATTTCCTATTGTTACATTTTATAATACTGAATAGTGATGTTCATTTGGGGGAACTGGTAAATAGGTGTTACACTTCTTTATCATTTTCAGTCTCTTTAAACCCTTTTTCTTTCTTTCTCCCATTCCCCTCATCCTTTTTTTCCATTTCTAAGAGTTTACCTTGTAGTTTTCAATCATCTTTCTTTTTTTTTCTTCTCTTCTCTTCTCTTGTCTTGTCTTGTCTTGTCTTGTCTTGTGTTTTCTTTCTTCTTCCTTTGTATTTTGGGTTACTCGTATAAGATAAAGCACACAATATTTAACTTTATGAGTCTATTTTGCTTAATATGATGATCCTCAATGATAGAATTTCAGTTTTAAAAATGTCACCACCAATAAAATGCTTGCTACCAAAAGGTAACATTAATCATTGGGCAACATTAGATGCAATTCATTTCCAGTACATTTTTGAACTTTTGTGTAAGATTTGCTTGTAAAATGTGTAAGTTCTAGTTTCTTCCACAACTCTGAATACTGTTTCCTATGCAGTGTATTTTTTAGATGTAATTTGTATGTGGACGTTGCATAATTTGTTGAGAAAGAATAAAAGAAGGAATGAAATTTAATTTAATAAAATAATTATTTAAAAGTTTATAGACCACCAGAGATATTGACATAGCTTTGTTTCCTTCATTCACCTGCCACACTGCACAGAATTATTCCTTCAGTTTATATGTTGCCAGCAAGGGTAAATCACAATTGGGCCAGATTGCAGTGGATCTGTTAAGGATGATCCAGTTCTAAGCCTTTAATGGAAACCTTCAGGGTAGTTGGAATATGTGTGATGCAAGAACTGTGAATCTCTAGCCTCGGACCACAAAGGACAATGGAAAGAAATGGCATCTATCAAGTGAAGAGAAACAAGTTGTTTTGCAGAACCAAGATTTACCATCCCTGTGGGCAGTGGTTCAGTTTGGAAAATGAAGAGCTAAGGATAGGTTCTAAAACTGATAGTTCATTAACAAGCATTTTAAGAACAAACATTGTTGTTGACAACTTCATCAAGATGGAGTGATTAAAAGCACAGGCTCTGAACTCTGGCTTTTAGCCTCATTCCTCACCATCTCCATATCTCTGCTATGGGATATGGCTATGTTACACAACTTAAATGAGGTTATTGCATGTTGTGGGGAGGCCTTAATGTCGTGATCCACAAAACTCTCAATACAGTAGTAAATACTGGAATAATTTTATTATTACTACTACTATTTTTATCACCTCAATATACTTATCAAGCCAGATTATTGAGCACAGCAATAGGCAACTGGTTGGGGTTTTTGTTCCTTATATAAATGATATTATTGCAGCAAAAAAACCTGACTTTTTGAAGTTTTTCTCCATAACCCTGAACTATGGATCCCAATGTATAATGGATTTAAATTATGAAGCCTCAAAGTATCACAACTAGATTAGTGTGATGTTCTCCAAGTGGAGAAAACTGCCTAATTAATATAATGCTGTAATAGGACTGTTTAGATTTAAATTCTTCTGAGAAACTAAATGCATAAATGTGAAATACTTAATACAAGACTGAAACAGTTAACCTAACTTATTATATTGGATCAATATATTACAGATAGGTGATACTGAAAATGGTAACCTACTTAATGTAAATATTAAAATTGAAATTACGAGGTTTACATCAAAACCAACATTTCACGCATGCATTTTTTAAAGGCATAATGAAGTTTATAGTCTAGAAAATGAAATGTTTTCTTGGCACCCATAATGCTAATAACAGTGTAATTCAGAGATGAGAATGTTATCGCTATATGGGAATTGTCTTTAAATTTAAAGACTTTTTATTAAGGCAAAATACAGACTTAGTAAGTTTGGCATATTCATGGAGCATTTTAAGAAAAGTAAGTGGACACCTCCATAATTATGCGATTGCTAAGGTAGTGTTTGGAATTCTCCCTGTGAGCCAATGAATATAAGGACACACACATACACACACACACACATACACACACACACACACACACACACACACACACACACACACACACAGCATTATAAATAGTAACTCAGTGAGCCCTAAAGCCTGAGTCTACCCAGAATGGATGTAATCAATTTTGACATCTTCTTACAGATAAATAAGCACTGAAAACTAAACCAAAGTACTGTAGTATATTGTACCTGTAACATTTTTTAAACTGGGTTTTATGAATAACTTTGGTTTTATCAAAAGGAAGATGTATTTCAATATTTTGAAAACATCAGTTTTAATTTTGAGTTGACAGAAGCAACCTAACAAACTACCATTATGCTTAGTACTAAGAGATATACCTTTCAGTAAAATTACTGAAATAAAAAAAAAGAAGCAGGGCAATGGTATAACAGTGCATAAAGAGCATAGCTTCTGTTTCCTGAGTCCCTTCTTTCTCATATTTAAGCATTGTCTTTTTGATTTATCATATTGTCGTTATTTCCACCTCCATTTGTTCACACGTTGTAGGTCACATAAATTTATAACTGAGATAATCCTTATTTTAAATTTATCAGTTCATGCATGGTGGGGCCTTGACTTTAGAAAAACCTAGTTTGTAAAAGCAACAATAATATTCCAGCTAACACAAGATTAATCCATTTCCATTGTCTTAATGAAGCTCCTGAGGTGGGATACTTACAAAGAAAAATCTCATCATTTTGGATTCCAAGACCAGGTTCCCCCTACAGTGAGGACCTCAGGGCAGATGGATCATGGTAGTGAGAGCACCTGGGAGAGAAGGAGATCCCCTAGTGACACTGACTGGAAAGAAAAGGACTAAGAGTGACCAGTCATGCACAAGTACCACCTCTTAGAGGTCACATTGTCTCTTAACATCCCCACATTGAATAGCAAGCTCTAAATCTTCCAAGGACATGAAACCATGTCTAAAGCATAGGTCAAATTTCATCAAAGAACATATTGGTCCTTTACAATTGAAACAAATTCCCCATCACTAGATTTATGTACCTTCATAACTATAGGATTTTGATCTCAACTAAAACAGGTCATGAATGTATACAAGAATGTATAATACTTTTACCAGCACAGGAATTCACAAGAACTAGATGTGCTTAAAGCTCTAAATAAATGTAAATGGATTTATTTCTTTAGCAGACAACTCTTGCTCTTCTGAACATAAGTCTCTTGGTTGACCTTTTGGAAGAGTCCATGTGTAAAGAAAGAAAAGAAGGTGAATTTAAATACAGTAATTCTGTTTGGGTCCTTAAATATAAAGGCTACACAGAACAAAATAGATAGTAAATATTGAAGAAGAAAAAAGCTAAAATACCTAAACAGGAAAAATACAGTCATAAAGCAATCATAGCATGTTAATCCATTTGCTTAGATTTTACTAATAAATATTTTAATTGACAAAGCATAATTATGTATATTTATGTGGCACAAGGGGATTTTTGACATATGTGGGCAATATAGAATTATTAATCCATATTTATTCTTCAAATTAAATGTATATTTAATATTAATATTTATAAAAGTATATAAACCAAAATTTTGAATTTGTTATTTCTGAGTGGTAAGACTTGAGACAATTATTTTTGATTCATTCATTGTTTATACTTTCCAATTATTCTATTATACATAAGATATCCTGTAGCGTTTCTTATATCCTTAAGGAAGAAATAAAAATAAATGCAATATAAGTTTACAAAATGGAAATTAGCAAGTCTATTCATTTTTATAATTTGGAAAGTTGAAAAATGTTTTCATTCTGCTCAGGAAGTTTAAGAAATCCCTCAGAGACCATAGGGAAAAAGGGAAGGCCTATAGAATTCAAACAGAATTATACTTACAAAGATATTTCCAGTGGAAGAAAAGTTTTTTTAAAAGAATAATAAAAAATTTCTAATCAACATTATTTTTCAAGAACAGTAATGATAGAAAACAACAAATGAAGTTAAGGGTATTTGAATTGAAGGATGACAATACAAGGAATACAAATTTAGACACAGTAAGTTTTAATAGTCTAATTTTTGCAAGTACAGAGAATTCTAGAGAATTGTTTGTAGCGAGTCTCAAATAAGCAACTTGGATAATAAATGAAAACGTAATTTATTTTTCATCAGGAAAACAAATCAATAAGAAAATATGTTCTTTTCTTCTTTGTTATTAAGTGAAGCAGATGTTGATGGAAAACAGGATAACCGATAAATGCATGATAAAAAAAAAATCAAAGTTCAGTGCTCTTATAAGATATCAAGACCTCTACATTGGACAGTGTTTGTCACTGGGTAGCGCCAAGAACACTGGCGTTCAATACAACATACAAAGTTTGACCCTAACAATAAAATCAAAATCTCTGAAGTCAGCATTTCCCAGTATGTGCCCAAGGTAATTCTGAAGTTCACTGAAGTTTAAGAAAAACTAATGTGAACTCTGGGTCTAAAATCCATCAGAGACCAACACAGCAGTAGATTTTACAATTCTCTTTAAACAAACAGCTTATTTATTTGACTGAAAATTAGCTTAATATGTAAAGTTTGATTGAAGTATAAGCTAATGCACAAAAAAGGCCAATACATTTATAATGTTGTGCTTCTATATATGGACTTTTGGAAATAGGACATTTTCATTTAAATTGGTTTATATATTCTGAATTAATATGTGAACTGGGAAAAAGTTGAAATGGCTTATTCTTATTTGCATAACTGATAGACGTGAAATATTCTTGTTAATCATTGAAGCATATGTACTGTGTTTCAGCTGATTAATTTTGTTCTAATGTAATTCCTTTTTTGTCCTACTTCATAGAGCAGTCACAGATGCAACAAAAAATAATCTCTTAGATATTTGAATTCTTTTAGTTTGTATATCCAAAGATACATCATTTTTATTTTCTTTCATTCTATGGTATGGAAAGAACAAAATTACAAGATCTTGAATGACTTTATGATTGCAATTCTAGAATCAGACAACTCTTCATTCCATAATATGTGATATGTGCCCTGACTGGCTGAGCAGAAAAGGATGTTTTTATACACAGAGAGAGATGGAAGAAAACAGAAATAAAGAGTGAAAAGCAGATTAGTCATTTTAAAGTACTTTTATTATAAGGTGAAAACAAAGGGACAGAATAATAGAAACATGATTGGATAACATCATGTTATGTCAGACTAAGGTTTCAAAAATGCAAGGATTGAAAGAGGAAACTTCACTGTCATGCCAATTCATTGGTTTAGGGAATTTTCCTATCTTCTCTTATGTTTCTGATTCCTAGGAAGCTCAAAAACACTTCACTTATAGTTTGGTGATATGAAATTTTAGCATGAGTGACTCCATTTTTATTTTTAGCTTTCTCTCTTGGGGACCCATGCAGGATCATACTCAAAACAACAGCCACCTGCAATTACTATTTAACAGGAATTTCTAAAAGACATAACTAAATTTAAAAAAGCTTTACAAGTTTTAAAACCCAACAAAAAATAGGAAGAGATCATGAGATCAATAGTCTGAGATATCAGGTGTAACGTTTTGAGCATATAATTGATGACTCTGCTTTGCCAGATGTGGATTATTTCTAGATTCCTCTGAGGATCTATAAAAATTTTTCCAGAAGTGTGCTCTGTAGAAATGTTTCTGTGTATTCCATTAAAAGGGCAACTACGTCTATATGCAACCACACTATCCACACTTTCCTAGATAAGTCTTTGACTTGTGAAATGTAATATGATCACTTATGTATGAGATATGATAAAAATGAGTTTATAATTTTTAGAAAATTTATTACAATAAACATATTGTCATTAACTCCTTTAAAATACTCCTCTTCATTTACAAAACACTCATCCAGTCACTCTTTCTACTTTATGGAAATCCTCTTTGGTGCGTGTATTTAGTTACGTTGTTGTGGCTGTTTGGTTACCTTGAATTGGTTTAGAACATTTACCTTTTATGAACATTTTGACTTTGGGAAAGATTCAGAAGTTTCATGGTGTTGTATCTGGTTTGATAGAAGTTATCATAAATGGTTGATCAATGAGGGATGATAAAAATGCAATGACTATTTAAAAAATATTGAGTTTTTAAAATGAGTTTTTAAAAAATATTATGGTAAAAGAGAAGTTGCTGTTACCCTCAAAATACTGAAATGTTCCTCCTTACTGCAAACACAGATAGCCCCTTTTTCTTGGTAATGTGTTATTTACTTTAATTTGATGTTTTAAAGAATTTACACTTTTTTAAAGAGAAAAAAATGAAGAAAATAACAAAAAATGAGAGACATACAAACAACAACTACAAAAAGCACAGAAAACCCGCAACAATTACAGTATAGCCTTTCAAGACAAGACGATAGGAATTTAACAGTGGTTGTACTATTGCATATTGTTATCTTCAAAAGAGTTGCTTATATTATGAGATATGGACATGCAAAATTGATGTAATCATATGAGTATTAACTGTTCTTTTTTAAGAACCAATAGAAATAGTTTAATCATCTTAGCTATTTTATGCATATATGGACACATTTATTACTTTTTCCTTTTCCCTTCTTTCTTTCCTCCTTTCTCCTATCCCAGTTATGTTTTCTCTTTCAGCAGTTTCTTACCTTTTCATAATATCAATTGTAGATTTTCAAACTTACTCTATTTCTTATGCTAAGGAGACAATATAATATTTACACATGTGAGTCTGATTTATTTCACTTATGAATATAATCTTGTTTCATCCATTTACCTATAAAAGCCTTGATGTGAACCTCTTTATCGCTGAGTATTACTCCACTGCATAAAGATACCGTATCTTTTTTTATCCATTCTTCAGTTGATGAGAATTTTACACTTTAATACGTTTTAAAATTTAAATATTAACTGTACCTTTCAATCAATATATATATATGTATATTTAATATTCCATGAATTTCTTAAACATTCTAAATTTCAGATACAGCAACTCACAAATGTACAAACTCCTGAGTATATTTTCATGTTTAAAAATAACAGATATCAGCATTTTGAGGAAAACCAAATATCAGTAATACAAAAAAGGCACCTCTCATATTAACTTATCAGCCTGAGGATTGTATCAGTCAGCATGGTCTGTGTCATATTATAGTAACAAATACTGCAAAATCTCAGAGTCTAAAAACAGCTTTTATGTATTGCTTGCTGCTGGCATACAAGCAGTAAAATATACTCAGTTTATAATTTTGAGCTTCAGAGAAATCGTTATCTGGACACTGGAGGTCTCCATGGCAGGAAGAAAGAAACAGTAATATAAATCATCACCATATCTTAAAATTCTCTCCCAAAATTGGTGGAGACTACTGGAAAAGAGCTGGTGATACAGCTCAGCGGCATAAGCGCCTGCCTGGATAAATCATATCACTAGACTATATTTAACCACAATAGGCTGGGCAGTGCAATCACACCATATGTTTAGAAAAACCATAAATATTTGATAAACAGAATTGATGACTACCACATGTTTGTTGTTTCCGTCCCAAATTTTAAATTTCAAATGAAGGTATTAGGTGTCGATGATTTCAATAATTGGTACTGAAGTTTTGTAGTCTTGTCAGTTTGCCAATAGGTGAATTTTTAACTGAGGTTTTCCAGACAAACTAAATGAGAGAGAGAGAGACAGAGACAGAGACAGAGACAGAGACAGTGAGACAGAGAGAGAGACCTAGAGACAGAGAGACAGACAGAGACAGACAGAGAGATAGAGACAGAGAGACAGAAAGAGAGAGACAGAGACAGAGAGAGAGAGACAGAGAGAGAGTGAGACAGAGAGAGAGAGACAGAGACAGAGAGAGAGATTTACTACAGGAATTAGACACATGATTATGGACATGAAGGAGCATGAAGCCTCGTAACATGCTGTCTGCAAACTCCAGAACTGCAAAGCTGTGAGGTAATTCAGCCCATGGCCAACAATGTTACATCCATGGAGGACGCTGGTATAAATACTGGAGTCCACGGTCAAAGAACTGACTTTTCCTCCACCTTTTTGTTACTGTCCAAGGTGCCAGTCAGCCACGGTGTCTGCTGACCTTGTTAGCGACTCTTCCCCACTCACTAAGCCTACTCACACACCAGTACCCTCTGGAAACAGCCTCATGCACGTGTCTAGAATGCTTTACCAATTCTCCAAGGAACCCTTTAACCAGTCAGGCTGACGCCCAGAATTAGCCATCATGTTAGGATATTTAATTCCCAGTTCATCTTCTTTTAGAAGATGGCTGCAACCATTAATAAAGGATACAACTCCTAGCAGAAGGTTTTCCCCCAGGGATGTTTTTTCAAAGCCCCAGTAACCATTTCTCACTCTTCCCTTTCGGGTCTTGGCATAGTAAGGACTTCTTGCTTCTGCTAGCCCTGGAGTACTACCATATACCCTGTCATACTTTATAAACACTCTTTCTTGTATGAGTCTCTCAAACTATCTCGTCTTTTTCCTGCTGGATCCGGACTGATTCTGACACTGTCTCCAGGATGATATACATTTGTGTTTAGTGTTAATAAGCAAAACTCTTTTGGTTACAAAGGTTGTAACAACTAGTCTTCTATTAAGATCTCATGTTTTTAGGCTCTAAAAACTTTTTACTGTTATGTAAAGAATAAATTTAATTCCTGACCTTATCAAATAAAAACAAAACAAATATTCAAATCTGTTACAATTATGTGTTATTGTGATGAGCAATTTGTTCAAAAGCTCCTGAGAGACTATAGAGTGGGATACATATTAGGTTAAGACAGGGAGACTATGTATCAATAAAATTCCAAGTTAAAAATCTTGGTAACACTTCTCCACTGTGAATCACTGGCAGGCATAAATACAAACCCTATGAACGAAGTAAGTGGCAAGAATGATAAACCAGCCTGTCATTCAATCAGCAAGTATTCCCTGTTCTGAACCTTCACATGTTCCCAGTCTACTCATCCTGTTGTTTCATCCAATACGTTTCCAAGTTTTGTTCATTCCATTTTCTTTACTATTGATTTTTAGTACTTCTCATTGACCCTATTGCACATAATAGCTGCAATTTTACTTGATCTTTTGTTGTATCACTTCTAAGGATTCATTCTTCATGGAGGGAGTGATTTCACATAGAAAAGTAAGAAAATGTAGTTTCTCTATAATGCTGTAAATCAGCAATGATGCTCTGGAGCAAATATTTATTCCTGCATTCTAATTACAAGTCCATTTTATTTTCCTTTTGTCTTCTTCCATTACATTTCATTCTACCTCTTTGAACCCTCACAGAAATATTGAACAAGATGGATTGCTTATTGGGCTTCAGCCTCAATTGTCCAGAGATCATTAAACATTCTGAGGGAGATTCCTATTTTATTCATTATGTCCTTTAGCATTTTTTTGCCTAGAAACTTCAGACATCATACCATTTGCTAATTTAGCCTTCTTGGCAGCAAAGAAAAATGACCTTTCTTTTATATAGAGAGAGATATCCCTAAATAAATTTTATATAATTCATAGATCACAAATTTATAAAAATATATATCATCAAATTATGAGCCATTAATAAATTTTGATAAAGTTGGGTGAAAATTGAATTTTTTAAAAATTCATGACCTTTAGTTATAATCTGTATAGTTTGGTCTCTACTAACTAATTCTTCCTTTTAGTGATTTTGTTTTAATATTTATGAATTGACTATGCATTATTTTTTAATACCACTGATATGCTTTTCTTAAAAAGTAGTTCTGTTAAAGGAAATAAATCCATGAGTATTTATGTAGAGCAATACATTTTTAAAAGTTAATGGAATTGTGAGAAAAATATAGAGCTTGTATTGGATCAAGAAGTATTAAAGAGAGCACAGAATATCCAGGCTAACCATGTATTGATAAAATATATTCTTCATAAATTAAACTATTAAACTTTGCCACAGTCCAGTAAGAATTTTTAAAAATCAATAGAGAAGGATAAATATCTAAGCTAGTGTAATAGACTAGAGAAAAAACAAAGTGGGCCCAAGTAATGGAGCAGAGAATGAAAGAGAAATGTTGTCTGTTAGTCTGTTCGTTTAAAGAATGCATGGTGACAGTTTTGGCCCCAGGTTCAGAAGACAGGAAGACATTTGTGGAGAATGTGGGAAGGGAAGACCTTTGGCTTGATAGAAGCCAATGCAGAAAAGAAAGAATGGCTGTTTCTCAAGTCTTGTTTATAGTCTGTAATCAGGCTCCTCCATCTGTTTCTTCCTTTCCGCCAGCACTCTAGTGCACTTAATGATGTTTGTCTCGTCTTGCTGGGTTACATACAGGTCCCTAAGTAGAGAGGACGTTGTTTATTCATCTGCTTTTCTGTCTCAGCATGATTCCAGAAAAGATGTAGAATACTTGCAAGTTATGTTTATCAAATGACCACAAAATAAAAGAGCTTCTCAGAATAATTCTTTACACCAAGTGCCTGAGGTCTTCTCTTTATAAAGGTATAAAGGGAAAAGCTGCAGGGAAGGGGAAGGATGACAGTGTAAGATCTTTTAATCTGGGAAATGGTTTGCAAGGTTACATCTTCCACACTTTCCAAACTCTAAGTTTTGATGTAATGGTGCTCTCCTATCAAGGCATCTCTTCTGGAAGGTGTGCCTGTTCTGCAACTCCCATAAAATCTACTCCTTTTTTGAAGAGATGTTAACCATCTTGAATACTGAAAAAAGGCAAGTAAATTGCTACATCTAGTCTTTCCGAAACCATCTTTCTTTCATGAAACTTCCAGTTTGAAATTTTGAAAATGCATAATGCTGTTGGCTTTATGGTCTTTTCCTACCTTTTCTAACAAGCTCTTGAGAGTAAAACAAAGTGTCTCAAAATTCATTACTGTCAGTGGAATTGTGATTAATCTTCAACATGTATGGTAATAAATTGAAAATGTAGTCAAGCTGGAGTTAACATCTCTTTTATCTGCAATATCCTGTTATGGAAATTAATCATAATTAAATACAAACATCAGAATCCTGTATCTTAAAAGCACAATTAACATACACAGAATATATCATGTCATTTCTGTATAGTAATTCATGTGAACATAAATACAAAGAAAATGAGGACACAGTTCTGTCTCAATTCTGCTTTTGTCATGAAAGTATTTCAACTGTCTTTTATTAGTTTTTAAACTGTAATCAAATTAACCATGTAAATACATTTATTGTTTATAAATTTAAATTGCTAGCAAAATCAATCATGTCGATATGAACTGGAAACTATTATGGTTGCCTCTTACAGAAGTAACAGGGAAAGTTTTGCTCTGTGATTTCTTCCACTATTTGTGGGCTTAATTTTTCTTAAATTACAACTGAAATTCTCCTGTTTTATGTAGAATAGTATGTATTTTGCCTTTTTTCAAGTTAAATTGATGTTCATTGGGACAGACTAATTTATTGAAATTCAATACAACTTTAGTTCACATAATACCATCCAATATAAAAATAATTTTTAATAAAACTAGAATGAGTTTGAAGAAGTTTGAACTTCAAATTGTCTCCCTTTTATTACTTGCTTCTTTTTAAGAAGATGACTATTTCTTTTTCAAATTAAAGATCTATATCATATCTACTGTCTGTAGCCTGTTGGCCTCTCCAGGCCGAGCGTCTGACCATTGTCCTTTCCCTATACGCTTCTGCAGTTCTTGGTATGGAATGTGGTGGGGCACGCGTGTAATGTATGATGGTTGTTTGATTACATGCTTAGTCTACTTTGTACTGCTATAACAGGATACTACAGAGTCACTTATAATGAACAGCAATTTATTGGCTTTCACTTTTCAAGGTTGAAGTGGGTCCAGGCTATCCTATGTCACAAGGTAAGGCAAAGAGAAGGTAAGAAAGGAGGAGAAAGGAGAACATGAGGGAAGGAGGAAAAGCAGAAGGTGAAGGAGAGAGGGAAAGAGAGAAGGGGAGAGGGACAAGAGAAAGAGACAGGAAGAGAGAGAAAAACGAAATAGAGCAATTTACAGCTCTGAGGTTGTAATAATCAGCATTAATGAATTGAAGAGAGTGAAGCCTGGTAACCTAAACACTTACCATGAAGCTATCGCCTAAAGCTTAGGGTGAAACTGTCACAATTGGACATTAAATTTCTAACATATGCTTGCTGTCAGGCTTGCTTGCTCACTTTCTATCTTTCTTTCGTTCTTTCTTTCTCCCTTCATTGCATTTGGAATTGAGCCAGGGTTCTCACAGAGCTACAAATGGCCCAGAGTATCTGGGGTCATACAGTGATACATGTTTTTGGTAAAAGCATATTTAAACCATAGCACATGCTAATCTAGATGTGCGTACACTAGATTCTGAGGGTAAGAACCAGATTTTTTTCTGCATACTTTCCAATGTTGCTTTTGTTGGGAAAGCAGCCTAAATTAGAATTTGCTTTAAATAAAACATTTAAGATAGGCAATTAAAAATTTGATTGTCTGTTTATTACATATTACAGCATCATGAATGCCAGTGTTTCTGCCATACACTTTTTCAAAAGAATCACAAAAAGTACTTCGTGGAGCTGCCATGAGCTTGGAGAATGAACGTAATTGTTCTTCTACATTTAGGAGTTCTTTTCCAGACCTATTACAACTTTAGCCTGCAAATTCCTTTTTTGTTTAATTTCAGAAACAAGGACCATAATACCAGAAATTCCACATAATTTCAATCTTGACTAGAATATTACAACTGTTTTTCTTCTAAACAATTATTCTGTAGACTATCTTGCAGAATGATTCTGTAGATCTTCATTTCCATTTGTTTTAGACGTAAAATTTGTAATTTGATTTTGACCACCTCCGAATTCTTTTTGTCTTTCTCTGTTCTTTCTTCAACATTTACTCTACCAGACACTAACATAATAGGAAACTAACTAGTTTGGCTCAGCTCTCAAGAGTTGAGTATATTTAGGAAACTTTTCACAGTATGGCGTAGGAAGCCTCTTAAATGACCTCAGGTAGTTCTGCCTCATGGGATTTATACTCTTCAGATGTGATGGGAGATCACTTCTGATATTAGATTGTTAAAAAAGACTTTACCACTTAGAGGTGTCTCTTTCCCTCTCTCTTATTCTTCTTGCTGTGGTAAGCAAGTTGCCATGTGGCAAACATCAGTGGAAATTGCTAATATAGCCAGAGACCTCGGCCCGCAACTGAAAAACTTACAAGGAATTTAGGGCTGATAATAGTAAACACGTGGGTGGGCTCCAGAGCGGATCCTTCCTTCTTTCTCAAGCTCACTCTAAAAGCTACCTCAGTCCTAATTAACTCATTGACTACAATCTGATGAGAACCAATATCATCAGTTGAGTTAATTCTGGGTTCTTGACATATAGAAACGATGAGCAAATAAACATTCACCATTTAAAGCTGTTGAGTTTTAGGATAGCTTGCTGCCCAGCAATAGATGACTATTACAGTAGAGTAAACAAGCCAATTTATTAAAGATAATTGCCAGACACCTCTATAGGATAATATGAGAAAGCAAAGGAATCAGATCTCTTTGAGACTAAGTCAGAAGTATTTTGAGTTTTACCTTCAAATAGAAAGATATTTTTCTCTAGAAGAATGATGTTAGGATAAGAGGTAAATTACTCCCAGAAAAGAGGTATGTGAACAGTCTCAGAGATGTGAACGAGAACTCATGTGAAGACCACTGTACGTACTTTATTAAGTTTCTGTATTGTGACAAAGCATAGATGCTCTGTGTAATGCCATACCAGGAATGTGAATTTTACCTTTTGGCCCCTGGAATGGTAAACTAAAACCAAGCTGATGGCTTTCCCTTACCTTGCTGACATGACAGACCAAGACTTGTTGACCAAGACTCTCTGCCAAACCTATAAAAAAATCTATATTGTCCTACAGATATCTATTTTTCAATAAGCGAATACTGAAATAAAATACACACATGTAAACCTTTGGGAATCTCATTTAAATACCACGCGCACACACATTTTAGGAAATCAGATGTCACCTCATCCTGAGGATTATTTATTCAAGGCGCTTCCTCATGGTTTTTAAGAATCAGACACATACTCTAATTCTGTGTAAACAATTTGAGATATATCTCTCTCTTTGCAGTTGCTCCACGGGTTTGTTAAAGTGGTGGTTATGACCATATTTGTTGAATTCAGCTGAAAAGCTCACAACACCTTGCCTAGATTAGCCTCTTTCTTGTTCCCTCTTTTCTACATTTCTCAGCTTTTACATGCATGAACTGGATCCCATGAAACTGTGGACAGCCTCTGTGGTGAGGTTAAAAGTCACAAAAGAGCTGACTGAGAAATGAGAAGGTGGAAAGAGTTTAGTAATATTGAGAACTCCTACTTAGCCAAATTTTATGTTTAAAAGCCTGGAGAGTATTTTTATTACCATTTTCTTCTTTAAAGCTAGTGACTCAAGTCATTGAAACCTTCTGGCATTTGAGGGGTTCTCAATTGAAAAAGTAAGAAAGGCTGACTTCAGGCTGTGTCCATATAATGCTATAACCAGTGTAGTGCTAATAGTTTGCCTCTCCATGTTAATCAGTGATTACGAGGAGATGGACCACATCGGTGAAAGAAATTCACATGTGATTTTTCTTGATAAAGCTGTAACATCTTATTCATAACACAAGGGGATAACTTTGAAACTAACATATTGTCCTTATGCTGTAGAGGGAAAAAGGCACTTGTTATTACTCTTCATATTTTTGATCTAACCTTTAAAATCACCTGAGGGGTTTTGGGTGGAATATATTCCATGATTCACAATGAATTCTTGTTTATGTGCAGTGCCTTTGTGATATGTTCTGTAAGTGTGCAGAGGCAGGGTACTAGGATAATACCAGAGTACTCTTTATCTCATTTTTTCCTTTAAGGAGATAAAGCTGCTCTGCCAGCATAAAAACCTGCTGTTAAGATGATTTATTAAAATAATATCATTACCGTATACCACTGTTATGATATGGTCATCAAAAAGTGTGTAAGTTCACGATGTACTTTTCTTCCAACCAAAGTTATTCAACAAATTTGCAGAAGGTTATGGCAAGAGAAGGAATCCCATTCTCTAGAGCTGCCTGTTTATACTACTATACCTGCCTTCTGAATACAAGGATAACTGAAGCAAAGTTAGACAAACTAATAGTTACTATTTAATGTCACTTTACATTATCCCTGTTAAGCAGTAAATACTGATTTTATTATGCAGATGAAGAAACATCCTTGAAAAATTCAAGTAATTTTTCAGAAGTCATTTACAAATAACTGGTTTCATACCTAGATTTTTCTCATACAATCCTTGTGCTCCTTTTAAAAGCAGAGACAGCTTCCTGTGAGTCCCTAGAAATCTGACAAAAAGCAAAGTATTGCAGGAACATCACTGCTTTGATTAAAGACAAATAAATCTCCCATTTTTAGTCAACTGAGGTTGGAAACACCATTGTATTGCCAAGTGATTGATGAGGTCCGGTTGTTTTGATCAGATGACTTTTGCAGCAATGAACAATGCTGATGAACCAGAGAATTGATTAGATATAAAAATAACCTAATTTTGAAAAAATGAAAAAAAAAAATCTCAAACAGTTTTCTGATTTCCCTCCACTAAAAAGAATCAACAGTTTAGTTTTACAAGCCAGAAGGTGAAGGCAGGCAAGATCCTCATTTCTCCTTTGCTTGTTATTCACAGTGTGATTTTCTTAAACACTTTTCTCACAGATTGCCCAAAGAAGCTTCTCAAGTATCAGAAACCTTTGTTCCTTAGCCTGAGATGAAATATAAAAGCCAAATAGATAGCTGTTTTGTTTATTGTTCTGTGAAATTACATTATTAGGAGAAGCATCATTTTAAATCAGGAAGCGATGCATGGCTATAATGGGCTTCAACCCGTTACCATTTTTATGATTAGGGAATGATTTGCCATGTTATAAAATCCTGAGGAAATAATTGGAGATATTTCATGCTGTTTCAGTCTTGAGTTTATCTGCCTGTATTATGTAGAGATTCTGCAAGGAAGCACAGATAGTAATGTTTTAGAAAATATACAGGAACATCTGCAATGTACTGTTATGATACTTATCCTAGGCTGACTTCACACTCAGAGCTCTATGGTATGGGATTGTGATATCATTGTCAAGCAGGCAATTTTAGAATTGAAATTAAAACCCTAATTTTCAGAATGAGACAAATCCATGCAAACTGCATCTCTATTGCCTAGTTGTATGACCTTCAACACATGACTTTTATAAGTAGTCTCAGTTTTCTTCTATGTAAATTGAGGGTCATTACCTCATAGGACATGGTGAGGATTAAAGGAAAGCATCTATGTTATGCTAAATACATAATGATGTTCAGCAAGTAACTGTAGCTGTTTGCTTATGGGTACGTGCTGGTCTACATATCTCTAAGAAAGAAACTGTGAAATCATGGACTGGATCATTTGAGAAAACCTGCAATCATCCCACAATCTTCCTAGTCACAGAGCCTAGGGAAGATGGGAGTTTATACTAGGTATTCATCTACTCTGGACCATGTCTTCTTGTGTTTTATAATGTTTGTATGTCTTACAATACCTAGTATGACATCTATTTCTAATGTCTGGAAAGTAGTCATGCTTTTAGAAAGAAAGAAAGAAAGAAAGAAAGAAAGAAAGAAAGAAAGAAAGAAAGAAAGAAAGACAGAAAGACAGAAAGAAGATAGATGATAAAGGGGGGAAAAGAAAATGCTTCTGATGTATCAATTAGCTGAGAGACAAGAAACTAGATCTCATGTTTTCTAAAAAGTTTCTAGGTGCTGAATGCCGATCTTCATTTATGATATGCATTTCTTTTCTATTACCCAGACATATGATTACTGAGAGTTTACACATGCTTTTCTCCCTTCTATTGCTTCCATTACTAAGACACATATTACATGACCTTTCCTCCAAGAAGCCTTTCTTGCGCCTCCCAACTATGTATTAAGCATCTCCCCTGTATGATTTTATAGTCCCTCCTCTCCATAGTAAAATATGATGCAATAGTGTAGTCATACCTGCACTAATCACTGCTGCCAAGTGGATGCTCTGGATGTTTCTTATGTCTATCTCCATTATCAGTGTTGTACTTGGTTTGTAGTAAATTGACAGTAAAAGCTTTCTGAATGAATGAATGAGATAGCAATTCAATGTCCTTGCCCTCTGAAAAGATATTGATATTATGAAGCGAGGGAGAGAGACAGAGAGAATGACCTGCATTTTCCAATGAAGATTGGAAACTCGTGCTATTTACAAAGAAAAAAGGGAAGAAGTAGTATCTGAGCTTGATTTCATGTTAAAGAGGTATTTAGAAAGTAGATGATAATCTGTGGGATTTTTTTCCTAAAAAACAAAAAAAGAAACAAAAATAAACACCATAGCATGAAAGAAGGGAAAAGATGTTTGGTGCACTTTTCCTTCATCCATCTACTCGTAGACAGTGGGATACACATGCAGCTTCCCGGTGGTGGCTGGACCATAAACCTTTGTGCCGTTTCTCTCAGTAGCTGACTCTCTATCTTCTTCCACAAACAAGACAGAAGGTTCAGTAATGTATAACACCATGCTTCTGTATTCTAAATTTCTATTATTACAACTTCCATAAAAATAATAAAACCAAATGTTGCAGTTATGATTACAATGGTTCTATTCTACACAGAATTATCTTCATCCTGTAATTTTCCAAAATAGTATGTTTGTAAATGTAACTTTTGATTCATGAACTTATAGTTTAATTTTACCTTATCTACAAAATGTTACTTTTTCAGATAGATGAGACCTATTTGATATGAAAAGTTCTATGTATATTTCAGATAGCAATGCTTTAAATAAACTAATTTGCTATTTATTCTTTAAAAATGTAAATAGATTTTATTCCTGGATTTTAAAACTACTACCAACCAGAGTTTAACAACAGTTATGGTCATTTTCCAAAGTCCTATTTTTTGCTCTGTTGTGTGTGTGTGTGTGTGTGTGTGTGTGTGTGTGTGTGTGTTTGATCAGTACTGGGGATTGAACTCATGACCATATGCTTGCAAGGCAAGCTCTAATGCCACTGAACTAAATCCACAGCCCCAACATTCTATTTTTTAAAATGAATCAGAATTTTTAAATCCCTGAGTTGATGCCAAATTTTAGATAGATTTTCTGTAGTTACTTAGTGAGCTACCTATCCACTATTTTGTCCAAATTAATGTTTGCATGCATCACATATATTATAATAAATTTTGATATAAAATATAGAGGCAATATCTTTTGAGGGAGCACCTGTTATTTGACTCTTTTTCCTCAAAAGTCTTTATTGTATGATAAATTAATGTTGATGAATTGTATTTTCCACAAAAATTTTTATCGGCATGATAAATTCTTATCAGTGAATTATAGCAAGTGCATGTGTGCATGTATGTGCGTGTGCTATGTGTGTATCATGTTAATCTGCCATTTTAGATTCTTAATAGCAGAAAGAACTTCATCATAAATAGTTGATTTCACCTATTCAAAATATCTTAGGTGAGTACAACTTCAAACAAATGACTCTATCTTCTATGAAACAAAGCAAATTATATTTACAGATGAATTTCATCTTGAAATAAAAGCATGCCTCGAGTATATCTCAAAAAGAATCAAGGTGACTAGCCATTTTGAAAAGAAGTAATTTAACTGTATTTAATAATAGCAAAACAAAAACATGGATTCTAAAGAAAATGCTCTTTGAGCAAATTCCCATTTTGACTTTTCTGAACAGCTTTCCTATTGTAAAAATACATTTTATTAGCAGAGATCAGAGGCAGGTGGGAGACTGTTAAGACATTACAGCTTAGAGAAGATTCATTTCCTTTTAATTTCTGCTAGAAAAATGACTTTCCCTAGTGACCCTGAAAAGCCTGCAATGTTGGATATCATCCTTTTCAGTGCAATCATATAATGAGACTGGTCCAGGTCATAAAAAATTAAAAAAAAAAAAAGACCTGCAGGATTGCACTTTTCCAAGATTATGGACCTTGGTTGCCAAACTAGTACTTCTTTAATACTGCCAGGACAAATGATCTTTTCTAAGATACTTCCTATTATCTTTCTTAAAATACACCTAAGATGAGCTTTCTTTAGAGTTTATGTGTGTATCAAACTAGTCAAGATATGGATATATGTATAAACATGTTCAAAACGTTTCTGTCATATAATATGCTGTAGATAAGAGTTTACTTTTAAAACATAGAGTATATAAAAGTATTTTTAAAAAAAGAAAATGTCATAGTTAAAAAAATAAAGTTGGAAGTTGTATATTGTTAATCAGAAACATTAAGTCTACTGTAGTGTGTTAGAAAATTTAAAATAAAACTCCAAGGAAGACTTTCTGCAGAAGAAACATTAAATATGTGATTAATCCTGGCTACAGTTTCATCAGATAGGTTTCATATAAGCTTTGTAAGATAGGTTTTACTACTCTTAGTTTCTAAAGAAAAAAATAACAAATTAATTTACTCTCTAAGCCAATGAGCCTGCACATGGTGGGAAGTGGTCAGGCACTTGGGACTTGGCCATTGGTGCACCGCACAGTGCCGCCCTCTGTTCTGTTGCAGTCCTTACACGTGGAGCTCACTGGAGTAAAAGTAGCACCTGGTTTTACAATGAATAGAAAGAGAAATCAAAGCTGGGATGCTGGATAAAATTATTGAACAAAAATAGTAGCTAACTTGCTCTTACTGGATGTGCTCAAATGACATAGACTTTAAATGTCAGCTGTCTTTGTATTGAGGGCTCACACTAACAGAATTAAGAGGCTTAAACGCAAGTGCAGTGACTGTGTTTTGTAATTTTGCTGATTCGTTGTTGTGTCTGTAATAGTGCTGTGCTTGGCGAGCTTCATCATGTAGGAGGCTGAACATTCCCTAAGGACCGCACAGCATGTCTGGCAATTGACTGGCTGTGGGCTGAGCTGTCTTGGTTTTTCTGCAGGCTGGCTTTGGCTTATTTATATGGTGTAGTATTCCAAAAATAGAAATTTAAAGGGTTCTTGAGAATAAGTTCACATTTATCATGATTTCACTTCCTTCAATCCCTTTCATACAAAGTAAATCACAAAATCAACCCGTCTAATGGGTGAAAAAATCACTTCTCTTCTTACAAAAGGTAACTAAAAAATATTATAACTAATTTTTCAGTTTACCATGTCATACATGGAGGTGATTCTACCAAATGTGTATGGCAGATTATGTGGAAAACAGAAAGACAATAAAGGGAAGTGATATATGATTGACAGAAATCTAGGGGAAAGACCCATCCCCCAACAAAGGAGGACTTTGTAATAATTTAATCAAACTTTAACCTAGGAGATATAGCATCTTATATTCCTCTTTTTGAAATTAATTATGGAAAATAGGACTAAATAGTACTGATAATCTTTCAAAAGCTGCACTTCTCTTTCTTGGAGTTGTATCTTAAAAAGGAACAAATAATTACTATTCTCTCTCTTGACTCAATCCTAAAAGAACAACTACAAAGCACTTTCAATTTGTTCAAGCGAGATTAGTTCTTTAAAACAGAAACCTCTTATAAGATGCAGAGTAAGGGAGGATTATTGTCTAATTAAATTTTCTTACGTGACAGTTTTCTAAATATTTAGAGCTATTGAGGCTGCTTTTTTAAAATAAAAAATATTTAGAGCTATTGTGACATTTTTGTCCCTCAGAATTACCACGGATAATTATAAACCATGCCACTAGTCATCTTAGAAGTTTTATTTTAAACAGAATGTAAGCTAATTTAGTGATAGGGAGAATATTTAGCTGATGTAATTGTCAAAAATGCACATGTAATTCTTTAAAGAGCTAAGAAACCCCAAAGGCTAACATTGGTTGTTGAGTTTCATGTGTTCATTACCCTGTGTAAAAAATTTGGAGTACTGATAAGTAAAATAGATATTCGAGCTTTAGGTCATTTACTTATTGTGATAGCAATGTGAAATTTTGTGTTTGTGTATGTGTTGGCCGTCTGTAAATCCTTGGAGAAAGTTGTGTGAACTTTATTATCCATTTTTTAGTTGGGAAATTTGTCACTTTAAAATTTTGATTTGATTTGAATTTTTGGAATTCCTTATATATTGGCAGCAGTCTTTTGTCAGATGTATACTTTTTAAATCTTTTCTCCTGTTACGTAGGTTGTCTCTTCATTCTGATGATTATTCTGTGCTGTGCAGGCATTTTTAGTTTCATGTAATACCAAGTGTCTAATTTTGCCCCCAGAATTTTGGTGGAGTTGGCCCCACCAAAAAAAAAGGGTTGATATATTTCTTAAGCTTTTGTTTTCTGTTTTCTGCTAGTGATGTTATTTTTTATCATTTTAATCTTTAATTCATTTTCAGTTGATTTTTGTGACTGATGAAATACGGTAGTCTAGTTTAATTCTTTACATGTGGAAATCCAAACTTTCCTACAACCTGCTAATGAAAAGGCTGTCCTTTCTGCAGTGCATGTTCTTTGCAATTTTATTGATGAACAGTTGCTTGTGGAATGCATGGATTTATTTCTGGGGTTATCAGTTATTTCTGAAAATTATGTAACCATGGAGGAATGATGATGTATTAGCAACCAATGATGCTGCTTATTACGCAGAAGATAATACCATCCTTCTTTATCAAATTGACTATACAATTAAAAAGAATTCTACCAGTAGTTAGGTATGACTTAGAAATTAATTAAAACATTTACTTTTAGAATATTTGGTGACATTGATTCATTTTCAAATTATTTTATTAAAAAACAAAATTTCATAATTAAGTAAGAGATCAACAATGGTTGTTATGCTATCATTGTGTTCAAAATAGGTACTCAGAATACAAGATTTAAAGCAAAAAGATTCTTACAAAAAGAAACAAACTGATCATAACAGTAATAATTTTTAAACTTTACCATGTTTTTATATTTCAAGGTTATAATTTTTCTTTGGACAATGAGATTTTATTTCTCCTAGATATATATATATATATAGCATTAGTATTAGTATCCTATCTGAAATTTTGGTGATCTAACCTAGAGCCTTGTATATACTACCACTGAGGCATTTCCCTTGCTAAGATTGTCTTTATGAGGTCCCAAAGATGCAATGCCAAGATAAAGAAAAGCTAGACTGGGCTTCATTTGGCTTAGGTGCTCTGAACTTTTGAGCTGCTACACTTACCAAACTTTTTAATTGTTTAGAGTTTATTTTTTCCTTTTCATTGTTTCTTTTCTACCATGAAAGTTTTTCTCATTTTAAAAAAATTGTGATTTTGATTTTTTTATATTGATCATACAATTACATATTAATTTTGTTATTTATCTTTTCTTTAACAGACTCTTGATCAGGCTTCCCTTGAACTCTCTGTGTAGCACAGGCTCACTTTGAGCTCATAGTCCTTCTACCTCAGTCCCTAAGTACTGTGATTACAGGTGTGCTGTACCACACCAGTCCTTCTCACTCAAATTTTAAACATTTAAACGTGTGTTGGCTTTCTATCACTGTGATAAAATAAGGAGAAAATGTGCAAAGAGCAAAGATTTGTCTTGCCTATAAAACTGTGCTTCAAAGGCTTCAGACCACGGTTAGCTGACTCCTCCTTTCTGGACTTTGGTGAGAGAGTGTGTCATAGTGGAAGAGCACAGTAGAGCAGGTCTCTCACCTCACTACCGGGAAGGGGATGGGCAGGGACAAATGAAACCTTCAGTGGCACACACCAACTGCCTGCCTTCTCCGGCCCACCCCTACCATTCCCAACAGTGCCACTGCCCAGGGACCAAAACTTCACCACATTAGCCCTTAAGGACATTTCAGATTCAAACTATAAAAATACGTTCCTTTGTTCACTCACAAATATTTATTCAGAACCTACTGTTTGCTACATACTTTTTCTAGGAAGAGTGATAAAGAGATGGATATAACTGAGTCTTTTCTCTCAGGATGTTCCTTTGCTAAATGCAGATATAGCAGAGATATTTCCTGTGACATTGTGTTGTTCCTGTAAACAGCATGTAGTACTACATGTGTGATCACATAAGATGCATGGTTATTACACAGGTAATTACAAACCACTGAAACAGGGCCTGATTTTTGAGGAGTAGAGGAGTAATTCTTGAGGTGGTGCTTGAGAAGGGTTTTGAGAAATCAATAAATACCTATCACCCAAAATAGAAAATCATGTTTTGGGGGGAAGCTACATTGATGATACAATTACTGGAAGTTTTTTTTTTTTTTTTTTAACTCCATAGAATTATTCTTCCCTAGCAATTGTGTGATGTATATGTCTATGTATTATCTAACTAATGAAATGATCATTTTTAGATCAGTGATACATTTTCTTTACATATTTTTCTTTTTTATGTTTTTATTAGTTTATATTAGTTTATCTTTTTATTAGTACATACTTGCAGTACATAATGAGTACATTCCTTGTGAGAAGTTAATACATCTTCTTAACTCATCTTAATTTTTTATCTTCCTCCTCTGCTTTCTCCCCACCTTGTCTCTTGATTTCCTTCCCACTTAAGAAAAACCTATCTCCCTGATTACTATTATCTATCTTTTATTTTGCTCTTTATTATTTAGTGGTTTTCATGTATGAGAAATCATATGATACTTGTGGTTATTTGTCTGAGTTAATTAATGTTATAAACTTAGATCCATCTATTTTCCTAGAAATGAATCACATATATCCTACCTTACCGCAGAACAGTTCTTCATTGCATGTAAATATCACACTTTCTTTGTTCATTCATCTGTTGATGGATATGCAATCTGTTTCCAAGACTTTATTGTCATGAATTGTGCAGCTATAAACATAAGTATATACATATCACTGTAGGATGATGTCTTTAACTCCTTTGGGGATATTCCTAGAAGACTGGCTGGGTGACACAGAATTTCTGGTTTTGTTTTTTGAGGAACTTCATACTGATTTCCAAAGTGGTTGTATTAGGTTGCATCCCTACCAACAATATTCGAAGGTTACCTTTTCTCCACACCTGACTAGCATTCATAATTATTTGATTTCTTGAAGATTACCATTCTTTCTAGAGTAAGGTAGAATCTGATTTTTTTTAAATTCACGTTTCTCAAATGGCCTGTGATGTAAGAAGTACAAATAGGATACCAGTTAGACTGCATTTCATTTCCTGTCTTCTAAAGTATCATGTTTCAGGATGCCTGAGTCAGATATTAGCTCACTGGCATTGATAAATAAACATCCAATCTTGAAAGTAATGATGTCAGTCAGCTATGTATGACAATTCTATGAGATCTATAGCAGTGATAGTTAGCTACACAAGGACATCTTTTATCTTTGCATTTCAAAATTTCCTCATTAATGTTGAAACCCAAACAGATAAGGCATGGAAGCATCATGTAAAGAATTATTTTTCTTGACACTGAAATTCTTAAAATCAGGAAAGTTGGATAGCACCTTATATTTTGAGCAGTTGGAGGGTCCTTTTTCTCTAAACTTCTTCCATCTTTGCCATGAAAAATGAAAAATAACAAATCTCTTTCTAAGTATGTTAATGGTATGGATAATTCTTTGCTATCTTCTCAATATTTTTTTCTCCCTTAGTAATCTTACTTGCTTTTATGCAGTGCAATTCTATAGGAACATAACTCTTTCATCTTGTGTTGTTTATAATTTACTTCTTAGCTCTTTCTTTATACCTGCATCTGTGATTCATCTTTCCCAACGAATCCCATATAGCAATTCTCTATCTTATTCTGTGATACATTACAGTATCATTCTTTTTTATATCTACATATTTCTTCATGAGACTTGAAACTTCTCCAGCCATTTTTAAATCTTTATTCAGTTATACATAATTTTTTTCTAGGACTGTGTTGGCTTTAATAATTTTGTCTTTTTATGGACTGGACGGTACTGAACCACACTAATCTACAGCCAGAGCTAGCACAGCTTGGTTTGTCCTACGGTATTGCCTGGAATTCTTTCCCCCTATCTATCTAAAGCTCATAAAAGCTACAGGCAACTTGGTCTTGCCAGCAGCCCTTGCAAATTGACCTCTTTCCCAACTGATTCTTTTATAAATTTTACATCAATCTGTAATTGAAACAATCATTTTATCTGAACTCCATTGCTCTGTTGCAATATAGTTTCCTACAGCAGTGATTTCTTCAACAGGTCACGGTGACAGTTATAGTCTACACATTTTTATGCTTCTTCCCTTCAGTACACTATGTACTTATAAAGGGTGGTAAGGATGTATTAACACACATGACTATATCCATGTATTTAATTTATTAGCGTAGAAAATTGAGTACATCTGCAGATATAGTTGGAAAATGTGTTTTAGATTTTAAAACACAAAGAATCAGTGCAACACTGTATGCATTTATCTTGTCCTATCCAGTTTAAATGTAGTCTTAAGAAACAGCTTCTTACACTGTGCAGCTCTCTGGAAGAAACTACTCCGCTGTTCATTACTTTCCAGATGGATACTGACCTTTCTAAAATACCTACAGTGAAGGGATAACATGTCGGATTTTTTTCTTGATGGACATTTTGAGGATCTTCCGTGTGGGATTTGGAGCTATGTGTGCAGAGATAGAAGACATCCACTCCTTGTAATTCATCTGGAATACTTTGTAATGCTATTTCCCTATCTTTCTCTAAAAATAATTAATGCTTCACAAAAGATAATATCTCTTGAAGCAATTTAATTTAAAAATCAATTTTAAGTCTTAGTGAGGTGATAGCACATTTTAATAAATGATTTATGTTCAGAATTTTCTCAGAAACCATTTATATGTGTGTATATATACTCTCGTGTATGTGTGTATATGTATGCACGTGTGTGTGTGTGTGTGTGTGTGTGTGTGTGTGTGTATTTTAAATTTGAGAACAACCACAAAAGGAGAGAAACCCATAGTGATTTGTTCTTTTTCAGGAATGCTGTTGATTATGATGACAACTCCTGCCTGTGCTTATTAATCTAGCATCTTTAATTACAGTGGGTACTGATGAAGTATGTTTAACAGAAAATATTTACCTTTGTGAAAATAATATAGTTTTCTACCTTTACTTATAAATGAAGAAGCCAGGTTTTTAATATATCTGCTATAGCTACTCCTGTCACATGTAGAATGATAGATGAACGTTTTTCCTGAGATTTTTATAAACTCATTGAATAACATAGAAACCCTCAATTTTTACAATTAGATTTATCAAATAAAAGCTGTTTAGATAAATGGACCCTCATTTTTCATAAGGGATAATGTATTCTGCAAAACTCAAACCTGGATATAATCTTAAACTATTGTTGATCTCAGATCATAATTAAAATCACAACTACAGTTCATATGAATATATGAAAAAAGATTTTTCTTTATACATTCAGATAATGATGATTTTCTTAGCACTTAATGTGTACCAGAAAAATAAACATGATTTCAATACTCATGAAACTTGTCAAATATTTTCTATAAAAGATCAGAGAAACAAATAAAATAATTTAAAACAAAATAAGTTGTTAACATAGAAAATGATGATACACAAAATGGCATACTTTAGCTGAGGTTGTGAATGTATGATGATATTTAAACTGGAACCTGAAGAATTAGCAACTGAAAGAGTGTTTTAAGAAGGATAAGGCATTCTGAGATCCCCAAAAGGGAGAGAGGGTGGAAGACTGTTAGCAGAAAGGAACCAAAAGCTCAGCTCTCCAGTAGGAACTAAGATGGCGGCAAGGGGCAGATAGCTGTTTCATGCTGAACCACAAGGGCCACCGTAGAATTTAGCATTTATTGTCAATGCAGTAGGACACCATTGAAAGTTTTATAAAGTGTTAACATCCGAGTCTCCTTTTAAATGCATCATCTAGGCAATTGTCTTCAAAAAGTTTAAGTGCGTCACAAGTGAAATCAGACTACTGAGGGGGCTGAAAGGAAGACTTGTAATCTCGGATGTACTACCACAGAAATTTATTAATCCATTTAACTATACTTGTTGATTTTGAGGGCGCAGAGGGTCCCTGATATTCTACGATTACTGAGTGAGTGAACTTCACTTAAATAAAATTAGAAGGACTACCGAAGGAATTGATTTATATCCTAAATGCACTTTGAGATGTTTATTTTGTAAAGGATTTGGTTAGTGTCCTTCTTCTTTTTCTGTTCTGTTTAGATGTCTTTGTTATATATGTTAGAAATTATTGCCACTTAACAATATAATGCATGACTGGTGACTTATTTCACTAAATAAAATTTTAAATGTCATTTTTACACACAAAATTTCACTGTTTATGTGCACTGTACATTTATTTAAATACCTTTCTATTTTTAAACTCCAGTTGTTTTCAATGTTATACCATCATAACTTTTATAAAATTTTATTTTAAAGAGGATAAAACTAAGCATAGCAAAACAGAACAAAGCAGATCAGAAGAAAACAATGTAAGTGACACACATTTCAAAGCAAGACAACAGGAGATTATCACTGGCTACTATAATGTCTCTTGTTTTCTTCTACATAATTGTCCATATCTTCACATACAATGAACTCATATACAGCAAAATAGTATTAAACTTACACTGACTTACACTGATGAAAACAGAATGATGAAGGTAGTATAGGCCTTCCAAACCAGACAATAGGAAAATCAGGAATGGCTGCCATGATGTCTCTCATTCTCTTCAAAATAACTGTCCATACCTTCATGTAAGTTGAAATTAAGCAATACAAAACAGACACAAATCACTCAGAACAAAGAATAATAGCATTACTAGATTTCACAGCATGACAATATGGAATCAGCAATGGATACCATAATGTCTCTTTTTCTTCAAAGTAGCGGTTCACTTCATCATGCATTATATAATCAATTCTCATAAACTGTTTAGGAAAAGTTCTACACATGTATAAGTCTCTAGATATATTTTTTTCTGTATTAGAGGGAAAAACAAAGCAAAATAAAACAAAACAAATTCTTAGAAAAACATGAAACAAAAAAGACAAATAAATAACAATAGTGAAGAGCCCAAACCACTGGCAATATAAGCCTTCAAAACAAGGTGATAGAAGCATAGCTAGGGTTGTTATTTTACATAATGATCTTCAAGCGTTCCTCAGATCACCGTACAATAATACACAAAGTGTTCCAGTCCTATGAATGTCAACTGTTTTTTTCCAAGAACTTACAGAATTCATCTTAGCTATCCTAAGTGTGTTTATATAATTTTAGATATTTTTCTTTTCCTTTCATTTTTCTTTTTCCTCCTTTTCCCTGGGGTATTATTTTTTCCCCTTTGAGAAGATTCTTATCCTTTCACATATACCATCATAGGTTTTGAGTAACTTTCTACTTATAAAATAAATGCACATCGCTACTAATTCTGGAGGGATATTATGGGGGTGAAACTGCCACTTTCTCAGATCCTCTCAACCGTCATTACTGTGGAAAGAATTATAAAAGAGTAAAGCCCAAAGGAAGGGATGACACTACGTGTTGCCTGGGTTCATTTGTTGAAGGAAGTCTCCTTTCCGTTCTTTGGAAGTTTCCCCACCCATTCCTCTTCCTCTGCCACTATCTGTGATGGTTCAAATTTATATTCCAACAGTCTAGCAGATTATTATATGTCAGGGATCTTCAGGGATTTTTGTAAATACTTCAAACTGCAAATATTAAATAACCACTTTATAGGAGCTATACTTTCTCTAATCTAAATCATCTCATGATTAGGAAAAAGGTTAACAAATATCAGCCTGATTGTTGCCATGTTCTTTTTGTAACAGATTTTAAAGGCCAACAAGTGCATAGTGAAGAAACTCATTTTTGAAAGTATGTATTAAAGCTGTGTATTTCTGTCATCTATCACCTGTTTTAAAAATATCACACACACAATTACAGCCTATCAGTAGTTTCATGACTTTTCACATGGATTAAAGCCTGCATCATAATAGAGATAAAATAGTCTTATGGATCATGAAATCCTAGAAAATCAGGGGCCCTCCATCTCCTCAAAATTAACATGTATAGTTTCATGTATCATATTGTTTTTAACTTTGATAGTTACAGACCTAGAATAGGAAACCCTGGATTAAAAAAAAAAATCATGAAATCTGTTTTTCTTGCTCAAAAATTTATAAAAGACTACCTTCTCTTTTGTTCATGTACAACTCTGAGTCAATTCAAACATCTTAAAGAAAGCACTTTTATGATTCACTTGATTAACACTTTAAAAGTGGGAATTAAATAGTAATTATTAAATTAATACTTGGTTGATTTATTAATATTAATACATCATATTTCTGAAGTCTCGTCAAAGTAGCAGTTCTTTGATCATCAAATATTCAACATCAGTGGCAGAGTCCTGACCTTAAGCACATCTTATAATTAATACCAGTTCACAACACATTCCTGAGGTTGGTCCTTCTTGAGGTACGAGTAGCTGAAGTAGGAAAAGCACAGGTTCCCCTGGATAACAGCAGGTTACCTCACCCTCCTGCGCTGCAGCCACAGCTCTGAGCTCCTTGTCCCTCAGGTAAACTGTGCAGCCCTTCATCAGATGGAACAGAGCCGGAAAATCACTATGGCCACCTACGGAGAGTAAGCAGCACTAATAAAGTCCTCTCTATTTGTCCCTCTCCTAGATGAGAAGGGCAAATTCAGGGCAGGAATTTGCCCCTTGCCATAGAAATGAAAGGAAGTGCTAAGGAGGAAAAACTGGTCCATGCCTAGTGGACTTTTCTACTCACTCTTTTTCAGTTCTAGAATCTACAGGTAGTTATGTGCAAATATTTTATGGGGGAAAACCAAGAAGCTTAGACTATGAATAAAGACCTAGCGGTGAATGTCTTGGATACGTCACACACTCAACCACAAAATCAAAGCTTAAATTTTTGGTGATTGTGAGTTTTAAGCAAAAAATTAGAAGTTACATTTTATCTCAAAAGTCTGAATTTCTAATGTGCATTTCATGCCATTGCCATTTCCTGGTATTTGCCTCCAAAATGCAGAATGGGGATTGCTAAGGAATGTTGCAAGAGAGGATGGTGTCACTGTTTAATGAGTAAGATATTTTGGTTTTATAAAATTTTAAAAAAACTTCTGGAAATGGATAGTGGATGATGACAAATGTATGTATGTACTTGGCATCATTGGACTATGAACTTACAATGGCTTGGACGGTACATTTTATGGTATATGTATTTTACTACAATAGTAAAAGAAAAAACACCACAGAGAAAATTCTTTTCAACTCTGGATCCTGGGAAGCTTTTAAAATAAATGCTAAAAAGGGAACACTAGTTCATTAAATATTAGGTTGCTGCGGGCTTGTCTAATGTTAAATAGTTTTAGCATGTTTCTACATACCTGTTATAGATGTCACACACTAGTTTTTTAGAATACTCCCTCTTATAGCTGATTTGCAAATGATGTGCTGCATATTCATGGGGGGAAAAAAGAATTTCTGCAGATGAGCATCTTTCATTGAGAATTTGTTTTCTTGCAACTAGCAGCCTTCAGAGGTGGGCATCTGTGAACTCTTATAGCTTCTTGAATCTGAGCCAGTTTGGGTTGTTGTACATGTTGACACAGAGGGGAAGCAATTTGTAAGAGAATCAGACTTTTTTTTTTCCTTATCAACTAACTGTTGGGAAGTTGTGCACATTTGTCTTATTTCTAAAAGTATTCAATGAAAAATAATTCAATTGTTGCCCAACAACTGACTTTTCATGTGGTTATGGAAACACAGAAAATGATCAGAATTTCAAATATCAGAGTAAATTTTTCAAAGCTTATGGGGCAAAAGAAAGCAAGTAACACAGTATGCATTTCTTGCGTCTGTGTTTTTCTCAGTCTGGTGAATAGGGACTCTGATAGAGAACAGCTTTTCCCTCACTCTGCTTTGCTGGTCTTCATCTTGGAAATAACGAGCCACTGGTAGTCACGAGGCAGCAGCTTCCCGCTCTCATTAATGTCAGGGTTTAGTCGTGGGCTCTCATGGGCCTCTTGGCCCAGGCACTTATTTTTCTTCTGTTTTATTGTGTTCTTGTTTTCGGTGAGCAAAAAGCTTAAATTGTCTTTCAGCAGTTTTAGAGAAACGAGAATTTTTTTTTTTTTTTTTTTTTTTTTTTTTTTTTTTTTTTTTTTTTTATTCCTGCGCACTTGGTTAGTAACTTCAGCATTCTTACTGAAGCTATTCTTTAGCAAAAAATCTCCATTTAAAAAAACAACTATACAACTCTGAGTGGTTCATGTGACTCCTAGCTGGCCTGCTTTTTAATTTATTTATACCCACATTTTAAAAATAACTTGGAAAATACATTTTTAGAGGAGGCTGAATCAAATCTTTATCCATTTTCTGTTTCTCTTTCTCCTTTTCCTTCTTCCTTTCCTTCTTTCTCTTTTCTTTCTTTAGTTTCTTCTTTCCTTTTCCTCACTTTTTCCTTTTTCTGAATAACAAACTCTATGATTTTCATCATTATGCCATGTTGTACTTGAAGCCCACCTTAGCGTGCAGTGACAAATTTTAGGGGCTAGTTGAGAAGAAATCTAACAACACCTCCAAAATGCTCTTTGGTTTACGGTGTCCTGCTCTGTGTTACTGTGTGGTCTTCATGCTGTTTCCCATTACAGTGACTTTAATACACCACACACAGATACACACAACACACTTACTATACATTGATTTACACAATTTTGAAATAAGATTCCAGAATTCACATGAAATATAAAATTTTCAAGATATTTTTATTTTTAAATGATACATAGTTTTATGAGTGTGTGGAGTACAGTGTGATATTTCAAAACGTGTAAAATACGTAGTGATCAGATTGCATAATTTTCATACTCATTACCTCAAAAATTATTTCTTAGTATTAATTACATTCAAAATCCTCTCTGCTGGCTACTTTAAAATGCAAAGTAATTAATTACTGGCAGCCATAGTTACTGGATTGTCTATAGGACAACAAGAATGTCTTATACAACTGCACTCTGCACCTGTTTACAATCCTCTCTCATTTCCTCCTCATTTTTCCACTATTCCCAAACTCTGCTAATTACTGTTCTACTCTCTATTTCTGTAAGATTGAAGTTTTAGCTTCTACATATGTGTTTGTCTTTCCGTGCCTGATTTTTTCACTTATCAGAATGTCCTCCAGTTTCATCCATAACTCCACAAGTATCAGGATTTCATTCTAATAATGAATGATAAAAATAGATCACTAAAACCAGGCATGAGCTGATACATGCCTGCAATACCAGCACTCTGGGAGGCTGAAGCAGGATTACAAATTCCAGCCCAGGGTCCCCTGTATGCTGCTTCAAATGTGTATTGTTTTAAAAAGTGTTTCTTCTATCAGAATGCCTTGCTCAACTATGAAGTTTGCATGAAAGTGAACTTTATAATTTGCTTGTGTGCACAGGAGTTTATGGCTGAAACTCAGGCAAAAGTTTTTGTGGAAAATTTCAATGATTCACTAAAGTAATGTAAGGAAAAGGCTAACAGTTGATTATAATAAAATTAGCGGTTCTCTTAAAATAGAACCATTCTCGGATTTCTCTCCACTCCTCCACTTGTCCCCCTAGCATGTGTCATTTCTCACTTTCACACTTGTTTTGCTATCTGTTGCAAATTAACAGGAATCCTAAAGAAAATTTGCAAGTGTTGGCATCATATCCAAGTTTCCTTTCTCGATTTGTTAGCTGTGTCAGTGGCCTCAGAAACGTCTCTTCCTTTGAGATAAACAGATTCTTGGCTGAGAGAGCTAGATAAGCCTTGAAGCCAGAAACCTTACTTTTAACTTTATGTAATCCCTTCATTCCACAGAGTGTCACTTAGTAACAATCTTTGAACACTGGTAGTAACCTAACCCTTTCAGCCCCACATGACTGACTCAAAGTCAATTTTTCATATCATAAGTGAAGCTAATTTTTCATATCATAAGGATCTGTTCTGTTACTGCACTCTGGCTTTCATTCCATTTTATTTTTCTAATATATATATTTTTCATTGCCTCAATATGTCTTTCTTTCTTTGTTTCTTTCTCTTCCCTTTCTCTTCTCTCATTTTTTCATTTTTAAAATTATGCTTTATCTTGATATTTTATATTCTATTACATATTTATATTTCTAAATACATGAACATAATGATTTAATATTCTCATGTATAGTAGTAGTTAGCCCCTGTAACAGCAGATTCATTGAATAAACTGCACTCAACACGAAGTTAAAGAGTCTGTTGCTTGTAGGTATCCTGTTTGTCTGTGGAACAGTTATGAGCTCTAAAAGGCAACTTTTAATAAAATCATGCAGTGGGAACTTGTTACTTAAGAGAGTTCTGCCCAGCTTGCTATCTTTTAGTAGTTCCTCTAGACTTATACTGGTGGGAAGACTTGATAAGAATAGCTCCTTCACAATAGGTTTTTAAAACTTGGAATATAGTTTTCCTAGCTGTATGTTTAATTTGGACCCTTAAGTAACAAATACGAAGTAATAAGGTCAGTTTTCCTGGGTAGTGTTTAGATGGCATCCTTGTCAAGAATTGCCAATGCAAACCTTTCTGAAATATGCATACCTGTAAGGCTGACAGAAGATAGGATAGAGATAGTTACTTTCATCTGTGTTTTAAATTGATTGAAGACACTGTTTTATTGTATGTCAATGATAAAACAAATGATCTATACAGATAAAAGGAAGCCAACAGATCTGACTGGGAATGACCATGGATGCAATGCAATCAGCCAGCATGGGAGGCAAAGTTGGACACTAAGGTAATAGATGTATTACAGAAATCTTGAATGTAAATGAAAACTTCCCATTTTATTCAATAAGCAACGATATATCAAGGAAACTTTGGAGACAGTTACATAAAAGTAGGATATGGAAACATTACTAATTCATGATAGCACTAGAGCCATGGAGAAAGATTAAGAACCCATGTTTTCATGGGCTGAGGATATAGCTTAGTAGCTGTTAGCATAATTAGTAATTAAAGTAATCCAATTCCTTACTAGTAGCTGTCATAGTCTTTGAATGAATAAAAGAATAAGCTTTTTAATTTACACTTGGTTAATGGTATAAACAATGAAAAGGAATAGGGCTGGGGATTTAGCTCAGTGCTCTAAGCATCTGCTAGGCAAGCACAAGGTCATGAGTTTGACCCCTGGTATGAAAAGAAAAAACAAAAAGATTAATCCTAAAAAATGAAAAGGAAGAAGCAGAAATTATATAACAAAATGAAGGATGCTTATGTATTGAGAGAATACGGGAAGAGAAGATAAATTTAACATGATCTAAAACTAATGGCTAGAAATTGGATAGAAAGAGAAATATCTTGTGTAGTATTCTTTTAAAAACCATCTCTAAAACTATCCTCAGTAGATAATTAAATAAACTCAACAATACACTAATTCTTATTGTACCTTTATTTTTTCAAGTGTGTGTGTGTGCACTACATAGTGAATGACACAAAGCTAACAATGATAGAAATTTTTTTAAATGCATCTGTAAGAAGACAAAAAGAAGCTAAAGATGTGAGCTGGACATGAGAAATAATGAGTTAAATTGAATTAGAGGTAATAGAGAGGCTTCTGGATAGAAGTGATAGATCTGAACTCCCCTGAGAAGATGAGAGACGGAGGCAGCTTTAGAGTCAATGTGCCTTCAGAAGGAACCTTTTATGAAGGGACCAATTCTACTTCAATTAAGAGGATGTGTATTAATATAAAATATTGTATAATATTATAGCCCCCCCCCAAAAAATTGAAACCATTAAACATGCAGTTTACTTAAATATACACATCGGTGTCGTTAGTATCATATAAGATTGCAGAATATTAAACTATTAGTATACATAACCAACAACTTCTACATAATTTTCCTAGGCAGGAATTTGTTTCTCAGTTGGGCTTTTTTTTTTTTTTTTTTTTTTTTTTTTTAATCTCTTAAGGGAAAGACACATTCCTTCGCACTGAGTTGGATCTTTTTTAGTCTAATTGAGAATTAAATTTCCTCTGACTTGCTCCAAATGAAATTCTCCAGTTCAAAGGGCCATATGTAAACTGAACACTGTAGTTCCTCTGGGAAAAAAAAAACCTAGCTCATCTTTAGGTTTTCACAACAAAGCCCTTTCATACATTTTAGCAGCTATCATTTCTACTTTGAAAGTCCCTGCCACTCAATTACAGATGGAATGATTCAGCCTTGCCATGTTTACTGTGACAAAATGCCATTACACAAATAGAGATTACAGAATAAAGCTGAGCCTCAGAATTTAGCCTAAATGCAGGTGCTCAAAGTGTCCCTGGAGAATTTCAAAAGAATCAGGGCCTTGTTTTGATTATACACCCCAAGAGGACAGCGTTTAGACAACAGCCAAGTTTGAAATAACTCTAATAACTCAGCACAGTAGTGCATTGGCTTTCATATATTCCTCTCAAAGGTAGCTGTATTCATTTTACTTTAATATACAAAAAATTAAATAAGTCATTATGGGAATTCATTTATTGCACTTAGAATATTCTTTTCAGTAACATAAATTAGAGAAAGTAAAATGAAAGAAATTTCCATTTAAAATATTTGAAATAGACTAAAATGGACTACCAATGTTAGGCTTAAAAAAGTTTTCACAAAAAAAGAAAAAAATTAAATTGTTAAGTAAGTTAATTTTCCCCATTTAAATTTCTACCACCAGTGGTTTGAGAAATATGTTTATTCATTTAGCATGCAAAATAGTGGCATCTTGTTTTCCTAATACAGGGTGAAAGTAAGGAAAAAAAGCTCAAATATTAGCCTAGACTGAAACAAAAAACACTTTGGAGGAAGTAATGTGAGTTATATGAGCTCTTTTTTAGGGCTGTGTTGGAATAAATAAATGAATACATCATAAAATTTGTTATCTCCTCATGAGTTTTGTCCAGTTCTACCTCAACTATAAAGGGAAAAGACTTTGACTTGCTGAATTAGCTTCTGGCCTCTCATTTTGCAAATAATAACTATGTAAAGACATAATCACAGAGATGGCAAAAAAAAAAAGAAAAGCAGAGAGGCTAAAGTAACCTACCTTATAGAGAGCAGTGAAGGATCATTCTAAGAAGAGGGTATAATTAATTTAAAATGCCTTGCACTCATTTTCATTGGCAAATAACTGTGCTAGGGGCTTACATAGTCAAATTGAATTGAGTCTACTTCTTGATCTCCACCAGGCTCAAAATTTTGTAGGCAGAACCAGATTACTATTATTGTAAATTTTGCTGCATGTCAAAGCAGATTGTTTTAATACATGAATTTTAGCCGAGTACAGGAATAGAAGTTAGGGTTTGTTCTTGCTGTTATTTTAAGGAGGGAAGTGAACTTAGAAAAATTATTGGTAACAGAGACATTTTAGTTGTGTGAAGAGAGATGGTAGAGCCTCAAACAGGTTTAGAAGAGATTAAATAAAGACATTTTAGGGAAGACAACAACCATTATTGTCATATCAGACAGAATCCTGAAAGGCCGATTATAATCAAATGAATGACAAGAGGTACTGTTTTTGGACAGGAAAAACAAGCAGAGTGAGCTATCAGAACAGAAGAGCACCTTTTAAGAGCAGTGGCTTTTGATATGGTATGCAGTGCCTGCCGTCTTGTCTTGTCCAGTAGCAGAGAGGGAGTCCTGGGAATAAACACACCAAAGGGATCCCTTCCCAGTGTTCTAATTCTAGAGGTTCCTGCAGGAATCTCTCTTTCACCTGGTAGAATCTAAAGTCAGAGGGAAGAATCTGATTTATTCAGTCCATGAAGTTCAGCTTCCTGTAATACAAAGCCAATGGGGAACAGAAAGGGCAAATCTGAAGGAGCAAAGAGTCATCATCTTTGTCATCAGTGATACTAGCAAAGTGTCAGAGTATCTGAATAGACAGTTAGCATATGCTATCTCATTTATTTCTCACAGAAATCTTAGCTAGAGTATCAGCTCTGTTTTATGCATTGAAAATCCAAAACCTTGAAAGGTTGAATAAGTTTCCTCTTGTACCAAATTGCCAAGTGCTAGATACCAGCTGTGAATTTTTATCAATGCCTTCTTTTCCAACCAGGCCCGCTGCTTGCTTTTTAATGAAGAATATATTGTAAATATTTCACCAAAGCACCAAAAGAGAAGGAATGTGATGGAAATGTGATGGAAAATATAGCCTGGAGTCCACGTGGGAGAATACTGACTCTCACTGTGTATTATGAAAGCAAATGTGTTGATTATAAAGATCTTCATAGATATAATTCTCAATTAAATAGAGATGGTGGGTTTGAGGTCATAGTGGGAAAAACAGGGAATTAAGAGAAAGAGAAAACAGAAGAACAGAGGGAAGATAGGAGAAGGCAGAAAAGAATGAAGCAGAGCAGATGGAAGGAATTTGCATCTGGCTGGTGTTCATGGCCAAAAATGCAAAATCACCGAAGATGTTTTTTGCTTTTTGTTTGTTTGCTCTTCTTTTTGGTTATACTTCGTACTTTATTTTTAATACCTTGGTAATTTTATGTTTTCTAATCTCACTTTTCTCAATGTTTTATCTTGCATACTGTTTATATTTGTTTATAACATGAAAACATAACTATGTTCTTTTCACATATATATTTTTTCAGTGAATGGATAAAAAGAAAGGAGAGGAATTACAAGCAATGTGTAACAAAGTTTGCCTTTGCTTTACAATAGTTATATGGAGCTCGGATTTTTTTTGTTTACCTGTGTGGTTTGAATATTCCTAAGATGCAAGCTGGATCTCAGGGCTGCTCTGAATTCACCCACGCAGATGAGGCAGTAGGATGCCTCTGTTGCCCCAGTCTGGCCTCAGTCACTTGTGTGCCAAAAACTCATCTTTCCCTTCAAATATCCTCACATTGTTTCAGCCTACCAAACATTTGAAATCATAAATTCCTCCTCCTTTCATCACTATATTTTTTATTCACAAAATCACTTATAAAATCTCTAATATCACATTTTGTATTACATTAAATTTTCATAGTCTATATATGAAAAGAATATGTTTCAGATTATTTGCAACCCTCTTTAACATTCAGATGTCCTTGTGCATTGGTCTCATTTATTTCGAAAGTCACCTGTATCTTATTTAGGTGATTCTCTTAACTTCTATCCTTTGCTCATTTTTCCTGCACCTGCAACCTAATTAATTATCCTTATCTCTCAACTTTTTCATCTTCATCAGAACCAATGAGTTTTTTTGGTAATTATTTGTTCAAGTTTGAGCTATCAAAACATAATGCATAAAACAATATTATCAGCAATATTTGACAATGCGTATTATTCATACAGGATACTCTTAAATCCCTCAGTAATGTTGTTCTTAATTCTTTAACAAGCAATTGTTTAATCCAGTGGTTTACTGTTAACATTTACATCTGGTTTATTAGGATAAGAGGAGCCCTGTTGTGTAGTATTTGTTGTTTTCCATAATAGAAATATGTCCACTTTATACATTCAAGCTACAAATGTAATGTCACTGAGCATGGAGCTGAAAAGTGATGTTCATGATTGGCTTGTGGAGCCAGACATGATCCAGTTTTTGGAAACTGGAAAAATTTATGAGCTATATAAGCTCCCACGGAAGCTATTCCCAGTCCTGCTACTTATATCCAGGGCTTCTGATTCCAAATAAATTCCTTTCACAAAATAGGCTGTGATGGATCCACCGTCTGTTTTAGCCACTTCCATCACATTGTGCAGCACAGTTACATTGTGTCCACATGGGTTGACCTGCCCTTAAGGTTTGCTTTCAACTCCACAACTAAACAGATTTTGGGAGCCACAGACCATTTGTTTGAATTTTATGAACTAAGCTCTGATTGAAGCATGCTATTGGTTATTATTTATAATGATTATTCCATAGCGACCTTTCATATCTTCCTAATGAGTTTTATTTTTAAAATTTTCCCACTGAAAATATATCTGAAGTAGTCTCTTAGAATTCTGAAAACAAATTGAACATTAAGTACTCATAAGTTAAATCCCATAATTTAACACAATAATAAACATAATTTCCTACTCTACCTTTCTGAGACCATTTCATGAAACTCTGTGCCAACTATAGTCAAACTTTTCCTGACCATCACAAGAAGAATTAATCCTGTACTGTAGAATTAATCTCCATGGAGAGGAAAATGGTGAACTTCACTGTGTGAATTAGCATTTTTGTTACTCTCAGACTGAACACTTTATTGATTTTTCTGGTTATTTGCATTTCTTCTCTTTATTTAGATATTATTTTTATTAGTACATATTTAAAGTTCATCATGGTTACATTTATCATGGGAAGTTAATTCCTGTACGTAGCATATCATAATTTGTTTACACCCCTTTTCTATCCTTCCATCTCTTGGTCCCTTCCCATTTGCAAAATATCCAGCTCTCTGTTTCCTATCTCTAAAGAACATTTCTTCTTTAACTAATTTTTCTAATCATATTTTCTTTATATTTCTATTCATGGTTGTTTCTGGTTATGTTTTATTCTTCCACTAACTGTATAATATTGTTGTAAGTCTGTAAGTCAGTCGATTCAATTAACCAGTCTACCATTGTTGATGTTTACACACTTTTCAGTTTTTCACTTTCATAATGAATGTTTTGATTAAAAAGTCTACTATATATACTTATTATTTCCATAAGATAAATTTCTAGAATTTCTCTTGGGACAAAGTCTATGCAGACATTTAAGGTATTTGCTATATATTCCCCAAGTCGCCAAAAAAGAATGTCTACCTAGCCTGTAAGCCTGTCTTCTCGGGACACTCCTATTTGCAGAATAATGTGTGCTTTGTCATTCTTCCAGGTATAGTATTGGAAGAATTCCCCAGGCAGAGGTTCTTCTCTGATAGGATATCTCAGTGTCTTAATGTTCATGACAAGAAAGGAGGGAACAGATGTCAAGCTCTCTGAAGCTGGGTGATGTTTTTGAATAATACCATCCTGCTTTTTATTTTCACAAAGACAAGAATATTTCCATATTTGCTACTTTAAATGTTGACCAGTGACTGAGTGGAATGAGCTCCCTTGAATTTCATCCTTAAGGGAATAGAAGTGTAAAAGGCAAGTGGTTTGCTAAAAGTAATATCCCTGTGATCCAATCATAAGCACATGTAAGGGGACAAGACTTGAGTTACTTCACTTAGCCTGAATCATAATAGCACTTGCACGCCGTCTTTCAAAACTGAATTTCCTAAGTGATAGAAATAAAAAGAAATTCCTACGTTAGCAGAGCAAAGTATTGTGCAATGTATTTATCCCCTCTTTGGATTTCCTTCTCAGTTTAGTTCTCATTCTTCTTACCAGCTCCAATAGAATTTCTGTTCATCAAGTATTGATTTCTAATTCTCAGCATGCTTCAAGTTTTTATACTAGCCTATTGATTCCAACTATATGCTCAAAATACTCAGTTTTTTATGTATCTTCATTGCTTACGTCTTTCCTGAATAGATTTTAATGCCCATTAACAAATTACGTTATAGCCAAACTATACCTAAACCATGTCTTGGTCCAGATCAAGTTATTTAGAAAATCAATCAAGATTTATCAATAAGAGTCAGAGTAAGAATATTTTAAAAACTCATCCAAAACCAAGAAATAAAGAATTTCAGTTAAATTTGTGTAAGACAGGTTGAATCTTGACTGTCCTCCACAAACACCCACATGCTTAGTCTGTAGTCCATGGCACTCTTGGAAGAAGGTAAATCCTTTAGGAGGTGAGGCCCAGTGGAAGGAAAATAGGTCACTGGGGGCAAACCCTTGAGGAGACACAGGGACTCTTGTCTCTTCTCGTTTCTCTGTTTGCCTTCCAGCCTCTATGAGCTGAACAGTCCTCTGCTGTGCCCTCTTTCTCTGATATACAATGTACTGAAATCTCTGAAACAATAAGCCAAAGTAAACCTTTTCCCCTTTCATGTTGCTTATCCCAGTAATTTGTCAGTAGTAAAACACGATTAATACCATTGTATTATAAAGTATAATGAATACATTTGAATTTTGATTTATAATTAACTATTTGCAAGTAATAGTCTCAAACTATTCTTTAAGTATCTCCAAATCTATGTACAGTGTTTTGCAGCATGGCTCTGCTATATTCTGTCAATCCTATAATCTGCCATAGATTAAATATGGCGTGGTATGGACTTTCTAAATAATTTTTACCCACTTCCTGTGGTCATCCTTTGTGGGAAATCACCACTCTGGCCTTCTCTGTCTCATCCTCGACATGACATTTTTGGTGGCAATCTTTTAGCATGCATATTTAATTCCAACAATAATTCCTTTTATTCTCAATTTATGACATATCATTCCATTTAAATGAAACTGTTGACTATAACTGTAACATGCCAAAATAAAAACGTCACATGAGTTGAAGTGACAGCTTGTATGGGGGGCAGAAGGCAAATACACTTGAAGCAAACACTGGAAATAATAATAACTAGTTATTGAGTGGTCTGCTAGGTGTTAGACAAGACAGCCAGTTGATTTATATGTCTCATATTTAATATTCAGAATAACCTAACAAAGCAACTATTCTATATCCGCTTTGTAGGAAACTAATGGAAGGTAAAATAAGTCAGTCCTGTCTCCAACTTCAGCCAGCTAGAAAGTGGAGGAGTCATAAGCACTGTACTGGCACACACAAGAGCTTTGCATTCTTGATTTTTAAAGAACTCATCAACATAGCATCCATATTAAAATGCATATAGTTCTCACATTAAATATATTTGTATAAAATATGAAAAGTTTCAAATACTTATGTGAAATTATTCAGTAACATTCATTCAGTTTATTACTGGCTGTGATTTCTCAGAAATTTGGGAGCATACTTGGAAATTATGGGCAAATTTATTTGCAGATATAAGATTTCTGTTAATATGAAATTTAACAATTATATTTGTGAGCATACTACATTTTATAGACATTGAATTAAATATTTATTTTGACACTAGATGTTTTGAAGTTAATCTAAGCAATGCAATATGTTACTGTGATTTAACATAGACTCCATATTGTCTTTACATTCTGAATCACACAGATTTTAATTTTACATTTCACAGCCTTCCCAGACCTTGAATGATATGGTTGCTATCTACTTATGCTGCCTTTTCTACAGCCAATAGTATGATTTATACATATCATAAAGACTCAGTACATGACAAATGATAGAACTCTTCATAGAAAATTAAATCTAGGCTTGTGAAGAAGTATTGAGTAGTTACTACACAGACGAACTTTTTGAGAAATGTTTCAACAAAGATAATATGGCCAGAGCATGCATTGTTTCAAATACCTCTGTGTGTATATGCTTTAAATATAAGGAATCAGTATGGTTTCCCATCAGACACAGAGCAAGTATACTCCTCTCTGATTTCTTATGTCTGTGCTAGCTTCTCTCTAAGCAAGTGACCAATTTTCTGGTTCTGAACACCTCAGGCATATTTCCCTTTCAGAGTACTTGCTAGTCTATTCTGTCAGAAATATTGTTTACCCAGAAATGTGCAATTTGTAAGCTTTTAATTTATTCAAGATCATTCAAGTGTTACTTCCTATTCAAAATAGGCAAATCCAAATATAATACATAAAATATTAAGTAAAATAATAAAATATGTTGACCAAGCCATCTATCTAAAATATTCCCATCTGCCTCTATTTTCTTGGATGTGCTTTGCCTATTATTCATGACATTCATAACTTTGACCTTTGTTACAAAGATTAAATGGCTCAATACTTATAAAGTGCTTAGAACAGCACTTAGTACTCAGTAACTTCTACATAAACATCTGTTAAATGTACCGCAATGTACCACATTTTGCAAAGAAGAAATGGTGTTCCAGAGTAAAATACAACATAACTACTTAGATGTGATCCTTAGTTATCAAGGTTCAGTGTACATTTGAGAGCTGTATAAGTAAGTCAGTTTCCTACTGCTATAATGAAATACATGGGCCTGGGTATTTATAAAATAATGAGAATTGTTTAGCTCACATTTTTGGAAGCTGAAAGTTGCAACAGCACAGTGCTGGCTCTAGCAGGGCTCCCTTGAATCCATCATCTTTTGCCAGATGGTGTTATGGTAGGAGTCAGGGTTACAGGGTGAATCAGGAAGCCAGAGAAAAGGGAAAGCATAATTTTGCACTTTTACAACTGCACTCTCAGAGAATTCACTCTTGCAGATTACACAGCATTAATATCATCTGAGAGCAGCCCCTGCCACCCCCACGACCGAATTACCCCCTTCTAAGGCCATTTCTATTGGTTTCATACCAATTCCCGTACCACCACTCTGGAATACCAAACTTTCAACACACATAACTCTTTGGCGGACAAACTGCAACTAAACCTAGTAATAGTCACAGGAATTATTCCCTGGTCTCCTCTTGTGCATTAGCTGTTCCAATTTCCAACATTTAAAAAATAAGACAAACAGAAGTCTGCTTCAAGGCAAGTGTTTGGCTAAAGTAAACGAATCTAAATACTGAAGACTAAAAGGCCAAATTTGAGATCTAGCATTATTTTGTACCTACAAAGAAGAAATATTTGCTGAAATTTCTACAATTACTAAATAATAATTTGAATAAATGTTTTCCCAAGTAATATACATAATGCCAGAAGAGTATGAACTTGCTCAGTAGAGTTCTGGGCAATAGCAAAGAGAACGCACAGCAATTCTAAAACTTACCTCAATGCTAATATTCTACCTCAATAAGCTATGAGAATTTTGCATTCAACATTGTAGTATGTAGAAGTTTATTTGCATACTTGAATAATACTTTACTTACACTTTAATAAAATGTGCCAGTTAACTTTTCATATCTCCTGTCATGCTGATGTGCTCCCAGAAGACCAGGTTTCCCATTTTGAGCAACAAGATGCTGGATTTTTTAAAAATTCTATTATTTTGATTTTTTCATCTGTATCTTTGTTGCAACATCATTATTGTACTTTTGCAGTATATTTTATGCCACATAATCTATTTTCTTGGCATTGAATACATGTCCTTTCTAATTTCAACATTTTGGCATAGAAAATGAAAGAGAATCCCAGTGTTTGGGTGAGTAGTATCACTCTTAATAAAATGACATTTTCTAGCATACTGCAATTGAATTTAATTGATGAAAGCTCATTATAGGCTATTATTTGCATACTTGGCTTTATTCTTTCCTTTGTTCCTCATAGATACATAATTGACCTGTTTTAATATATGCTTGTACAGCATATTTCAAAGAATAGAATGTTTGTGTCAAATGTGGATGGTTACTAGTTTTGATGTTGTATGGACACATTCGCCAGTAGAACCCTATGAAGAATGTGTTTACATTGTTTCCTGTGCCAGCTACTCAGTGTTTTAATAAAATAAAAATGTCTAAATTCTCTTCTTAACTGCCAAGATTAGTAGTTGTTTGAGCTCTGGTAAGCTAATGAATGAGATAGCAATGGACGCATGCCAAATAGGAGTTAAATACAAAACTATAGAGCAAGTTTAGTTCATCTACTTTGTAGTGAAATTAATATACTCCACTTGTGTTTTTTTTTCAAAAGAAGGATATGACAAAGAGTTTCAATTGGGAATTCTATTTTAATTCTCTTCTTTCTGTTAGCTACACTGTTCTCATTTGGAAAATGAAATGGATTATTTCCTTCACAGAGGATTTTCTTTTTTTAATAAGTATGTAGATGTACAGAACTGGGTAATAAAAAGGAGATCTAGGCTCAGCTCATGCTAATAATTTTTTTTTCTTAGCTGGTTACTTTACTTACCCTCATGAATCTGCTGAGAGATTTAAAAAACAAAAGACATCTAGGGAGTAAAGATTAATCAGCTATCTTCTATTTCCCTATCTTCTTAACTCAGAAAATATCTTCTTTCAGAAAAGCTCTGCTTTACATATGCTTATCTTTATTGCAGAAAGATAGGAAGTGAGAAAATCAAGGCCACAGGATGAATAAGAAGAGGAGCATCTTTACTGTGATTGACAGGCAAATGTCAGCTGACAGCTGACAGCTGTCTGACAGCTAACCTTGTCTTGCATTCTGCTCCATAGCTATTTATCCACCTTTTGATAACAACCTCATATGCCTCTTCACTAAAAGATAAATGTTTGGAAATGCAGCTCACATATTGATGTTAATATGGTACACTTACAATCTTAAAGATAAGACTTGAAGTTTTCATTAATTTGTCAACCAACAAATCAATTCTTGAATCAGGACAGATGTTGTACTACTCAGTTTTCCCGTTACAGGATGCAATACGTGACACATACTACTTGAAGGGGAAAAGTGTTAAATCTGACACATGTTCAAAGGAAATTGCGTACATGTCCTTCTAGCTCCCAGTATCGGGACAAAATTGTGTGATGCAACAAAGCTGGTAAATGGGGCAAGGGAGCACAAATGAGTAAGGGATAAGGGACCAGATACAGACCCAAGGCCATGGTTCCAAGAGCCACCCAGACACATCCAATAGAATGCCGCACCAATCCCCAAGGCAGAGCTCAAAGCCCATCACTTTGACACTCTACCCTAACCACCTGACAGTCTTACCTGTGAAATAGGAATAATGTCATCTCCCATGCTGAACTTTCAGATACTACAAGAATTATAAAGATATGGAAAGGATACTTGTCTAACATTATTCTTATCCTAAATTCTAGAGGTTGAGATCCATTAGGGCAATGTTTATGAATTGTTAAATGTTGTGTGCATCACACATGGAATAATACTTCCTGTATAGAAGGTGCAAGACAAATGTAAGAAGCATTTATTAAAAGAAGGTAAACTATGGAATAGTTTTGTGTTCAACTATTAACTTGGCTACTTGTTGGCTAGTTGAAGATTTGGGGAAAATTACAATCTTTTTGACACTTTTCTTAAGAGATTCACCAGTAGAGTATCTTTTTGAAAAAGTTATCCTAAGAATTAAAATTGTTCCTAAGTATATCTTTTCCCTGAACACCATTCATAACACTATACTTGGGAATAGTATAGTATTTGCTATATCAAACTATCATCAAATAATTAATGTTTGTTTTTTTCCCATTTCCTGGTATACATATTCAAAAATCTGGATTTTCTTGAGTGATGGGAGGTCTTTTGTTATTATCAATAAGACATGTAGAACACATCTGAGAGGCTATGAGGTGCCTATGAGATAACTTAGGGTGGTCCCTATATGACTTCAGGATATGATCACAAGAAAGACCAATTGATTTAGCTACTTTCTCCTTGCTAGGACAAAATATCCATCACTCACAAGTTAAAGGAGAAAAGATTTATTTTATCTTACTGTTTATAAAGTTTTCAGTCCACAGTCGCCTGGTGGCATAACAGAAGGGCATGGCAACATGAAGCAGAGAGCCATTAAGGGATGAGAAAAAAAAAAAAAATATATATATATATATATATCTGTGAGGCTTGGGGAGACATCTAGACATAAGCCATAACACCAGTTGACTAGAAAGTTGGATATTAGGGCCTCACCCACTGACTGCCATGAAGCTGTGGGAGAAATGAAGGCAGTAACAAGATGTGATGAACATATCCAATTGCTGGGATGATAGTTTGCCTGAAAAATTCATGGGAATTCTGTGCCCCCACTCCTCCTCCATATTTTGCCCTATGCATTTCTTCACTTTATCTTTTTATCACTCATAAGAAGATGGAACTATTTTTATCACTTATATGAAGATAGAACTCTAATGAATAAACCACAGCTCAAGAAATTTCCATGAGTCATATCTGAGCAAACAGTGACCCAGCCATGTCTGAATCTGAAACCAGTATCAATATACTGAATATGTAGCATGCCTTTTTTCCCAGAGTAAACTTCTCTCTGTCCCTCTCTCATATATATTGACAAGAGTAGCCTAGTCAGAAGAGAAATTATCTTATCTGACTAAAATGCTAATAATAATGATTTTTATAAGCACATTATTGTGGATTTAACATAAAAGAGGAGCTCATTATCACAAATTCTTTTTATTCTTAGATTCCTATGGAATGCAGTATACCTACCAAGAATGACTATTCAATCATGTTATATGAATGAAGTGGATATTTATTTTTGTATCCTGAAACAATAATTAGCAAGCACCTCCATGTGCGGAGGAAGTGTTAGGCATTCATCAAAAACATACTATAAACATGTATGATTTCTGATTCTAAAAGTTCTCAAATCCAGGATAAAAGGTGTGCATTAAATCAACCAACATAAGTATGCATAAGTATACACTGTGATAAGAAAGGAAAATAGAAAAGTGTGCAACAAGCTAATGAGATCTTAGACTGGAAGTTCTTTCTAAGAAAATAATTCACAAGGAACAGAATAACAAATAATTTGCAATACCCCAACTCCCATTTCTTTAGTAAGAAATTCAAGTACAGAAAATTTAAATCTAGGATAATATTACTTACTTAAATATAACACATAATTTTTAATGAATTCAAGCTGGATCTGTACAGTGAAGCCCTAGCACAATTTCTTGCAAGATGAAAATTTCCTGTATCTTGATGAGTATAGTGGTAATTGTTTAGATTTATAAATTTATTTATATCAGTTCATTGAGTTTTATAGTTAAACTGTATGAAATCATATCATGTTCTGGTGAGATAGACAATTCTTTTTAAGGAAACAAGGGACAACGTTGATAACCATTGTTGATAAACTTGTACTCTGTTCTGCACCATGTGCTATGTCTATCCTTGGTATTGACTGACAGCTTTGTTTTGCCATATTTGACTGTATTCTTTCCCCCCCCCCCAAAGAAAGTAATGAGCACTAAGGAGTAGTAAAATCCAGGATGTGTGGGTTTTGTTGTAAAAAAGAGAGGGAAAAAAAAAAGAAAAAGAGCTCTAACGGATATAACAGCAAGTGTGTTTGGGGGTGTTAAATAGCTGACTATATCAATGTTTTTGGAACATTGAACACAGCTGTTTGCGGACTCCCTGTTTGAATGTCCACCTTGTGTTCTTTGATACTGTGATTTGAGGAACTATATTCAAGAAGATAGTGTGTAATCTACTAGCAGGTGATTTCTTACTGTTATGTTTTTTTGTTTTGTTTTGTTTTTTTTTTTTTTTGTAGTTCTGTATTGCATGTACCCTTATGCCGCTTTGGTTTGTTTTGTGTTTTTCTCTTTTTCCTCTTAAATAAAAAAAAAAAAAGAAATCATATCATGTGTAAATTATACCAACATAAAATTGATATAAAAACTACAATGAAATTTAAGCTAATGGATCAATAATTAAGAAAACTAAGGATGAGTTAGAATTAATCTGATAATTTCCTGCATCTGTGTTTAGTGATGTCACACATCTAGAAAACACACATGATTGGATGAGTACCTAATACAGATGACTTCTACATCTGTAACAGTGGTGCTCTGTGATCTGTCAAGCATATCAGGCATTGCTGAAATGAGGGCTGCTAAGGCAGGATAGTAAGGAAGGTAAAAGCATTTTCAAGGACATGTTAAGTTGGATTTTTTGTACACTTTTATTGCATTTGGAAGGTTTTATATCACAATAGAATAATAAGAGGAGCATTGTCATAATGTCTTTTATTTGTAAAATTCTTAGCTCTAAAGAAACTAAATTGCTCTGTATTCAGTCTTTATTAAATGCTTTCTACCTGAGAGAAGTTAAATATATATTATCCTCATTTTACATGGAGGAAACTAGAGAACAGGAATAGAATAGAAAAGGTAAATATATATCACGGTCTGCCAGGGCTGTGACCATAAAGAGTTTTTCTTTCTTCTTTTTTTTTTTAATGTAGCATTTGAAGCAAACCTGTTACTCTTCTCTGTGGATATGTCAACATTTTAGTAATAGGAGAGCAATGGAAGCTATTAATGGACATTAAAGCTAAAAATATTGATTATGCAATTTCTTTATTCCAAACTTGATAAACTGATGCATGAGGTGATTTAACTAGATAATTATTAAATCATACAAGGCTTCAGGGTAAACACCCATTAGGCATGGATGTGAATTAAGATTACACAGTAAAAAGGTTCTTTCTTTGTTATGTGTCAAGCAATTCTAAATCTGCCTTGCTGAAAGAAATAGTTTAATGTTGCAGTCACCTGTTGAATTTGAACAATGAGGAAGCTGTTTGTTCATCGTTAGTGGCAGTATTAAGTGTGTGAGGCAGAAAACGTGGGATCAGTGACTGGAGGTAGACACAGCAGAGGAATTTACTGGCCAGGCAATTTGGGCCATCATGAAACATTGTAAAAATTAGAGAAAATAGGTGCAAAACATTCACATATTGTCTGATAGATAGTAGATACTAAACAAAATGATAGCTGTTATTTGTATAAAGACTCTTCAGCCTACAACAACAGAATTTGATACTAATAAAGCAGAAATCATTGCTCATTTACAATTTGATTTGTTAAACTGACTCAAGTTTGGACTCAACCGTCCAAACGCTGGTATCAGGAGAAGGGAAAAGGAGATATGGAACATGAAACATTGGTGCCAAGGTGAAATTAAAAGTGTGTATTTTCAAATAAGAGCATTATTCAACTTCATTTATAGTCCTAAATGTCTAATAATGTCTAGACTTCAAAGTTCCAGATGCATTTATGAAAAAGGAGGCTTCTTTTTGTTTACTGTGGGAAGCTGAGATGCTCAGCTAGGTGGCATGTAGAGAGGCTCCCTGCTCATGGAGGCTGCACCAAGAGGGACTAATTATAGAATTCTAGGAGATGAAGCACAGAGATGGAAATACTGATGGTTGCAGGTCTGGGGTGAGTGAAAATGATGCTTTGGTGCCATGGTTATAAAAAGCATAATTGTCAAACCTCTGTGGAAAGTAGAATTATTACCTAGATGAGTCATATCTAGGTTGAGGAATATCCATTAGGTAAAACTGCTGCGTAATTTCCAATCTATGGTTAGAAATCTCTGAAAATGTAAAGGTATTTGGAAACAAAAATTAAGATTTTTGTTCTCTTTATAAGAGTCCTCTTTTAGGAATATCAATAAACATCATGTATAATATATAATTTCATAAACATAAATAATGGTTCATATAGTTTTGAATTTAATATTTTCAGTGTAACCACTTTAGGTTAAAATCACATAAGAATGGTCTAATCTAAAGGAGACATGCCTACAAGTCTAAGGATACAAAGGACAACACCTGTATTACACATAAACTGTACTTCAAGGAATAACTGCATAGAACATCCCCTTTAAAAGAAAAAAGAAAAAAATAAACATTACACACCACAGATTGAAGAATGACAGAAATTCTCATGGACCATACAAAGTACTTTCCTGTTAATTAAAATAACCAGTTATGATTGGTCTCAAAAACTATTAAAGTGCTTATGTTTTTTAGTTGAAGGCATGATGGTGTCTTTTTTAAGATATATCCATGATGTCATCCCTTGTTGAAATCATATAGACCAATAAAATGCCCTTCACTGTAGAATTATTCATTGGGCTGTAAATTTTTCTGATATTTTTCATTATTTAAAGTATTTTAATAGCCATAAATAGTAAGAAAATCATACAGTTTTAGGGAAAATGAAGTAAGCAAAAATGGAATAAACTACATCCATGTGCACCCCACACACATCTCCTGAACCCCTAATTCTCAGATAATGGCTTATTAGAAAATGAAGGTGCTGTCTAGAAAACTGGCCTGTGTCGTGTGTACATTGATGTCAAAGGACAAATTCAGATTCACAGTATAAATGTGTATGTCCTTTGTGTTTAAATGAAGGAGATGCTGTACTTCATCAGATCTTTGCTAAGAGGGCATCTGCAGGCAGACAGAGGGATATAAGTCAATAATGTCATGCTATGTGTAAGATTTCCAATACTAAAATCTGACTTGGTTGACAAAAGAGACACTTTGTGCTTGTTGACATTCTGCTTGCAATTATCTACTGCTATCATGTGTGGGTTCCCAAAAAGGTCCAAAAGGATAACACTTTATTAATGATGTAAGAATATATATATATATATATATATATATATATATATATAGTAAGAAGATATATATTGAATTGTGTTAAAAATAAGTTCACTAACTTGCCAGTCGTATACAGGTTTTCCTAATAAATCCAAACTGTTTCATCGTTCTTTTATCCCTGGTCTATTCCCTTTTGTCTTCTCTGGATCTGGACTGAGCTTTGTTACGGATTCCAGACAGGTGTGCTACATACATATATTTGACTGTGATCATATCCTGCTTTTTTTCATGGAAAGAAACATGAAGTTCATGAAGGATTTAGTACATTTGAGACTTCCAGGGCAAGATTATATTTTGAATATTTATCTTTGTTCACTCCATTTGCTTCTGCTTCATAATTTTCCCTAAGCTTCATATAGCTTCTTCCCAGTCAAAAAGTCTAAATTTTATTTGCCTATAAGAGGAAAAATGTTATGAGGAATAACACCATTTCTGCCTTCTCTATACTTCTTAATTCAAAGTACAGGCATGAAGTTGCATACAGCAATGCCCCCTCAGCCACACCTACTCTGGTTGTTGAATTCTTATATAAAACTAACCTATGAGTTCACTTTACAATAGCCGCGAGAAACCTGAATCTAGTCTAAGTAACCAGATAAATTCTAAGTCATCTCAGATAAACTTAATTACATTAAAGAGGTAAATTGAAACTAGAAATAGCAAATTAAATGAAGTAAATGGTATTGAAATAAAGTCTAAAAATCTTTAAGAGAAAGGGAAGAAGGAAATTATTCCAATCAAACTGACCATGAAAAATATTTTTGAATGTGTTAAATAAGAGCCAAGTGGGAGTACCCTTGAAGAATATGAAGAACTACCTCCTTGTGTGCTACTCTACCCTACTGCCTAATCCAGCGCATCACAAAGAGTAGACGTAGTAAATTATAACTGAATGAAATAGGACTAAATAGGAAAACATAGACATTATGTTTCTGTCAGACTAACCAGAAACTTCAACTGGAGAATTGACTCAAGAAAACTATGCAGCACTGTTTTTAGAGAATTAAAAAATCTTAAGATTTGATATTAGAATTTAAAATTCAGATAATCTTTTTCCAAAATTAAGAATATGGCAAGTTTTTTTTTTCATCATCTAAAACTTCTTAAACTATTCCTCACCCAGACTAGGAACACTTTATAAAATATTTAAATAATCGAATAAATATCAGGCAAATTTGCAAGAAATATATGATATTTTGTTGTTTTATTTTTTATTTTAAAGAGAATAAGATGCAATAAAAATGATGCAGAATTTCAAAACAAGATGATAGGAAATCAACAAAGGTTATTAAATCACATAATGTTGTATTCGAAGTAGTTGCTCAGATTACCAGAGATAGGCATGCAAAATTGATCAAACAATATGAACACTAACTTTGACTTTTAATGAGCTAATAAACTGAATAGTACAATTATCTTACCTATTTTGTATGTGTATATTGATGTATTTTCCCCTTCTTTCTTTTCTGCTTTTGCTCATTCCCATTGTACTTTCCTTCTGAGCAGTTTCTTTCTTTTCACAGTAGGAATTATACCTTTTGAATCTTATTTACACTTTAAGCTTCTTACACTAGGGAGACAATATACTGTTTACATATGCAAGTCTGATTTATTTCACTTTAGGAAGTAAGGTTTTTAGTTGCATCTATTTACCTATGAAAGTCTTGTTTATCTTTCTTTCTAGCTGAGTGCTACTCCATTGTATAAAAATACTACATGTTTTTATCTATTTCGCCACTGATGGGCAATTGGGTTGTTTCCAAGATTTACCTACTACAAACTGGGCTGCTAGGGTGCAACCAGAAAGCTCCTTACTGCAGGCAGCCAGCATGGGCAGAAAGAACAGCAGATCCACCTCACCTGCTGGCTGCCATCACCAGAATGCTTCTTCCTGCAGGGACATGTAGCCAGGTAAGTCATGTGTTCCTGCCCACAGAAGGGCAGCCAATGTGGGAAGTGCCTGGAACCCCACAACCAGCCTGTAGGGAGGAACTCAGAAGAATGTCAAGACAAAGGAACAAAAGGCAATCTCAGACCTCCAACCCACACAGAATAAGTCTGGGAAATACAGTCATGGAAGAAAATGGAAGTCACACACCTGAAACTTCTGACAGAATAGCAACTACCCTAAGGAAACAACTTCATGAGATTATAAAAGCAGTCAAATCAGAATAATGTCTCAGGTAAAAGAAGAAATCACAAACATAATGAAAGAACTGCTCAGCATATCTAAAGAAGACTAGATTAAAAAAGAGGAGTGTAGGAAAATGATGGAAACCTTGAATGAGCAATATAGAAAGGAATTACATTGTATGAAACAGATTCAAAGAAATATCCAGGAAATTAAAAAATCAGTTGAAACCTGGCACAACTGCTTGAAATATACTTAAGTCAGGCTTCCAAACCTTGAAGATAGGATTGCAGCTAACAATCATGAAAGGAAAGATCTCTTAAAAATAACAATCAGGAAATAACAATTCAATAGCTGCAATATGACACAAAGAAGCTTAATTTAAAAGTGATAGGTATCAGTGAAGAAGCAATGGTCAACACAAATGAAATTAAAAGGCTATTTACAGAAGTAATAGCAGAAAATTTCCCAAACATGGGAAAATGATCTGGCATGCAGGTAAGTGAGGCATATAGAATTCCAGACATATAATAATCAAGATCCCAGAAATTCAGCACAAGAGCAGCATATTAAAAGCTGTTAGAGAAAAGAAACAGATCACCTATAAAGGAAAACCAATCAGAATCATGGCAGACTTGTCAATACCAACCATCAGGTCAAGAAAAGTTTGGAGTGAAGTGTTTCAAATCCTCAAAGAAAACAACTTCCAACCCAAATTGATGTACCCTGAAAAGCTATCTTTCAAAATTGATGGAAAAATCAGATACTTCTATGATAAAGAACAACTGAAGGAATTCATGACCACCAAACCAACACTATAGCAAGTGCTAAATAGTATTCTAGAGATAGATAAAGATGACCACAGTTCTAGGACTAGCAGCGGAGGAGGATTGCCAAACAAGACAGGCAATTGAATGAAAGGGAAAAGTGGAGAGCCAACAGCAGGCAAATAGCACGGCAAAGACAAACCAAAGTATGCTGATTGTAACCATTAATATAGACAGCCTCAGGTAATCAATAAAAAAGAAACACAAGGAAAGTGGATCAAAAAGTAAGATCCATCAATATACTGCATACAAGAAACTCATTGAACTGGAAAGGAAATTCATAGACTGAAAGTCAGAGAAACAATTGCTCCAGAGAAAAAGCAAGGGAAATTTACCCGTCAATTGCAGAATGGATAAGAAAGATTTATTTTTGTTGTTATTGTTTTGGTACTGGGGATGGAACTAATGACCTCGCACTTGCCAAGCAAGCATTTATGAGCTAAATTCTCAGCCAAGATATGGTATTTTCATACAATAGAAACATATGCAGAATAATCTCAAGGCTCTTGTATGTAAATAGATGTAACTGGAGACCACGTTCATAAGGTAAAATAGTTTGAACTCATATGGGAGAACCCTAGCATTAAAAACCGAAGATGGAGTTAATGGCATCCAAAAAGCAAAATACTTACTGTAAAAGTGATAAGGCAGGAAACACCTGGGAGGGTAAGGTGGTAACTACTGTTAATTTTCTCACGCCTTGTCTTGAACTCTTGTATTGCTTTCACAATTTTGTTAGATTTGGCTGTGTTCTTTCTTGTTTTGTTAGATTTTACTTTGTCTGAGGTAGGGTCAGCTATTTTGAACATTATGGGATGTACTATGGTAATCATGAGTGGTTTCTTATTCTTATTTTGCAATCTTATAATACTTTCATTCATTTGTTTAATTTGTTTTATTCTGTTTTGTTTTATATGATTTTATTATGTGTGATGGTATGAACAGCTATTTTGAAGAAAACTAGCGGTATGGTAGCCATTGTTGATTTCCTGTTATCTTGTTTTAAAGTCCTATCATGATTTCATTATTTTGTTTTGATTGGTTCCATTCTGTTGTAATTTTATTGTATGTGATAATATGGACAACTTTTTGAAGAAAATGAGATATTATAGAAGCCACTGTTCATTTCCTGTTATCTGGTTTTGAAGTCCTATAATGCTTTCATTTTTTTAAATTGATTTTTATTTTTTTGTTATGTTTAATATTATTGTATGAAGTTATGGTCAACTATTTCGAAGAAAACAAAAGACATTATGGTAGCTGCTATTGATATCCTATTTTCTTGTTTTGAAGTCCTCTGGTGTTTTATTCTCTTTAAAATAAAAAAATTAAAAATTAAATAAAAGAAAAACAAATTGAGCTGCTATAAACATGAGTGCATATGTATTGCTGTGGCATGATATTTTCAATTCTTCTGTGAAAATACCCAGAAGAGAAATAGCTGGGTCAAATGGGACCTCTAATTCTAGTTTTTTGAGGAATTTCTACACTGATTTCCACAGTGGTTGCACCAGTGTAAACTGCCACCAACAGCAGAGAAGGGTTCGTTTTTCTTTACAGCCCCCACAATTTTTTGATGACAGCCATTTTTGGGGAGTGAGATGGAATCTTAATGTTGTTTTAATTTACATTTCTCAAATAACTAATGTCAAACATTTTTTCAATAGATTTATTTGTATTTCTTCATCTGAGAAGTGAAGTGTGCATTCATCTCAGGTGCCCATTTTTTGATTGGGTCTTTGAATTTGTGGACTTTATATTTTAATTCTTTGCATGTTTCTAGATAGAGGTCCTTTGTCTGAGGAACATTGACTAAAACTTTTTCGAATTAATAGGTTTTCTTTTCACTCTGCTGGTGATTTATTTTGAGATGTAAAAACATTTTAATAAGATTAGATCCCAGTTGTTGATTGAAGTATTTCCTAGCAGTTTGGTTTTATTCATAAACTTTCTGCCTACCCCTGTCTCTTCAAGATTTCTACTTACTTTCTTTTCCAGTAAGTGTTCTAGTTAGTGTTTCTGCTTTAGTATTTAGATCTTTGATCTATTTTGGCTTTAGTTTTGCACATGATTATAGGCATAGGTCTAGTTTTAGTCTTGGGCATCTAGAAAACCAGTTCTTCCACCATCATATATTAAACAAGCTTTCTTCCAGTGAACATATTTGGCCCCTTTGTCAAAGATAAGATGACTGAGTATGTTTGTAGTTGTGTATTGCATCTTCTGTTCTGCTCCACTGATCTTCAGTTCTGTTTATTTTTGGCCAGGACCAATGCTGATTTTTATCACAGTATCTTTGAAGTATAACTTCAAATCATGGGATTGTGATTCCTCCTGATGGCCTTTGTTGCCCAAGGTTTGCTATTCTAGGTCTAATTCCAGATGAATTTTAGGAATGTTTTCTCTGATCTGTGAAGTATGCTATCTTGGTATTTTGGTTTAGATTGCATTAAATCCATATAACAGTTTTGAGAATATGACCATTTTCACAATGTTGATTCTTCCTATCAGTGAGCAAGGAATATCTTTCCATATTCTGAGATTCTTTTTGATTACTTTTTTCAGAGTGCTGTAATTTTCAAAGTAAATATTTTTACTTGCTTTATTAGATTGATATCTAAGTATTTCATTTTGGGTTTTTTTGGATGTGATTGTAAAGAGTTGTGTTTACTCTAATTTTTCTCTCAGTGAATTGGTTGTTTGTGTACAGGAATGCTATTGATTTTTTTAGTATTGACTATGTATCCAGTTATACTCTGAATTTGGTTATTAATTGTTATTAATTAGAAGTCCTTTGGTGGAGTTTGTGTGTCTTCTATGTAGGCTATCATTTGATCTATCAATAATGATAATTTCACTTGTTCTTTTGCTATCATTACTTTTATTTCTCTTTCTTGTTTCATTGATCTTGCTAATGTTTCCAGAACTATATTGAGTAAGAGTGGTGAGAACAGGCTTTCTTGTCTTTTTCCCCAATTTGAAGTTGAAATCTTTTAAGTTTTTGTCCATTTAGTGTGATATTGACTGTTGGTTTGTTATTGGTGGCGTTTATCAGATTGAGATAAGACCATCTATTCTAACTTTCTGAAGGGTTTTCATCACAAGTGAGTGTTGGACTTTATCAAAATCCTTTTCTGCATCTATTGATCATGTTGAGTTGATCATGTGGTTTTTGTTTTTGGCTCTGTTTATATGATGTATTACATTTATTTATTTGCATATGTTGAACTATCCTTGCTTTCCTGGGATGAATCCCACTTGGTCATGGTGTACCATCTTCTTGATGATTTGCTACATTCTGTTTGCTAGTATTATGTTAAGGATTGTCGCATCTACATTCATTAGGGAGACTGGCCTGTAATCCTCCTTTTTGGTTGGGTTTTTCTCAGGTTTTACTATCAGAGTAATACTTGTCTCTAAGAATGATTTAGAGACAATTGATTCCCTTTCAATTTCATTAAAAAGTTGGATGGCATTAAATCTTCTCTAAATTTCTTATAGATTCCACTGTGAATCCATCAGGACTTGGGCTTTTCTTTGCTGATAATTTTTAAATTACATTTTCAATTTCAGTAATGCGTATTGGGTTATTCAGAATTTTTATATCTTCTTGATGCAGATTTAGTAATTTATATGTTTTTAAGAATTTGTCAATTTCTGTTGTGTTTTCCATCATAGGAGAGTAAAGAGTTATGCAGTAGTCATTGACAATCTTCTGGCTTTCCAAAGTCTGTAGCGATTTCATCCTTTTCACTCCTTAGTGCATCAATTTGAGTTTTCCTTTCCTTTTTATTTTTTGATATGGTTAGCAAGGAGTTCATCAATTTTATTTATTCTTTTAAAGAACCAACTTTTCAATTCTTTAATTCTTTGTACTGTTTTCTGAGTCTCAATCGCATTCATTTCTGCTCTGATTGTTATAAATTCCTCATTTCTTTGGGTTTGGATTTGACTTGCTCTTTTTTCTAGTAGATTGATATGCAGCATTAGATTATTTGTGCACATTTTACTTTCCTGATGTGAGAATTAACCACTATAAATTTCCCTCTGTGGACGGCTTCATTGTGTCCCACAGGTCCCTGTAAGTTGTATTTGCATTTTCATTTTATTGTAGATGTTGCTTAGTTTTTCCTTAATTTCATCTGTGACCCATTAATTGTTCAGGAGGGTTCCCAGGGAGTTGGGAGTTGATGGGTGGAGTTTCTCTACTTCCATGTGGCTCCCTGTGGCCCCTGCAGTAGTAGTGAGGTGAAGGGGCCTGTTATTTTACTTTAGGTTGACATGGTATAGTTCCTGCTGTGTCACCCAGACTGGCCTTGAACCCCTAGTCCTTCTGCCTTAGCCTCCCAAAAAGCTGGTAGTATGTGTTTGAGCCACCACAGCCAGCTATAGCTGGTATTTTAAAGTGATTTATTTCTTTTTTAAATGGTCCTTATGAATTTTACCAAGAATTTAAAAAATAAAGCACATATACACTGATTCAAAATGTAAAGTCTGTAATAATCATACCAAAGTTCTAGGATATGCATTTCAGTGCTTATATATTTGGAACCTAGTACCCATGGCAGCAATCTACAGATATAGTGGTTTTGAAGGGTGATTGGATCAGGAGGGTCTGAATTTATCAGTGGGTAATCAATTAATGGATTTAAAATTGAATGACATTATTGGAAATGAAACTTAGAAGATGGAGATAAGTTGAAGGAAGAAAGCCCTGGGTATGACCTTGGGTATGACCTTATCCCTGAGCCATTCTTCTCTGACTATCTCTTTCTGCTTCCTGGCTGGAATTGAACAGATTTATTCAACCTGTGCTGTCTGACACACTATTTCCGTTTTACAGATCCAAAGCGTGAAACTAGCTACCCCTAAGCCAAAATACTTTTGCTCCTTTCACTTGATTTTCTCAGGTGTTTTGTTTTAGCAACTGAAAGCTGGCTAGCACAATGTGTTGAACAGTAGAATTCAAGAAATGTAATGCATGCTGAAATATTTGTTTAAATATAATGGGAAAAAAGAGGATAATTATTTGAAAGCATAAAATTAGATAAATTGAAATAAATACATATCAAAATATGTAGCAACAAATTAATAACTGCAATAGAATGTTTATTTTAAAAGTCTAAATGTTTATATACTATACTGTTCTCTTTTCAGAGTTAAAAACATTGCACACACACACACACACACACACACACACACACACACACACCTTTCTATAGGAATGTTTATTGATGAAATAAGACAGTCATATGTAAAATAGAAAGAAAGATAAATGTGGAATTCTGAATATTCATTTCCTGCACAGATGGATTTAGGGGAATTGTCTGATAAAGTCAAAGAGGAGCACAATATTAATTATCTAGCATTTGTCATAAAATAGTGATTTTCTTATCATCTTATTAAAAATGACTGTTATCTAAATACTGTTTTTAAAATATCTAACATAATTTAAATAAGTATTAAAATAACCTGTAATCTAGCATTCTTCAATAATATATTTGTAATTTTTATATGTATTTTATTGATTGAATATGAAAACATATTGATACATTTCATAGGTATCATCAAGCATTATTACTTTATTTTGGGAATCAGCATAATATAATATTTATATGTCCAAATTCCCTCTTTACATAAGAATTTTTGGAAAAACCGTAGGTAAGGTGGGAAAAATGCACATACAAAACAGATGTATTTTCCAACAGAGAGCTTCCTAACATTAAAGTCTCTGCTTAATTAATTTCACATAATATTATCTGCTTGACTTACTCCCTCTCACTAAGCACCCCTGGGAATATCTGATATATTGTACAGATGCTCTTTCAGAGAATTACATTGCCAAGTATCATTAGCATAAGTCAACATTCAGCATTAATTTAAGAGTTGGAGCTTGGAGGTGGCAAACTCCTTTATTTTACTTATCTCTAAATTACTGTCTGTATTTATAACTTCCTGTATTATGAATTTCTCTGTATGCATTGATTCCTTCCTAGGTGAGAATCTCATGAAGGGTTTAACTGTTCCCCCTGTAATCCACAGTCTTCACCAGTGTCTAAATCCTTGAAAACATTGGCCTTTATTAGAGATCTTCTTTCAAGTCCAGGCTTCCTAACATTTCTCATGCTGAATAGCCTTTCATAGGAAATGAAGAAAAGGAAGATACAGCATCCTGGGAGAGAACAGGCTTTATATCAAGATGAGGCATAACAGAAGTCAAAGAGCCATATATGCAAATGTAGAATATCAGTCTATAGAAAATCAATTTTAAATAAGAAGAGTTTGTACCATCAGAGAGTTGGGTAGGAGCCAGCAATGCAGGGTCTTGAATGCATAACAGGGTTAAGAATCTTCATCCTCAAGGTAAAGAGGAATTTTAGCTCGAGGACTTGGGATCAGGTGCCTTTGTCTGTGATCTGAGTTTCGAAAGATCAGCTGTACTGTAGGTGAGAAATACCTTCTCAATTCCCACCTTTTATTAGGATTCCTATTCATTTGTCCTTTTTATTTTAATAGCTGTTTATATGCCATTTATCATAAATATCTACAAATCTTGATTGTGAAAAGATATGAAAAAAATAAGGGTAGCAATTATTTAGCTATTCAAATGTATGGCAGTATGTCATTTAATCCTCAAAAGAACCCAGTGAGACGGGTCTTATTTGTTGCTGTGGCCATTTTACTCATTAGGAAAATGAGTCATGGGAATCAAGTAATTTACCAGATGTCACACAATAAATTAAAAAGCCATGTCAAGGCAATATAGTAAGAGGGCATGCATTATTAACCACTATGTTTGTGTGCTTTCAATTGAAATGTAGCATTTTTTTTCTACAACTGAATTATAATATAAGATTTCAGGGGTTAAAAGCTGATGATTGTATGTGAATGATCCCCCATAAGACTTAGGGCCTTTTCTAAATATTGCTGATGTACAACACAGGAAATGGAAAATGTGTTTAATTGATGTTCAGCTAATTCTCCCTGTGGATATTATTTCTTTCCTTAATAAAAATGAGCAACTATTAATGGTCCATAATGTTTTGAAGGTGCTTAACTAAACTTATTTAACACATAATTCATTTATGTGATTGCTTTCCAATGATATATTTAGTACATTTTTCATTAAATCTTCCATATGAGAGCTTGAGATATGCTAACAACTCTTTCATATTTAGTGTGTTGTAGATGATAAATGTAAACAGCTGAGCTATTTTATTAACTAGAACAGTATTAAAATATCTGTCAGTATATTGTTTCATTAGTTCTTCTTATAGTCAGGGGTTGTACACAGAGAACAATTAGGTTCAGTTTACATCATTTTTATAATGGTCACCGGAAGTTAACACAGGAAAATGCAGGAAATCTATACACAATACCAAAGAAATAGATTATTTAGTCAAGGGCCTAAACCCCACAGCACATGCCCCACATGAGTCCAGATGAAAACCCAGAGCTCAGGACAATCCCTCCCAGGAGTCCAACTGGAGGTCCAGAGCCCCCAAGAAGACTCACGCCAGTCTCTTTTACGGATCCATGCTAGGAAGACCCAAGGGTCAGCAGTGGAAGCCATAAAGTCTATGCCAGCAGAGGAAGGAGCTGTGCTAGTGGGATGAGGGTTCTACACTGGAACCGAGAAGTCACACTCACAAAGACCAGGCACCACAGCCATCCTCAGTGATACAGAGACCCCATCTCCGACGACAAGCACAGTCGGGTACGTGCTAGGAAGCAGCGTGACAAATTCATCCTGGAGACCAAGCGGCACATGTCTTCCCTTCCAGAGCCAGGAAGCAATGGTCAATGTGAGGACCAAAGCTTCTCCAGGAGAACCCACAATGCCTCCTTAACGCCTTAACCCTCCACAACTCCCTTCTTCTCCACCTATTTATCCTGGCAACTTTCCTCAAGTGGAGCATCTTCACTCAATGCCATGCTGATGTAATCCAGCTGGCATTAAATTGACCACCAGTTCTTAATCCAAACCCTGAGGTAGGTGTAATTGTACCCATTTCACAGATTTAAAAAGACTGAGACTCAAAGAAGTTAAGGAACTTAACCAAATTTTTCCTGTTAACAAATAGCAGGAATAGATGGGTTCAACACAATCAGTGCAAATAAATAGGAAGAGTTGCCTTTTTACATTGTCCTTGCTGTAAGATGATACATTAAAAAATGGAGACATAAACAGGAAAATTAAAAATTTGAATGATGATCTCAGTCTATTAACTCACAAGAAAAATTCTAATGATTTGGCCAAAAGTCTCATAATTTGTGGTGTTGACTTTTTCTCCATATAGGAGAGTGCTTAGTTTAGAACAGAAACAAATAGCCATCTAGGTAATTTCTTCAGTGTTGGTATAATCACCTTTCTCCTACTAAACATTCCCAAGAGTCTATTCCCATTGGATAGACTGTGGGCTGAAGGTAAAGATGTTTTACAGTCTAAGAGTAATTGGAAGACTTTATAAATAGTAAAACTTTTGGAAAATTTCATTGCCTTTTTTCTTCGTGATGGTGCTCATTCACATATATATATATATATATATATATATATATATATATGTTTTGAATATGTGATATTCAAATTACAAAGGATATACTTGACATCACTAGAGAAATATTTATAACGATTTTATGAGCAGGGCCTATACTCTCAGATTTCCTATCTGCATTCATAGTCATAGGTAGTTCCAAATTTCCTATGTTAGCCTCAAACTCACCATCCAATGGGATGAGGTTATTCTTGCTGAAAACCTTGATGGCTTCCTCTCTTGAGATTCCACACGTCATTGTATACAGACATAAGCACCATCAGGGATCTTGGTTTTAGTGCCACTGCTTTCTACTCACCACTGTTGGAGTTTCTTGGCTATTGACTCAAATAAAGATGACATTCACCATGCTGTCTTGGATCTTAAATAAAGCAATCCCTTGGCATTGAGAAAGAAAATCACATTCAGTGACAAGCTCTTTGTTACTTCCAACCTTGGCTCCTCATTATGTTTCAGAAGCTGAATTTCTGTGAACCAGACATGTCTCATTCATGTCAAATTTACATTCATTTATGTTACTGTCTTCTCTTCAAGCCTTAGTGTTCTGCGCCCTTGCCTTGAGCCTTGATACAGCTATTCTACCTGCTATCTCTAGTCATCCTACCTGTTGAAAACTGATCTTTCTAGAACTTCACTTTATGTTTGTTTCCCCTTTTGAGAAAGAAATTTTAGCTTTTTGATTGAAAAATAATGGGAAAATAGTAAGCTTACTATGGAATGTAACCCAAATATGGTGATTCTTGTCTTTCAAGAAATGTCTCTTCTCCATTCTCTAATTTCTACCCTATGTGATTATCCATAATGGACTGCTCCATTCTTCACTCACTCACCTTGACTCTTCTGTAAATGTGGAGAACCTCACCTACTATTTCTCCATCTGTTTCCATTTCTTCTTCTTTTCAAGAATTTTATAGTTGGGAAAAAACCCTTTAGAGTCAGTACATCCAGTAATTTATTTCATGATGTAATCTCCTCTAAAATATTCCTGATATTAGTCACTCAGCTTCTGTCTAGCAATATGAAAATTGCTAATATACAAGGTCAGACTATCTTACCTGCATATTGTGTCTGGTGTCTTTGGATGAATTGTGTATAGATGGAATATGTTTACTAAATGAACAAATGAAAGCATGATTGATTGGCTATTTCTAAAGACAAAGGTCAACTAATCTTTCTTATAAATGGCCAGATTGTAAATACAGTACAGTCTCTGGATTCTATTTTAAATACTGAACTCTGCCACTGTAGCTGAGAAGCAAACAAACAATATGTGAATAAATATCAGTGTGGGATATTATGACCTGCTTTGCCACCCTATGCCCTAAGGAAGCATAAGTCCATGTGAGACAGTTTTTAGGAAGTATTCTACCTCACATCACTTCACATCTCTTCATCTACAATTTCATGATATTACTCAGATGCTTCAAAATAACTTGCATACCTCCTCTGCTTAAATTCACTTCCTGCAGCCATTCTTTATATGGAGTTTTTCTAAGTTAACCTTTCACTCAATTTGTGTTTCATTTGTTTATTTGGTCTTCTAACCAAAAAACTCAAGGTTCCATCTTGAGAAAAAGCCTTACAAAAAGCATATTCATTTTCTACCTTTGTCTACACAGTAGAGGTATAATACTAAAGCTTACACTAGGATTAGTTCTTCTGCTGGAAGCATCAAATTGCTCATTGATAATAAGCATACTGTATTTCGATATTCTATTCTACAGCATTCAGTATTAGGTAGGGTTGCTTGAGAAGTGGTGTACTAGACCTCTTGAAATTAAACTTGCAATTCAAGTCAAAGTAAAATATTACTCAGAAGTCATTAGTTGGAGGAGATACAGTCTCTGACTTTCTCATTCTTCCTCCAGCCATATCATCTGTTCCCCCAGATTGAAAAAAAAACATGATTTCAGATTAAGCAACGTAGGCAACCTGAGGCAGCCTGCCAGTGAGTCCCTACAACATAAACACGAGAGAAGCCTGCCTTCCATTCTTGTAGGTACTGCCTCTGTAATTCATACAAATGGCATCTCTTCTCCAAACCACTTCACTGACTTTGTGTTCACTCTAGTTCCATCAAAATTTACTCTATTAAAAAGTGTGATATTGCCCCAATTCTCTTTAATTAAAATATATTTTAAATATTTTACAATATATAAAAATGAAATTATTATATCATTTTCTACTTCATCCAGACAGATCTTTGTATTTCAAAGTTAATGCCATATCTTTATGGGTAAATCTTTGTACTGGAAGAAGTTTCGTAGAAAAAGAGAATGGGGTAAATATTATTTATAAATATGTTATAAATTATATATTATAAATAATTACATATGCTATAACGTAAATTATATACCAAATATTAATGTGTACTGTATATTTATATTATTTTACATGTGTTGTACTCTATGTATATAGATATGAGGGGATTTGTTAGATTGGCTTACAGGATCAGAGGATGGGTAATCCAGTTGATACTATCCGCTATCCGTGCGTACTCTGGAAAGCCAGAAAATCCAATTGCTTCTCAGTCCAACAAGCCAAAAGTCTCAGAACAAGAAGGACCAAAGACACAGCCCTAGCCCAAGGCTGAGGGCCTGGAAGGGCCTGGGGAGTTACTGCTGTGAGTCCATACTGGGAAACTGAAATCAGAATCCAATGTGTTCACAAAATGACAGCAGCAACACTGAAGCAGAATCCAGCTCTCAAAGGTAATTGACGTCCTCCTTATTCTCCTTTGCATCGCAGGCGGGCCACAGGGAGAAGCTACTAACACTGGGGTGAATCTTTCCCTCTCTGTTTGCTGCCTCCATGCTAATCGTCCCTGGAAACACCTCAATAACACACTCTAAAGTGTGGGTTATTCTCCTAGCCATCGCTCAGTCCAATCAAGCTGACAATGGAGAATGACTATTACACTGTTCGTTGTTCTGCTCTTTGTTATGCACTGATGTACTGTTGAGTGTAATGAATCGTGTTACCTGTATTGATGCCCACACAACCATAGCCATTTTGGATTCAAGGGCAATAATTAACTCTCTTCCCTGCACTGAACTGTATACTACTAACTATATACTGAGGAGCAGTAAAAACTAAAGGGGGGTCAGATGTGCTGGCCTTATAAATCAAAGCCAAGGCATCATGAATAGATTGTGTATACCTCTGTATCTTCTACAACCCTAATTATAATGATAAATGAATTGATGTAAATCTATGTTGCTGTTCTTTTAAAGTTTACCACTTTCCATGGTAAGAATACTGTTTAAGAATAGTAAATGAACCTGGAATGAATTTTGAAAATCCTGCACATGTTTAAAACCTTATCAATCAGTGGATAAGCAGTGATCTAGTAACATGGATATTTAGAACTAAAGGAGTTCTTATCTCAAAGCTCACTGTTAGAATTTCTATGCAAAATTTACTATATACCTTTTTTTTTTTTTTTTTTTTTTTTTTGCAATACTGGGCATTCAACTCAGGGCCTCTGCAATGAGTTAAACTCCCTATTTTTTCTTTTCTTTTCTTTCTTTCTTTTCCTTTCTTTCATCCTTCCTTCCTTTTTATTTCCCCCTCCCTCCCTCTCTCTTTCTTTCTTTCATTCTTGAGACAGGGTTTTCCTAACTTGCTAAATTTCTCACACTGAACAGCAAATTCTGATCTTCATGTCTCAGTCTCCCTGAGGGTGGTGTGTACCACTACAACTACTTAACAACATACTACTTCTTTAGTTTTTACTGGAAAGTACTTCATTCAAATATATATTCACATAGGTTACTGTCATGGTTTATGTGTGTGGCCCCCAGGCCTCATGCACTTGCATTGTGCATGTGTGATTGGTTCATTGTCTAGCACTTGGATTGGGTGTATGAGTGCTACACTGGCCTAGGGGTGGAGCCAGGATGTGATGTAATGGCAGGAAGAAGGCGTGTCTGGCTCTCTTGCCGATTTCTGCCTTGCTGTTTGCAACCCCCATGAACTGCGGCCACCATGCCACCCTGCCTTGCAGCCAACTGAGTATGGACTGAAACCTCCAAAAACTTAAGAAATAAACCTTTCCTTTCCCAACTTGGTGCATCAGGTATTTTGTCTCAGTGACGGTTAAAAAGTAACTAGGACAGTTACATAAAGGATTTTTCTGAGGCGGTTCTTATACTAGTTACCACAGCTGAAACTTTTCAAATTCCTCAGATACTTGAGTTTCTCAAAAAAACTTCCACTAAAACTGATTAAGTAATATTTTATCCACCAACTAAAGACAACAAAAAAGTAAAGCTAGACCTAATAAGCTCTTCCTCAGGAAGGAAGAGCTATTTTCTGCTTCACTGTGGATAGTTAAAATACATTTCTTCTAATTTTGTTTTACTTTCCTGTTAGAGGAATTTTTCCTAACACAGTATTTTTTTATGTTTAAAGTAAACAATGCAGAATTAGTATCAGAATAACATGAATATATCAGTGACAACACACTTATTTAAATACACAAGTATAATGATTTGATCTAGAATTAAGTGTGGTTAACTAAAATAAGCTATCAGGGATATAAAATGTCTTAAAAATATATGAAGCAATGTAAACTGGTTATAAAGTCCTAACCATATTTTCTCAAAACTGCAGAGAATTAGGCAACTTCTAGTTCTGATTATAAAGGCTGTCTCAAGTAATGTTTTACTGGACCGTAAATTGTTCTGACTACATTTCATGCCTGATAAAATCCTTATGTTTATAGTAGAAAATGTAAGCTCTTGCTCCATAAGTAATCATTTAAGTTTTCTGACACAGAAGTCTTGAATATTTTATCTAGAAAATTACATGATTAAAAGTATCATATCATTCTTAAATGATAATCATCATTAAATCATCATTAAAATAGGCAAACATAAAAGTATTTTGGTGAAAATGATATTGAAATCAATATTTTACCACAATTTACAGTGTGTATGTTTTATACATGTTTTTAATAAAATATTATAACCAAATGTGTACATGTGAATATTGATTTATTTCACTAAATGTCTAGATTCCAATAGACATGAATATATTAGTATTCTAATGGCAGTATAATTGCTAATATTGTATAATAATGAAAATACATTCTTATTTACAGGCTTACACAAACCATCTTTGCTTAAGCTAACTGTGTGGATTAAAATATGTTAAAATTAGTTTAAATTTTTCTAAATGCTTGGCAGAAATATGTAATAGAAAAGATATGCCATCTAAAAATATGTCTAGAGTCAATTGCCTCTATATTTAGTTCTCAGGTTCCTGTTGTATCAGTCAATCTCTCTTTCATTTAAAAATCTTTTTGTCTTTTGGGGACAAGGCCTTGTTCTTTAGTTCAGGTTGGCTTTGTACTCTCTTTGAAGCCCAGGCTGATCTTGTACTCACTTTGTGGCCCTAGCTTGCCCAGAACTCATGACAATCCTCAACTTCTGGAGTGCTGGGATTATAGGGATGTGCCACCACACTGGCCCTGTATCAGTCAATCTTATTAACATGACTGGATTAAACACTGCTAGAGATAAAATTGAATCATGAAGGCATGTATTGGTCAACTTTCTCATTTCTAGGTCAAAATACTAACCCCCTGTAACCCAAGGGAGAAGAAATTGATTTTGGATCATAGCATTCAGTCCATGATTGATGGGTTCCAGGGCAGGCTCCAGGGCAGAATATCATGCAGCATGGCATGGTGGAGGAAATCTGTTTACTCCATGGCAACCAGGAAGCAGAGACAAAGAAGGAAGAAAGGAGCCTGAGGCAAGAACATAGCCTTTCATGCCTCTAGTGACTCACTTCTGACCACACCTCACATTCTACCAGCATACTTAATCATGAACTCATAAGTAGATTAATCCCCTGATGAATACAGCACTGTCATGTTTTAGTCACGTTTCAAAAGCCCATCTCTGAAGCATGAGATTTTTGGGGGCCACTTTATAGCTGAACAATAACAGGGTGCTCTACCCATCAGTGAATTAATCCAGTGGTGGTGTTGTCTACAGTAGTAGGAGGTGGGGCCTGGTTAGCAGGTGAGTCACTGCAGGCTGTCTTGGAAGAGTACTTAGCTTCCTGATACTTTTCCCCCTGTGCTTTGCCTTCCTGCTGCCCTTAACAAGAGCTGCTTTGTTGAACTACTGCCCGTCCACTTGGCTGGCCACAGACTGATGCTCCAGCCGACTGCCGTGACTGATCTTCTACCTCACTTCCTTTAATTTGAAGGTTTCAAACATTTTGTTTCATAAATGGGAAAGCTGACTAAAGCACATGTCTTTTAAATTTTGTATTCTTGCTTCAAATAAATTTCCCTGAGAAAATCTGACCCAAATATTTCATGCGAAAATTTACTGGGAAATGGATTTGGAATCAGTATGCATATAATTTTCTTAAACGGAAGAAAGGCATGTTGACCTTTGTAACTTGTATTCTTCAGTCATTAAAGTGAAATGCCTGTGGAATTAATAGCTTTTGGTCAGTGTTACTCCTTGTAGTGGAAGAAAAAAATGCCCTGTGAAGGACGAAGTTTTGAACTATCAGCCTCCAGTGCTTCAGAAACACAGCAAGGGTCTGAATGATGAGATTCTGCTTACTTCACGGAAATTTGCCCTTTCTAAAAAGAGACCACTTAAAGCCGTAGAATGTTACCTTTTGGGGGGAAATCTCTAGGAAGATTAGCGAGAGATATAGCCCTTGTCTCTGTGTCCAGTCTCAAGAGCACAGTTGACACCTATTTTCTCCAGATTGTCTTCTCCCTTCTACAGCTCATTCTAGAATTCAGGCATGCTTGGGCAACACATGTAAGTCAACACCTACACTGACTTATGTGTTTTGCCTCATACAGTGATACAGATCCTCACCAAGGAAGCTGAAAACTCTTCTCACCTCTCCTTGGTTAGGCCTTTTATTGGATTATTCAAAGTTAGTTCCTCTGTTTTCTTTGAATCTTAATTTCATTTTTCTCAAGACTAGTCAATTTTCCAATTGAAAAGATCACAGACCAACTTGAAATATGTGAGTAATAAATTAGTTTGGTGATCTTCATTTTTTTTACTTATAAAACTAAAGTACAGATTTATTGTGGGTCTTAAAAATGTTTTCAAAGTCCCAATATATAATTGGTAGTGAATTTTTGCTAAGCATTTTAAAAAGTATTTACTAAAGATTTTAAAATTCCTAAAAATATCACTGTACAGCTAAACAAGAAGGAATATGTCTTCCATTAACTTGGGGCACTGATTATAGATATCTGGTAAAATAGAAGTTTACTGGGCAGATCTGAGTTGCATTCTCTATTTTAATCTAAAGCTTACCTAATAGGATTTTTTAAATTAATTGGCCTCAGGCTTTATGTTTTATATTTTCATTTTGAAATAATCTAATTTTTGCATTTAGTTTGAAGTGCCCTTTATTTTATCTTTTTATATTTTAAAAACATGTTTTCTGGCTTTGAAATTTAGGGGCTAAAGGTTTAGCTCAGTGGTGCAATGCCTACCTGGCAAGCCTGAGGGCCTAAATTTAATAATCAGTTCCCTTCCTGCAAAAAAAGGTATACACTGGCATCTCTTCGGGTTGTATAAATCTTTCATCTTTTTAAAAAGTATGCATATTATAACAGTTGAAACATTAATATTCATATATTTCTTCTTTATTCTGTTACTGAAAGATTACATTAATGTTTTTATATAACATATATATATATAAAAACACATATACAGATGTAAACATAAACATATTACATGTGTATAAATTTATACTTTTAAGAATACAAAGGTAGTGTTACATTGTGTCATTCATTCAAAATCTTTAGATCATAGTTCTCTGCACAAGTCTCAGGTCTTTGTTTATAAAGTTGTGCTACAAATATTATTTACTTTATAAACTTGCTTGAATTAACTGAGAAAACTTTGTGACACACAAATATCTATGAACCATTTATGCATTTTTTAAACATGTGAGTCTCATTGTGCCATGCCTCTCATATCGCAAATAACAGCCATTATCATTATTCTTTGCCTGAATCCCAAAATGGTGTTTTGTTTCAGTATTTTTCTCACCTCCTCATTGCGCAAAGAGAACAATGGCTTGAAACGTTGGTTGGGTAAATACTATATTATCATAATTACAATTTTCCTGAGAAAAGTGGCTTGCAGTTTGAATATTCAGCATCTTAATTACAATTTCCATAAGGATTGTAGAACAGTTATTATAAACAACACAATAATCTCTGGGTCCATAAGGGAGAACAGATTATTAGGGGAATGAGGAGAGAAAAGTTTCAAAAGTCTGTGTTCTAATCAGAATTCAAGACTGGAAACAGAGAACCACAGAATGAATTGTACTGGCTTCTTAAAATATGCTTACTTGAATTTATGGAAAAACCTTATAATGATTGTAAACTTTCATAGGTTGATTAAACGTTGCCTGTGTAATTTTTCTTTTACATGCTTTCTTTTTATCATTTTTATTAAACATCCTCTTTGTATCTTTATTCATTGTCATTCATAATTACTATACCATCAAGATATTGTCAAAGCAAATTCTCACAAAATATAAGAAGCACAAAATATTTAAAAACAGTTTAGGAGGAAAAGGTTCATCTAGTATTTCTCCACAGTTAAGTGCTTCCACTTTGTCCAACAGAAAACGGGTAAACTTTTTTAAAAAGAAAAGAAAATGCCTTTTTCATTGGTTAAACTGCTTTAATTATCTTTATCTTAAATGTTTCTTTTTTTTTCTTTCTATTTTTTAGATAAAAGTGAGAAAAGACAGAATGCAGCCTCAAGGTTGGTCCTTTTCACGATATCATAAAGCATATATACTAATATGACATAGTACAAAAGTAGCAAAGCTTTAAATGGCATTTTGTTTTCACTTCTTTTATGGATGGGAATGTACAAGGCAGGTTTTTAACCAAAGACATTGTAACATCCAAACATAATCACTGATTAAATCTTTGGTAAAATTGTGAGTTTGGAAGTATTCATCTTTCCACTCCATCCATTCATCATTCCATCCATCTACCATTTATATATTTTTTTTCAGTGAGTGCTTATCATGTACATATTGTGTGGGAAGTCTTGTAATCGGATTTCCCTCTGATCATGTTTTATTACACTGACATTCATCAGAGTTACCATCTGACCCCTTTTTAAAGCATTTCCTGGTATCTCAGTCAACAAACATTCACCTATTATTGCAGGTCTTCGGTTTAACTTGCAATTTCTGACAGCTGAGCTGGGTTTTCCCAACAATGCCCAACTGACACATGTTTAAATATGTCTGCTCTCAAATAGCTGGAAATTGTCAGAGTAATAAAAAGAAATGACTGTCTGAAATAATGGATTGTATGATGTATTTGTGTGGGGAGGTGGTATAGAATTCTCTAGTGTCAGTTATTTTTTTTTTTTTTTGAAAATTCTAGTAGATAGGTCTTGTATTCCTCTACCTTTTAAGTCTTTTAAGACTTCCTGATCAAGAAACAAACAGGTGTGTTATTACTATGCATTTTAAAGCAAAAAAGGCATCACTAGTCAGGCAGCAGATAGGACATGTATAGAATCACTGTAAGAATGACAGTCATGGATGAAAGACATTTTCATGGAGGTGAAGTCTAAAAGTTTTCTCCTGAGCAAAACTTGATAAATCAAGATTAACAGAGAGTTTATTAAACTAATTTAAAATAGATCAATATTGTATCATTTTAATTTAGGTTGTGACTTTATTGGTATATTTTAATAAACATTAATATACTTATGAAAGCTTTCTAAATTTCATTACTGTGTTGATTTCCCCAATCTTTTTTTTTAAAATAAAGTCTTGTGGTCCTCAATAGAAAATTCTACTATCAGAGGAGTTTTCTCAAAGCATAACTGTCATAATTGGGAAGGGAATCCCACAGCTGTCTGCCTTCCTAATTTAATTTAATCTAAAATAATCTAAATCATTCCAACTATCAATATAATTAATTGAAATATTAGAAGATAGTTTGCAGTAATTCAAAAGCTGGGTTGTGGAATCACAGTTCTGGAATCTAATCCAATTTTCCCATGTATTATCTGTGTATGTTGGGCAAGTTTATTAATGGCAGTAACCCTGATTTCCTCACTTGGAAAAATGAAAGAAGCAATGCTATATACCCAATAAAATTCCTATGAAATAAAAGACATGATATATTTACAGTTACTTTGTCATGTTGTAAGAATGCACTGAGTGATACTTGTCAGTCTTCCTGTGGTGCTATATACCGTTACTGTTAGCAGCATTTCCAGAGCTGGCAGCACCTTCCCATCTTTGAAATAAACTTCCTGCGTGGACTAATTTCCAACATCCCACCAACAGAGATGTATTCGCTATACAAGAAGAGTTTGTTCCATGTGAAAATATAAATCACACTAGAATCTCCATCAAATTGAAATATCCTGTTGCCACAAATTGCATTGTGCTTTATTTTCTTAGATCTAACATTTTTATCATTATTAAGCAAGGTGAGGGAAATAAGCAATCTGAGTGATTACTGAGGAAAGAGAAGAAAAGTTAATGCCAACTTCAAATCTCATATAGATGGAATCAGCAGTGCCTGCAAGTTTGTAGAACATCCGTAACTCATGGTGAGGTGAGGTTTGGCAAGCAGAGGTGGGCCACAGTTGACTTTCAGGAGAGCTCAGAAGCTATTCTTCCTTGGCAACAAATGTAGTAGGATGGGAAATCTGAGGGACAGAATGGAAGAGAAATCTAAAGGGATATAATTAGAGATCTATTCTTTCTGGCGACGTCGTGGCTTTTGTGTGTATTATGTGTCCTCCTGTACCAATGTAGGTGAAGAAAGCACTGCTGTCTTGGTTGAAACTGGCGCGTGACCTCAAAATAGAGTGGTTACATACAGAGCAATAGCAACAGACTCTGTGTCCTGGAGCTTGTGCTGAGCCTAGAGGCAGGGAATCCTACTTTGTTCAGCTTAATCCAGCAAGGCAAATTCCACTTGTTTGATTGTATGGGAAAGAGAGATTTGCCGGCTTTACAAGCTGCTAGATTGTTTCCAGCACTTACTATGGTAGTTGTGTAAATGGGTTTGTTTAGAATTTCTGTGGAAAAAGACATCTCTCTGTTAATATAGAAAATGACATCTGTAATTTTGGTACAATAGAAACTGCCACTTTTTGGAAGGTACAATCCCAGCACTCAGGAGGTTGAGGTAGGAGGATTTTCTTGAATTGGAGGCAAGCCTGGGTTATGCAGTGAGCTTAAGGCCGGCCTGAACTACAAAGCAAGACCCTATTTCAAAAACATTAAAAGAATTAAAAAAAAAAAAAAAAAAAGAGATTGCAGCCTGTTTTATTCTCTGCACCATGATAGATTACTATTTTTCAAATCGTAGGTTGTAAAATCAAATTAGTAGATTGTCATCAGAGCTTTTTAAAAAAGCGAAAAGGAATACAAATATAAATCAGTAACAATACCAATTGCCACATATATTATCATTCAAGTAAAGTAAGGTAGCAGTGTAATTCATAGTCTGGGCTGGGAGATAACAAATTCCATATAGAACTTATATATAAGTACACCCAGATGGCCATATTGTGTCATTCTGTAATGACAAAGTGTTACAGTTGTATGGTTGTGTCCAAAATTCATATGTTGAAGTCTTGTTCTCCCGGGTAATAGTATTGAGAGGTGCAGCCTTTTTCCAAGCAGCTAAGTCACAAGGGAAGAACCTCCCCAGAAATGTGGCTCAGGACAACATGTGAGAATCCCGAAGGCACTGTCTATGGGAAAGCAGCCCTCCCCCCACATGCATCACATCGGCCTACACCTTGATCTTACACTGAAAAATAAATATTTGCATTTCATGAAGTACCAACTTGATAGTACTTTATTCTTCCATTCCAAATGGGCTTATTCTTACCTATAAGGTTCTAACATATTGTTAGATTGGAATGGAACTGTAATTTGCAAATTGGACTCCAGAGTTAAATAGTAATACTTAACCTTCATCCCTGAAAGTTCAGTACTATCATGGAGAAATTAAAATGGGAAATAATTTTAATAGTTCCAGGTGCCCCTAAGGAAACACTGAAATATTTGAAGATGCCCAGTTGTGAAATTGTTTATGACACTGTCTGTTCCTGTGTCTTATTATCATTCAATCCCTTATGCATGCTCTGTGTAAATGTTTATGATAGCTTGAGAGAGCTAGTGTAGGTGTATTCATAACTTTCCCATAGGTACCACAGATACTTAGACATAAACGTACTTTAGTTATTGTTTATGTTAATCTTTTCCATTTTCTTCAAATAGTAAAATCCAGGCTCCTAGAGGTGGTGACCCTAAGTCAAGGGGTAGACAAAGGTCAGGTAGAGACCACAGTAACATTGCTTAATTCTCTCCTTACCGTTAGGCAACCGAGTCTGCTTGGTAAGGAACTCAGGAGACAGAAACTGTTCCTAACACATAACATTCTGTGTCATAATGTTCCCTGAATAAATAAATAAATAAATTTACTTAAGTGAGGATTGAACCTAGAACCAGGCCCTGTTTTTATTTTTCTGTTTTGAGATACATTCTCGCTAAATTGCTAAATTGTCTAGGCTAGTCTCAAACTTGTAATCCTCCTGCATCAGCCTCTCAGAGTTGAATTAGAGACACCATCAAGATGTCCAAGTGTTCTGCCATGTTTAAGTATTTCTCGATACCCTCTTACTTACCTGACTCTATTCTGAGGTTCGTGAAGGTAGAATTCATGGTTGCTATTTCTCCATACTTTCCCCATATTTATAAGGTTCTGAGTTAATGGTGGGGTGATTGTTTTGATTCTTGATCTTATTCAGAATATTTGGTTTTTACCAATCTTCTTTAGAAGATCCAGAAAAAGTCTCAAAAAGAACCTTTCAAATGGTTGCATTTGGGGATGAAGATGTAGCTCAGTACTAGGGTACTTACCTCAGCTGTGTAAGACCGTGAGTTCCATCCCCAACACCGAAAAAAAAAAAAAAAAGCCTGGAATTTCTTTAGTTTAATGCTGCTTACCAACTAAATCATTGGTGAGCTGATAAACAGTAGAGAATGCCTATTGAAAATATGAATGGATGCATAGGTTGATAATTGGGAAGGTCCGAAGGCTACGCATTGGATGGTTCAGTGGACTGAATTTTTAAAGGACTGAAGAAAAGTTAGAAATAAGAAAACTAATTTCCTTCTTACTATAGATTCCAGATCTAATTTCCTTTTGACCTTCCTGTGTATTTTGAAAAGAGGATGTGATTCTTATTTTCATGTCAGAGCTATTTAGTATTTTCACACAGGCAGTATTGTGTTTATATTTGAGCACTACAAATTTAGAAGGCTACAAGTAACCTATTTTGTTCTGTAAAATATACAGAAATGTCATTTGAGGAAGCACAGATTATCAATTTAATAATCAATTAAAGAAATTCCAATATTCAGTTGACCCTAGCACCTACCAGTAATCAGGAGAGGAAAGAAAAGCAGACTGAAAGTGTAAACATAATTTAAGAAATGGAAGTGGATAGACACTGGGCTACCAAGCCAGGTGCTATCTTACCCAGCACTTGAGACTTAATGTTTGAGATTAATTCAGCTGGAGAAGCACTGAATACCAGGCACAACTAAAGGAAGGGTCGAGATATCCCACTGGAAAGAGAGGAATTATTAAGTCTATCAAATTTATTAAACAAAAGTGTTCTTATTGAAAATGAGATCATTAACTTACCTTAATTTGGTTGCCTGAACTTTGAAAAGCAACCTTGCCTACCCAAGACCAGAAAATGGATTTCTCTAGAGATTCTTAACAACCTCCTGCACCCCCACTGCAAAAGTACTACAGACAAGGCAAGTTCATTGAGGGATACACTCGGATTAACCAGTTTAAAGGTCTCTCTAATATACCCAGAAATGCCAATAGGCTTTTTAGACCCTGTCTTTGAGAAGCAGGAAGTAGCTCTAAACGGCGGACATCTGTAAAACCAGAAAAGAACAGTGTGCAGGGAATAAAAGAACATTTTAGAAAAACGATCATACTATCAAATAAGGAGATAATATAACCCCCATAGTAGAATGGAATGCTATTTAAAAAGCCAACTAAAATAAATAAAAAAGCTGTTGGAAACAAAATACAAAATAGAAAGAGAATATCTTTAAATTTAAAGTTATACTTAAGGAGAGTTCTGAGAAATTAGAAAAATTATTTAAAATTGAGTTCAGCAAACCAGACTCAGATTAGGTTAATTAACCTAACACTTTACTCATAATAGTTTGTGAAATAAAAAAATGAGTTGGAAGCAGAGGATTATTAAATAATAATTACAAGCTAATTCCTAGAACTGAGATATCAACTTTCAGGTTTAAAGGACTCAGTTGCTCTCCCAACACTGAATGGGGCTGAGGGAAGGTGGTGTAAGATTTTGGAATAGGGTTACAGAAAGAAGAAAGACCATTTACAGAGGACAAAGAAGCAGGATAGGTTCTATCTCCTTCAGGTCAACTCTACAAAGTACTATTCAGCAGACGAGTGCTTTCAGAATTCAGCATGTTCCACCAAAAAAGAAGAGGAAATGACACTCAGGCAGTGGGTCACCAAGGAAATGCTTTCTAGCACATCAGTTTACAGAGTGTCTTTCAGTGAACATCCATGGCAGCAGACCATTCTGGTAAAAATACCATATTGGGATCTGGATGGGTGTTTTAACCCTAAGTACAGAGCAAGGATAGCTGACAGAATGAGCCCTACATCTATACATGTTAGGAGAATGTTTTTCAGTTCTGCAGGGGAATTTTGAAATGAATAGTGATGGATTCATAGAATTCATGCAAGCTGTGAAGAAGGAGTTATTTAACCTGCAGGAAAGAAAAGAATGAAAATAAGTGTATAGAATATTCCGTCAATCAGCTGTGACTATTAATGCCATCATAGTTCTGTAAACACTTTTTTGATTTAACCAAAATCATAACATAACTGCATAGGGAAAAGCAAGGTTTGTGTTAGAGAAATAATTTTAAGAAGCTAAATCTTCATATTCCATATAAGAAATGTATTAATGACATTTAATCTATGTCTTTAAAGATAGGTTATTATCAAAATAAACTGAAAGGGGTGAGCATAGATCCCATGAGATGTGTATTAACTTTTTATCATGCCATGGTTTATGTCTGTGGCCCCCAAGCCTCATAAGTTTGCATTGTGCATTTGTGTGATGCTTCATTGCCTAGTGCTTGGATTGATGTTGTCAGTGCTCCACCCACATAGGAGTGGAGCCAGGATGTGATGTAATGGCAGGAAAAAGGTGTGTCTTGCTCTTTGTTGGTTCCTGTTGGCTGTTTGTAGCCACCATGAACAGCGGCCCAGCCATGCCTGTCTGCCTTGGAACCAATGAGTGTGGACTGAAACCTCCAAGAACTGTAAGAAATAAACCTTTCCTTTCCCAACTTGAGCTTCAGGTATTTTGTCTCAGCAACCAGTAAAAAGTAGCTAAGACAATCATTATCTAATTTTATGCAATATCTAACTTTATGAAGAGAAAAGGCCCTTCTGTCTGTCTGTCTGTCTGTCTTTCTCTCTCTCTCTCTCTCTCTCTCTCTCTCATATAAGGACTGAGGGCTTTTGCAGTGACTTGCAGACCACAGCCAGGTGTTAGATTTTGTCTATGCATTAACCAGGCACTCAGTATTTAGGAAGTTGATTACAGGGTGATGCACACGTTGTGCACAGCCTGATCCAGGTGATATTTGCAGCCTTCTGTCCTGATCTTCCCCTGCCAAGATCCCTTTGCCCAACCCCACTGAACTCCACGTGCTATCTCCTAAGAGTCCTTCGAGTCTCCTCCCTTCTCTGTTCACACTCACTTGGCCATGACTCAGATATTCCCTTCTCCTCTTTGGAGCTTTCTTATCCTCTTGCATCCACACTTAGGAACAATTTGTGTTCTAAGACTCCACTCACACTTACTTCTGGCAAAGCTCTTCACGTTATAATTTATGCCTTTGTGAGTTTATCTTCTCTACTTGTTTCTTGACTAAAACCATCCTATTCTTTTTGGTATGCACATTTCCTACCACAGTGTGCAGTTTATAGCAAAAACCCAGAAAATGTTATTTCAATGAATAAAATAAATAAGTGAATAAATGGAAATATGCACTCCAGTGTTTGCCATTTTAAACAACTCATCTAAAGGATTAGTCATTAAACAAAGAAAGCTTCCGTAGGCATCTTGCACATCTGGCCAATTGTAATGCAAAATATTTACTGAGAAGGCAAACAGATTCTTTTCCTTGTTGAAATAGAAAAGAATTTTTGTTTCAAGGAAAATTACATTGGGAAAAAATAACTGTCTACGGTACAAGAAACTAAGTTTATATTGTCAGGGACATTCTCTTGTGTTTTTCTATTAAGAGAGTGAACAAGATTTAAGCCAAGCAGTTAGTGTGATGATGTTTCCAGACAGCTAATAAAGAGAAAGATTAGAGGGCTGCATAAAGCGGCAGGTGCCTCCGTGTATTCCACATTAGCCATTTAACACAGAATAAAATGATGTTTCCTGAAGATCCCTAGAAGAGCTCGATGTCAGCTTCAGCAGCGTGGTGCCATTTTGACTATGGTACTCATCTTACCTTGTATACTACTTAAAAAGCAACACAGAAAAATAAAGCAAACAGTACAAGGTAGTAATTAGAACACAGATCATGTCTGAAGCAAAACCACATAAAGAGCATAGAGTATGTCTAGTCTATCACTCCCAACATATTCTTTGTACTTATAGAACTGATTGTTATGTCCACCTATGTGAAACACTTCAGAGAGTTGCCCATCTGTAGAAGGAGTCTATGTTCAGTGATTGATTTTGCATGGCAGTCTCTAGGAAAGTTTAGGATTAAGGTTGTTTTAAATAATGAGAGAAATAAATCAAGTTGATATTTCTTTTGGTAAACCACATGCCCCAGGGACATAATCAATTCTAACAAAAGGGCAAACACAGAAAATATTTCACATTTGTGTACCTAATAAGAAAATTATAATAAATGTATGCTCCTTTAAGCTTCCGTTACCAGATGGACAACTTCACAGCCATCTTCTGATCAGAGACAAAGGTAAGACTGAGAATGTAATGTTACTATGAGGTAGAAGACAAAACAAAGAAGTTTCACAATAGAGAAGGGTCTGAGTTCAGAAAGGAGAAAAACAAATTCTGAACACCTGCCATATGATGAGCTTTGTGCTGAGTGGTTTTAAAAAATATAATACATATTTGGTGTAAATAATACAGAATTGGCAAAAAGATCAGTGACATAATATAAAACTGTTCATTTATCAGTTCTGAAATATTTTCTGATATTTTATCTAAAACATCATTATTTCATAGATAACCAGTTCACATTGAAGCACTGACATCTATAGAAGAGTTTACTAATTTATAGCAAAGAGATTCAAATGCACATAATATAATGTTGAATTTAATTTCAGACTTAAAATCCTGTAGATAAATCCAGAAGTCCAAATTCTATCTAGGAGAGGAAGCTTAACCAACATAAGTTCAGAGAAAGTCCCTATGTATCAATATATATAAAATATTGCTTCAAATACTTCAGTCACATATTAGTTATCATGTAATTAAATATGTTCATCAGCTTAAATCTACACAGTAATAACTGCCAACCCCAAAGTCTTGTAAGAAACATAGAACATAAATTTCTAGAAATAATCATGAAGACAATTGTAGGAATTCATCTGTAGAATTTATCTGTAATATAGGATTTTTTTTCAAGGTATGCATACTACTGGCTCTTGGATTATGGATGCTTAATTTGTGAGTTTATCAAAGGACAAATAGTGACTTTCCTGTCTTCCATTCTTTGTAACCTATGGTACTATGTAAATTTCTTCCTATATCCAAAGAAGCCTGTATCTCATCCTGTCACAATTACCTAAAGGCTTCTTACTGGTAATCAAAGATAAGTAAGAGATATGTATTGAGTTACATAGTAGCAGATCTCTCACTAGTGATCTCTCACTGTTTGTTTCCTGGTGAACAATTGCCGGTTTAACTTCATTTCTGATTTTCTCACATGACGTTCCTCCTTTATTTTACCTACTCTAGTTTAGCTCCCTTTGTTCCCTATATGTTATGGCTGTTTTACCTACTTTTGATCTGTTTTAGTAGAGCACAGGGTTTAGCAATGAATTGACTAAGTTTGGATTCCAGTTTTTCCATGGATCGTATATTTATTTGTGTAATATAACTTGCTTAAAATTACTTGAGTTGAATTTCCTCATCCATAAAATGAGGGGTGCATTCTAAAAGTTTCATGAATATTAAATAGGATAATCTGTTTATCATGCCTGATTTGCAATAGATTCACAATTGAGGTTATTACTATGACTATATAATTATGCTGAGATAGAACAAGACATGTAAAAGTAGCTTTAAACTTTATGCTTTCACTGTATCATAAGCAATTTCCTTGAGATCTCACTCAGAAAATGCAATAGACATCTTTTACTTGATACTGGGAGAATTCTAACCAAATTAATCTTGTCAGATTACAACATTTTTCAAAAACTTTTATCTTTGCCTTAACTGATAATTCAAGTCCAGCCCCAAGCCAAGTGACTTTTTTAACAGGCTAGCTTCGGTCTTTTGGTTCTTCTGTTACTTGATCTTTGTTCTTCAATTAATCTAAAAATATATAATTTTCTCTTGTGTTTGACTTCTACATTCTCTTAAAGCCTTTTGAAGCAAAACAATGAAATCCTTACTTAAGCCACTGGAGTCCTGGCATGTCTGTCTGTGTGTCTCTCCCATATATATGTATCTGTGTATCTATCTACGTATCTATCCATATCTAATTTACAACATATAAGAAAATGATGCACCTAGCTTAGTCTATACCAGGAACATAGACAGCATTTCAGAGTTGAATATTACTGTGCAACAACCCTAGAGATTCTGCTTTTGTGAATCAAGGGAGAACCAGGAATCTGTCTTTTTTAGCAAGCACTATTTCCTAGAAAATATAGAGTCAGACACTACTCTACCACTCTTGGAAAATCAATGGTCTGTGTGACGCAATAGGAAAAAGATGGAAATGAATCTGGTTTCTAAAGCAGAACCAATCTGTGTGACTTTAGAGAATCATTCACCCTAAGATTCAGTTTCTTCATCTCTTAATAAAATTCTTTTTCAGGCAGAGTGTCATCATGAGCTTCCTGCCTCAGCCTCCCTGGTGGCTGATAATACAGCCAGGCGTGGCCCCACCCAGCTGTATGTTTTATTTTATTTTATTTATTTTTAGTACCAGGAATTGAACTCACAACCTCGCGCTTGCCAGGCAGGCACTTATACCACTGAGCTAAATCCTCAGCCAGTTTCTTCATCTTTAAAACTTGGATAAATCTGTAAATGTCTATTTTATCAAACATAAGGTTACTATCAAAATTAAATAATATATTAGCAGGAAAAAACATCATATTAAGTAATGGCCATCTAGTCTCATAATTCAGAAGAACAATATGAGTTTTTATAAGCATATAGTTATTTTGGCCTGAAAGTCAAGGCCTTAAACAATAACTTTTGACTTCTCTGATTAGAAATGTGTTAAATCTTGGATCATTCCTTGTCGTAAATCCAAATATCAAGTTCAATTCTCCAAATATTGTAATCTTCTTTCTAGTTATCTTCACAATCCAAAAAGTTATATTTGTAATCCCACTGAGATGTTATTGGAATCCCAGTAAATTAATTCCAGTCTGCCACCACCAGTGCAACCCATGGCGAGAACAAAGACACCAAGACATATTCCAAATTAAGGACAGCCATGGGGTCCTAAACCCAATCCTTGTGAGGACATGCGGACAAAGGCCTTGATTCTAAACCTCTCCCGGAATTTATTATCTTGTGAAGAAGGAGGGTAGCTCAGGGATGAGTGACAGTAAGGATAGCAGTGATTATGTGGGTAACTTGAGCTGGCTGGCCAGGTACAAGATTGGCATCTCTGTAAATTGCAGAGATAAAGATATGCAGAAGAATCAATTTATATAACTCAATTACGGTAGCAGTGGAATTGTTTTGGGGGGCTATCCTTGGGTTTGGTTTCTGATATGCAAACTCTTGGGCCCTGGGAAGTCATAGCCTCTTATCTTGAAGCTGTAGCCAGTTGACATTCCTGGAGCTATTTTCTCTAACATCTCCCATGCTCAGTCCTATATTGTGGAAAACACTATTCGAGGAAACAGGACTGTCTGTTGCCTATATAGATTGTCTAATAGCATCTTGGCTAGCCTTCTTTGCAATGCTTAGAGCCAATTGAAGAGAGAAGGAAATACCCAGCCAGTTTTTACATCTCAGTATAAGGAAATGAGTCTCCAAATAATGGAAGTCACAGTAATTGTTTTGGATTCAAAGGGAGTCACTGGAGTTGTCTCCTAAAGTCCTCACTAGGAAATTTTGAAATCAGTTTGTTGGTAGCTCCAGTATTTAAAGAAAAACAGAGTAAAATGGAATGGCATAAGACTAGCATAGAAAATATCACACCACATTGTCCATAGTTAAGTTCTTAAGAAACAAGATATCAATATATAAATCTAGTTGTTTTTTCTGCCTTTTATATAATCCCCTAATTTATTCCCATCTTATTACTTTGCTCTTGTTTCTGGGACAAAATACCTGATATCCAAAATTAAGGAAGGAAAGGTTTATTGAGCTCACAGTTTGTTGAGGTTTCAGTCCATAATCAGCTGGCTCCAAGGCAGGGTGGCGGTGGTGTGGCATATGGGCAGCCATTCATGGCAGCTGCAGATTCCCAAGGTGAGAAGAGTAGAACAAGGCAAAAGGGACAAAAGGGAGGAGCACACCTCTTTCCCTCCCTTATACTGTATGCTGGCTACCTACTCCTGGGCAGGTGCAGGACTCCATGGCCAATCCCAGCACTAGACAACGAACCAATCACAAACACTAGATCCAGCTGCCATTGAAAGGCCCACATACCATGACCACAAGAGGTGGTGGTGGGGGGGGCTCCAAACACAAACCATAGTAATTCCTACATAGTCTTATGTTTGGAGATTATGCTTAGGAATAAAAGAAAAACATTACTTGGCAGTATAGGGGAGCAGGCAGGAAAATAGAATTTAGGGATGAGATTGCACAAGAGAAGCAGCAATATACCAGAGCAAGCTCAGGAGAGTATGTGATACTTCAATGGTCTCAAAGTCTTGCAGAGGGCACTAGACTTCTCAGATCCTGTAGAAAGGATTCTGGAGTGGTTTAACTGAGAGACTGTAAAAGCAATGACCTTGAAAACTAAGGGAGTTGAGCTAGTCAGTTTGTGTGCCCAAGCTTTATAAATTATAAAATATACTGCAAATGTACATTGTAGATATAAGGTTAATAGCTAACTTATCCCTTATTTTTATCACATATTATTCTGTTCCCCAACTACTTCACTGAAACCATAAAGTTAGAATAAAAGATACCTTTCTTTGACTGTCAAGCTAAGGAAATAGTGTTCTAACACCTCAGAATGAAATTTAAAATTCATTTCCCCATGTTACCAAATGTATTACACTGCTTAGTAGCTAGATATATTTAAAGTAATACTTTGTATTTACTATATAATGATTATGTTAATGTTCCATTTTGTAAGTTCAGATCCTGTACTAAACATTGTTCCCAGTAGTTTGCAGCCATCCCTTATCTGCTCAAACCCCAAGGAAAAGGGCTTTTAAAAAAAAATACATGCTTTATAAAGGATCATACTAATTAACATCAATCTATCTGAGCAGTGAGAGACAGAAGCAGAATTCACATCTAGGTCCATACTCATCCACTTGGATCTGTATTTCACAGCCTATTCTCCCAGGGTCATCCAATGGTTGGGAGTAAATTTTGGAAGAACCTAAGAAAGAAGTAAATTTGTAAAGTCAATTAAAGTTAGACAAAAGTGTTGTGCATTAATTAGTCAGCCTTTGCCAAAGATTCTGGGTGCCCCTACATCTTCATTATAACTATATACATTGTATATGCACTGTGCTTGTTTCTCTGTGGATTCTAAGCCTGCCAGAAAGTGTCTGGAAATTCCTTTCCCTTTTAAATGTTAATTTTGTGCCATGCTCCGTAAATTTATTTGCATTCTCTCACTCAAGTGATAGTAATTGAAATGAAAAGAGCGTACTGTTAAAAATGTATTTCTGATTATACAGGGAATATAGTTAGAAACTGAATTGTTTCATATATTTGTATAATTTTAGGATCAAGTTTCCAGCAGGTATACGTGTTTTGGGAGGACTATTATTCTGAAAATGGTGATTTTTGTGACTGTGTGTGTGTGTGTGTGTGTGTGTGTGTGTGTGTGTGTTTGATGGCTAAGAAGAGTGATATTAATTTGATCCAGAAATTCTGTTTTTCAGAAGGCAGCATTGTGTGCATGTGGAATCTTTTGGATAGCTATTCCCACAATCTACTTGCTGTGTGCATTCTGTGAGGGTTCAGATAAAAGAAAAAGGCAGCTTTGAGTAGCTCCCAAAATGAGGAAAAGCTCAGAAAACTTCTTCCATTCTCCCCCACATTGCATGACAAAGAGCAGTCCCTTGACCCCTTTAACCAAAATTCTGAGAGGTGACAAAAGTCGTCCTTGCAATAAATTCTTTTGTAAGCAATTTTGAGTTAGGTGGAGGAAAAGAAATAAGATCTGCTGATTTTCAAGGGCATCTAGCACATGAACAACACATGAAAATTTGCATTCTGTGATTCTCCTCACTCTCCCTGGTGTCTCAAAACAATCTGGAATTAGCAAGCCTTGACATTGGCTAATGAGAATGAACAGACTCACACAAATTCCCCTTTAGTGGCAATGGGTTTCAACCTTTACGAGGCAGGCGGATCCTATTTTTGAAAGAATAAAAAGATTTCCTAGCCGTAAGCATTTATGTGCTAAAAAGGGAGACAGGTAAAGAAATAAACCATAATAATGACAATAAGACCTACAGAATGTTTCTAACATATCATACACAATTTTCACAGCAATCCTATGCTGTGGATACCACTTATCTTTCCCCCCACAGTTTCTTGAGTTCAATTTCAACATATGTAGAGATGGGGACAGCTATCACAAAGAGAATGAGAGATGTGTTGGTAGTTGCTATTGTCTTCCCTAATTTGGTACTTGAGGACCTAAAAAGTCTCCAATGATTTGATTAGTTCTATAATATACAATAAGTATATAAGGTGGGTGAAGATGGGGACAACTATTTGTAAGAAACTAGAGACAGTTAGATAGACAATCAAGATCTCCAGTGGGCTTGCTACGAAATCTGTATTTCTTTAAATTGTTTTTTTAACTGCTATGTTCTGTTTTGATATGTTTAATCTTACCCTCTTTGAGAAGTAAAACAAATGTGTAGGACTGATAACCATATTACTGAGCTCTTGTTCGATCATAGAGCAGAAGGGTTTGTAGTGTCACTTTATGAATGTCATTCTAAATGCTTTAATTCTATAACGTGAACAGCCATTTCTAAGATGACAATGTATAACTTATCAACCAGCAATTTCTTACCGTTTGTTTTTCTGTAAGTTTGTATCATTTCTACCCTTTTTTAAAAATCTCCATGTATTCTTTTGTTTCCTTTTCTTTAAATAAAAAAAAAAAAAAAAAAAAAAAAAAAAAAAAAAAAAAAAAAAAAAGAATAAAGGAAGGCTCAGAGAGGTTGCATTTCCTACCTGGGGCCCATGTATCTGGTTCCAGAAGTCATAGACCCAATTATTTTATTCCTCAGGAAGAATTGTCCAAAGGGTGTTTGAATTCTGAACTGCTTAGCTGAAGTGTTCTCATCCTGAGAGCCTGGAAAAGGACTTGGTTATAGTCCATCAGATTTTCAGCACAATGCATCATGTGCTCTTCTTCTATTTGTGACTGACCAGTTTTAAAATAATGTTTCAGTGTCCTCTATGAATTCGGTATTGTCATATATGACACAAAAGCCTGCTTCATGGCTGAAAGTAAATCCTCATACCAACTGCCTGCATCCCCCTCTGCTTATCACCTATTAGGGGACCCTGGAGAAATAACTTCATGTGCTTATTTTCTCACCTAAAACTGGAGATAATAGAGTTCTATGTATATTAAATGTGTTAATTAATGCAAATCAATTAAAATAGTGTCTGCTACACAGTAAGAGCTTGATAAATTTTATTGTCATAGTTATTACTAATTGTTTTTCAGGCTGACAAATACTAAACATTTCAATGTAACAATTCAGTTGGACAAAAAAATAAAATTATCTGTCCTTTTTAGCAAATGATTTTAAAACATTTATAAAAATATTTGTAAATTTTAGAGCTTTAATAAATTATACTTTTCTTTCAAAAGAATGCATGTGTATTTTTACAAATTTCTTGATTTATTTAATTGATTTAATTATTTCTTTAATGGACATAGCTAATATATTTTGGTTTCTTGCTAGAATCATTCCCTAGGAACAGTGAAAGGCAGACTCATGAATAAGATTTGTAGAATCCAGCTCCATAAGAGATTCTCCACTATTTTCCACTCTATGTATGTATTTTAAAGGATTAATATGAAATTATAATTAATATTGAATGTGTCTGTGCTCTGGAATACAAACAAAAGATATTGAAATACCTTCATTTATTGATTGAAATACCTACATTTTTATACTTCCTTTGCTCAGGGTAAATATCAAATCCTCTAATTGAAAATAGTGCTGGGGATGTGGCTTAGTAGCCCAGTGCCTGCCTAGCAAACACAAGGTCCTGCCTGAGTGTGAGTCCCAGTACCAAAAAAAAAAAAAAAAAAAAAAAGTAAATAAAAAGAAAAAAAGCTCAATGCATGCATATGTTAAATGACCATAATTGTTTAAGATGAAAAAGATGACTCGTTTTTAAAACTCAACAGATTTTGGATTCTGCTTTGGAGTATTTGTCATATAGAAAAACAACATGTCTAGGATGAATATTATACACAATACGTATATGCTAAAATTTGCTGTACTGCAAAAAGGAACCATATGATGAGATTATATCCCTGAAAAAAAAAAAGAACAAAAGAATCTGCCCCTCATGTATAATGCTGTAGTGCTGTTATTGTTTTTTCTAGATATTTAACCAATAAAAGACTAAAATTATATTTTCTAAATATCCCCATTTTATAGATGGTTAATTAAAAACCTGTATGATAAGTGTGTTTAACTAAGTTTACAAGTTTGATACAGCCAGAAATTACCAAGTTTGATGTACTTTATCTGTATTAGTCACTAGCCACCCCAGATGTTTACCAAGGTCTCTGTTTTCCGGGGAGATGACAACAAAGGGTGCATTCTTTTCAGTGATAAAGCACAGGAATCAAGACGTGCACATTTAAATAATGAACATATATTTTTATTTTGAAGTTTGTACTATCGTTTAAAAAATTCTTGGAGTCTTTTTGGCCCCTACTCCCATATTTTTTTTTAATTTTATTTAAAGACAAAAAAAAAGCAAAACAGACAAAAGGGTAGTAATAATATCCAGAATTTCAAAAAAAGATAAACAGTAAGAAATCACTAGTTGGTAAATTACATACTGTCATCTTAGAAATAGTTGTTCAAGTTACAAAATTAAAACATACAAAGTGGACATTCAAACAGTGAGACTGCAAACAGTTCTGTTCAACGATCCAACTAAAACTTAGTAATATGGTTATCAATCCTACACACTTAAACATACATGTACTTATGTTAGAGCACTTTCTTTTCCTCTCTTTTTTACAATAGCAATTACACATTTTGGATTTTATTACTCCTACATTTCTTATTACTTTTTACACTAGAGACACAATGTGATATTTACAAATATGATTCTTATTTATTTCACTTATGAGGATAGCCTGAAGTTATCTGTATTTACCTATGAAGGCCTCAGGATAATTCTACTCCCATATTGTTGTCCAAAGAAATATAATATCATTCAGTGAAAGAGGAAAGAAATGACTAGTGTTTCTTTGAAGGTTAGAATAGAATTCAATAACTAGAGCTGTTGGGAGGAAAATTTGCACTAATAGAAACAAGCGCTGTCTCACAGTGAATGCTGTATGAAAGCAGAGCAATGGGGCTGGGGATTTAGCTCAGCGGCATAAGCGCCTGCCTTGCAAGTGTGTGGTCGTGAGTTTGATCCCCGGTACGGGTAAAAAAGAAAAAGCCAAAAACAAAAGCAGAACAATGACTACTTGTTATAAGGATTATTTAGGTGAAGGCTAGATAATTACTATTTAGGAATGTATTAGAAGGGATACTCTAGTTGTAGAAAATTTGATTAAATGATTTCAAATTTCATTATAATGCTAGAATTTTTCATGTAATTGTAAAAATTCATGTCTAGGCTGAAATTCTTTCTCATAAAAAGTATTTTCCTAGCACAATGACTAAAAGCACCAATTTTATGAAATAGATCTGGACTATGGATTTTGCTTGACTGCAGATGATATACTCGTTCAGCTTTCCCAGGTCAGAAGCAGGGGCAATTTCAATAATTGCAAAAGAATATTATCCACTGAGTGAGTGATGAGGATTAAAGGTTCACATGATCGTGTCTAGGCATCTATAATATGAACCTGGATACCCAGGAGGCTTAGGACTTTGGTCATGTCATTCAAAAGACACAACATCAATCACTGACAGGTGTACTCTGGTTAGAATTAGGGAGATAGCATACTAGTGAAAGACATTTTCACAGGTATCATTTAACCTGTGACACACACCTAACTTTTAATATCCAGAAACAAATATTCCCCTTCTGAGTATCTTCTCAAAAGAATTAAAAATGTCATACCACAGTGATATATGTGCACCCATGTTTACAGCAGTAGAGTTTATAATAGCCAGATCTTAGAAACGACCTAAGTGTCCATCAATTGAGGAATGGATAAAAAAGATACGGTATTTCTATACAGGAGAATACTATTCAGCAATAATGAATGATAAACTGGATATTTTAATAGGTAAGTGAATGCACCTTGAGAACATACTTATTAGCGAAATAAATGTTATGCATGTATAAACATCATATTATTTCATGAGTATGATAAGGAAAAAACAAATACTTTGTCCCTGAGAGAATGACTTCAGTCAAGCAACAACTCACCACACCTGCCTTTACTTTAACTAACCCACTGTGAGATGTTTTGAGTTGACTTTTGGATGTAAAAGAAATTTATATGTGCTATAAGGTTAAGTGATATTTATAAATAGCACATTATACATGTGCTATAAGGTTCAGGTTTTTTGCATGTGGATATCCAGGTGTTCCAGTATATTTATTGAGAGTACAATCCTTTCTCCACCTAATTGCTTTTGCATTTTTGCCAGAAACCAATTGTCTATTATGTGGGTATCTATTTTGGGATTTATATTGGTACTTTGGTGGTTTGTCTATCTTGATATCAATGCTGTTTTGTCATGATTGGATAACTTTGTGATAAGTCATGCGGTTGTTGAGGGTTGGAGCTCTAATTTTGTTCCTTTATCAAAGTTATTCAGACTATTCTAAATCTTTTCTATTTTTATAAAACTATAACAATCAAAATATTAATTGTTATGAGAAATGTTGGCAGTTTGATAAGGGATTGTGTTTTCTGAGCTTTACTATTTTCTTGTCTTTATTTTTGTCTATTTTATTCTGTCTTTTATTTTTAAATTCTTAAGGAAAGATAAAAGAATATTTCATAATTTTTTTCTAATAAATGTACTTGGTGTTAAATTTAAAAACAAACAAACAAAAACAAGAAAGCCCCAAATATCTTTTATCTTTCTTTATCAAGAAAACCCCAAAACAAGAAAACCCCAAATATATCCACAGCAGTTAAGACAGTTCAGCAACTGCATAAATGAAGGAGTGATTGATTGCTTTCATTTGGATTGCTTCCATAATCTATCCTTAGATCAGTAGCTCTTTATGAAAGCTAGAAGTGATTAAACACCTAACTAAATGCTATGTACATTGTAATTATAGTGCTCTGAGAATCTGAAAATCACATTAGTTCTCCACTCCTGTTATCACTCGCAGGCCAACTTTACCTGACCAATTTTAAGATTTTATTGTACGTTTTGGATACTATGATGGTACTCAAGCTTGCAATAATAAATTAAATTTCTGGTGATAGATGTTTCCTCTTCACGCACACGTACACACACCTTAAAACAAGCCACATTTCCCAGAGAGTACGGTGTGACATTATGTGCAGAAACTACACACAGATACACACACACACACACACACACACACACACACACACACACAGAACACACACACACACACACACACACACACACACACACACACACACACACATCTTTTTGAGCAGAGGGTTTTGACACTTCTCTGTGAACCTTCCTCAAGTCTGCCCATCAGCATACAGAGCAAAGTTCCAGAGAAACACAAAGCTCTCGGAAGATCCCCATCCATCTGGGTGGAAAGAAAGGCTCCGTATATAATTTCCAGAACAGTCCTCGCTTGCTCTCAAGAAACTTCTGGTTGTTACCTCAGAAGTAGAAATATGTGAGTGTTTCAGCTTGTGTCTACACACTGAAGCGAAGAATTTTAAAATGTCCAGCTGTTTCAAACTATTGTTTTGGAGAGCTAACTTCTCCAGAGTACACACACGCACACACACACACACCATACGCACACATGTGTGATATGGGGGATATATGATCTATTTGGGATCTGAGATTTATAATGAATTTCAGTGAGAATAGAATTAGATGAGAAAAATTAGATGACAAATAAATTATAAATTGGAATGATGTGTTTAAAATGTATCTCAGGCCACGGGATATAGCTCAGCAGCACAGCCCCTGCCTGGCAAGCACAAGGTCCCAAGTTTGATTCCTGGTACCAAAACTTAAATAAATAAATAAATAATATTGTCTCTGGAATAAAATTAGAACGAATTTCACTTTCTTTTCAGAATTCTTGGTTAGACTTATGAGTATGCATGTCTCCCTCCCCTTCTTAGTCCTAGAGATTGAGTCCAGGATGTCTCACATACTAAGCTCACATTCTGTCACCAAGCAACATACTCACTGAACTCAATGAACAATTTCTTTGAGGATGTGAGTTAAATCAAGATAGCAACGGCTGCATTCAAATGGATCCAGGCACAGAGCAAATTCAGCAGTGCAAACTAGGAAACTTATTAAGTCTCTGTCTTCTTTGTCTGTTCATTATGTTTTGTTTTTCTGTATCATTAGAGTCTTCATAACTGCATGATAGGAGCTACTGACAATATGTCTTTGTTTTGTTTTGTTTTGTTTTGTTTTGCTTTGTTTTGTACCAGGGATTGAACTCACAACCTTGTGCTTGCCAGGCAGGCGCTTATGCTGCTGAGCTAAATCCCAGCCTGACAAAATATCTTGTACTGAATTTAATTTGAAATAGGAAATGAGAGTTATGAAATTATGTTAAGAAGGTGTTCAATGTATATTTATATATGGTGGGACAAATTTTAAAAACTATAAAAACTTACTTTGAAATTCATAACTTGTTTGCTACTTGGTCAAACACAGCAATAGCATTTCTGGGTTTTTAAATTATACTTTGAGCTCTGATGATAAAGAAACAAAAAAAGCTTACAAAATAATGTTTTAAAAATTCATGGTATCTCATTCGTCTTTAGCAAGAGTTTTGAAATTTCACCTTAAATACTACTGTTTGAAGATTTCTGCATGTATGACTTTAAAAAATAGAGAGGTAAATTACATTTACGTTTCTGAAGTTTTAGAACATCTGGGCCTATTAAAAACAATCACTCCGATGTTAATTTAGAGTCATAGGTAGTATTTTTTGTTTATATGTTTATGTCATATTTGCTTTTTATTTCTGAATCAGTAGTTTAAAATCCTTTAACCACTCATTATAAAATACAGCAAAATGAATAATGAGCACCTTGCTTCACTATCCCTCAAAACTACTGATACAAACACTGAAAGAAAAAGCCTTGATTTTAGGGAGAAAAATGCCTTAAGGATTTCATTTAGAAGCGAACTGATGTGAACAGCATTTGTTCTTCGTGGAAAATTACTTTTGGAGAAGGCATGTATTTACTATACCTACAGTTCTATGGCATGCTTACATAGAATCCTTGAGAAACCCTATACTTTTGAGAACAACTGATTCCCATAGTATCAGGATCAGTGTAATACTTTACATCCAAATCTTTTGAATGGGATGTTTCCATAGATGATAGTGTTTGCCTCAGAGAAGCAACAGCACATAGTGGAAGCACATAGCTTAAGCTGGACAGGACACCAGGACACGGAACACTGCTCAGCAGCACTGAGTACCCCGGCATTGGCAATTACTTGCTGGTTGTTTCTGTTCCCATATGAGTGACCTTCAACCTTAGATGTATGTGGGAATTGCTCCACTCTTTTAATAAAACAATACTGATGCTTGACTGGCACCCAAAATATTTTTATTTCATTATTTCTAAAGCAGATTTTGGAGAATAAAATCTGCCATCCTTCAGATGGCTTTTCTTAGATGTCACAGTGCCTATGGAGTCGTTTTATTTTATTATAAAGATCTTAGTGGTAACAATTAGAAGTTTTTTAAAATATTCAAGGAAACTTGTAAGAGATTTAATAGTTTTTGCAGAATTGTAAAGTTATTTAATATATAAAGTCCTTTGAGGGATTTTTAATTTTTATTCTGTCAAATGTAACTATTGATTCACATGGTATAACTTGAAAGGTTTGTGTGCCCTGGGGAAAATACTAAGCTCATGTGTTATATGTATAAAAAGCAACTCTTTGGTTACTGGTAAATTTGAAATCTGTGGATGATGTTCTTAGTTATTGATATTAGTAATTAATTTTCCTCAGTTATTTTCTATAAGCCTTTTCTTTATCAGAAAATTATAGTTTTTAATAAATTATGATATTTAATGGTGACTGCTGTTATGTTTCATTATGGGGCATTATTTATACGAAGAATTTTACTATTTTTGTTTAAGCAACATTCATTTTAACCTCTGTTTCCTCACTGTCACCAGTGTGCACAAAATCTCAAGACTCACATTTTAAACATGATGAAACATGGTCAGAAATTCATGTGTTGGGACCGCTTTGCTCATTTTACTGTACCAGTAAGGGTGGAGAGGGCCTTGCTTTGGTGAGAAACTTTGGACAAATTACAGATGGGAACTGATGTAACCAAGGTTTCATTCAAGCTTTGTTTTCCTTTGAAACTCATCCTGCTAAGTGCCTGTTTGGGGTGGCCTGACACTTATCGTGAACATTATTGATGGATGATACTCTGGGTTTCCAAATGGAAAGTGCTAATGTGCTTGACCTCATGCTTCCCCATTCCCCACATCCTCAGTGGAAAATACTGAAGGTATGGTTTACAAAATAACCTATGAAAAGTCTTTATTCTGATTAATGTAGATATTTAAATTTATTTTTACCCCTAGAATAAAGCTTTTGCTAACACTGTATATCTCTTGATAAAACTGCTCACCTAAAACAAAGGAAGGATTTGATCAAGAGCAGCGAGAACTCTTGAGAAGGTATTTGTAGTTATTGTTGTTTTGCTTTCTCATGGAGCATCTCTTTTTGCTTGTCCCTTTCTCTAAAAGAGAAGAAAAGCTGTGCTTTAGCTGAGCACCTGGTGATTTCAAGCAGCCCTGCATTGTGTTTAAACTCTGTCTGCAGCCCTTCACGCCCAGAGCCTCCTCCAGGAGCTGTTGCTGTCACTGCCGTGGCCCCTTCCACCGCATCCCACCTGCTCCATATTTTCTGATGGGAAAACCTTTGGATATTCTAGAATTAAACCCAAAAATTTTGCATGAAGGGAAGTTAAGGAGAGAGAGAGAAGGGGCGAGCAACAGAGGGAGGGTGAAAGGGAAAAATAGAGAGAGGGAGGGAATAAGGGAGAGACACAGAGAGAGAGAAAGAGGAGGACAAGAAGAAGAAAAAAAAGAGAGTGGAGGGGAAGGAGGAGGAGAGGAAGAGGGGACAGGAGGGGAGGGGAAAGGAAACAGTTATGGGAGAAAAGATTTTCAACAGAGGCCTTAATAGGCAAAATGTGGAGACTGGAAGGAGATTTTAGGCCTGAGGAATTTCGAGAACACTAATTACTGCTGGGTCCCTGCTGCACGGTTCAGACTTGAATTGAAGATGTCTGGCTGGGATGAGTGAGCTAAGTGGGAACCACACACAGGGGTGCAGTTGGCATGCTTTCTAGACTATTTAATGTCTCTCTATATGTAGGATTTGAGAAACTTTATAGTAAAAATACAGATTGACAGTGAAAAGATAAACCCTAAACAATTAAACACAAGTAATGATATGGGTTAGAATATAAGGTTAAAGAGAGTATAGACAAGCGCATGCCTGTAATCCCAGACTTGGGAGGCTGAGGCAGGAGGATCACCACAAGTTCAAGGCCAGCCTGGGCTGCAAACTGAGTTCAAAGCCAGCCTGAACTGTAAAACATTGACTCAAAAAGACAAGAAAGAGAAAGAGACAGACAGAGAGAGACTAGACAATCTAACTTTAGAGAGGGCCAGAGTTTTGTTGCCGAGTTTGCTTTGTGCCTCACTGAAAGGAGAAAATGAGTAGCCATTTCTATAATCAGTATTTTTCAGAGAGAAGGGACTTCATGTTCATTGCTTCTGATGAAATTGTTTTGTGGCTACTTGTTTCAAGAAAACTTCAGTCTTCCTTTTGAGTACTTAGAGTGGTGTTATGGACAAGCGTTGAGCATTAGCAGGTAATTAAAATGAGTATTCCTTCTCACTGTGCCCCTACTGGAAGCAGGGAAGCTTGTAAATGTCTGATTAGTCACAGCAAGAATCTGGGGCTGGGAAAAACAAGACTGTTTCATTTCAGGTACATAACCCTTTACTATTTTCAGTAAGAGTTCGCTGAAGTTACTCATTTCTGTGAAGGTTATGACAAAGTGGAAAGAGTTAAATACTTGGAATTAGAAAGCCAGTCCAGGATAGGTGTCAATTAAGAATTTAGGGAAAGCAGTAAATACTTACTGTGTCTCACATTTTGATGACTGTTAGATAAAATATAAGGTTTTATATGCCTCATAATTACTATCTGTTTAATTGTTAAATATTCTTTTGAAAAATTGGTAAATGCTATGCAAGTCACATCTTTTCTGATTATGTGATTTTTTTTTGGTTTTATTTTCCTCCAAGTGTTTTATTAGCTGCTTTCTGCAGAGAATTGAGTTCTTATCACTGTGAAGCATGCCTTTTCTTAGCTCAGGTTCTGTCTGCAATGTTTTTCACAAGTCAGCACTACAGTGCTGTATTTCACAGAACCATATTACTGCAACAATAAAGACTTGATTTAATAAGCAAGCCCGAATAGTAAAATATAGCAGTAACAGGTGACTGAAATGTTTGGGAACATATTACATAGAAATAAATCTGTATATGTTTCCTTTTATCACATTGCCAAAACACATTTTCTACTTTCTCTGTTGTCAGCATATTTTAAAAACAAATAGGATTGCAAATTTTCTCTTTTTTTTGATGTGTGTGATAAAAAATGATTTTTAAATGGCCCGATCACACCTATTATGTTGGTTTAAAGATTTATCTAAGCTGAAAACTTTTTGTTCTATTTATGTGAACTTCCTTTGTTCATTAGACAATCCAAATCACAGTATCCAATGAGAAATTAGTCTTTGCTCTTCTTAGTTTTTTGTTTCAGGAAGTATTTGTCTTTAGAGACTCATTAGGCTGTTTTATGGCTACTCGTGTTATTTGCCCTTTAAGGAGAACTGGGAGAGGCTACATTGTGTTCTTCAACATATTGCTAGCTTTCCTAAGAAAATAAAGGAACAAGGAATGATTCTGCTATTAGATAACCTCATGATTACTTCACCCATTATTGTAACAAGTGACCTAATAATAAATTTCTGTATTAAATTGCTCACTTTTTACACATTTTTCTATAACGAGCACCAGAAATTCATGATACTTTGCATTCTGAAGACAAACTGCTATTCCATGAATTTTTTTTTATTGGAGTTTTTCACTATTTAAAAATGAGCTAAACTTTTCTCATATATATTTCAGTATTTCAGTTTGCATAAACCAACAAAATGGAGACTTTGACTAGGTCACTTTTATTTTGAAATGTGCAAAGAATACAGTACAAAGATGGCTCTCGTTAAATTCTGTTACTCTCCCAATAGAATCTAAAAGTAACTGCTGTTTGTTCCCGTTAGAATAAAGTTTGTTGGAATATTACTATTTTGGGGTCAAATGAAAGCTTCTTTATTTGTAAACATTTTGTTCAGCAGAGAGCATATATAATTTAATATTGTACATTTTATAAGACATATGGATTGCTAAGCTATTTCCTATTTTAATGAGTATGAAACCAGCTGCCACTACTGAAGTCTTATTCTGTACATTTGTGTTTAAGAGATTTACATATCTTACCGCATTTAACTCTCAGACCATTCTATGAGCTAGGAACTTTTCACCTTACTTTTACAAGGAAATTGAGAACCAAATAAATTATCTACTTTTCCTGTGGTTACAAAATACATGTTAGAATTCAACCTTAGATTTATCTAATAATGGAATTTTTATTCTTTATTTCTATTGTTTTGCTTGATGATGCATTCAAAGAATACCAATAGTATTTTTTAGTTTTACTGAGATACAAGGTGGTATACTAGGGCTTTCTTAAGACAGAGTATGAAAGAAGGGCAAACCAAGGGCAAAGGCCATGTTTCAGTAGACCATTAGAGCCAAAGTAGAGCTTGTTGTCACCTGTAACTACCTATCGACAGGGGGAAAGCGCTTGTACGGTAGCTCCCCCCAACAGAGTTGCCAGGTAAGTACATTTCATGGTCTGAAGAGAGCTTCCCACCTCCTGCACCTGTGAGGATGAAGTTTCTGTAACAGATCCTCACATTGGTCTAACCATTGAATAGAATCAAAAAATAATATTCACTACAATGTTTGAGGTGTATATAGATTGTTTATAATAATAAAAATACAAATTTTAGCGACTGATAGTTACTAACATTGCTATTTAATGGGCCTGACTGAAACTAGCTTCAGAAAACTGCTGACTATATTGTGTCCTCATGTCAAAAATATTTAAGTCACAGTATTATGGCATTGAAGCAACGTGAAGCAACAACTAGAAACCTAGCCAGTCATTCAAACAAGCACTTTAAAGTCTCAATCTATTTACTCTCATAATAACATTTATGGCAAATTCTATCATTATCCTGTGTTTCAGATATGGAAACTCAAACTCACTCTTTCATTTCTAAGTACTGCCTACTATACACAGTTTTGTGGAAATTAACATTAATAAATGTATAACAGCACAATCTAGTTTTAAGACAATAAATATTTATTGTTAGTAGCAATAGTAGTAATTGTTAATATTAATACCACATAGGTCACAGTCTATTAATTTTATTTTTAAAATTTTCAGTAGTTTGTAATGTTTCTATTTCAAAAACAGATTTAGTAAGTTGGGAACACATATAAGAACATCTTGTTTCATATGAAATGTAAACAGAATCTTATTTTAAGATGAAGATAATACATATAAATATCTCTGATTTTAGGATAAAACAAGAGACTTCAAAGGAATCTTATGATCATAAAGTATATTTTAAGCCATGGTTCAAGAGTTCAGAGACTTTGTTTATTCCATTGGGCATCATTTTTATGTTTTGTTATTGTTATGTTAAGTATTGTGTTGGGAAAATGGAGAAGATGTGTCAGAATTAAAGTCATGGGAATTGCTGGCATTTTATTGAAATATATTACATGCAAAAACATTTATCACATTAGTCAGTAATTAAATTTATTTTGAATTAGTATTAATCCCATGAATGTTTTACTCTTTCATGAAATATTTTACTCTTTCATGGAGGGTAGACATAATAGTCACTAGCTAGGGACATTCAGACATTTAAAAGTTATCATGAAGAGCTGAAAATAATATGGTTAAGCTTACGATTTTAAAAACGACACTTTAATAATCACATTCAGCTACTAATCACATTTAATAATCACATGTAGCTACATACCAGGCTACAGTTGTCTTTTGATTACTTTTCTTCCCATGTAGTTTACCTAATTGTCTTCTACCAATAGAAAATTTTAAAAAAATCATTCTAAATTTAAAATGAAAAAAAGTTCAATTTGCATCTTCTTGCAATTACTATTATTTATTCCACAGCACCCAGGAATTATTTTGTTACGAGTGGCGGTAAATAAACCATTGAATGAGTGAGAGAGACTGAGGAAGGATGAATCAAGTCCCTGCCATACCAATTCAGTAGACTTACAAAATATTTGTCTTATTACATTTTATTTTTAAAATAAATTTTTAAATTTTAATTTGGAGGCAAATTTCCTCCATTAAGACGTAGAATTTACATTAAATATTGATTTCTTTTATTTTACAAAGTACGAAGTAATGTAATCATTGTAGAAAATTTGTAAAATGCAGAGAATAGTACTTTTTCACAATTTTACTGCTTTAGAAATAATAACATCTTGCTTTCAGAAATTTATATATTAATTTCACATTTAATATTCAGGTTTTATCTTTTATATTTAGAATATTTCATTATATTCATTTTCTAATATCTTACAGCATTAAAATATTTTAAAACTATGTGCAAAATATTAAGCAAATGTAATGAAATTATAGCACTTCAAACTGTTGGCTAAAGAATTACTGATAGAATAAAAGTTATTCTGTAATATGTGTGGTCAGCTCAAAACAATTTTGGTGTTTTTTAAAAAAAATCCAAATGTTTATTTAAAAATGCCCTAATAACTAAAAAAAATTTAAATTCCCTATTGCTATGCAAAATGAGATTTTCTAGACATAATTTGTACTGTTAGTGATACCACAACCATGCTTCTGAACCCAGATGCACATTGATGTGCTAATTTTCAGTCAGTGTAATGAATACCTGAGATAATCAACTTACAAAGGTAAAGATTTATTTTGGCTCAAAGTTTTAGAGGTTCTAGGCCAAGAACAGTCAACCTTTTGCTTTAGGATTCTGGTGGGTGTGATCGGTGCTAATCAGAGTAAGAAATGTGGTAGATCACACACCTCATCTATCGCCAGAAACGAGAGAAAAAAGAGCCAGGATCCAAAACCATCTTTGTGGCATGCCTTCAATGATCCAACCATCTCCCCTGAGGCCCAGTCTCTTGGGGTTCACAGCACCTCCCAATGGTACCACCTTGGGATCCATATCAGTATTACATGGTCCTTTTTGGGACATTCAGGATTCAAATCAGAGCAACATGGTACATCCATGCCAACATTGCTCAGCTAATAAAAAGGAATACACAATTTAGAAACTCAACCAAGAAGAATTTTAAAGTCCTTAGACTGAATCAAATTAAATGCCAATTTCAATGTGTTTCTATATGGGTTTGCATTCCCATTGCTTGGATATTGCCTATTGTACACAAAGAGGAAATGGTTTATTTGGGTCATAGTTTCAGAGTTGCCAAGGTTTAGTCCATGGCCAGCTGGTTCCAGAGAGAAACATGGCTGAAGGGCATAGCGGAGCAAAGCTGCTTCGTTTATGGTACCTGGGAAGCAGGGCACAGGGGAAGAATGCCAGTGGTGGAGTTAGCCTCCAAAGGCAGAACCCCGGAGACCTGTCTCCAGCTGAGCTCACCTCCTACAAGCATGCTCACCCGCCAAGATCAGTTCATCAATCTCCTGACCAGCATAGTGCCCCAGTCCATCACCTCTCTAGGAGTTCCTTAATCCACTCAAGCTGACAGTTAAGGTTTACTGATCAGCTGCATAATGTGCTGTTCTTGAGGTGATCCAGTTGTAAAGTTGAAGATCAGGTAAGTGGTTGCTAAGATGTGGGGAAATGGAAGGAGAATATACTGTAAAGGTAGCTTCAGGAAGCAGTTGTTTTATGGTGATGGACCACTCTGTATTTTGATTCTCATGGTGAGTATGGGAATCCATGCCTTTGAAAAGACCTCATAAAATTATACACAAAGACATTTTTTTAAAAATGAATGATTGCAAAAATACTAACAATGATTTCCCCTACCATTGCTAAAATTTTTGTTTTTGTTTTTTTATATTTTTATGTGCTTATATTTTCATAGTATTTCATGTGTTGGGGCATATTTTCATGACTTAAAAAATCCTAAAATATTTTTAAGGACATTAAAAGAAGCATACTTTCCAAACGAGGGTAGGATTTCTCTTAAGGAAACCCCACAGCCATGTCCATAAACACAAATTTGTTTTACTTGAACTTTTAGGGTTGTAGGTACATGGGAGGAAGCGCCGATATTTGTGTAGTAGAATGTGAAATTCTTATGTTTGACACATAACAAATGACTACAAAGAAACTCTTACTTGAAGTGAATGCCTTAGGCTATCCCCCAGGTCTCCAGGGGCATCTGTACATTCTCTTAAGTGACAAAGCATGTGAAGCATTCTTTGGCAGACTCACATGGAACAATCCCTTAAGTGTTAGACATTTGTTGTTTCTACCTGCTATCTGACGCGTACTGGGAAAATGACATATTTGTTGTCTCCTAGACATCTGTGTTAGTCCTCCGCCTCAGAAGACATGAGGAGTAGAGAGAGAATTAACTCTGGGGGCAGGGAGAGGGTGAGAGGAGGAGGAGAAATAAATAATTGGAGTGTATATGAAGCTCATTCCACCAACATGGAGAGGCAAGATACATCACATCTCTATTATCTCCAAATCAACTTCTATTCTTCGCTTCTATCTCACTGGCTTGGCAGGCAATTCTGATACAGTTAGGCCTGGCTTCCCCCTTCCCTAGTGTTATTTGGAGTGTGCTCTTTGTGTCTGAATTCTGGTTAAAGAGTGCCAAGACTTCAGGGAGGTGTTTGTGGTTAACTATCTGGATATTATCATGCTGCTCAGGGTCCTAATTCTCAGATTGTTCAGGATTCATGAGTGCAGTCTACTTAGAATTGAGTAATCCGCTTTCTTATATAGCATGAAATTTCTTGCAGAATTTAAGAAAGTGTTCATAACCTCCATTCACCAGAACAGCCTCTGTGTTCAGACAAAGCCTTGGGGAAGAAGCAGGTTTCTGCAAAGAAGCAAACCCACAAATGAAAAGTCAGTAATCATAACTGAAAATCTGAAATATAAATTATCATTAAATAAATACTTGAAAAATTTGCTAATGTTAGTGTGCCCTGCTGTTTTAAAGTTCCTTTTATGATACAATAAGCTGACACAATTAAGTAATAGGAGTGAAGACAATACTCTTTTAGAATGTCTTACATAGTACATGTATGGGTTTTAAAGAACTATGCATGCATCAATCAAAGAATGTGGGAAGATCCTAACATGGTTATATTTTGTAAGCTCATTAAAAATATTCTTAGAGTATGACACAGCCTTCATATGCACACTTGAGAATTAGCTAGGTTTCAATTTAGATTAATTTCCTAACTAGTAATGTATTTTTTCATTTTATGTATTTTTAAAGTTAAGGTTGGGTTATTATTGGATTAGATAAGGAAAGAAAAGAGTATCTTTTCTTATCAATTTTATCAGCTCCACCCAGTTAAGAATTTGGCTTACGTTTAGCCTTACAGTGATCCTAAATGTCATTGTATTTTACATCTGAATGCGTGTTAGCCTCCCACCTAGATTAACCTTGTACAAATCAGTCTTTTCCAAGTCTCTAGTGTGTCCTTGGAGAATTGCTGATTGGCCTAGATTATTACCCTTATGTTAAAAAGTCTCTTTTAAAAAGATTTTACAGCAGCTGTAGCTATTTTCTATTGAATAAAGGGTTCTTCCTGTTTAATCAACCTACGTTCCAAAATTTTAGTATTTGCCTTCAATTGTTAGAGCATAAAGATGGGCATGATGTTTGCCGAACGTAATCGCTCCTTTTTCTGTGTGACTCATAACTTGCTAGGAAGCTTTATTGTAGTGTTTCCTGTGGATGTGCCGCCACTTTCCACTCACTGATTTCTGAAGAGACCAGCTGGATTCTGATCAGTAAAACTCCACAAATTAAACATAAATGTCTCTGAATCATAACATTTTCATTTTCCTTTTAAGACAGCTAGCTTTAAAATTCCAGGGGTGAGAACATCTTACCTAATCTGCATTTTGTCTTTTGATTACGTTTAAACATCAGATCAGAGATCTAAAAAACAACTCGAGAGATGATTTTCTCAGCTCCTGCTTCCCAGCCTTCACCATGTGCTTTAAACACTTAGACTTTCCTAGACCAGAGATTTATAGGTTTCTCTTAGGAACTTGCTTAGGAATTTAAATGTTCCTCTGAGCTTAAACCAATTCCTTATGACTAAGGCTCTTGCTTTAATCAAGATCTATTCCTTTCTCTTTATTGTCTTTTGATGGGTAAAATCAGGACATCTCTATATTGAGGCTGGTTGTTAGTAAACCTTTTTCTCAGCTGCTTTCCACTCAGTACTCTAGGCAATGACATTTTCAGCTCTAGAACATGTAAAGGATAAAAAATCTGAGCAAAGTACCAAGTGTGGAGTTTTTATCCTCTTTTAATAGGAACAATTTCAAGGTAAGTAATATCGCAGAAGGCTGGTTTGAGAAGTGTCCTTGTGGGAGATACCCACCAAGGAAGATGCATGCCACAAGGAAGATGTAAATATATTGTTCGTTTCATGCTTTCAAGACCTGGACTATTCCTGTTCTCACTTCTGGAGACACCTATGGTGCATTTCAGGCCAAATAAGTTTTGATGAGGACACTCAGTACAGTGCCTTGAATTAGATACTACAGTGCCTTGAATTAGATACTACAGTCCTGTGCCTGATAGCTATGGCCAGATAATTTTGTGCAGGTTGTTTAAGGTCTGAGTCTCAGGTTCTTCATTTACAAAACAAAGCTGCTCTGTTAGGGTTTTCTTCTATTGTTTTCTTCTTGTGCTATTGGGTAATGAACCCAAATCCTCACACATGGTAGGCATGCATTCTACCACTGAGTCACCTTCTTATGTCTCTAATTTTCATTTTATTTTGAGACAATTTCTTACTCAGTTTTTTAGACTGGCCTCAACCTTGTAATCCTTCTGCCTCAGTGTTCTGAGTAGATGAAATTTCAGACTATTACACTAGTCTGATTGATTCCTTTTTAAAGAGTATTATTGTAATATTGAAGATGCTTTGAAAACTGTAAAACCTCCATTTAAATATGTGGGATTTTTAAATAAGAGGAAGGAAGCAATCACTGGATTGGGAAATCTGAGTGCTGAGGTTATGAACTAAAACAAGGGACTGAGAGTTTCAAGACATTGGCAAAGTTCAGGTGAGGCCACATCTAGTTAAGATCTGTTGGACCCCTTAACAGAAGTTAAGGAAGGACTCACCTTGGTTCCATCACTGTTTCAGGAAAATGTAAGTAAAAGCCTGTGTTATGCAATCTTTAACTTTAATCAGTTTAACTGATTATATTCAGTTCTCCAACTGATATTCTATGGAAAACTGTTCCAGGAACTGTTAATACATAGAGATCAAAAAGGTATCATCAAAATGTGGTTGGAATGCACAGATAATGTCCCATTTCAGATGTTTATCTCCATATAAGTATACCATGAGCCCCAAGAAGACCTGCAGTATGACAGTCTATTTAGTCTTACTTCATATAACAGTTTCAATTTTTTCTCAATGTCTTCAATCTTTTCCCAAAACTATAAATAATGACACTGGTAACCTGATTAAAAGATGAAAAAAGGATGATTTGTTAGTATTGCTGCTCTGAATTCAATATTGTCTTTAAGATTATTTAATCACTTACACAATGGAGATCCTAACATACTTCATAAGTCTTTATGAAAGTCTGTTAAAATGTCATACTGTCATCAGTCTCTGCAATTCTATAAATCATCCCATTTCATGTATTCTGAAATTTTAAGGAATATTTGATCAGTACTAAAACTTATATTATTGACTGATAAGAAGAGTACCCTAAAACACTGTCAGGATTATCTAGATCTTGCTTCCTTTCCAGAAAAAAAGACATTTCTTTAATATCATAATAATAATTGGATTGTACTTCAGATGACCCATCCACAAAACCACAAATTATAACTATCAGTTGCTTACTTTGTTCAGTGATCTGAGCTTGCATCATATTCTAGAGCTGAAAATAAAATGTCACTGTAGTTTTGAATGTTTAAGAATATGTAATAATGGTATTCCAAAACTTTCAGGAATAATTATACGTATCAGTAATGCTTACCACTGCTATAATTCATTTTAATTTTAAAATATTTTCCTTAATTGACATATAAAGTTGCATTTATCATGCACAACAAAATGTTTTGAAATATACAAATATTCATTGTGAAGTGGTTAAGTCAAATGAATAACATATTACTTCAGAGTTACCACTTTTGTGACTTAAACATTTCAAATTTGTTCTATCAATTTTCAAGAATATGACGTATCATTATTAACTGTAATCATCATGTTATACATGATGATCTATTGAGGTTGTCCCTCCTGTCTAACAAACTTTGTATCCTTTAACCAAGAATTTCATTAAGTCTGCCCCATCCGGTGGTAACCGCCATTCTACGCTGAGTTTCTGTGCCTCTGTCTTCTCTTGGATTCACCATCTGTGACCAGCAAGGCAAGACATTACACTTCTCCCTGGGTCCACAAAAGAAGACTTTTGGGGACAAGGGGAGGACAAATCTGGTAGAACAGAAACACTTGGTGTAAATTTTAAGCAGGACTGATAAGAAGAGTACCCTAAAAAAATATTGGAGATATTTTTAAAAGTGGAAAAATTCTCATCAGAGGTTACTTAAAAGAACCTGTCTTTTAATTAATTAACCATCAGCTTACGAGAACATATCATTACAAATAAGCTTATTTGGCAGTGAGTAGAGTCTTTTAATAAAAGATCAATATAAGTGCTTAATTATGCGTATTTTAGATAAATGACACTTTAAAATCACAGAGGACATACTTTGTGATTTTTAAAGTATATCAGTATTACTCTGGGAACTTTTATACTACCATCAAGAAATGTACTTCCATTCTGGGAAAAATTTGTGTTGTACAACATAGAATTCAGTTATTAGAAGCAGTTGCAAAGTAGCATAAACAGAATTTTCAAAGCGACCCAACGTGGTTTGATTCTTTTAAAGTTGTGGAGGATTGTTTCATGTTTTGTTTCATGTTTTCATGTTTTTGTTTTATTTTGTTTTATTTTCCCTTGTCAGTTGATTTCTTCCATATTCCTAGTCACGAATTATAAGACGGGAGTAAAATTCATTTAATAAGGGTTAAGGTTTGTTAAAACATATAAACTTTCTTCTCTCCCAGTGAGGATTCTTAGAAAGGATGGTGCTCTTCTGCCTTGCTTATATCTTTTCTAAAGCTAGTGTATATTGGTTGAACTCCTCAATAGTTAAATGTTTGAAACATTGCTTTGAAAATAAAGAAAACTAAACTGGGAGTGGTGTGTACTCCTTTAGTTCCAGAATTTAGGAGACTGAGGCAAAGAGGATCAAGATCTCAAGGCTGTCCTAAACAGCTTAGTGAGACCTGGTCTCAAACAAACAAACAAAAAAGAGTAAACTTTACAAAATAAGGAAAGATAGATTGTTCATATTTGGATTCATTGTGTTTGCTTTTTTTTTTTTTTTTTTAAGGTAGAAACTGGAACCTACTCACCTGAAGATTTTATCTAATTTTTCAAACTAAGCAAAATGAACCATGAGAATTCATATGAAAATCATACCCAAACTATTTTTCTGGTCCAAAATTAGCTCTCTGCTTTACAATAATTTATTAAGTTTTGAATGCTGTATGGCTTTGAAGAGAGGAGTGTACCACAAATCATCAAGTATAAAGGAGGCTGTTGAGATGTGTTGTGAATGTTTTCTTAGCTTCAGACCTGTCCACCACGTGCAGAGTAGTGACAGAGGCAAAGTGGCCAGCAATTTATAGAGATGGATCAAGTTTGGGGTGAATTATGAGTTTCAGAGCCATGCAGGTTTTCATTATTTTAATAAATATTTACTGAGCACCTACAATGTACCAAGCATAGCATTTAAGGGCTAAATGATGTAAAAATGAACTCTGTACTCTCCACTCAGCATCACAAGATGCAGGAAAAAGAAATAGATGTGTTTTGTGATTGGAAACAATTAAAGTATGTTATGTTCATGTACATATCTGCCCAAAATGAAACCCATTATTCTGCATAACCAATATGCAAATTAAAAAGTATGGGAAAAAAAGAATGATTTATGATAAAGAGAGACCTCCTCCATATTTTGCACAGAGCTACTGTGAATGGAATACAGGTATAGCCTTAAACATCTGGGCTCCCTAAAAGGTTAAAACTGAGGCACAGATTTGGGAGCCCTTATATGACTTAGTGAATGGAGTAAAGTACAAAAAAATTCATGAACATGAGCAAGATGCTAAAAAGTACTGGTGATTAGCCTTGTAAGGAATAAGGCCTAGCTTTACTGAGTGAGATCCAGAAAAATGTGAGTCAAAGTCGTTAATTTTATTATATTTGTTTACTAACGATATACAGCAAGTTACTTAGACCTATTCGGTAATAAGCTTTTCTAAGATTTTCTACTTTATCATGTGGCATTGGGATAAATCATTGTGGGACACTGTTTACTTTTTTTTAGCACAATAACGAATCTTTCAAATCTTTGAATGTGATCCACCTACTACTTTGTCAGTTGGTCAGTGCATGATTTTGAAGTGATATCCTTAGTTTAGTAAAAAAGTTTATTGACAAAATTCTTGAGTTCAAACAGAACACATGCACTGTTGATTTCCTGTTGTCTTATTTTGAAGTCCTGTGTTGCTTGCATTGTTTTGTTCTGATCTGCTTTGGTTTGTTTTGCTTTATTCTCTTTAAAATAAAATAAAATAAAAAACAAATACAACACATGATATGCATGATTTACATGTGCAGTGCATTCCCTTAAAGGAAATGAAAGGGATTTAGTGTGATTTTCATAATGTTGTGATTAGTACCTTAAGATTTTAATGATTTGTTTTATACTAAACAAGGACTAAAACTAAGGTCAACTTTCTAAGTTACTGTCATCTCTTTTTTTGCTTTTGTTTTCAATTTTGAAAGAAGGGTCTTTCTTCTTTCCTATTCTAGATAAACCTCTACCATGGGTCTCATAGTAATAGTCAGCTTCTCAGCAATACAAACCAAACACAGTATTCCACAAGGTTCTGAAGCAATGTATTTGGTTTTGACAGTATCTCACCTATTTCTCTTGCTATGTATTTAATGTTTTTCTTGCTTCCTAACGAACTCTCATTCTAGTCCTCAGAGCATCTTATTATTAGTCTTTCCTTATTCACTGGCATAAACAATATCACTGATAACCTTTTGGTTTCTTAGTATGTTATTGTTAATATACATTCTCTATTCATCAAAAGGCAAGTAAGAACTTCCAACTTTCCTCAGCTTATTTCTTTCAGACATGCTCTGAGCCATAAAATCCTCCTTTCCAGTGATTTTCCCTGATCTCCCTATGATTTTCCTGTTCTTTAACATTCTCCACCATGGCTCCTCTTGCTTCACATTTGTCTTTGCTGTCCTGTAAGAGCTTGAAGACGCACATGCTTAAATGCTCGGAAGGTCTGAAAGGAATTTCTGGAACCTTAGCTCCTCACAGTGTATGTTTGATGTTCATTTCTTTCCTCCCTCCCTCCCTCCCTCTCTGCTTCTCTTCCTCATCCCTCCCTTACTGTCTTTCTGTCTTCCTTTCTTCTTTTCTTTGTGCATCATGGCACACTAAACATTTCATAACAGTGCCCACATGCGAAAGCCCGTCTCACATCACTCTTTCTACAAAAAAGGGGTTTCTGCATTTTTATCATGGGTCTGAAAGAGTAGCTTCCTATAAAATTTATTACATAAAGCTAAAATAACCAATTCTTTTATTGTAAAGTCCATGGGTAATATCAGCTAGACTTACCACTTGGATGACAGGAATGCAATAAAATTCTGGGAAAAGACAAGCCTGTTTTGCTATAAAAGGAATTATGGCATATACTAATTAACTCTAGCTGAAAGAATCTTCCATACTCCAAGGGAGAATTAGGGCTGGAGAAAGCTGAAAAGTAGGTAAAAAAGGAGAAATTTTCCATTTTAATTGAAAACCAAATTTTAAGTCATTTATAAACAAGAGCAATTGATTACTTACCAATTCATTTTGAAGGCTTCTAAATAGCATGCCATAATTACCACACACATCACTTATTGTAGCAGTTCTTTTGTGAGTATGGTCGCCTCAAAATATTGAATCGTCCTAATATTTGTGGGTCATGGAGGCTGTGGTTTAAGATTAGGAAAATATTGATGATTTTATTTTATCAATTTTTTATAAAATTTTTGAGCACTTATTAAGTAATTAGAGCCCTGCACTAGATTCTGTTGATGTTTTTTTAAAGCAATTCAGGTATGGTCTCTCATTTCCTGGAATGTATAGCCAGCACACAACAGAAGAAAGCGAAGGAGGGAGGGAGGGGAAAAGCGAGAAAAGAAAAAGGAGATAGAGAATGAAGAAAGGCAGCATGGACAGAGAAAGAGGAAGGAAGGAAGAAAGGATGCAAAAGTTAATTTTTTTTTTCAGAGACAGGATCTAGCTATATAGTTAGGCAGGCCTTGAACTCACTATGTAGCCCAGGCTGTCCTCCAGCTCACAGTGATCTCTGGCCTGCTGAGTGCCAGTATGCACTATAAAGCCTACCCAGAAAAAGTAATTAATAATGCAAAATCAAGAATTGCTCCTTGACAGAGACCCCTGCAAACCAAGGGTTTTAAATTCCAAAGTTCTTTGCTTTATCACTAATCCTCTCTGACTTTGTTTTTTAGCCTCACTGATTGAACATTTTTCTCTTAGAAAAATATTTTCCCCATTATATTACACTAATGCTTTTGTTTATATAAATGCAGCCAATTTTCTTTGGAGTCTGCATAATAAAGCAAGATACTTAGAGAAGCATCTGTATTGTTCAGTTTTCTGACTTGCTTCATTAACTTGTGTGTCTGCTATCATCACCTATTAGTATTTGAGGAGTAACTTTAAAAAAACATAATACCATTATTTCTGTCAGCTTCTTTTCAAATTTTGATCTGATTATTCCTTCTCACCCTCTTATTCAAATACATGGCAGTTATTAACCTTCTGCTTTTTAAAGCAGTTAAAGGTGGCTATTTGTGATTGGTTACCATCCTATGACCATTAGCCTGCCATTGTTCTCTGAAAGCATATTTGCTTTGATGCTAGGCTCTTCAGTTATTTACAGCTTATTTCAAGACTACTTTGGATATTTTAGGCTTGCTTCTTGTGTTCTTTTGTTACAGTGAACACAGTTGTATCAAAAGACACAGAATTTAAGTAAAAAAAACATGATCACAATACATAATTCTGGATAACATTAGGCTCACAGATTTAAACTGTGAATTCCACAAATGTTTAAAAAATTCCACAAGTGTTTTTCTTTTATACACCGTATGTAGTATGTAAAATATATTTTAGAGGGTGTTATAATTAGCATACTATCTGGAAATAGGGTTATACATCAATTTGTAACCCATACATCATTTAAAAAGGCATGCTTCTATCTTCTAGGTTAACTACCTTCTGGACACAATTGCAGCAAAGCCTTTCCTGCCATACCTCTTAATTGATGACTATTCAGCAATCTCGAGGAGGTCACTTTTAAAAACTCAACATTTTCAACTACATATATCTAAAAAGAAATTTTCCCAATGAACCCAAAATGAAATTGTAAAAAAGTGTTTACCAGGACAGTTTTGTTATTTTTACTTATATATTTCATAGTAAGTAAACATCTTATCCTTGAAAATGTGAAATATGCTACATATTGAGGTTTTATTTAATGAAAGTAGAATGTTCTGCTGCTAAAAAGCAGAAAATTATCTTTCTGTCCAGTGACCATTACATACATAGCCACTGGCAGAGAATCAGTCAGTGTTTGAACTACCCTTCGGCCCAGTTAGATCTGACTTTAGTTATGCCAAACATAAATTTCTGACATGAATTCTTTTTAATTAAGTTCAGCTTCCCCTTTTCTATAATAATGTTTGTTATATAGAGTAACTTTAAAAATGTACACACACAATATGCATTAGTTGTCTACTGTTCAGGAATTGCTGTGTACTCAAAGTGCTGTGTATTCGTGTGCTGTGTCACGTCATTCTCCTGGAATCTATTTTAGTAAGGAAACAGACAACAATTTTTAAAAATCAGAATAATATTACACTATGATAAAAAGTCATTGGTAAACTTTAGCTTTGGAGAGCGTGGAAAGCTCTCTGAAGTGCACACATTTTTATGTCTAAATCTAAATGATAGTACTCATCTATGAAAATAAAAGAAGGGCAAATATTTTATTTAAGTGGAATAGTTGATGCATAGGCCCATGACTCGGAGGATCCTGGTGGGGTTAAAGAAGAAAAAGACTTTCAGCATGTTTCAGCTGAGTGAGTAGGGCAGGATGCTAAGCAAGTAAGCAACTAGGCAACTAAGGTGGGATCTATTAACTGGCATGGAAAACTACTGAAATAAAAATTGTATTTACAACATTAGTGTATGTGTAAAGGATCATGCATCAGATTTAAATCATGTTTGATATTTTCTCCATTTATCATCCTTTCCTTGTCTTATTTTTCACTGGAATTCCTCTTAAGTAATCATCTCTTCATTAGTAGATGTGGAGTAGATGGCCCCTGACCTTTCCCTAATGAACCTAGATCATGATCTAAGATATGTCCAGGGGATGCTTCCAAGGGGCAATTTGAAAATGAGTGGATGGACAGTGAAACTTAAAAGTGTCATATTGAGTGGACAGACAGGTCCTAAAGGTTTCTATTTCATGACCACATCCATAACACTATCCTGTTTTTAAACCTGCTTCTCCATCCTTTCCTTTGACATGATAAGCTTGTAAGTTGTTTCTAGTATAGTCTTTTTAGCCTTGACAATTTGATTGCTTTCAAACAAAGTTCTTTTATTAGTATAGCATGTAAGTTCTCTGGCACATAGTAGGTCATCAGTACCTTATGATTAGTGGTGAAGGTGAGCTAGAACTCAGACTTTAACTCTCAGTCTTCATCACAGACATGTTTTACTTTTGGGTTGAATTATCATTTTAGGTTATCAAAACACATATAACTCAAATGTTTCAACTTTTCAAGCAGGTTTCTGACTTCTTGTTCCTTAAATTGCAATTGGTAAACTGTCCTGGTATTTTATCAAGACAGTAATAAATATGAACGTGCAATACTTTGCATTTGATCCCATTTAGCCATTTGTTAAGCATTCCTTTAATCAAAATGTAGTTCATTTTGACTGAGAAAAGGGGGTAAATAAATACAAATGCATGTTTGTTAATGTTAAAATTTTTTAAGATAAATTTAAGCAACTTATTCTTCCTAAGATATATGGCTAAATGGACTATCATTTTATTTCATGGACTGGCAGCTGCCAAAAAAAAACAAAAAAGTGAATTCAATTATTGATTCTGTCAGTCAGACTATACTATAATTCTTCACTATACAAATGTTTGTTAACTTGAAGCTCGCTAAAAGTGCTCCCTGAGTTCAGTGTCCTACTATGATGAAACAGGGCTTTTAACATCAAGAAAGAAACAGAAGGAGAACAGATGTGTGAGGGAATTGGCAAGTAAACAAATCCCAGGTCTCAGTCTGGATTGCGCATTCTCTATTGAATTGCATCTTTGAAAAGAGATCGTTTGAAAGTAATGAAGTTGCCATTCATACAAAGGATTTGAGTTTCCTCATTAGGCTATACAATGCGTCTGCCTTTTCTGTTTCTGTGTCCTAAGTCTGAATTACCTTTGCTGACCGACGACGACTAGAATACTTTGGAAAATCCAACCCTGAAAGATATCTTGTTATTTGACCAACTCAAAAGTAAGTCTAGTGCGGTGTGACTTTATTGCTGAGAGTTTAGGAGCACAACTCACATCTGGAGAAACAAATGTAACTACTAAAATTGTCACCAATTATGTGTGCTAACTGCAGCACCATTCATAATTTCTATGGTTGCACAGGTGTCTCGTTTATGTTAAGTATAGGGATTGACAGAAACAAGCATAGTTTCCCTTCAGTGTGTAGAACCCTTCAGCTCAATGACAGTGTTTTAGATTGGAGCTTGGAAACCTGCATTCTATTTCTGGCTCTCACACTGATCAAATGTATGTCCTCAAGCAAAGTACTGAATGTTACTGGTTTCTTCTTTAAAATGATGGGAATAGAATATATGACCACTGAGAAGCAGTACTGGTATTTTCAGTATAATAGTGGGACAACTGACATGTGATGGAAAATCTCTGGGAACAAGAAATATTTTTCCAGTACAAAGTCTGTTATAGTTATGGTTCTATAGCAGTGGAACAGAGTGTTTGAACATACTCTTTTCATGTTGGTAAGGTCCCCACACCCTAACATCCTAGTGTCCTAAAATTCAAATTGATAGAGTAATTAACAAGTATTTTTGTTCCTTTCTTTTTGTGTTTGAGTCAAGTTTATTGTAGCACAATTTATATGTACAGGAAAAACTGCATTATTTTTGGAGTTCAGTTCATTGAATTTGGACAGATGTGTGTAATGCCATAAACCTGCCATAAGAAGTATATAAATATTTCCATTCTTCAAAAACTTGCCTCGGGTTCTTTTGTAGATAATTTCCCTTCTCTTATTCTGTTTTTGGAGCCTGTTGATCTACTTTTGATTTCACTAATTATGTCATTTTCAAATATAAAAGGAATCATGTAGTAGGTTGCAAGTGCATGTAGCACATTAAATTTGAGATTCTTCTACTTGCACCTGCAGACAGTTTATCTCTTTGTGTGGCCAAGTTGGAACGGTGGTTGGCAGAACAGGGAAATGTAATACTTACTCTAAATTATTAATATGCTGGTCTCAAGAACCCATATACTAACTCAAGTGACAAAAGCAGCTTAGCACCTATGACTAACTTTATAAACCTTGAGATGAATTGTTACGTTGAATTATCTGTGGAGGTCCAATCTAACATGACTCCTTAGAAAAGAGACCTTTTACTACTCCAGTAGACAAAGAGGTGAGATGAGTGAAGGACAAAATGGCTTAATCCATTTTGGCCAGCTGTGAGAGCCACAAGTTCAGGGAAGTAGGTGACCACAGCTACTGCATTTGAAAACTCTACGAAGTCATAATTGCCCCATCACACACAGTCGTGTTAAATTAGAGTCTATCTGTCTTTTTTTTTTTTTTTTTTTCTCTCTGAACTGGGAGTGAACCCAAGTTCTACACTGATCTAGATTCAGAGCCCTTTGTATCGTTTATGTTGAGGCAGGAACTCACTAAATTGTGAGGTCGCCGGGCTGGGCTCAAACTCTTGACCTTTTTCCCTCAGGGTTCAAGACTGCTGGACTGCAGGAATGTGCCACCACACTGGGCTCCTGGGGATCTGCTGATCCTTGTTTTCCGTATTTCTTCCCCTTGTCTCTACTGGGCAATTAGTACTTTCTAATTCTTCCTTATAAATACAGTAATTAAATTGTTGAAGACGAGGAGTTTTAAACTGTCAACCAAAGGAAAAGACTTTTGAGTCAGTACTGAATTCTAAGACTGCTCATGCTGCTCACAATGTGAATGTGGAAAGTAGATGAATTTTTCTAAGTTTCTAACTTAGAAAAGATGAGGACTAAATAAAGTGTTTCTTCAAGTATCTGCTTGGTACAGTATTGGGCCCATAGAAAGCATTTACAAAACAATGATTTTATTATTATTGTTATTTTAACAATAATCATTGTTTCATGTAACTTGGATATAAGAAATAATATAAGACCTCCAAATGATATAGGGAAAACTTTGTAACTCTCAGACTGCTGTGTCCAATACACCGAGTTTATATTTCCCCAAATCAAGGAATGAACTCTAAGGAACAATGGAGGTTAAGACTAGAAGGTATATATTGAGGGGAAGAGACACAGCTCCTGAAAAGCAGGAGGGTCTCAACTGGGTTGACAAGGATCCCATTTTTTATGGGAAGTTGTATAGAGAACAACCACATGGTTATGACATGGGTCACAGCTATGACCAATAAGATTGTAAGTATATTTGCTTAGGTAACATTGATCCAATGGGGAAGCAAGTCACATAGCAAATGTACATAGAAGGAACAAAAAACTTCACAGAATGGGATGCATCTGAGGGTCTAGTGACTGATGTATATCTCAGCTCTGAGACCAGTTTTTATCACTTATTTTAGACCTGGTCTTTTCGTCTTTATCTTGAGGCCTGGCCTCCAACAAATGTGTCTCCTGAAGAGCTGGATGAGTTTTCATTTCCTCCACTGACTCTCTTGAGAACCCAGCCCTATCTGACTGCCTATAATATTTCTACTTAACTCAGCTGCCTATAATAACTTCATGTTTTCAAATATTAGCAGCCCATTTGGGGAGCATATCTACTTATGAAACACCCGCATGACCAGTAATGCCAATCAGAATTTCTCTGAATAGTTAATGAAACATTTGATCTTTCTTTTGGACTTTGTTCTCTAAACAGGTAGCTTTGGTTATAGCTATAAGAGAGCCTAAGAAGTATATATTCAGCTTCTGCCAAGTAAATGCTATTTTCTTTCACTGACAGTTATGAGTCCTATGACTTTGAATATAGCATTTAACTTCTTCAAATGTACTAAAAATACCATCCAACAACAAAGTATTATGAGAATTCAAATTGAACACAATACACTACAAACATTAATTTTTATTTTCAAAAACAGAATTATGGAGATTAAGCAACAATATGATACCTACTTACGAATAAATCAATAAAAGTATGTAGAAATATGTGTATAATTTGATGTTCCTAGTTGACACCTTTTTCAAGTCCTAATTTACAAAGCAGTTCTCACTGAATTGATTGATGTCCCAGAGAAATAATGAAATTAAAGGAATTCTTTTCTTTGCATCTCTTAAGTATTATGAAGGTAGAAGTGCTTTGAATTCTTGTTGTTCCAATTGTAAAGCAAATTACCTGATTGTAGTCTGGCATGGCCATCATGAGCCTTGAAAGGACCCGAGAATCCTGGTGGGATGAAGGGGCCAGGCACCTGTTTCAACTCAGTTGCTTCTTGTATGACTGCAGCATGTGGGTATCACTTGCTGATGATCTTTTGATGTGAATCGCTGCACAGATGTCTGAGAAAATGGCCATCCGGGCTCCTGATTTATCTCTTCTTGTTTTGGTATGCTTAGTTCCAACAAAGGCTGGAAATGTATTTAACTGGACTGCATTACTGAGACATTAAAAACTGGCACATGCTATATGTGGCAGAAAAAGTGTGATTCAAATTAACAGACTGGGAACCTTTCAGAGTTAGAAACTGTTAGCACAGCTAGCTTTCCTTGTACTGTGCATGAATTAACATAATATTTCATCTTTCCTACCACCTCACTTTTAAGTGAACAGGATAGCAGAATGGGGAAGAGGCAGAATGGAATTGGTGTCTGTGGGAAATATCTTTTCAAAAAGATTCTGTTTTTTTTTTTTTTTTTTCAAATGATGAAATAGGATTTGAATCCATTCAAATATCAATCTTGTGATACTTAAGTTTCAGTTGTGTTCCATGGAACTTTCACAGCTTACCCTACCTTATTTTATTCAGAACAGTCATACTGCTAGCTATTTTACATGCTTTGCTTCTAAGGGTAGTTAAAAAGTTTTATTCAATTAAAAAATAGCACGCGGAAAACCTAAGATAGAAGCATTTTTCAGTCTGTCTGATTTTGGCTGTTTTAAGAAACGATTGTATAACACAGATTAGGGAGAAATCTTCCTCTTCACAAACTTTCCTGATAACTCTCCAAACTGAGATAAGATATAGTCCATTTAGAACTGTGATTGTGTCAAGATAATTATACCTCTGTCTTCTGAGAAATAAGTTTGAAAATTATACTGACAGTGCATTGCATGCCGAAAACCACCTTAATAATACATGCCTCGAGAATAGTTGAACTGTTCAGAGTTCAAATTTTCACTGTGGGATGTGTAACTTAGCTTTATAGTAGCTTGAATGTAAAAACAGTATGAAAACGTTTACTCCTCAGAACTTTATGTTTCTGCAAAAGACAGGCTTCAGCCTCAGGCTATGATGAGGGATGAATGCTGGTGCGTAAGTGAAATAGCCCAGCTTGCATCAGACCTGGCACAGGGTATGCTTAGCTGATGGGCTGCAGTTGGGGAATGCATGGAAACAACTGAACTGTCTGTGTTAACTCTGAGGTTGGTAGATGAGGGTAGCTGAGGTTAAATGTTTATCAGGAGGGCCTTACTATGAAATACCTACTCTCTTGTACACATATAGTAATGTCTTCTTGATCTCTTCTGCCTGAGTCATTATTTATACTTAGCATGTAGAATAGTGCAAGCCACATAGCAGAGTACAGGTATTTAATAATAGATATTTATTTAATGATTATTACCCTTATAACTAGTACGTATGATGTATTTATATGTCAAGTAGTTACTAAATGCTTTGTAAAAATTTGATCATATAAAGTGTATAGCAACCTATAAAATGATAAATATTATATATGTTGTATTTACAGAGGAGGACGATGAAGCAAATAAAGGTTTAGAAATTTGACAAAGAAATAGTAGAGCCACTATAAACTTTAAATTCAGACAATCTGAGACTGTATCCTTAACTCATAAGCCATCTTATATCTTTACAAATCACACATCAGTAGTCTTTAGACAATTGTGTATTTCTCAACTGATACTTGATGTCCTTTACATGGACATAAACTACAAATTATAATGATAAAAAGTGAAGATCCAGTTGTTTTTGCTGAAGTCCAAAGGATAACCTTGTGCACCCTGGGGACTCAAACACTGTAAATAACACTGGTAAGATGATCTAAACTGGTAAATAGTTCAGCAACACTAAATCTCTCCCATTGAATTAACCATGCCGTCTTCTTTTTATTAAAAATTAGGTCAGTTAATATATCTGAAGTAAAAAGTAATTTATGTTTCTTTTATAAAAATAGCTCACAGCTCAAAAACTACCAGAAATGATGAAGAGGCAGATGGTACAAGTTTAGGATGTCAGTATTTCTCCGTAAACGTCTCACCACATCAGACTGATGATGTGTTTCTTGGTTTATCCACATTGAGTTATGTTGCTACCAATTGTTTTGGGGTAATTAGAATATTATGAAGTATTCTGTTTTGTTACTCTTTTTCATTATTTAAATGTTTGTCATTGTTTTTACTGAAGTTAATAAATGTATACATTTAATGTGGTATGATAAAATCAAAGAAGACTAGATTAGAGATCTTGAATTTGTAATATGTATAAAGAAGCATGCGGCTCAGACAAAGTACTTTAGGAAATCCACTCATCTCTCTGGATGTGTTTCTTTGTCTATAAAACAAACTCATTTCCTTGAACATAGAAGACAATTATTATTGTTTTTTTGAAAAAGAATTAGGAAAAGAACAGAAGAGAGGAATGAGAGCATATGATAAAATTTCTTTTCTGTTCTAAAATTCACTAATTCTTTGATTTCTAAAAGTTTTTCTTGAGCTTCAACTTGAAAGAATTGAGGATTTAGTAATCACACTGTCTTTATCCCAACTGTAGCAGACGATGCCTCCTCAAGTCAGTATACTTCAATGTGTTAGTTGCCTAGGCAATAGTTCAGATTACAATTCCTGTTATTTTTGTTTCTTAGAAATGGCTGGTCCCTGTAATGCATAGCCAGTTACTATGATGCACATTGTAAGAACCAATCCCAGTTGACAAGCCATTCTGCCGCTGTACTTCCTGCCTGCTTACCCATATAAATCTTAGACAGCCAGATATCAGAGGCTGATGTTCTAGAAAAGATCCAGTTCAGGGCCTATCCAGATAAATAAATCTGCCTTCAGATCTTGGTTTTCATTTTGGTGTTTCTGCTCACCATTGCATAATCATGAATCCAGTTTTATTCAAGTGTATATTGCATGCTATAATCATATTGTAGGACTTACCAAGATGCAAAATCAGTTCAAACTGGTCACAATGTGCAGCACGTAAGTCTATCAATCTATATTTTAAGACCTCTTCAAACAAGAACCATTCACATGCACATGCGAAATCCCATCAAACAAACTGATCCTGTGGATAGGACTTCTCTTTAATATTCATTGATGGTTCTTATGTTTTCTAAGTACCAATTTGCATTAGGGAAAGAATTTATTACTTGGCATTGATTTCACTTAAAAGCTTGAACTTAGAAGCAACTTTCTTCAAGAATTTGAGATTATGTTTGAGAGTGTTTCTTAAGCATGTTGTCCCTTTTTCCAACAATCTGAAAGTGACTTATATTAAAGAGATTGAAAGTGCTGACAATGACTGACAAGTTTCAATTTCTTCTAATCTTTACATGTGCGACTTCAGGAATTTGAATCATTGGAGAAGAAAAAATGGATATCATCAACTATTTCAAAAACTGAATAAATGCTATAGAGTTTAAGCTTAGTCAAAGCTTCTTTAACAAAGTATATCATATATTATTCTTTTTACTGAATTATTCCTCCAAAAAATACCAAAATACTTTTTCTGAGCCTGTTGAATCTTTCTCAAATTGTATTTAAGATTTTGAATGTATAAACAGGAGCCAAATTCCCTCTCTTTAAATATTCTTCCAACTATTTTGTGTGTAAAAAGCATCCTCTTGAAAGGATTCAATTTCCTAGTTTAGTAGTTATGCTTCCAAATATAATTATGTATTAGCCAAGGATATGAATCCTCTCACTTGTAATTATGTGGTCTCATTAGGAAACTGACTGTGCAATAGGAAATCAGTGATTAAATTTTCATTCAGCATAGTTCCTTCATCAGTTGTTGGAGCAGGTGTCAGGATTATTCTCTGTTGGTATTTTGTTTGCTACCTGGACTATTAATCAGTTTGTAAGAACAGTTGGGATGATTTATTGTTTGTATCTTACAACCTTTATATTTTTAGGTTTTCATGGCATTTAATGTAATAAATAACTCCCATTTGGTCATTAAAAGCAAGAAGGTCAAGCTTTTCTTTTTTCCTGACACAGCAGCTCTGATTAAGTGTAAAAGACACAAGGTGATTTCTTCTGTTGTGCAACCTCTTCAGGATTAAGAGTAATGTAAGCAATTATTTTAAATTAAAGCAACAACTGTAATGATCTATGCATATTATACATATTAGCATGTGCTAATAAAGCCATTAATATTTAAGAACTGGATAAATTGTACTCTGTCTTGTGTAAATGCAGAAGTAGATTTTTGGTAGAATGAAACATGACTTATTTTGAGCCCAAAATAGAGATTTTATAAACTTATGTGCTTTAATTAGAGTAAACATTGTAACACTGGAGTTTTCTGTGCATGTCAATGTCTATGACTGATATCTTCTTCAGTTGCTTTGTAAGCTTACCATTCATTTAAAGATTTAATCTATGGTCACTTTTTTTTTATTAACTTTTGTGTATTTTCTCCTCAAAATCTCGATTTTTTATTTCCATGAGTAATTTTTTCAGTCTCCTGGACGTTCTCTATCAATCCTTCCTCTTTTTCTCCCTTTCATCTTTATTGAAATGCTTCATAAATTAAAATCTTTTAATTAGGTAATTTGGTGATAAGCTTTTGTCAACCTTTTAAAGTTTGCATGGTGAAAGGACTCAGCTGGGCAGCTGAAATATTACTTCCTGATGAGCTACTTTCAAAGTAAAACGATGGGTCAGGTAATCATTGTTCTCAGATACTAGGAAAAGAATATCTAGCTAAAGAATGTAGACACCTGAATAATAGGCGCTGAGTGACTACTTAAATTCAGAAGAGTTTAAGGTTCTTAAAGTTTATTAGAAATTGCTTGAGCATTTTCACAGCGTTGAACATATCTCCCTAAAAGGATGTGCATTTCTCTGTTCCAGAAGTTCTGTTCCTGATCAGACTTGGGATGTTTTTAGTTATTAATTACTAGAGATAAAAGATATTTACCTTTCACAAGATTGCTGCATGGAAATTCTTACATCTCAACTGTTTGTTGCTGTTGTGTATGTAATGGGCATTGGATCTAGTGCCTGGCATGCCAAACATATGCTTTAGAACTGAGCTGCCCACTAGCTCTCAACCATTGTACAAATCAACTTTATTGAAGCTTACTAGATGTATAGTAAATGAATATTTTTAAAAATTGTTCACTGTTTTTATGTTTTAGCATATGCATATATTTATATAATTATCATCTCTGTTAAGACACTAATGAATATGTTCATCACCTCAAAAGATTTCTTGCATATTTTTTGTATTTCTCTTTCCTGTTTCGTCTCCCTTTCCTCAGATATGTTAGTCAGCTTTTAATTATTGAGAAAAAACTTGATACAGTCAAATTTTGAAGAAGAAAGATACATTTTGCTTCACTGTATCAGAAGTTTCAGATCATGGTCACTTGCTGCTGTCTCTTTGGGCCTGTGATGCCATGGTCCATTACAGCAGAGATAATGCAGTGAAGGAGCCCTATTCACCTTGTGGTACAGGGAAGCAAAGACAGAGTCAGAATAAAAGGCAGGTCCAATGCCCTCTCGAAGACCATGCCCCCAGACCTAACTTCCTCCCACCGTGTTCCGCTCCTTAAAGATTCCACCACTTCCAGTACTGCCACAGGTGACAGTTCTTTAACTCATGGCCTTTGAGGGACACTTATCCAATAGGCAAACAAGAAACTCCTTTCTGTAAGCAGCATTTGTTTGAATTCCCCTGTTCCAGCTCTTAGTATAAATGAAATCAAAAGCTGTACAGTCTTTTTGAAGAGGGGGATTGGGAGAGACTATGGCTGCTTTTCTTCAGCATAATTACTCTGTGTTTCACTGAAGTGTTATGTGTAACAATAGGTCGCTTCTTCTTAGTTCAGAGTATAATCCTGTTGCATAGATATAACACTGTTTACCCATTCATGTGTTGTTGTACATTTAATCAATTTCTGGCTTGTGCCAAATACAAACAAAAAGCCACCATGAACCATTTTAGGCAATCTTTCTATGGGCATAGATTACCTTTTTGTAAGAATATATTTAGAAGTTTAATAGTTAAAGCATATACTTGGTGTAATAGAAGTTTTAAGAAAAATCAAACTTCTTTTAGAAATTGTTTCATTATTCTACATTCTCACTAGCCCTGTATAAGAATTCATGTTTCTCCATACACTTAGCAGTAGTTGGTGTGACCAGCCTTCGTAATTTAGTGAATTAATAACTTTCTACTGTTACCCCTGGTGTTTTTCCCCCTTCCCTGAGGACTAATGATATGCAGCATGATTCCATGTGCTATCTCATCAGTTTGGTCACCTCTTGATGTATCCTGAATGCAAAACCTTTATACCATTGTCAAATGTCTTATTTTTGTTGGTTTTTCATTCTCATAATAGTATTTTCCACAATCTAAAATGTATTACATTTTTACTAGTTTTACTTTATCAGTTTCTCTGAGTTGTTTTGTACAGTATCTATGAAATCTCCATCTAGCCCAAAGACATCAAGATTTGCTCCTATGTTTTTTTCTATAAACTTTATAGTTTAGGTCCATGTTGTGATCTGAATATATATGGTCCCTTGATAAATTAATGTGATGTGTTAAGATATACAGGCTTTGGGAAATGATGAGTAGAGTTAATATCCTTGTAGAAGAAGCCCCAGAGAGCTTTTTGGTCTCTTTTATCATTTGAATATTCAGCAGGAAGGGATCATATCTGAAGCAGACAACCCTATCAAACACTACATTTGCTTACAACTTGATCTTAGACTTTGTGACTTTTCAACCAATAAGAATTAAATTATATCATTTATAAATTACTCAGTAAAAGATATTTTTTAGAAGCCTGAATGGACTAACATAGCACATGATCATTGAGATAAACTTTCTGTAGTATGTGATATGAGATAGAAATTAAATAGCTTTAGCAAATTAAGTTTAAAATACCAAGTGATAGCACTACAGAGCTATTAAATTTCCTTAGTTTCTTTCTTTTTTGTGTGCAAAAAAAACAAGAACTAGAAAAAGAACCCAATTGTTCTAGTTGCATTTGGAGAAAAGATTGTCCTTTGTCCATTGAAATAACTTTATAACTTTGTTAAAAATCAGTTGTCCCTACAAAAGCCCCAAGTTTGTCCTTTTTTATAGCTGAGTAGTACTCTATTGTATAAAAATACTAAATCTACTCTGGAACTGGGAAACTCAGCTGACGGCTGGGGTGAGTTCTTTCCGCATCCCGAGCCTGGGAGACTGGGTTAAGATTGTTGCTCCCAGAGCTCAAGGACCCCCACAGAGCCCAGCCACACTAGGCTGCACTCGCCTGGCAGGTTTCAGGCCTGCCCAGGACACACCCAGTGACCTTCTCTGGAACTAGGAAACTCAGCTATGGCTAGAGTGCATCTGCTCCCCATCCCGAGCCCCAGGGATGCTGTATTAAGATCATGGCTCTCAGAGCTCAAGGACACGCCCAGGTCCCAGTCACACTAGACTAGCCTTTGGAGGTTTTGCAGCCTGAGTAGATTATGCCCAGTGACCTTCTTCAATTACTGGAGTTAAGAGCAGGTGAAGTGAGTTCCAGGGCATTGGTCTTTGCCCTGGGAGAGATTTAGCCCATCATCCACAGTGGTTAGGTGCCTGCCCAGCTACCTGGAACACTGAAGGTGGCATGGGAGGGCCTGAGGGCCTGACTGGACCACACTCAGCAACCTCCATTCAGTCCCTGGAGCATAGGGCATAGGAGATGATTTCGTCCAGGAGAAGATGAATACATCCAGGGGAAGCCTTAGAAAAACACTTGAAACCCAGAAATATAGGAAAATGACAAAACAAAAGACCTAAATGCAATCTCAAACCTCCAACCCGTGCCAAGAAAGCATAGGAGCCATGTACATAGAAGAAAATATATATCACACAACTGAAATACCTGTAATAATAGCAACTAAAATAAAGAAGCAACTCCAGGAAACTTTAAAGGAATTCAAACTAGAAATAATCTCCCAGGTAAAACAAAAAATGATAAAAGTAAGGAAAGAGATACTAAAACCATCTAAAGAAGACACAGTTAAAAAATTAGAGGAACAAAACAAAAAGATGGAATTCCTTGATGAACAATTTAAGAAACAAACAGAATACATGAAGCAGATTCAAAGAGATATACAGGAAATCAAAAAGTCCATTGAAAGTTGTCAAAACCAACTCAATGAAAGTGAAGATAGAATTTCAGATCTCGAAGACAAGATTACAGCTAGTGACAGGAAAGGAAAGATTTTTTAAAAAATAACAAGGAATCAGGAAATAACAATTCAACAGCTGCAAGATGATGCAAAGAAAATCAACATAAGATTAATAGGGATAAATAAAAAAGAAGGGAACATCACAAAGGATATCCAAAGGCTAGTCACAGAAGTCATAGATGGAAAGTTCCCAAACATGAGAATGGAAAATTGGTATTAGAATTAGTGAAGCATATAGAACTCCAAATAGCCATAACCAAAATAAAACTACACCCAGACATATAATAATCATCATCCCAGAAATCCAACATAAGAATAGAATACTAAAAGCTGTCAGAGAGAAAAGACAGATCACCTATAAAGGAAAGCCTATCAGAATCACAGCAGACCTCTCAACACAAACAATGAAGTCAAGAAGAACATGGAGTGAAGTATTTCAGATCCTAAAGGAAAATGATTTTCAACCTAGACTGATGTACCCTGAAAAACTGTCCTTCAAAATGGATGGAGAAATAAGATACTTCCATGACAAAGAACAGATGAAGAATTTCATGAACACCAAGCCAACCCTGTAAAGAATACTGAAGTACAGTCTAGATACACATAGTAAAAAAACCCTAAGCAAGGTATACAAGTAACCAGAATGGAAAGATAAAGATGCAACAGCAGAAAGATAACATGTCAACAATAAATCAATATATAACAGTTATAACCATTAATGTAAATGGTCTCAATTCACCAATTAAATGAAACAGACTGGCAGAATGGATCAAGAAACAACATCCAACCATATGCTGTCTGCAAGAAAACCATCTAACCCAAAAGGAAACTCACAGACTGAAAGTCAAAGGATGGAAAACAATACTTCATGCAACAGGAACCAAAAAAAAAAAAAAAAAAAGTGGGCGTAGCCATTCTGTTTGGAGATAATGTGAACTTCAAACCAAGAATGATCCTAAGAGATAAAAAAATGTCATTACGTACTGATTAGGGGAAAACTTCAAGAGGAAGAGATAAATATCTTAAGTATATATGCACCAAATTCCAGAGTACCCAGTTATACAAAGCAAGTATGAATAGAAATGAAAAATCAAATCAGCAATAACACAATTATAACAGGAGACCTTAATACACAATTGACACCAAGGGTCAGATCAACCAGACAGAAAATCAGCAAAGAAATAACAGAACTGAATCACACCTGTGAACAAATGGACTTGGTAGACATATACAGAACAACATCAGAATATACATTCTTCTCAGCAGCACATGGAACATTCTCTAAAATATACCATATACTGGCTCACAGAACATATTTAAATAAATGCAAAAGAATTGAAATTATCCCATGCATGTTATCAGATCATAGTGCCATGAAACTAGAAATTAATGATAAAAGAAACTGCAAAATCCCACAAGCACATGGTAATTGAATAATACATTCTTGAGCAATCAGTGGGTCACAGAGGAAATTAAAGAAGAAATTAAACAATACCTACAAGCAAACAAAAATACAAATACAACTTACTGGAATCTGTAGGATGCAATGAAAGCAGTCCTCAGAGTAAAATTTATTGCACTGAGTTACCACATCAGGAAAACAGAATGAATACAAATAAACAATCTGTTGCTATACCTCAAACATCTAGAAAAAGAAGAGCAAGTCAAGCCCAAAGCCAAAAGAAGGGTGGAAATTATAAAAATCAGAGCAGAAAATAATACAATACATACTAAGAAAACAATTGAAAAAATCAATGAATCAAAGAGTTGGTTCTTTGAAAAAATAAATAAAATTGATAAGCCCCTAGCCAACCTTATTTTAAAAAGGAAAGAAACAGCTCAAATTCATGCAATAAGAATGGAAAAGGTGAAATCACTACAGACTCTGTATTTACACAGAGTCTGTAGAAATAGTATGAAGAATAAGAATAGTATAATAGTCTGTAGAAAGAGACTCTATACCTCAGAAGATCCTCAACACCTATTTCAAAAACTTCTACTCTCATAGGTTTGATAACACAGAAGAAATGGACAGATTCCTAGAAACATATGAACTACCAAAGCTGGATCAAGAAGATGTAAAACTGCTGAATAACCCAATCTCTATTAATGAAATCGAAAATGTAATTAAGTCCCTACCTACAAAGAAGAGCCCAGGCCCAGACCAATTCACTGCAGAATTCTACAAGAAATACAAAGACTTAATGCTGACACTCCTCAAACTCTTCAATGAAATCGAAAGGGAAGCAATTCTTTCTAAGTCATTCCTGGAAGCAAATATTACTCTAGTACCAAAACCTGAGAAAGACCCAACTAAAAAAGAGAACTACAGGCCAATCTCCCTAATGAACATGGATGCAAAAATCCTCAACAAAATAATGGCAAATAGGTTGCAGCAAATCATCAACAAGATTATACACCATGACCAAGAGGGATTCATCCCAGGCATGCAGGGATGGTTCAAAATACATAAGCCAATAAATGGAATCCACCATATCAATAAAGCCAAAAGTAAGAAACACATGATCATCTCTATAGATGCAGAAAAAGCTTTTGATAAGGTCCAACACTCATTCATACTAAGAACCTTACAGAAAATTAGAATAGATGATCTTTACCTCAATATGATAAAGACCATCATATGACAAACCTAAAGCCAGCATCATATTAAATGGTCAAAAACTGTAGGACTTTACCTTAAAATTAGGCACAAGACAAGGATGTCCCTTATCACTGCTCCTATTTAACATAGTACTGGAAATACTAGCCAGAGCAATTAGACAAGAGAGAGAAATAAAAAGGGTAAAGATAGGAATAGAGGATGTTAAATTATCATTATTTGAAGATGACATGATACTCTGCATTGAAGACCCCCGAAACACCATTGAAAGACTCCTAGATATAAAAAATAAATTCAGCAATGTAGCTGGATACAAAATCAATACTTAAAAATCAATAGCATACATTTCTATACACTAACAACAAAATTACAGAGAGAAAAATAAAAGAAGCCACATCCTTCACAACAGAATCCCCAAAAATGAAATGCTTAGGGATTAATTTCACAAAAGAAGTAAAAGTTCTATACAGGGAAAATTGTAATATCCTGAAAAAAGAAATTGAAGAGGATCTCAGAAAATGGACAGTCATCCCTTACTAACGGATAGGAAGAATAAATATCATAAGGATGGCCATTCTCCCAAACTGTTATACAGATTCAATGCAATCCCAATGAAAATACCATCAACCTACCTCATATATCTAGAGAAATCAATCCTAAAATTCATCTGGAACCAGAAGAGACCTAGAATAGCAAAGGCAATTCTAAGCAGCAAAGGCAAGGCAGGAGGCATAACAATCCCTGACTTGAAGTTATACTACAAAGCAAGTGTAATAAAATCAACATGGTACTGGAATAAAAACAGAGCCAAAGATCAATGGAATAGATTAGAAGATACAACCACAACTACAAACACACTTAACCACCTTATATTTGATAAAGGGGCTAAACATGTTCACTGGAAGAACGACAGTCTCTGGAATAAATGGTGCTGGAAAAACTGGCTCTCCACATGCCAAAAACTAACACTAGACCCATGCCTATCACCATATACTAAACTAAAATCTAAATGGATCAAAGATCTGAATATTAAAACAGAAACACTAAATCTATTGGAAGATAAATTAGGTAAAAATCTTGAAGACATAGGAGTAGGTAGAGAATTCATGAACAGGACTCAAACCATACAAGAAATACTTTCCAGAATCAATAACTGGGATCACCTCTTATTAACAAGTTTCTGCATGTCAAAAGAAATATCCAGCATAGTGAAAAGAAAACCCACAAACTCAGAAAATATCTTAGTGAACTGTACCTCAGACAAAGGTCTTCTGTCTAAAACATATAAAGAATTAAAAAAAAATCAGACCCCCAAAATTCAAAGATGCAATCCAACAATGGGCATCTGAGATGAATACACAGTTCTCAGATAAAGAAATACAAATGGCAAATAAATACATGAAAAAATGTTCATCACCATTACTCATTAGAGAAATGCAAATTAAAACCACACTGAGATTCCATCTCACTCCTGAATAACCAGGATCAAGAAAACTACCAACAACAAATGCTGGAGAGGCTGTGGGGAAAAGGGAACTCTCCTGTACCGTTGGTGGGAGTGTAGACTGGTGCAACCATTGTGGAGGTCAGTCTGGAGATTTCCCGAAAAGCTGGGTTTGAAGTCCCATTTCTTCCAGCTATTCCACTTCAAGGCATATTCCCAGAAGAACTGAAAACATCATACCACAGTGATATATGTGCATCCATATTTATATCAGCACAATTTGTGATAGCCAGACCTTGAAAACAACCTAAGTGTCCATCAAGTGAGGAATGGATAAAAAAGCTGTGGTATTTTTATACAATGGAGTACTACTCAGCTATAAAGAATGATCACATTGAGATATTTATAAATAAATTGACACAACTTGAGACCATACTCATAAGCGAAATAAATCAAACTCACATGTATAAATACCGTATAATCTCCCTAGTGTAAGAAATGGAAGAGCACATAAGAGTTTATAGTAATCACGATTCTCCATCACATTGCTCTGAAGCCTTATAATGTCTGTATTCATTAGTTGGAATGGTTTTATCCTACTTTGTTTGATTTTCTTATCTGTGATAGTATAAACAGCTATTTTAAAGAAAAGAAGACATTAGAATAGCCAGAGCTGATTTAGTATCATCTTAATCTGAAATCCTACTATGCTTTTGTTTTTCTGTTGCCTTTGGTTCTCTCCTGTTATATCTTATTGGGTATTATTATGTGTGATAGTATAAAGAAATTTTCTATGGAAAATGAAATAATATAGTAGCCATTGTTTGTTCTCTGCTATTTGCTTCTGAAATCCCTGTAATGCTTTCATTCTCTTGAGTGGTTTTACACTGTTTTGTTATGCTTGATACTATCATATATGAAGCTATACTCAATTATTTCAAAGAAAGAGACACTATGGTAGTTACTGTTATGGTTTGTCTTGTGGTACAGTGCTGTGTTACTTGCATTGTTCTGATCTGATCTGCTTTGTTATGTCCTCTTTTGTCTTAATCTCTTTAAAATAAAAAAATACTACATCTTTCTTAACCAGTCCTTAGTTGATGGGTGTTTTGGTTTTTTCCAAGATTTAGCTATTACAAACCGTGCTGCTATGGGTGTACATGAGTTTCTGTGGCTTGACTTTTTCAATTATTTTGGAAAAATCAGGGGAGTAGCTCGATTACATAGGACCTTCAACCCTAGTTTTTTGAGGACTCTCCACAGTGATTTCCAGTGGTAGCACCAGTCTACTATACTCCCAACAACAGTGGAGAAGGGTTCCTCTTTCCTTAAGATAGGACAAGATTCTCTCTCTCTCTCTCTCTCTCTCTCATATATATGTATATATATATATATATATATATATATATATTATGATTTTATCTATACTAGTAATCTGTTATTTCATAAAAAAGAACAGTTTGTGATTTCATAGTTCAATTGTTTGATGATATTTTTCATGTGTATAACTTGCAATCTGAACTACTTTGATATATATATAATATATTACTTTAATATATGCAATATTTTGACCAGTTTTAATCTCCTGTTACTTTGTTTTGAAATTCTGTATCATTGTTTTTATTTATTTTTTAATCAGAAAACATCAGTAGTCCTTCTATATGTGAGTCTACTCCTAGATACTCTGCTTTGTTCCTTGTGTCTGGTTTTGTCTTAACATCAAGTCTTTATTTGATAAACTGATATGCATTTTAGTTTTTGTGTTGCTGGAACAACCTACTCCAAACCCACAGGTTAAAAGAGGAGAGGTTTAATTTGGCTTGTGTTTTGGGGGATTCAAACCCAGGGCTGGTAGAACCCAAGGCAGAAAGGGGATGATGGGAGAGCATGAAGAGGAAAACTGCTCATCCCATGCAGGCAGGAGGCAGAGGGGAAAAGGGGGAGCCAGGGATGGAATGCACCTTCCTGGTCATGCTCCCTGTGACCACCTCTTCTGGCCAGGCCCCACTTTTCAAGGGCACATTCGGTTGTGAAGTGTTCAGTGGACACTGGGTTAATCCACAGAAAAGAGAGCCACACTATGATCCAGTCCTCTTCCAAGATAACTGCCTCTGAATACATGAGACTTTTAGAGGATGTCTCAGACTTGAACTATAACAGTGTGTATGTTTTTCTTCCTAAGTTTTTTAGTAAGACACCTTTAATTCTCCAACTTTATTCTAAATTTTCAAATTCCTTAGTGGGGCTATTTTACCTTTTTGCATTTCCATATGAATTTTAGGAGCTGTTTATAAATTTCTAAGAAAAATTCTGCTACAAATGTAATAGTGTTAGGTGACTATGTAAATTTGGAAGAAATCTGCATCTTACCAATAAGGAATTTCCAATGTATGAACACACCATGTATGCTCATTTATTTAGGTCTTCTTTAATTGCTCTGAGAAATTTTTTGTGATTTTTCAGGCTACAGATGTTTCATGTGTTTTGTATCAGATTTATCCCTAATTCTTTCACTAAATTTTGTGCAATTATAAATGATATGGAATTCTTGGAAAGATTCAATGCCCCAATGCTCTGTTGCTATAATACAGACATACATTTGATTTTTACATATAGTTCTTGTGTTCTGAAACATATTACTATTATATTAATATTAATTATATATTAATCTATGTTAGTAGCTTGTACAGATTCCAAAAAATTGTCTAGTTAGACAATAATGTTCTCTGCAGACAAAATCAGTTTTAACTCTCCCTTTCCAGTGTGATTGGTTTTTGTATGTCTTGTGGTATTGAACTCACACACACACACACACACACACACAGGAACCTGCAGCACAAGGTTGAATAAACGTGGCCTTATATCTTGATCTTTTTCTGATCTTAAGAGAAAAATACTCAAGATGTTTCCCCCATTAAGTGTAATGTTAACTGTACATTTTTGCAGATATCCTTTACAGTTTGAAGAGATTTCCTTTGGTTCCCATGTACCTTAAAACTTTTTAAATCAATAATGGATATCAAAATAGTCAATGATTTTTCTGTGTCTACGAGATGATCATATTTGTTAGTCTGTTAGGATATTTAATATATTTGCACTGATAGTTTTCCAAATGTTAAACCACTCTTGAATATCTGGGATAAAATTCACTTAGTTATGATCTATTATCTTTTCACATTTTGTCGGATTTGACTCATTGATTTGGAGTATGGATTATACAACTAAAAACATTGCACCTATGATCATGTTTGCACACTACTGTTTTGCTGTATAAAATATCACAGTTATTTCTTATTTCGTTTGTTGATTATAGGAACACCTCTCTCTTTCCCTCATTCCCATTTTTTTCCTTCTCCCTGTCTCCCAGTGACTGTTAACTTTTCATTTCATCTACTTAGCAGTTATTATGTGCTTATTAATTTCTACCTATAACCAATAGCACTGTCCATTTTAAAGAAGAACACTGCACAGAACCATTGATGTCAAAGAGATCTACGGTTTGTGCTAAGTGCAGTGGAGGAGGTGTGAATCACTTCATAAATGATTCAGATTCAACATGAATATGCAATTGAATATGACAAGATATTACAAGTATCCTTACCTTTAACCAAAGAGGAACAAGAGAGAGAAGAATTTCACAGACTAGTAAAGGGCATGTTAAGGGCAAATAGCAAAAGACAGTATGTCGTGATTAGGAAACAACATATACTATATTTTATCACTTTATCCATGCTTCTGTCAGTGCTCCACCCTCTTAATTATTATAGATTTTGGGGAAGTGTCAAAGTCAAAAATTCTGATTTTCTTCTTTTGTTTTGTGGCTACTATGTATCTTTTGACTTTTCAGACATATTGTACAATTAGCTTCACAATTTGTGATAAATAAAACCAGCGGTAATTATGATCATTCAGTCTGGATTTATAAATCAACTTTAATGTATGTGGCATTTTAAAAATAATGAGTCATGGGACTGGGGCTTTAGCTCAGCAACATAAGTGCCTGCCTTGCAAGCAGGCAGTCATGAGTTCGATCCTTGGTACCGATTAAAAAAAAAAAAAAATGAGTCTTCCAATTCATAAACATGGTATATCTGTTTTATTTAGGACATCAGGAACTTTGTTCAGAAATATTTTTCTTTGTGTATAGAAGCATTTCAATTATGCCACATATACCTAAAATCTCCTCTGAACCTCAGAGTTCTCTTCCAAGTTTACATGGCTGTTGACGACATTGTTTAACTCATGAGGTTGTGTCTTTAAGGTCAGCAGATTAATGGTTCTTTAAAGTTTAACCTTCTTTTCAAGGCTCATCGGACTGTGTCAGGTCCACACAGATCAGTGTTTTTTGTGTAAATCAATGTCAACTGATTGGTAACCACAGAAGTGATATTCTACCGTGTTCACAGGTCTCTAACACATTGAAATTGAGCGAATTTTATAGAACATTTGTATCAGGGGGACTACATTTTAGAGGCTATTTTAGAATTCTGCCTTGTTGTGTATACCTTTTGCTGAAAAAAGATATAATCTAAAAATTATAGATTTTTTTATAATAAAGGGATTTTCTAAGAAATTTATTTTCTTAATTGTTTACCTCTAGTAAAAAAAAAACATAGTAAAAAATTCATTTTTGTAAGTTGACCATGAATCTTATGACCCTGCTTAGTTTACTTAGTTTACCTGTATTAGTTGTTGTAGATTCCAACATACCTGCTAAAAATAGAGCCAGATTTATATCCCCCTTTTTTATTCATATCCTTCTTTTATGTAATTTTCCAAAACTATTGAACTAAGCCTACAAAACAATGTGCAATGAAAGTGTAAGAGGCAGCATGTTTGGTTTACTTTGACCTTACTTTGACCTCAATATTTTGCCACTAAATGGAATATTAAAATTAGGAAGATGCCTTTTGTTAAATTGAGCAAGGCCCCACCTATTCCTGTTTTCCCAATCGCTTTTAGCATAAAGAAGTATTAAATTTTGTTTATTTGTTTGCCTTGAGACAACCTCATAGTGTGTTACTTTCAAATGTTAGATGTAACTTCTTTTCTAAGGATGAATTTCACTCCTGAATGTTGCATTATTGTTTACAGACACAGCTATATTTGATTTGATAGTACTGTTTTTTATTTTTGCATATATATTGATGAAGTGTATTGTTCTATAATCTTTTTTGCTAAAATATTTTTGTTAAGCTTTGATACCAGTATAGGTTTACTTTAAATGCATAAAATATGTTGAAAATTTTTTCTTTTTCTTTCAGTTTTTAAAATAATTATGTAAAGAATGATATTACATATTTTTAAAATATTTAATAGTTTCATTAGTGATAGCATATACTATTTTGGACCTTTCTTTGTAGGAAATTTTGTTAGTTACAATTTAATTTTTTAGGTAAAATCATCTTGCTTAGTTGTGATATATGTTTAAGGAATTTTTAGATGTGTTGTAAGGAATTTATCCAATTCATCGAAATTGTCAAATTTATTGTTATAGTTATTCATAAGATTCTTTTGTCATATTTTTAATTTATTCAAAATTTGTAGTGATGTCCTATTTCAGATATTTGCAATTTTCATCTTCTCCCTTGATTATATGTGTTGTCCTGCATTTATCAACTTTGTTGTTGTTTTTCAAAAAACAATATTTGGTTATGTTAATTTTCCCTATTGTTTCCTTTCTGCTTCATAAATTTTTTATCTTTATTATGTCCTTCTTTTTGCTCAGCATAAATTTGCTCATCTTTTCTGATTTTGGATTATGGAAATGTTGATCCGTGATGTGAAATCTTTGTTCTTTCTTAATCCATATTTTCAATTGTGGGTATAAATTTTAAACTTTGATCTAGCTCCATCTCACATACTTTGATGTGTCTCATTTCTTTTATCATTCAATCAAGACTTTCACCCAACATTATGGAGAATCTTCATTCAGATTTTGGGAACCTTCCTCTGGGCATTGCCTCTTTTCAAATGTTTTGTGCTGTTCATTCCTGTTGCTTCCGGGCCAGGGCTCTTTTATCTGCCTCCTGAAATCATTGTGCTGCTGCCCTCCTTGGGCCACATCTCCCTCCTCAGTACCAGCAAGCAAGAGTTTTATGTCCATGGACAGACCAATGGCTGAAAAATGCAGCATTTATACACAACAGAGTACAACTCTGCCATAAAGAAGGATAAACTGGAATCATTTATAGGTAAATGGGTATAACTTGGAACAATAATGTTATGTGAAATAAATCAGACACATGATTAGTACACAGTTTATTTTCAATGAAAAATCCAATATATAAGGAAAATCAAAGTATAAGACAGAAATTGGAAATAGTGACACAGTTCTTTTGCAAAAGAAGGAGACCAAGCAATGGAGGGAGAGGAGAAGCAAGTACTTGGAAAGAGATGAAAAACAGAATTGAGATGTGTTATGTGTATGTAACAGTTCCCCACAGGAATGTAATCATAATTTACTACAAGCATGTGCAAAAATAATTTTAAAAGAAGCAACTGGAAAAGAATCAAAAGTTTATCTCACGTGTTTCCTTTTGCTCAAATATTACAGCATAGATTTTAGTTCTTGAAAACTATTACAAATCAGTTTTAGAGTTAACTTCTGGTAAGAAGGGCAATGGGAAGAATGTTGAAATTACTTAGGAAAAAATATAAAAAGCATGGAGTCAAGTGTCAGTTGTGGGAAATTTGCCATGTGACTAATTGGTGCATCATTTTAAGAAAATGCAAACTGTCATCCTGGGTATTTTCCTAGAAAAATTGGAAAGGTCATATCACAGCGATATATATGCACACATGATTATAGCAGCACAATTCATAATAGCTAAACCTTGGAAACAACCAAAATGCCCATCAATTGCAGAATGGATGAAAAAGATGTGGTATTTTTATACAATAGAATATTACTCACCTATAAAAAGGATGATCTTGAAGCTTTTATAGGTAAATGGAGGCAACCTGAGACTGTCATAAGTGAAATAAATCAGACTCACATTTGTAAATATCATATTGTCTCTCTAGTGTAAAACATAGTAATAAAAAACTGAAAGAGTAATAAGAACCAAAATGTATGATAGCTGTTGTAATAATGGAAGGGAAAGAAAGTGCTGTAAATGATATAACTGTGTTTGTTTAAGTGTAAAAGATAGATAACTATACTACTAAATTTTGTTAGTTTATCAAATAGAATAGTTTGTACTGTCATTGTTTGATTGTCCACTTTTTATGCTTTGATTTTGTAACTTGAACAACTACTTCTAAGATAACAATGTGTAATTTAAAAAAAGAAAATACAAATAGGAATATGCTCTATTTTAATTGGTAAAAATGGTAGATCATATATAAATTCAGAATTAGACATATTTGAACAAGATGGAAGGATGCACAGTTGTTTGTGTCTGAGTATACAGCACTAAGACTAAAGAACTTCTGGATTTTAAAATCATATCAAATGAGTATCATGGAAGATTACTTCAAGATTGTGATAACTAATAATGTAGCTCAACATCAAAGTGGGCATCAGCAAACCAGCCATGGTGTACATTCCTGTAATCCCAACACTTGAAGGCTGAGCCAGGAGGATCCCCAAGAGTTCAAAGCCAGCTGAGGCTACATGATGAGTTCAGGTTTTTGAGATCCTAACTCAAAACACAAACAAACAAACAAGATAGGCATCACCATAACACATTAGTGTTATTTATAATTTAATCTAATCACAAGTTTGTCACCATTATTCAGTCCAATTTTCTCATTTTCTCTGATGGGGGTGGGGAGGAGACAGGAAGGGAGAGGCGGGAGGCGAGGAAGGAGAAGAATCATTGATTGCTTTCAGAAAATTAAGGTCATTTAAAATTGTGTACTCAGAAATCCTGTTATTTTGTTTGCTGCCTTTTGTATCTTCTTTCTAAAATAAAACCTACTGAAAATATGGTTCCTTAAAATCAAGTGAATTGGAAATCTATTAAGTTGTTTGTACATCATGCTGAGTAAGCTGGGCAAGTGCTATATTGGAAAGACGGGAGCTTCATGGTTCCAGGTATTCATATAGATCTTTCCGTGATCTGAATGCCTCTGATACGTGACTTCACTTCTCTGGCCTGAGCGTCTCATCTAGAGATTGACTGAATCACTCAAATTCAATACATAAGAATGTAGGATTAATTGAGTGTATAACACTATCAATTAACTGCATTCGACTCTCTGATCCTTTTGAAGAAGAATTGAGGTCCTCTGGTAAATAACTTAAACATTCTAATCCATATCTTCATTACTGTAAAGGAAGCTATATTTAGATGCTTTATACAGTTTTTGAGCAAATTCAATGAGAAATATATAAAATAGATAACTATAACCTAACAACCCTAATGTGTGTTGTTAATAATATCTGCTACTGAGAGAGATGTGTGACTCTTTTGCAAGAAGAAAAGAAAGAAAATAAATAAGAAGAAATACTTATATACAATAATTTTGGGGCTGTAAAACTGACCTCTTTTCTTTTTTAAAAGTCACTGATAAAATAATACAGATTTCAAATTTCTAAAGCAGAAAGCACAGTAACTTTGATCATTGAAAATCTACCTATTCCCATATTCTTCATAATTAGTCTTTTGATGTTTATCTGTGAAAATGAGTCAATTATCCATGCATTTTGCAAAGTACACTACGCAGTTCTTTAATGAGTACACTGACCAGAGTGCACTCTTGTGCTTCTGTTAGCTGCGCAGGAGGCTATGCAACATGCCTCCATGAAGAAGATGAAACACATCCCTTACACAATGTTTAAAAAGCAAATCAAGAAGTACAAACCAGTAGCCTATAAAATGGGTACCCAAGTGCTGGGGAATGCTTTGGAAAGATTTCTTCAAGGAAGATAAACTAAAAGGGTGGGAGTGGTACACACAGGAAAGACAAAGGCTACAACATTCATCCCAGTGCACTTAGAGCCACACAAACACAAGAAAACAGAGTTGCACATATTGAATTTCCTCCATCTTTTCTTTTCGGACTTTATTGTGATTTCCTTTGTTTTGAATGTATTTATAACGACTTTATCAGTACCTTTGTAAAACCGAAATAGTCTCAAAATAGCATCAGATGAGAAAACTGAATAAATTTATGTCATTTGAAAACCATTTCTATTTTAGTAATAATAAATCACTTAATTTGTAAGAGTATCCATAAATCCTATTCTTACTGTTTGTTTTCATTCAGTAATGTATTTACAGAGAAATAAGTAAAGATATTTTAAGCCTAATGAAAGCTTCAGTTAGATACCGTTTCAAACCAAAAGGAATTAGTACTTTTTATGACCACCTCTAATGTTTGGAAAAAAACAGAGTAACCATGTAATAAATTGTATAGAACAATTTATACAGCATAATAGCATCCTTCTTGTCCCAAAAACTTACATGAAAAGTTTGTAAATTAGGACGCGCTATAAATCATGTAGTATATTTTATTGTGATTCCTTATTCACAACAATGCGACACTATGTGTTGGATGCCAGGAATATTAAGGCACTATCAAAACACAATTGGTTGAATTCTCTTGCAATTTAAATTCAACTGAATAACTAAGAATGAAGAATGATTTAAGACACAACAAACTTCGAGCATCTTAAGAAAATTTAAGAGTGACACAAAACCATTATCTAATGAAAACCGTCCATGTATCACCTGTGTGAATTAGTCATTTTATGCTGTAGCTTTATCTTTGACCAGTGGTGGTATACTTAACTCACAAACATCATGAAATGTTCTTGCCTAGTTTCATAGTGGATGGATTAAAATCTAAGACTATTTTGATTTGATATAATATTCCCACCTCTCTTGGTTACCAGTGAATGTAAGTATATCCCAATAAGTTTTATTCTGAGACTGTGTATTTTTTGTAAAGAGAACGTGCATTTTTAGTTTTGTTCCTGTACTATCTAGTCCTATGCCCAACATGATAGAGTTTCTCAATTATAGTCTGTGAAATAGATAGGTAGATTAATGAGCAAACCTGTGCTAAATAAGTGAATGTAAAACCTTTGATATTGGCAAAGAAAATACAGAAAACCTATTTTCAAAGAAGGGATCAATAGGGTCATTTCCATGTAATAAAACAGAGTCAGTCTATAAACCAGGAACTTATACTAACTTATTTCTACTTTTTTATAATAAGTAGCAAAAGCACAGTGTAAGAAGTCACATTAAATTATAGATGGGTGCTTCCAAAACAAACAAATTTTGAAAATTCCTCATTTCAAAGCCAGTTTGGGAATTTGGAAATTATATTTACAAACACTTTCTAAGCTACTATTATATGCGTTCTTTTAGTATTCCAGATAGCCCACAATACATTGAAAAGATTACCTCATGAAAGCAGGAATTGTTTAGTAAGACAATTGATTTGATAATTTTTAGTATTCTAAAAGAAAATAATACGTAGAAAACCATTCTGATGTGAACAAAGACAAGTCCTATCTAGAAGTTGACTGAAGTTATGTATTTTTTTCACTTTTTTATTGTAAAGGTAATAAACCCCAGAAAAACAAAACAGAATAAAGCCAGTCAAAACAAAGCAATGAAATCGGTACCGAAGTTTGAAGCAGGATAATAGGAAAACAACAATGACCACCACAGTCTATCTTGTTTCTGTACAATAGTTGTCCCTTCCATCAGACAGAGGAAAATCAAACCAAAACAAAACAGGATAAAACCAATCAAAACAGAACACTGAGTAAAGCAAAACAATTAATCAGAACAAAACAAAACAATGAGAATAGTATTGGACCTCAAAAACAAGATAAAAAAAACTGTGCTGTACTGCGTACTGTCATTCTCCCAATGGACACTCAGATTGCTGGCCCCAGACCTGCAAAGTCAACCAAACAATAAGAGTGTTCAGTTGCTTTTAGTACCTCAAGTGCTATCCACTCAGCCTGGCTTCTGAACCAGGCTTTTGCTTAGGGGCAGGGGTGGGGTGGGGTCTGCATTTCAGCCTGCAGACAGTAGGTAACGTGAGAGGTGCCAGCTGACTTCTCCCCTCCTGGGCCCCAATGGCAAGTACCTCATGTACCAGAAAGCTGGCTATTTGCCTCTTGGTTGGCTTCTCCCAGACCCAGCATGACTGATTCTTGGGAGGCACTGACTTCTCTCTTCCTGGGCCCCACATGGCTCGTGCTAAAGTTATATCTTAATAAATATCAGAGCTTAGATCAACACATAAGAAAATTTTATCTCTCTGTGTGTGCGTGTGTGTGTGTGTGTACAAACTTGTGCTAGATATGTGAATATTATTGTGCATCAGTAATAGCCTTAAGATGACACTCCTTTAAATTTAAGTATGGACATTTAGTATCCAGATATGCATCTGTTATTCTTATGGAGTTATTTTTGAAGTATTATATTTTAGTTTGAGATATATGTTTGGCTTCAACTATTTCCAGTCTTACCTTCTAGCACAAATGGGACAGTAGGATATCTCACTACTGTCTTTTAACAAAGTCCCCATATTGGGAATTCGTGAAACTCTAATCACTGGTGCATGAGATTGTATGATTGTGTAGTCTGTTAAAATCAACTTTTGCACCTGTGTCCATGAATCTATAAAACATGTCCATGAATCTATAAAACATGTCCATGAATCTATAAAACACTCACATGTGTCTCCCTACAGACTCAAATTAACTTCTCTATCCTTTCTGTTCAAAAACAATAATTTGTTTTTATATATACATTAATAAATATAACTGTTGTTGCCAAATATAAATACACTGTCTTAGTTACTTTTTACTCGTCGCTGAGACAAAATACCTGAAGTCCAAAGTTGGGAAAGGAAAGGTTTATTTCTTATAGTTTTTGGAGGTTTCAGTCAGTTGGCTCCAAGGCAGGGTGGCATGGTGGGGCCGCAGTTCATGGCGGCTGCAAACAGCAAGGCAGAAACCAGTAAGAGCAAGACACACCTTCTTCCTGCCATTACATTACATCCTGGCTCCACCCCTTTGTGGGTGTAGCACTGACACCATCAACCAAGCTCTAGACAATGAACCAGTCACAAATACATAATGCAAACTCATGAGGCCTGGAAACCACAGACATAAACCATGACATACACATAGTTTGATAAGCTATTCTGAAGATCACTAAGCAGGTCTACTCAGTATCTTTCTACATTTCTATGGGATAATTTTGGGGGGGGGGTTTGTTTTGTTTTCTTTTGGTACCAGGGATTGAACTTATGACATCACACTTGCCAGGCAGGCGCTTATGCTACTGAGCTAAACCTCTGGCCCCTATAATAGTTATCTTTGTGAAAAGTATCAGTCTAGTAAAAATTGTTCATTGTGCATGAGTATTATCTTGGTTATGGAAGTCAAACAAACTTATGAAGTGTGTACACCATATTTTTTATATGGACATAGTTATGTCATCAAATATGTGGCAGTTTGCCCCAAAATTAGTCACCTTCTGTACTTTGTTAGACTATGGTCATCCCTCTGTGCAAAGATTATGTCTATAGTATGTTCATAACTTGTTACTGCCATGTAATCTGTATTTTTTAATTTTAAAGAGAAAAAAATCAAGCAAAATAAAACAATAAAGCTAATCAGAACAAAACCATGAACACAATATAGGATTGCAAAATAAGATAATAGGAAATCAACAGTGGCTACCATAATGTCTCTTGTTTTCATCTAAATAGCTGTCTATCAGATAAAATAAGGTAAAAAATCAAAACAGAATAAGCCAATCAAAACAAAACAATGAAAGTGCTATAGAACTCAAAACCAGATAATAGGAAATCAACAATATATTTTCACCACCAATATATTATACCACAATATATTTTCAAAATAGCTGCCCATACCATAAGATAAAATAAGGTAAAACAAAACAGAATAAAACCAGTCAAAACAAAACAACAAAAGTGTTATTGGACTCAAAACCAGATAATAGGATATACCACAATATATCTTGATATCTTCAACATAGTTGTCCATACCATCAAACATGCTAAAAAATAAAACAGAACAAGACAGAATAAACACAAACCTAACAATAGCATGAAAACAATCCAGGAATTCAAAAAAAAGATAAAAGGAAATTAACAATAATTACCACCTTTCTTTTTAGATGTTTCCTACCCTAACTCCTTCATTTTTTTTTTATTCTAGGGAGATAACATGATGTTCACCCATATGAATTTGAACCATTTCACCCATGAGCATATATTCATTTACTAACAAGAGCCTTGATAGTATCCTTCTTTATAGCTATTTCAATTGTATAAAAGTACCATATGTTTCTTATCCATTCTGTGGATAATTGCGAAGCTACTCCTGCTTTTTTCTGGTTTCCTGTCACAAGAAACAATTGTATACTCTCCTTTGACTTTCAGTCTATGAATTTCCTTTTGAGTTAAATATGTTTTATGTGTACAGCATAATGATGAATCTTGTTTCTTGATCCACTCGACCTGTGTTTCTTTTTATTATTTACCTGAGGCCATCCACATTAAATGGTTATAACTGGCATGCATTTTCTTGTCTCTTTCATCTTATCCTCCTACCATTGGCCCTCCACTTTCCCCCAGTGTTCAGTTGCCTGCCCTTCTTGTCAATCCTCCTCCTATTCTTGTTCCTGGACCCATGGTCATCTTTATCTTTCTCTAGAATATCCTCTGTGCCCTATGTAGGGTTAGATGGGTGATCAGAATTCCCTTGGTTGTTCTCTATCATGAAAGTTTCTTATTTTTCTATCAATTTTGAAAGAAATTTTGAGTTAGAAGCTGTTTTTCTTTCAGAATTTTAAATACTTTACTCCAAGCTCTTCTTGACTTGATGATTTGTATTGAGAAGTCTGTCATGTTCCTGATTGGTTTTCCTTTATAGGTGATCTGTTTCTTTTCTCTAACAATCTTTAATATTCTGTTTTTAAGCTGAATTTCTGGGATATTGACTATTGCATATGTGGGTGTAGATTTATTTTGGTTTTGACTAGTTGGAATTCTATATGCCTTACTTATCTGTGGGCCAGATCCTTTTCCCATGCTTGGGAAGTCTTCTGCTATCACTTCTGTAAGTAGCCTTTTAATTTCAATTGTGTTGTTCCCTGCTTTTCCATTGACATCTCTCTCTCTTAAATTATTCTTCTTTGTGTTGTCTTGCAGCTGTTTAATTGTTATTTCCTGGTTTCTTGTTATTTTTAAGAGATCTTTCCTTTCAGGATCACTAGCTGCAATCCTGTCTTCAAGGACTCAAAGTGTATCTTCAATCTCTTTCATGTGGTTTTTGCTAGCTGTTGATAGTTTTTAGTATCCTGGATATCTCTTTGAATCTGTTTCATGCATTGTAATTCCTTCCTAAATTATTCATTTAAGGTTTCCATCAATTTCCTATGCTTCTCCTTTTAACCCTTGTCTTCTTTAGATATGCTCAGCAATTCTTTATGTTTGTGATTTCTTCTTTTATCTGACATATTATTTCTGATGATTACTTTTACAGTCTCGTAAAGTGGTTTACTTCAGTTGTTATCCTCTCAAAGATTTCAGGAGTGTGACTTCCATTTTCTTCCATATTTATACTTTCCAGACTTGTTCTGTGTGGGCTAGAGTTCTAAGATTGCCTTTTGCTCCTTTGTCTTGACATGTTTTTGAGTTCCCTTTGACAAGCCTGTTGTGAGGTCCCAGGCTTTTCCTGAGATGGCTACCCTTCTATGGTGAAGAGAAATGGACCAGGACCCTGGATTTCTCCAAACCAGGTTCCTCGAGAGGCAGTGGGGCACGAGGTGGGCTTTTCCAGACCCATGAAGCTATCCTGAGGCTTCCCTGATGGCTATGGGTGCATGGTTGTGTAGCTGGTTCTTATCTTAGTCTGCTTGGCTATCCCAGGACTCCCTTAATGGCAGTGGGTACACGGGCATGTTTGTCTGATTCTCCTGTCTGGTGCTGACTATAGCATCTCCAATAGCAATCTTAAGATGCACAGTGAGTATCTGCCTGTTTCTCCTTGCCCTTACCAGTTGCCCTCAGGAAGCAACTGTCCCTGATGGCATGTAATCTGTATCTTGATAAGAACATTGGTGATTGCTGAATTTGAAGCACTTTATACATGCTCCTCTTAGGTCTTTCTCACACATGCTAAAAAGGTGGCCCAATGTTTATCCTATAAATGCTGACATTCACTGGATGGTCAGAGCCCACAAAGGAAATTGATCATAGTACCATGTGGAGTTTTCACTGTTACATCTTACTGCTTATTACCTAAGAATACTACAGATAGAGTCAGGAAAGTACTGTGGATAATAAAAATGGTCACGTAAATGAGAGAGGACAAGATGTGTCTGCTATAATGTGTATCTTAATAATAAAGTTTATTGGAGGTGACTTCTTAAATATATAAATACTAACATGAAGAAGAGCATGCTACCTTCAGTAGCATGTAAACTTCATGTCTGCTAGCATCTCGAGAGACTTAGAGCCCTTTATGCACTGCTTTATGGTCTCCTTATTAAGTAGTGATGACTCATGGTCTGAAGACATGATTCACAGTTTTCAATTAAAATGAAGAAATGTTTATATCATTACAGGTACATGTCAAGCATTTGGCTTGTGGAAATTTGAGAGATGCTGCAGCCTGTGACATGTTGGAGTTATCATGATCAACTACTCAGTTTGGATTTCACCCAGTGGCCGAGAGCTTTGCATAGTAGACAGCAAGGGTTGGACTTTTAAAGAGAGTGAACCAGGTAAGTTTTGAGGGAGACATCTAATCATTTATCATTTGCTCTAAGAGCCTTAATATGATGCCAAGATATACTGAATAAGGTACTTGTTCTCTAAGTTCACTGGACACATTGTTGAAGAATCAGTCCTCCATTAGCTTCAAGAGATTGTATACATAAAAATAACTGAGTCCCTTTCCCTCAAGAGGAGAGATGTATTTTAAAGTACACATAATCAGGCATGAAAATACCACAGATGCTAGTTTATTGCAATAGCCAATAATTTCAATTTATAGCAATTCCGTTTTTAAATAACTGCTCTGAACTTTAAAGGCATAAGTGGTTATACTTTGTTTGGGTTTGGCTTTCTGTTTTGTTTTGTTTTTGAGGCAAGGTCTCACAATATAGCTCAGGCTACCCTTGAATTTACAGTGATCTTCCTGCGTCAATCTCCTGAATACCAGGGTTACGGTCATGTGCCACCACAACTGGGTACAGATGGTTGTACTTTGAAGATGCAGTAAGGAAAGTGTTGCCTTTAAGTGTTTATATTTTATACACTAAAGAATTCTGAATATCTATATCATCTTGTCTTATAAGTATTCTTCATGCTTACATTAATTTAAATTAAATACTATTATTTTTGCTTTTAATGCAAATATTTGTAATTCTTAATTCTATTCATGAATTATTTTAAAAAGTGATAGAATGATAAAACTACCTTATTGTTGTGGTTCTAAGAAATTAAAATACAACATTATAATCCAAAGTTACATCTATTTTTTATATTTCATTCTGTAAACTCGTCTCAGTTAATTTCTGTAATTTGGGCAGTTCTTATTTTTTTTCTCCTTATCTCTCTTCCAGCCCTAGAATATCACTTAAATGATCAGTATTAATCTGGATAAAGCACATTAGTCTCATCTTTTGACTTTAAGACTGTCAAAATTTTTCAGACTCTTTTAATGAATTAGAAAGCAAGATTTCTTTAAGTTCGAGTATAAAACAGAAAACTTAAGAAAAAAATTAATTTAGAAAACAGTGGAAGTTTTTCTATGTCAAATGGTTTAGCTCTTTTACTTTTTTTAACAACTATGGCTTTCTCATTTTCTGAAAATGAAGTGATTAACTGTGGACTATAGCCTAAAATAATTGTTTGGATGTATATAGCGACTTCCAACATGTTTGAAAACAATTTATTCTCTAAAGTTTTAATAAATATCCCTTCCTAATAATATTTATATGTCTATGGGAATATTTTAATCACCAATTTGAAATCTTTTAGAAATACTGTAGATTACCAAACTCATGGTATAAATCTTTATTTGATGAATTGAACTACTGGATAACTTTTAGTGACAAAATGGGTTACTCGCAGTTAGAAGAGGTTTCCTAGTGCATAAATAAAAGGAGAAGCAAAGCACAGAAGCCATTGTTGGACACCAGTGAATTCTATTGCATGCTTCATAGCATTAATGTCTAATGTATAATTATATCAAGAATGTTTCACGATAGAATCCCATAGTTTTAACCTTGCATATTTTAAAATCTTTCCAAAATAAAGTTCACCACAACTACTTTTCAGTATCTCCAACAAAATTATTAAAGCCTCAGAGTTCTAAATAAGAAGATTAAGAAGTAGATAAAATTAAGTCTGCAGTATTTTGAAGGTAAATAAACATTAGATAATGCAGTTAGTAATTACCTTGTCACAAAAGCAGAGCTTATGTCTATTTGTGGAAAATGTATTTCAAATCTTTAGACTATTTTATCTTCTGAACTATGTAAGTCATCAATTTGGGGAATGAGTACAATAAGCAATTTTGATCTAAGTATTATGAAGAAACATAATTCCTATTCACAAATCATTTGAAGTAAATCTTGTTAATTAAGATATACAAATATAGTAAATTCTTTCTCCTGTATTAAAAAATACAATTTAACAGTGTCTCCTTCAGCAGAGAAGATTTGGCAGTGAATTTATAGATTTTTCAGTAAAAGATTAACTATTTTAAAATAAACAAACAATTTATTCATTGTAGCTTTATAGTTTTCAGTATTTTTACATTCATGCTTGTGGTCTGTAATATTAGTGGCAGTTCCAGTTTAATGGTGATCCATCCTAGCCTTTCTGTAAAGTAGAAAGTGTCAAGACTTCCAAATTCTGTTTTGGAAGTTTGCAGCAAAGCTATAAAAAAAATCTGAACTATTACTAAACTTAGAAACCAGTTTTCTTTCTTAAGGCATTTTATTAAAGTAAAGATTCATGTAGCTTAAGCTATCAAGTAAGGGTATCAAAGGAAAGATTTTCCAGAGTACTTCTCATGATAATTTGCCCCATATAATGGGATGCATGTTCTCTAAAATAGTTCATGAAAACCATTGAAATCGTACCTGTGTATGCGATATATATCACTGGCTCTCTGCAGAGAGATATTCTTGCATGTCTAGCATTGTGTATTTTCTAATCTGCTGAAGAAAATTTCTAAGAATTTAGTGAAGCAACTGATTCCACATGAAAAATCTTATATGAATCTCAAATAGTCAATGACTATCTATTCACTCATGCCCAGTGCTTTTCATATGCTTACAGCATATAAAACTATAGTTAGAAACAAATTAGTAACCCTTCCTTGCCTTGCTTTCAAGGAAATTATAACTACAAAAACAAATAAAGCAAATAAACAACATCAACAAAAAATAAAAACCACATAAGGTAAATACCACTTTCAGGAAAAATAAAGTAAGATTTTCAACACAATGTGTCAAGCAAAATTTTCAAGTAATTAAGAAGGACTACTAAACTGATAAAAGTGTTAGGAGGCTTTGGAAACTTGAGGGTAGCATTTTAATAGATGAGATACATATTTAAAGGTACTTGATGTTCAGGGTAGATTCCAACAAAATTACCATGGTACGAAAAATAAGCAATATGTTTAAAAACTGAAAAGCTGACATTTGGGCACAGAGAGAACCAAGAAGAGGCTGCTTGTGTATGCCTGGAATGGGATGCGTCACGTGCAAAGGTATGGTGGGATATGAAATAATGAAAACATGGCATCTGTATTTTTAAAAATGACTCTGGAAGAGGGTGTATTGGAGGAAGGGAAAGGTATGTGTAGAGAGAAGAGATATCACGGGTTGGTAGAGAAGTGTGTGGTTTCTACTCTACCAGATCATCAATGGTAGGAAAGTTCCTGTCCATTGTTGACTATTCTCTTTAAAATGCTGACTAAATGAGTATCTTTCAAATATAATCAGTGCATTCCTACATCTGCAACTTCTTTAAGCTGTAGTTTAAAAACCCTGCACACAAAGGATGAAAGAATTTAACTTGCTTTTCATCACACCCGTGTGCATGTACAGACACGCACATCCCCCAGAATCTTCAAATTTATGTTTCAATTAAGATGGGGGCAGCTGCTACCCTGCTTTATTTCCCTTTGAGTCTTACATCTCTTAGGTTTTATCCTTCTCTTCATCGTTTTATCATCACATCAATCACCATGTTTCATTCCTCCAGAACACAGCATGCATTGCAGGCACATTTTTATGACTAGAAAGCACGCCTACCCTTCTCGGCACTTACTGCTTACTTAAACCTAATTAAGTAATTCTGCTGAACGTATCACATCCCTTTCCAACACAATGCGCACTTGGTCAGAATAATAGGGAGCACACTAACGCTGCGGGAAAACTGGAGAAGGGGGACCAAAGAAGACACCAAACACAAAACTGTGGCCTTCAGCCCAACACCTTTTGACACAATCCTTCAATGAGCAAGGCACATTAACCCCTCTGGCAGAGGCAACTCCTAACTCCCAGCCTCACCCTCACTTCAGCTATTTTATTGGAAAGTATCATTGCTGTAAGTCCCTCCAGAGGACACTAGAGTCAGTACACTTTGTATAACTGAGTCATCTGTTTTCAAAGAAGTTCTCTTATAGTCTGGGAAAAATATAATACATTCTTTCTAAATATGCAGACTTAGAGAAATGTTATCATAAAATAAAATGTGAAATTATTGAAGGAAGAGTTTTGCCTTTCTTCTTTAGCACCTAATTCTAGGTCTTACATAAGTCCAATACCTGACTGAATAAAGGAATAGCAAAATATGTGCTTCACAAAATTGTAACTTCTATAATTTTAGCAGGAAGAAGCATCTCTTTTTTAGTGGGAATAACTGATACTTGGTTCACTTTGGCATTGTTAGATTAAAGGTATTTTATCCTTTCTTGGTTATCATATGGCCAGTATTTAATAACAGAGTAGTATACAAAAGGAATAGGGGTATAGAGGAGATATACTAAAATAAAAATATGAAAAAAATCTAATAAAATAAAATACTGTTTAAAATCTTTTTACTGTTTTACTGTTTAAAAATCTTAAAATAGTTTTTTTTTTGTTTTTCATTAGTGTACATTTGCAGACATAATGTGTACATTCCCTGAGTTGATAAATGTACACAACACGTCTTTATTCCTCGTGGCATCCTTCCCCTTCCTTCATTTCTCCTCCCTCTATCTCTTGATCCTCCATTGAAAAATGATTATCTCTCTACTTCCTATTAACTATCTTCTATTTTCACCTTTATTTATAATTTGAATTTCTTATGAAAGAGAAATCATGAGATAATAAATCTTGTGTGTCTGATTTATTTCACTTAAAATTATGGTATCGGATGCATCCATTTTCCCACAAATGACTTAGGTTTATCTTTCTGTAGGGCTACTTGCCCACCATATTGTGTAAATACCATGTTTTCTTTATTCATTCATCTGTTGATAGACATATGGGTCACTTCAAAGATTTAGCTGTTATGAGGTGTGTGCTATGAGTATGCACATAGCACCTGATGTCTTTATATCACATGGGAATATACCTATAAGAGGAATACCTGAGTCAAATGGAATTTCTAGTTTTAGTCTTTTAAGGAATCTCCACAATGGTTGAACCAGTCTGCGTTTCCACCAACCACATAGAAGTGTTCTTTTTTCCCTCTGATAACCTCACCAGCATTTGTTACTATTTGATTTATTGATGATGGACATTCTTTTTGGAGTAAGATAGAATCTTGGTGTTGTTTTAGTTTATATTTCTCTAGTGGCCAGTAATGTTGAGCACTTCTGCATGTGTGTGTTGGCCATTTGTACTTCTTCTGTGTTTATTCATTTCTCTTGCCCATTTTTTATTAGAAGTCTGTTTTGAAAGTCTGATTTTTTTGAGTTGTTTAAATACCCCTAGACAGTCCTCTGACTGAAGCAAATTTTTTTTCCCATCTTGTAGATTGTCTTTTCAATCTGCTGGCTGTTTCTTTTGTTGTGTGGAAGTTTTTTAATTACATATGACTCCATTTATTGAGTTTTGGTACTATTTCTCAGGCAACCAGAGTTCTGTTCAGAAAGGCTTTGCACATATCTATGACTTTAAGAGTTGTATCTGTTTTACTTTCCAAGAGCTTAAGTGTTTCTGTTTTAACTTAAAATTATGGTATCGGATGCATCCATTTTCCCACAAATGACTTAGGTTTATCTTTCTGTAGGGCTACTTGCCCACCATATTGTTCTTTGATCTATTTTTATTTTAGTTTAATACATGATGCAAGAATGGGTCTGGATTTAGCCTTCTGCAGGTGGCAGTGAGTTTTGCCATTTTCTGGTACTTTTCACGCTACTGGATATATATTTTTCTGGATGGAATTTACTGGTGTGTTGTCATGCAAAAAGCTATCATTTTTCTTTTTGGACAGAGAGGTCTATAGCAAACTGTGATTGACCCGTGAACTATGTTTGTAACCGCTGGCTTTAGGTGAGGCCTTGGTTTGAATCCCAGCCCTGATACTTACAGATAATGTGATCCAAGGAAAGTTCTGCTCTCAGAGGTTGGACTCCCAATCAACAATGTAGAGATAATAGTACTGTAACTATTAGTAGTGTAACTGTGAGAATTAATTGAGCTATCAATTTAAAATTATTCAATAGTAACTTACACATTACAAGTAAACTGTTGTTATTATTTTACCATATAAAATCATCATAAAGAGCAGAGCACATCTGAAATCCATTAAGACAAATTTCAGATTATTTACATTTCATCTCCAGAAGTAAATGAGTTGATCAAAGAAATGTGTGTATCAGAATGCCTGACATGTTATAAGAACTCAAAAAGTGCTCCTTGCTTTGGTATTATTATTCACTTTTATTAGATTTTTTTTCTCATTTTCTTTGAGAAAATCTTTTCTATGATCTATTTCAATCTACAACGTCTTCGAGTGATGGCAGTTCTGTAAACTATGCTTAAGGTTATGCTCTAGAGATAATCCTCTGTTTAGTAATCTATTATCATTCATATTATAATCGTATTGTTGGGTACTTTGTATTGTGCTAAATATCATTTTTTTATAATCAATAGTATCAGAATGGCCTTTCTTATCAAATTATAATCTTTAAAGTCAGTAAAACATATTGAAATTCACCAAGTTGAACATTAGCATACAGCAACAAATAAAATATCCCGACTTGTAATCTTCTAATTCAGAAATATTACTTAATGCACTCTCAGACTCTCTTTGGTAATTCCTGACATTAAATAATATCTGTAATTATGTCTTTATTCTTCTCTATTACATATTTTTATAAGAAGAATAATTTGATTCAAAGTAAAAAGAATTGAAACTGCATTTCAGGTGATCACACATAGCAAGTAATCTAGAGCATCCTTTGAAGAAGAATGTGGAAGAAGCTGAATAATCCCAAGAATTTCTGGCCAGTGTTTTGTGGACTGTTGGTTTTGAGCAAGTCCACTTTTCTAAGTGAAGGAAGAAATGAATGTAGACAAGAAAACAGTAGTGAGAGGTGAAAAATCAATCAATTGGAGATAACTTAAAGAATTTTAGGCTTTGACAAAGGGCTGTGTAGGACAGGAATTTTTTTCATCCCTCACACACTAGAACTGGAGATTTGTTCATCTTCCCTTAGCAGCAGCTCACTGCTGCTCCCACTGAGAGGCAGAGGAAGCTGAGAGTGGAAAGGAAGGGGATTTCAGATGTGCTTGGTTGTGAAGTAGCAGGAAAAACGCCTAAAACATGGAATTGAAAGGAAAATCAAGCAGAGGCATGCCAGGGCTCACAGTTTGATTAAAATATGTCCAAGAGCTTTTAGACTGAGTTGTAGGAAATTTTAAATGAACAAATAGGACATTTCTTTAAATGGACTTATTCTTTTTGAGCATAGGATTTAGAATGAAATGAAGATACTATTAGAGACAATCTTTGCAAAGTCTCTTCTGCAAATTTGTGAAAAAAGAAAACCCAAAGCCTAAATGTATCATTATGTTTCTTCTTCTTGACTCTAACATGACAATAGCAAGAAAGCAACAACGTCCCATTAACTGTTAGGCTTGATGCAGGACGTTTATGTAGGGGCAAATTTACCTGGCAATGTAGGCAAAGTTTTACACATACTTAAGATCAATCATCTGAGGCATAGAAATGTCAACAACTTACCTAAGCTCACAGAGTTATCATGTGTCAGAGTTTTTCCTCCAAGATTTTCTCTTCTTAAAACCGATGTTTACTATAGTATTTTGTAATTTTTAGTTCTGTCCTACATTTCAGTTTTTAAAATCAATAATTCAATACCTATGCCATTAAACATGTTTGTAGTTTGCTGTATTGTGCAATAAATTTTTATAATATTGTATGATTTAGTTATTAGTGTATGTGTGTCTGTTTTGCTTCTCTGTAAGTTTAAATGTAGTTTAAGAGGAGAATCTATAATGTTTTCTGTTTGTGTATTTTCTTAAAGGCTCATTACTACTAGTACTATGATAGGCCCTGATTCTGAACAAGTGTTTACAAATGATAATTTCAACAACAATCTGTTTTCCTTTTTAACAAAACAGAAAACTTACATACAAAGTTCATACATAATTTTAGCATAATTCCTTAAGTAAACTTGTGTACCTGTAATTTTGAGTAGTTGCACAAATGAGCAAGTTAAATGTTATTTGAAGAGTAACTTTATTCATGTCTATGTAAAATTTTCTTCACAGAAAGCACCAAATACATTGTTTTTCAACACACATCCTATAGAACATTGGCTTAAGGGTATATGGTCTCTGTTCAAAGAGTTTTGTAGCCAAATACAGTTTGCTGATGTGTCAAAATTAAAAGGACTGTACCCAAACAAGAATTTAAAAATAAAGAATTTAGGATTGCTCAATTCTTCGGGCACCTGAGTCCTACTCTTTCTTGAATAATCAGAGGGCTATTGATAGTCAGATGAAAGTGACTGGTCTTAGGCTATTTTTTCCTAGAGATCATAACTCTGGTATTAAGAAGCAAAACCTTAGCTAGCTGCATTGTTATTCTCTTTATTCTTTTCTCTTAACTTTGCCTCTCTTTTTTCCTCCTTCTCCTAGTCCTCATCTTTTTCCTACTGCTCCTTCCTCACCCTCCCCTCTTTCTTCAGCCCTTCTCTGTCTCCCAAGTACAATTTTTCTCTCTCCTCCCCAGTCTGTGCAAATATTACCATTTTCTTCTCTGGGCTTTCCTGTGTTTATGTTTAAGAGGCAGTTGCCTGTAGTAACATTCCCATTTTATATGTGAATGTTATCAACGAACTTATAATTTTCTCTTTTCATTCCTCCTACTTTCGGCCAGTCAAAAATTGTAATTGTAAAGCAACGTCAGTAGATGAGTTTCTTTCATTAGAGAATTATCTTTTTGAGATCAGCCTCACTTTCATATTCTGAACAGTGGATTTATACATAAAGGTTACATTTTACATATTTAAATTCAGCCTAATGATTAAACAATGCCAGACACTGTCAGACTGCACCATGAATACCATCACCTGCACATTTTCCAGAGTCTCTACATGGTCACTAGGCCACAGAAACAGTTTCAATTTGTTTGCCTTCACTTCCATATAGATAAAAGACAGTTTCTAATCTTAAATGCTAATCTCACTAGCAAGGTTTTTATGGTGCCAAAGACAAAAAAAAAAGAGTTTTGTGTAATATTGTAAACAAGAATAAAAGGCAAAAGATATGTGTCAGTCAGGATAGATGATAACAACTAAATATATTCAGAAAAAGAGTTAATAGTGAGATGGAGCCTTGTACAGTCTTCATAAAGGATGTGGATCCACGATCAGAAGAAGTCACAAAAATAGAGAAAAACTGATGGACACTTTTACCAAAGAGAAAGGCAGAGGTCAAGAAATAAAACATATAGTAACTTGTTCAAGAGAGAACAAATGGTTCTTTTTGATTGTATGGAAGCATTAGCAAAAGCAAGCAAAGAGATGTTTGAGACTATACCTGGGAGCAAGATTGAAAAGACCTTTAAATGTCAGGGTAAAGATTCTGAATTCTAAATGTATTCAGTGGGGAACCACAGAAATGTTTGTTTATAGGGAAAATATGGAATAATGCACTTAAGGAAACATAAACCTGGTAAATTCAGCTTTTGTAAATTATTTATTTATCATTTGGTGCAATAAATATATCAGTAGCATACAACATTGAGAAAAAGGTGACAGGCTTGAGAAGAGAGTCTGAATGAAGTTGAGGAAACCAGAAAGGAAGCAAAACACCAGGTGAAATTCTTGCAGGGGTTATAAGAACCAAGCATGGGAGAGTAGCAGGTTGAGTCTCGTGAGAAACTATTCACAGTTGTGTATATTTATCAATAAGAAATGTGTGCATATGAGGCTGTGCTAGAGAATCACCCTAGATATATGGTCCGTTTCATTACACTTGATCTTCCTAGGTGAGCTGAAGTCAAGCACTCTCATCTCTTATGCCACACACCTCATAATAACTTATGAAGAATCACTATACTGCAATGCTTGCTTAGGGAATTTCTTCAGGTCTTAATAGCCTTAATAATAGAACTAAAGAGGCCCGCAAACAGACCCATTTTTGTTGTTGCACCTACTGATGTAGCTTACTCTCTGACACTAGAGGATTCCAAGCAGGGCTAGATTATCTAAGTAGCACTATTCATATATTGCATCATTTAATGGAATCTGAAAATGTGTTGAATGTATTTATTGATATTTATAATGATCTTTCATAAGTACCTCAAAGTTAACCTGGACAAAAGTAAAATATCATATACCCTTCACCATCATCCATACTTCCTCCTCTTGGGAGTTTTCTCTGTTTCTTTCTCTTCCTTTCCATATATCTCACTGTCACTACATCCTTTCTGTTTTTAAAGTATGTTATCGATCTGTTTGCTTCTCTCCAGCTGCAATGCCACACTCATCATTTGGTCCCAATATTTTCCACCTAGATTCCTGCAGTAGTCTTTGTCTTTTTAAAAATAGTTTTCCACAGTCTTTTAAAATATTTCCCTGACCTCAGTTTTGTCCTCCATCCTTTCAAAACTGACACTAAATGCAGATCTCAACACATCATTTGCATACTACCCCTATGCTTAGGGGTAATGCTTAGGGATAAACCCTTCAGGGTAGGGCATTTACGTCTGAATGCATCAGGCGAAATTGCTCATAATCAAAATTCTTTTTTATCTCTTACACTCATAGTTTTTATGCATGCACTTTGACTTCTGCTGCACAGCCATTGCACAGAGTTTATCTTCCCTGCCTAAGCAGAGCTGCTTCTTATTTGCCCTTCAGGAGCTCATAAAGCTGTTTTTACCAGGTCTGTTTCTCACACTAGAAATGGGCCATTTAAGGTAGGGACCAGTTCTTATTTATCTTTGTTTTCTAGAACATTTATATCTCACAGACCTGGCTTATATAAATGAACATATGTCTTTTCTTCTCAATTATATCAAGATTAGCTCATATAATTCTTTGTTAATTTTGATGCTTAGAAATCAAATCCTATTCTCTTCTTTGTCTTACACGAAATGTCATTATGGGATGGGAGAGAAGAACAGTGGGTTCCAGAAAGCCAAGAAAAATATTGTGGGCTGGCAAATATGATGTAAATGATCAGGACTGAAAACAAAAATTCTGTCTGAAGTGCTGAAATATTGCAGATGGTGTCCAATATGACTCAAAAAAGTGATTTCATAAAATGATAGTATTTATATGAGCAATTCAAAGTAAGTTGCAAACTAATTCTGATACAAAAGTTTTAGAGTTTAAAGGCCTTTTTATGATGCTGTGTTCTTAGAATTTAGTATTATGTAAAGATCAGTGAATTTCTTCTGTGATATGCTACTTAAATATAATGAATATTATAGATATATTATTTCCATCTAGCCCTTTAATCCAAAAAATTTCTTAAGAAAATTAAAAACTGACACTGGATATAAGTAAGCAAATATAATAAATAAGATGAGACATGTCACAAAAACTATTCTTGTGCAATAATTAAGAAGCAATTCAATTTTGTTCATTTCTTGACATTTAATTATAAACATTTAAATATATATAGATACAGATGATATAGATATATGGCTGTTGGAGCATGAGTTTAGTATTAATGAGACCCTGGGCTCAATTTTCAGCCTATATATTTATTTATATATAAGATTTTATATAAAGATATGACCATGTTTACAGGTAGTTTCAGTGTGCAAGAGCTAAATGTTTTTTACGCTGATTTCTAACAAGTCTAAAGCACTGAAAAGGTATTAAAGAATTTCATAGCCAAGAATTTCAACTTCTAGTACAGATGCTACTCAAATTACAATGGAATTTACAGCCTAATAAATCTATTTTCATTTGAAAATGTTGTAAATAAAAAATGCACACAATATTCCTAACCTACCAAACATAGCTTTGCAACACAACACACTAGTGTAGGCTGCTGGTTCCTTAATCGTGATTGCCTGTCTGACTGCAAGCCATGGTTTGATGGTGCTTCTCAGCATTCCAGGGAGCACTGTGTTGCATGTCACTAGCCTGGGAAAAGATCCACTTCACAACTTCCAAACATTGCTTCCACTGAATGCATATTGCTTTTATACTACTGTGAATTTGAAAAATTGTAGGCTGAACCATCATAAATTAGAAATCACATGTATAACTTGAACCCCATACTCAAGGGTTTCCTATGCTATCCCTGAACATCTTCAGGACATAGTTAATGTAAGTTAGGTTATCAAATTAATCTATAAACCATGGGAGCACAGCTAACATATAATATTTTTATTTGAAAAGTTATATTTGTTTCCTATTGTGAGCTTACAGCAAAATGAAAGCACATTTTCACCAGCAGAAATGGTGATGTTTTCTCTATCTGATCTTTCTTCAAATAGAATTCTTAATCAAACCAGACCTTCTGAAATACATGATTCGGAAATTTAAAAAAAAAAACTGTCTAGCAAGAGCTAGTAAATTATAGTTTGGTCTCATTTTTCCTAAATTCTGTGCATCACTCACTCATGAATTATAGTTGTCTCACTCTTATGAGATATGCCATATAACTCATTCTAGCCAATATTATGCATTTAATACTGAAGATTCATGTCTTGGAAATAACTATTTCAAACAGAGGTCTTTAATTAATCAGAGGGTAATTGCATTAATTATCTTTCCAGTTGCCACGCATAATCAAATCCCACCCAGGTGAGTCTGTGTTTGGCCTCTGCATCTGGCAAGCTTTTAGAGATTTAATCTGGAGCAGGTTTCAAATGGAACTCCATGACTGGACATTGAAATGTTTGTATCACTAGGAAAAGCACTTTGTCTTTACTATGTGGAATCTTCTTTTCTGTTTGGAAACAATAATGAGTCCAAGCATGTATTTCCATGTTCAGAAACCCAATTACTAAAGTTTAAATACGCCACACAGGCCTTCACAAAAAAAGGCTATACAAATTAGACTCATACTCAAATTAGGATCATATAATGCCAGATTCCATAGAGGTGAATATAAATGTCTGCCAGATAAGATAGAAGACAGTTTGATTTAACTGATAAAATGTCTATTTATAGTGCTGTTTCCTCCTGTGTTAGCTGGTGTCCACAGCTCTATTTTTCTTTCACACCAGACTATAAATGTCTGAAGGTCAGGTATTGTTTTGTTTTTATTATAGTAGTCTGTGTTTCTAAAGGAATTCCTGACAAATGATAATTGAATGAATGTTGATAATTGAATGAATTTTTTAAAAAGGATCCTGTACCTAATATTTTGTGTATATATATATATATATATATATGATAAATACTTAGTATATTTCCTGATAAACACATTAATGAACTGATTAAAGAAGCCTGCATATATGACATTTATTACAGTTTAAATATTTTAATTGTCAATTAGGGCACTTAATGGTTAAAAGAAATGGATGTGCATCCTCTTTATAGCTTTAGAAATCAATTCCACTGAAAATTCAAGTTTGAATGTTACAGTACAGCATTGAAAATAACTTCCTGGCAAGTATTCCCAAATTACACACTTTATTAATTTTTAAAAATAAAGTTATCTTCCTGCTGGCAAAGAGTGACATTTATAGTATGATTTACAGGTTTGCAAATTTCATCTTGTTCTGCACATGCATCTGCATTCAGCTTACCTTCTTTTTCAGTAACTCTCCATGTTTAAAAGGAAATTAGGGAACTTTATTTCAGAAAATGCAGCCTAATTTGATGCTTTTGTATTTGAGTGAAATTCTTTTTAAAAGATCACCAGTAATAATTGTCATAAAGGGAACACTATTTTGTTAGTATTAGTAATGAAAATAAAAAGAAATAGGTGCTAGCATTTTTGTTGTAAAAGGAAATAATCACTGGGTTTTGATACTCCAATCTGAGCCAGTACAAGCTCTGAATATTCCAGGGAAGGATAAGGCAGTAGCTGAGAAGCTTTTAGGGAAATATGTATTTTATAATTAATGTTAAAAAAAATTTACTGTAGAAAATTTGGCATTGGCCTGGCACATTGCATTTAGACAGCTTGCCTCCATTCAGAGAGAATGCATCAGTAATTTTATTATTTTGTCAAAAACACTGTCACAGAAATTAGGTGAAAGCATAAACTATACTCAATGAATACACAGTATCTGTGCTAAAGGGAAAAGCAACTTTCAGGTCACTTCAACACTAAACTATCAAATGTTTTACCTCCACCTTGAACCCTCTGTGTAAAAATAAAGGAATGCTGTCTTCACTGGGACAAAACTGAAAGGAACCCGACCACAGTCCACAAAGATGACCTTCAGGTGGTCCAAAGACTCTGCCAGTAGTCTCCTATATTTACTTGTAGAAACTTAAATTTACAACCTTCTAACATTTTTGTTGTTTTTTGCGTATCACATTCTTATTTATTTTTATTATAATCCTTAAGGTAATAAATTGTACTTTTTAAATTATTTAACTCTCTTATTAGACTGGTAGACACTGATGTACAGTATCTTATTTACACTGTAGTTCAGTGTCTAAAAAGCCTTTAAGATTTAATAGCTCCCCAAAATGTTTGATGAATTAATAAATGAAAGTTTTCCAGATACTACTTTTATAGCATCTTCAAATGCCCATTCTTTAACCTTCATCCACATCCTCAAATAATTCTGAATTTCCTGTCACGCCATTTAACATTTTCTCAAAAAATCACTCATGAAATATTCATAAATATCTCACTGTCGTAACATGTGCTTTGTTTCTTAGGGCCTATTATATACTCCCCTGACTCTTCTGAAATAACCTACTATGTGTGGGTCAGAAACAAGATAAAATCACTTAAAAGACTGAGTTACAAAATGCAGAGATAGATCATGAAAGACACAGCAGTATTAAATTAATATATTTTAAGACTGTGTCTTAAGCTATGTCTATTAAAGAGATCCTTGTCTAGAAAATCCAGAGGTTCTTGGGGAATGTGCTAGAATTTAGAGTTTTGAAGAGGCTTTCTGGGAAAATGATCCACAGAAATGTAACTCTTGGACAAACATCACCTACTGAGAAACCCTCAGTCAGCAGAGGGAGAGTGGTGTGGTGAAATAACTGAATAGCACCTGCTATCACCCAAGCCAATGTCAAAATTCTAGGGGAAAGAAAGAACCAAGATTAAAACTGAAATGATCACATTAGATATTACTATTGTGAGATTACATTCATCTATAAAGTATTGAGAAAACTTTTATTTAATATAACAAACAAAAATACATGGAGGCATTTTCTTCCATTTTACCACAGAAATTTTGTGCAGTTTTGGAAACTGGTAGTTACAGTTAATTACTGAATAATCTGATACCCAAACCAGCGATGTCTGAAAGCATCACAGGTGTTATGCAGTGGCATCATTACAGAGATGAGACATAGCTAAAGGAGATATTAGTGTTACCTAAGATCAATTCTCAGCAGACAGAAGGGGAGCAGGAAGAAAAGACAGAACTGGTAGACCTGATTTTGAATTCACATTAACTCCCTTTGGTGATGCCTCAAAATATCTGAATACTTAACAAGAGATGTTAATGCAGATGACAAACATATAGATGTGTAGAGAAAAATGGAGAAATTGAAACAACCAGGGCAAGACCCCTTTGCAAAGCAAGTAAAAGTGGATTTAGATCTGTAAGGAGAAATGAAGGTTTTGGGAAGAGGTAGTACAGGAAGAGAGAAAAGAGTGCGACAAGGAAGAAATGCTTTTCTTTTACATGGAAGACCATGAACATAATGGTCTGATGGGGTGTAGCTTGTTCACATTAAGAGAGGATGCTGAGCAAATGGGCTAGAAATGGAAACCAGGGCTAATATTAAAGAAACTCAAAGCTTCATTATTTCAAAAGTAAAAATGCAACTCTTCTGGTGTTTCAGAATGTTTTATAGTAAAATCTCTTTGAATCAGTGGTATGTATCTTGTATATTTCATCTTTAATCTTCAAAAGTTGTGTGAGGCAAGCACTATTAATTTTGTATATCAAAACTGAAGCTCAGGAAGTTCAAATAACTTGCCTAAATTCACATGGAAGAGTTAAGCCAAGATTCCAGGACAGACGAGTGTGATCTCACAGGCCACTACAATATGTTGCCACTTTTCTCTAATTTTGCTCTGCTCATCTCTCTGCTTTCAGGAGGGTCTTGTCAAACTTGCATTTTTCCGCATTTTCCCCCATCTTATTTCATTTCTTTGGCTAAAACAATAGTGGTTCCATCTGACCCAAGAATTCCCTATTGCAGACTTTTGGAAAAAATGCTAGTAAATACATCTCTCATTTCTTGAAATTAGTTGCTTTGATACATATGTTACCTGATATTTCTCGGAGAAATGTGTCTTGACTTCTCAAAATTTTATTTTATTCCTCTGTCTTACAACAAATATTGGAACAATGCAAATACTTGAAAGGTTTGATTTGGCGTTTTAATGACATAGAGGTCAGTATGCCTAAAACTTCAACAGAAGACATATTTTTGTGTACCAAATAACTGACAAGGGGTGTTCAAGAGTTAAAGGGACATAAGACTAGAGAAAGAAAATGCACTTTATAGAGAATGATGAAATCAACAAAAGAAGTATGAGTTGATGATGGATATGAGGCTGGAATTAAAGAAAGCTGCGGTGAGGGCAGGTGATCAGGTTTGACCCATTACAGTTAGAAAACAGACTTCAGCATACAAGGAGCAGCCTTCTGGACTGAGGGCCTGGAGATAAAGATACACTGACAGAAAGTCAATGAAGGCTGACTCTACTGTAATCATCTACCTACTCTAACTACCTGTGAATACCTGACTTACTTGTTTTTGCAGATTATGTTAAAAGTGCTTGGGATACAGGTGAGAATTGCCAAGGGCATATGCTAGTTTTGTAATGACCCTCTCTGAGGAAAGTTAGCAGGAGTTACGGGAAAATCTTATTCCTGATATTGGAAGAGAACCGTGTATTAACAGGTGTAGATAAAGAAAGGTATTTGAGAGACAGAACGTTATCTGCTGCCACTTCATATCAAACTTATTTAAGCACACTTGATATCACTAAATTAGTTTGCTTTAGCAAAAAACAGCCAACAAGGAAGTAAATTCTGCTAAAAATCTGTATGAATTAGTGTTAAAAGTTCACAATAATTGGTAGATAAGTTTAAGAGGTAAACTGATGAAAGGAAATCATCAGTTTGCACAATTGTATTAGTATTTGCATGATGTAGTTTTCTCATTTAAAATAGAGGAAATTTCCAAGTGGTTTATAAAAGCAGTGAAGAATGTACTATCAAATATATCTTGATGTCAGATAGTCATGCAGTTTTTAATTGCTAGAAGAAAACTAATATGATCATAGGTGGACTTTTTTTTTTTAATTTACTCTTAGAAATGGGACTTGGAATAATTCAGTAGCAGTTTGTATAAGCTACAGTGATGAGAACAAGAAATAAAAGCTGAAAATAAATTTGTCTCTAACAAACTTCACTTGGATTCCTATGGTTAGACCTCGTTTTATGTTCTTTGGTCATTGAATTAATACAGTTGTGCTGTCTGGCGTCAGTCCTTGCCGGGTTTAGCAAGAGTGTATGAGATCAATGGGGAGGTTGGAGTGGTAACTATCAAATGTGATTGTATTAGAAATTATTCAGGCATTGGATCTACAATGTGGCGACAAATTGTGAAGATCTGCAATATAGTACTTTCTGACAAACTCCCGAATCACACCAACCAAGTTGGTGCTAGCCAAAGAGCACACCTCGATTAAGGAGGCTTTGGAGAGGCTATTTTTGTTTTTTGTGTTTGTTTACCTCTCTGTCCTCTTCAGTTCAGCAAGACATGAAACACTAGAACATTTAGAGTTGTGTTTACTTTTTTTTTTCACCATTCAAAATTGCATGTGAAGACTTAGCCTTGATCTAGTCATTGGTCCCAAACTACTCTCATTTCTTTAGAAAGCTGATTCTTGGATTTCCCAATGTAAATTTTAAAATGCTATAAGCTGCTTAAATGGAATTCCTTCAGGTGGCTTTAATTTAATATTTTGAGGCTATCCTATTATGTCCTGTAAAACTTTATGTTCCTCAGAAAAAGTAGTAATTGTTAAATTTTAGTACCCAACTTCTCTCATTTATTTACAGAGGTATAATTTTCATCACTAGTTACCCTACAGACTTCATGGTAGCAGACATTGAAAGTTTTGTCCCTCTAGAGGAAATCTGTCTAAATTATATTAAACAATTTGAAGTTGACTCCTTAGCAGGAAAAAAGTAACAGCATAGTGTTTTGAGTAAATCAGTGCCTAAACAGAGGAGGGAACAGGAAAACCTATTTTTCCCTCTATTATTAATTATCTTGGTAGTCTTATGTGTTCTTTACTGTTTTTTCAAAATTAGAGAGCATAGGAGAAATGAATCCAAGTCAAGAAATGCATTCTTGACTATGAAAGCATTGCAGGAATGTGTGATGTGATGAATGATTGGTGATAGGAAGCAATGTCTATGCTTCTGGTGATCTTAAATATGTTCCCTTTATTTTAACAGAGTATCTTGCTTAAAATACACCAGCATAAGACACTAAAGATCCACACTCTGGTCTGCTACCTACTACCTGTGTGAACTTGAGTAAATAATTTAGCCTGTCTATCTCAAACTTTTCTAGCGTCTGGATTATTAGAGTAATCTCAGGAGCATGTTACAATTAAGATATATGAAGGTAACAAGTAAATTATAAACATTGTGTCTGACACACAGTAACTTCTCAATAGGTATGAGACACTAATATTATAGTGTAATTACTAACCATGGGTTTCCCAACAAGAACAAATTTTATTCAGGAAGAACTGTTTGGCAGAGCCTTTAAAACATATTCGTGATCTGAAGCTCACATGGCAGCGCTAATTTGCTTGTTTGTTTCATTTGATTTTTCCTAGCTGCACATAAGGGAAGTGGGTGGCAAGAGCTGAATTTATTTGTCCCGTTTTCGAAAGTGTGGGTTTTGGCTCTCACACTATTTTGAGGCATGGCCTGGTGGTAGCACCGGGATGTGCACACCGAAGGAAGGTGGGAGGATTGTGTAGCACTCACAGGGGCTCTACTGTCTTTCTGTCCTCAAGTGATCATCATAGGTGCTACTTTGCTAGCGTTGCCAGCCAAAGGCCTCTCCTCCCACAGATCTGGAAGCACATGAAAAGAGCCATGACTCACGGCTACAACTTTCTCAGCTGCTTGATACAAGCACCAATAGGCTCAGCCTCATGTTTGTATTACCCCACAGGCTGGCTGGAGGGGAGAGGGCTCTCTGCTTTCATATACAGTGCTTCCAGACAGTCATTGAGAAGGGCGAGATCCTGGTGGGGATAGGAGATTGTTCCTGTCCCTTTTCTGCAACCCATGGAGAGCATGGTCTGGGATCATAAGAGGATGTCTTCAGATCCTTAGAGGTATGGCATTTGAAGCATTTTCAAATCTTTCTTTACAAACTATTAGGAAATCTCCACTTTTCTGCCTTGACTTTTCCCGGTGAATTGTACACATTTCTCTAATAGTACTTAACTACTGTGATGTTTTGCTGTGGTTGCTGTTAGGGGCCTGGCTGTCTGCTGAGACTGTGTGCTCTGTGAGGGCAAGTCCTCCCTTTCTTGTCTCTAGCCATCTAGTCCTGAGCTTGGAACCTGGCAGAAGGTAAATGTTTAAATAGCGTTAGGTGTGTGAATCCAGGGATTGGTGAATAGATGGGTGAAGGGATGAATGGCTACAGTGAAAGTTGGGAAAAGCGAATAATCCAGCAAAGTGAATCTTTGTGGATATGGGAGTAATTTTTGATTAGCAAGTAAACATTTGGTGAAGGAGGTACTGATTTTAAAAAAATGGTTCTGAAGTTTAGAAAACTTGCCTTGTGTCAAATTTAAGGTCATAACATTAAGCCTACAAATTGTTACTTTGTCTATAAGATTCAAGTAATTTTGAGAAAAAGAATGAAAGAATAAATGCCATCAAAAATAAAAAATGTACATCTGTGACCGTATCTTATAAATATGACATTGAACATATCTATATAAAATTTATATTATGGAAGCTATAGGAAATTTACTTGGACAGAAATTTGAAAAGAAAAGTGAAATTAATTCATCCAGGCACTCATTGAAATAGTGCTTATTGAATGCTTCTTTTATTACTGGTTATAATGCCTGAGAAATGAATGTATATAAGTCTTCGTCTTTAGACTAAGTTACATTAAGATGCATATGTTTAAATAAATAATTATAGTACCAAGAAAACAGAGTTATGATCATGACCTATGGAAACACAAGAGCCAGAAGTGTTTAACTGTACTCATAAAAATCTGTAAAAGGAAGAGAGGTGACAGATGAACTGAAACCTGAAGAATGTGTAATAGTGTACGATGACGAGAAGGAGAAAAAGGTTATGCATGTATAGAATTAGAATGTCTAGGGAAGGCCAGGGATATAGCTCAGCAGCACAAGCACCTGCCTAGCAAGTGTGAGGTTGTAAGTTTGATCCCCAGTTCAATAAAAAAAAGAATATCTAGGGAGAGGAGAGTACATTCTGGGAAATATGAATACTTCATTTTGACAACCATCAATATGAATAGATGAGATCAGATAGACAAGAAAGGAAAAATTGCTCTGAATTCGTATATGAAATTGGATTCAAAGTTTGTTCTTCTATATAGATCATGAATAGCTGAAGAATGTAATGATCATTTATAATTATTCACAGATATTATAGTATAATGTCTACTAATTACACAGTTTATTTACATTACAGTATAACTTGGAATGTGTATATATATATATATATATATATATATATATATATGCAATGATTATGTAATCCTAAATGCAAATAATATAAAAAAATTTTGGTAAAACAAAACAATGAAAGCAATACAGGACTTCAAAATAAGGTAATTGGAAAACAACAATGGCTACCATAATGCCTCTTATTATCTTCAAAGGAGCTGCCTATACCATCAGACATAATAGAATAAAACCAAACAGAACAGAATAAAATCAATCAAAACAAAACAATGAAAGCAGTACAGGGCTTTGAAACAAGATAACAGGAAATTAATGGCTACCCTAATGTACTTTTTTATCCTCTAAATAGCTGTCCAAGCCATCAAATATAATAAAATTAAACAAAACTAAACAGAATAACCAATAAAAAAAGGAAAAGACAAAACAAAAAAACCCAGAATAAAACCAAACCAAACAGAACAATGAATGCCACACAGGATTTCAAAATTGATTAACAATGTTCATTGTTTTGCTTGTGCATCTATCTTGTAGTAATTTCCATTCATTACCTCAGATACTAGCACAGATTGTAGTCCTTTTGTAACCTAGCTGTAAAATCTTATTTATTGTTAGCCAAACAAATTATTAACTGGACATCATGATTTCAAAATCAGTTTGCCATTACATTCAAGGAACTTTTATAGAAATTTTAGACATCTTCAGAAACATCCTGGATTTTTTATTTGGTATTTGTGTGACCCATATTTTCAAAAAGTCTATATTCAAAGGACTGAAAGTTACTGTGAGTGGATGTTTGGCTTGTGTGTGTACAAATAACAGTAATATTGACAAACACGTGGAGAATACTATTCTTTCAAGGCATTAATCTGACTTGGTTTTGAATATTAACTCACTTAATTCTCATTTACAAAGTGGCTATATTGTCAAAGGCCCCCTTTTATCAGTGAGAAACTTAAGGTTCGGAGAGATTAGTAAGTAACTTGCTCAGGTTCTAACCAGGAAATGGAAGAATCAAGGCTTGAACCTTAATGTAATCTACTGCAGAATCCATCCTCTCACACACTGCAATTTCCTATAAGGAAATTGGGCTCTTCAGGAGCCCATAGTAGGAGGACACATCAGAAAGCTTGTGAGAGCTGCTCTAGGAATTCAGAGGAGGAAGACAGTCCTTGTCAGGGTTGATCATGGAGTGGATCAAAGAGCAGATGCTGAGCTGAATCCTAGCTTAAACAGTTGATGGATTTTGCCAAGTAAAGAATAATTGGTATTACAGTCTAGGGATTGGCTTCAGCAAAGGCATGGAAGACCACGAATGGTGTTTAGAGGACTACGTAAGCCAGGAGTGGAGGAATGAAGTGTCCCTATACAAGAAAAGAAAGAACCAGGTGTAGCGGTGCATGCCTGTGATCTCAGCATTCTGGGAGACTGAGGCAGGAGACCACAAGTGTGAATCCACATTGGGAAATTAATAATTTAGTGAGACCTGTGTTCGATTCCTTGCACTATAAGAGGAAGGGGGGGAGACAGAGACAGAGACAGAGAGAGACAAGGGAGAGAGAGAGAGAAGAAAAGGGAGAGAGGAGACATGTGAGAGACAAAAAGAGAGAGAGAGAGAGAGAGAGAGAGAGGAAGGGGGAGACTGATTAGAAGAGTAGTTATAAAAGATTCTATAGAACTTTAAAACACAGGTAAAAGTTTGAAATTAATTCTGGATGTGAAAGTTTGTGATTAGATTTTCTTTTACTTTATCTTTTTAAAGCAAAAGAGTGAGATAAGGAAACATGACTTAAGCAACTACTTATAAGATAATTAAATGGACAAGGGGAAAAATCCAAATGTGAATGAGAGAGAAAGATTAGTATTCTAAGTTTAAATAGTTACCAAGAACAACAAAAAAAATAAAGAAATATTTAAAAATCTGAAATATCTTATCCCTGAAAGAGAAAAAACATGACTGCTCAAAAACGTATGACAGTAGTCAGGAAAAATGTAGCTAATAAAGTAACATTATCTTATACACCCAGTGTAAACAAAATTTTTGAACCATCTGGATGTCTAGAAGAACCCATTTTTTAGTTCTTTCCTGATCTCTGAAGTGATTAGCAACACAAATCTTTTACCTTTTCCTCTGCATTTTTGTAACAAGTTTTCCTAAAACAGGTATACAGAAGGAAATGGTTAGCAAATTATTTTAATATGTCTGTGGCTCTCCTGGGGTACAGAATAATGATATTTGTGCTGCTTTGAGCTGGCTATTAATAATGATCTTACTTCACTTAGGGGACAAAGGGACTAGGAATGGCCAAACCAGGAGATTTGCTGGCAATAGCAGACATTTGTAACCAAATCCCTGTAGTTTGTGAAGAGGCTCAAAGTGATAATCTGGACCTGATTTGGGTTTCTTCTCTGCAGTGGAGCTGCCTCTGCATCAACCCAATCAGATATCGTGGAGGATGCCCGGACGTGGATATGGAGGGAAGTTATGGAGAAAAGTTAAAGAGAGTCCACAAATAGTATAGCTGATAAAAAGAGCTCTGTAGTTCAGCAAAAGCAAATTCCCATGAATTATATGTTAATTGGACTTGAAAATGCGCGATGTCTAACCAAATGTATGTTTTCTAAGAGGCTGAGTATAGACAAACAACAGAAGATTCTGTTAGAACTGGTGACAGAGACACATTGGCCATTTTCCATTAAGCAGGTCATTTTAATAGTTGTATCAAAAATGCCATTTGCAACTTACAGGGTTTTTATATTAATCATATGAATAAAGTTGACTCTTTGAAATGTTTTATTGTGCAAGTTGTATGTTGCATTTAATGACAATCTCTTTACAATGTCCCAGTTCACCAATTTTCTTGGTATCTCCTTTCACTCAAGAGGACTCTTTAATTAGGTAGAATCTAAGGGTTGGGGATATAACTCAGTGGCACAGAGCTGGCCTGTCAAGCCTGAGGTCCTGAAGTTGATTCCTGGCACCAAAAAAAAAAAAAAAAAAAAAAAAAAAAAAAAAAAAAGCTAGAACCTAGGAAAAATGTTGTAATGGTCCATGAATGGTACTGAGTTTAAGTTTGATTCTAAAGATCAAGACTATTCTCCTTCATAAATGTGCTAGATTTATTAAATTATACATAATCCATAATCTGAAATTCATATTGAGTTTATCCAATGACTTATCAGTATTGTAGTACAGGTAGTACAGGTATCTGTAGTACAGGTACCAAATCTAGTTTGGGATCTTGTATTACATTTCCTTTACTGGAACTCTGACTAGTATGAATGGCTACAGGAATATTCAGTTATTATTTGGAAAGCAGCCATGAAAAAATCATACTTTCTAAGTGTTCTTTTCAGTTTCAAGGAGTTATTTCTGTGAAGTACTGTACCTATCAAGATTTTTCCAGAGAAACAAAACCAATTTCACATATATATCATATACACACATTTTTGTGTCTGTGAACATGTGTTTATATATGTGCACATATACACATGCATGTTTTCCTAATGAATTTTCAATTAATGACAGACAACATATATGATATGATGGTGGTCCCAAAAGAATGGATTGCCTAGTGATGTTGTAGCTATCTTAGTTTGTGTAACTATACTCCAGAATAGTGAGACTTTTAGAGCTTTCAGTGATAACAAACAGCCTGTTGTGGCACATTGCCATAGATTCACTGTGTTGCTCTAGGATATTTGCACATGAAAGAAATTACTGGATGGCATAATTCCTGTAATGTATTCTTGTGGTGAAGGATGTACTATGCAAGTGGCTTCTCCCTTCGTATCCATAGCAGGCTTGTTCCAGCACCTCTCTCACCAGGGGCACCAAAATCTGCTCAATACTTTAAGTGGCATAGTGTTATCATAGCAAATACACATATCCTTCCAGATACTTTAAATCATTCCTAGATTACATATAATACTTATTACAATGTTAATGCTAAATAAGTAGCTATTATGCTCTATTGCTTAGGGAATAATGACAACAACTAAAAATTGTGTCAATACAGACATAACTGTAAAAGACAAAATTTTTGGTCCATGATTGGCTGAGTCTGCTGATGTTGAACTCACAGATATACAGATCTCACTGTGTATATGTGAACACAAATGCTCACAGAGACACACACACACATGTACAAACACACATTTGTTTTAAGGAATTGGCTTACGCAGCTGCAGAGGCTGACAGTTCAAAGCAGTTACAACACGCTGGCAGGCTAGACACTCTGCTAGGAGTTGATATTGTAGTCTTAAACTTGCAATCTATAGAGGAGGTCATCAAGCTGCAAACTGCAGTGTGTACACTGTAATATAGAGGCAGAACTTCTCCAGGATACCTCAATTTCTGCTTCCCAATGAGACCCACCCATGTTATCAACAGTAATCTTAAACTCAACTCATTGAACATGTTAAGCACAAGTGCCAGTGTTTAAGTAAATAACTGGCCTTGCCAAATTGACCCATAAACATCTGGTACAGATTATCACCCCCTTTTTTAGATAAGTCAAAAGTTTGGTTAGTATCTCTGTTTCTACTAATGGCACTCATTGTTTGGCTGAGGCAGAATACAAGTCCAGTGCATCTAACTCCAAATATACATTCTTCCTCCCTGGCAGCTCCTGTTGCTCAGTTTGACACAGGAAGGTTTAGGAAGTGATGAGTTTCTAGTCACTGACAGTACTGAAACACTGAATGAGTAACTAAAAAGAAAGTTCTAGAAATGAATTCAGGCTTTGAATAAAAGCTTGCTACAGATGGCTTTTAAGATTCCATTTGCCTCTATAAATCTATATTAAGTTTTATAAATAATGTATTTTAGGGTTGTTGTTTTGCCATCAGTAAAATATATTTTTATCCACAGATATGTTAGCGCTCACTTAGCAACCCTAATCAGCATGGAAATGTAAATTATACACATTTTTCCCCTGGAACTTAAATTATTTAAACTTTTCAAACAGCATTTCAGACTATTGCCACTGTTTGGCAGTGCTGTAATTAAGAGGCCATATAGAAAAATATGTAAATTTATGGGGGGAAAAGGTGCTGTCAAAATTAATTGTAAATGACTTCTATGTAAATAGAAATTTTATATGCTCAAAAGAGTCATTTTTATCATTATATTTTATCTCAAATGATTCCATTATACAATGTCTGTTTTATTTCACAGTAGAAGTGTAATCAGGTCCCATGGCATGATTTTAAGAATTAATCAACATTAGAAAAAGCTTCACCCAATGTAGGTATCATTTAATGTAGTAAATAATACTTATAACCTATTCACTAAGCATGACTAGATGTCCAGTACATGCTAAGTGATTTATAAGTGTTACCTTGATTATTCCTCAGCAAATGAAAAAAGCAAATAATATTAATACATTCATTTTAAGGGAAAAAAAGGAAAATGTGAAGTGCAGGAAGATTACATAATAATAAAAGATTCTACTTATATGAAGATGGATGTGTTATTATATATTTTTTGCTTGGTATCTTAACATAAATCGATCTATTTTATCATTATATATCCTTTAAGTATATAATCATTGAATATATATATATATATATATATATATATATATATCTCCTTTGACTGAATATCTACCCTTTGAAAACTCAGTGTTCATATTTCAATAGGCAGGGAGAAAAAGTAATTAAATAACTTATTCACTAGCAAGATGGTTACCAAATTAGAAAATTAATTTATGACCTTCTAACACCAAGTCCAAAGTTTGCTCATTAAACTACAGCATTCTCTAATAATAAAACCAACTGTTATGACAGCGTAGCATATGATACTCTCCATTGCTTAGCAAATATTAATTTTCTATATTGTAGTCTATAATTAGCATCACTGGGCAGCTACACAGTTCTTTGCTTGAGTAATTTATCACCTAATTTGAAGGTTGATTATATTTTTCTCAGAGAATTAGTGGAATGTACATCTCAATCTCCAGGAGAATTTGTCATTTATTGAGGAATAAAAGGCAATGCCTTAGTTTGATTTGAACATTGGAATCTAAAGGTGTTATACTGGCAACATAACAAGGATTATATATATCAGGTTTTTTGTTTTGCTTTTGTATTTCATTAGAGTGAGATTTTATGAATAGAAATCTGTGTAGGAAAAAAGTACTGTTGGAGTCCAGTACAAGAATTAAAGGTATTTTTTTAATATAGTAGGAATTTCATGGGTTTTCTTTAAAACCTATGATATTAACAGTTCCTACTAGGATTTAAATATTGGTGAGAAAAGAAGAAAGACAGAATTATCCTTCCTTAGAGGTTTCTAAAATCACTCTTAATTCATATATTTTTCAATTCTGAAAATTTAGATTTTAAATAATATCAGATGTTTCTCTAATTTTCTCTTATTATTGTGAGAAAATATAGTTCTTTTTAATTTTTATATTATATAGGGTTCTAATTATGTGAATTTTTTAACAGGATAACTTAGCCTAACATAGTTCTAGAATTGAACAGTAGTGCAGCATTAAAAAATAATGTCTAGTTAGGTGGAGTGGCACATATGTATAATGTCACCACTCTGGGAGACTGAGGTAGGACAAATGCTAATTCAAGCCAAGCCTGGGCAACCTAAAAATTTAGTGAGATCTTGTCTCAAAAGTAAAAAATAAAAAAGGGTTTGCTATGCAGCTATATGCAGAGGGCCTGAGTTCCATCCCAAGTACCAGAGTGAAAGAGAGAGACAGAGACAGGGCCAGAGGCAGAGACAGAGAGTCAGAGAGAGACAGATGAACAAAGGAACAAAGGAAAAGAAAGAGAAAGAATGAGTCCAAATAGTGTCCAGTGGTCATTTGAGAATAGTGCTCGGTGTTTTCAGTAGCAGGATTTATGTGTACACCTCTCATGCTTATACATGAAGTCCTTAAGTACACATACCAAGACTTACGATTTTTCCAGAAAGAAGTTATTACTCTTCTCAGATAGTATTCAAAGAAGGAGTCTTACACTGCTGAGGATCCAGTTATTTTTTTTTAATTCAGCAATCAATCATGCTGCAGAGAATACAAAATGTGAGAAGAAAACAAAAGCTACCTTAAGGTAGGCATGGGGAAGTTTTCAGCAGACACATTACAAGTAAGAACTTAGAAAATAAGTCTATCTGAACTAGAACTTGTAGGTGTCAAACTGGCTAGATATATAGATCTCTCCAGCACAAATTTTTTTAATGTGAGTCCTTACCACCGACCATAATCAACTTTCTCTCTGTGCCTGTGTCTGTGTCTGTGTCTGTGTCTGTGTCTGTGTCTGTGTCTGTGTCTGTGTCTGTGTCTGTGTCTGTGTCTGTGTCTGTGATTGTGTCTGTCTCTGTCTGTCTGTCTTCTGTCTGTCTGTCTCTCTGTGTGTGCATGTGTTCATGTAGGTATATCGCTCTCTCTTTCTCCCGCTTTCTCCTTCCCTCTCTCCCCACCCGCCTCTTTTGCTCTCCCATCTTCCCTCTCTCCCACCCTCTGTTCTTCCTTTCTCAGACAGTTCTGCTCTTTCTGCTGCAGCTCTTAGATAGCCCACCAAGCCAGCTCTCAAAGTATCAGCAAGTGCAGTCAACATTCCCTCTTCTATAGATCTGGGAAGAACCTCCAAAACCTCCCAGGAAGGTTCCATGTCCCTCTCTAATTGCCTCTTAGAAAAATAAAGATTACAATATAGTTATACTTTCTATTCAGCTTGAAAATGCATTACCGTACCATAATCATATCATATATAGTATTTTGATTTCAGTTATGACTAAGTTTTATTTTATCCTGATTAAATTCCAAGTTTAGAAGCCTTTGTTGGTACCCCAAAAAGAATATGTATTTATCTTAGCCTAGGAGATAAAATCAGCAGTAGCCTTTACAGAACAGCACCTGAACAAAGCCTTTTATCAGGATGTGTTCTGTATTTCATGTACATACAGACTAATTCCATTGAGGGTAAATCTTTTTAAACTATAAAATAAAAAGCAAAACCTATACACATTTACCCAAAAGGCAAATAAAGGTTATGTGGGACCAATGCCGCTGTGATTTTGCTGCCTTAAAACTTGAGTTTCTTGACTTATGAAATATTTACTGCATTGTTTGAGAAGTTAAAACCATGCATGCATAGGCTTCCAGGCATCAGAAGAAAAAGCAGTTCCTCCTGGATATGGCTTACATGCATTGTATAAACTTTGGTATGGTTGGCAACTCCGTGAACATGCAGATGTGAAGGGGAAACATAATCCCCCCGTGTCTGTGAAAGATGCTCCCTGTTGTAATTCACTACTTTCATGGACTGCAGAATTCAGATTTATTTCTAAATTTTTCTGAGAATTCCCTCTGGTGAGGTATCTGTTAGTCTCAACAGACTTGGAAAAAATTATACAAGATATTTTAATGAAGCGTAAATAAGAAACCTGTGCTGAGTAGAATATTAAAAGAGCAGCATAATTCTAATGATGTTAGGGTATGTACTTGCTTGTGCTTGTGTGTGCCTGTGTTTGTTTACAATAAATTCTAGTCCCACAAAGTTTTGGTAATGGCTTTTAGTATCTTAATTTTGATAAAAGCATATAATTTAATTTTACATGTTTGATATATTTTTTATTTAAAAACCTTTACTTTCTTCAATTTCTCAGGCCTCACTTTGGGAAAAAAATAAGGCAAGTATCAAACAGGTAGTTTCTCTCATAGGGAATAAGAGATACTTTATCTCATTTTTCATTGCTCTTAGTAAGATATAGATTAAGGAATCATGTCAATGATTCCGGTAAACATAGAAATCTTATTCAATGCCTTAGCCTTTGTATTTATATTATACTTTGAAATGAGCTTCACTAGAATCTTGCTTCATCATCTAAGACAAAATTGACAGAAAGCATCATTTCCATTTGAAAAATAACATAGATACAAAAGGTTAAGTTGCCAGCTCAGGTTCGTCTCCAAGTCAGTGGAAGTCGAAGTAATAGGCTTACCACACTATAGTTTTTAGTGTTTTTGGTTGCTTACCTACTTGAGTGCCTTTCATGAATTTATCAACAATGTCATAATTACCAAGAATGAACATTACAGAGAAGAAATGCTCACTAAATGGTATAATAGCTATGATAACTGACCAACAAGTTAAATCCAACAGAAAAGAGTAACATTTGTTGAATATATCTAATAAAATATTTAGTTCGTTGATGTTCCTTCTCCATCAATTAGAAATAACCCAGGATAAGATAGGAAGACAATAAATAGCATATGGATCAGATAGACTTGCTAAAACATACATGTAGATACAGTTAATGCAAAATAAAACTGTAAATACACATTTTACAAGACCCATCATTGCCAAAATGTTATCTATCACTAAATTGTACAAAAACCAATTTTTTTGTTGTTGTTTCATTTCCTTTGTTAAACTCTGAGTTAGTTACTTTGTTTGTCATAGTTTAGTCATAATTTTAGTGAGTCTTTTGGAGGTCAGTTTTACTAAAGACATTTTTAAATCCAATTTTTTTTTCCTTTAATGACCACTCTTCTGCAGACAAGGATGTTTTACTGTTTTGATGAATGCTTTTTAGAATGTCAGAAAGCATATCAATGTGTAAATATGTGACTGATAAAGACAAATGGTAGATTTAGAAGGCTTTATAAAGATTTTATTTTTTACTAAACCTACCTTGAGCTTAGTAAGTCTGAGAATGTTTACAATATTTTGGCACTTAAGATCCATATAAATTCTACTTTCAGATCACTAATTCAAAAATCACTCAAACGTAATAAAGACAGCCTCATAATATTGATTGCACCATATGTTTCAGAACAAAAATAAAAGATGACCTAAAGGTACAATTCAGGAATTGAGTAAATGAAAGATAATGCTTTAGTAGAGTAGAATAACATGCCACCATTGCCAATTATACTTATGAATAATTTTAATCACTCAAGAGATTCCTCATATTGGATTAAGTAAGAAAACTTAATAAAAATTATATATTTTATACCTTTCTATTTTGACTATATTATCTTAAAATTCTTGTAGTAAATATATGGAAATACAAAAATTGTTGGAAAGCTGAGTATGGAATTTTTTTAACTTTTCTATATATTTTAAATTTTCTACAGTAAGAATATAAGATTACTTCAATTAGCCTAAAAATAGGGATTTTTTACTTTGATTTTATTTTTCTAAATTATTACATTTTCTCAAGCAAGTTAAACTTACTCTGTGGTGTTTACTCCCTATACTTAGAATGTCCTTTTCCCATTGTCTAGCTGGCCTTTTATACCTTTTTGTACATTTACTCAAACATCAGGAAACTTAGGAAACTTTCCAAAAATACTGTATTAAATGTTGCTTGCCTTTTTCTTCTTATCCCATTATATTGCTTGCTTCATTTTTATGCCATAACATGAAATTATATTATTAATGTATATTTAATCTCAATATTTCTTTAGGGTCTATTGCATTAGAAAGCAAACCAATGAGGGTACAGAAAATGCACCTCTTTTTTTTTACTTCTAAGACTGAATGGTGGAGTCTTATCTGGCATAAAGGAGACACCCATCATATTTTTTAAATTAAAAGAGATACTCCAGAAGTTAAAACAACACCTGGCAGTGAATATATAATAACTGTCAGGCATATTGACAAGAAAAGAAAGAAGTAAGACTGAAGCACCTATTATGTTTTGGCATTTCTAGAGTGAAATACATTTCACTTTTGATGGAGAATATGAGTGTAAAGAAATTAAAAATAGAAAAAGCAAAAAGTGAGAATAGCTTATAAAATAAATTTCAAAAACTAATACTATTAAACTGCTGCAGCTGTTCAATGTGCTTTCCTTCAGAAAAATAGTACTGGTTCATATGTGGTTAAAACAGCAGTTTCTGCAGATGCACAAAAGCAATTTAAATGGGAAGGGGCTCAACAATAAAAGCTAGTGATTTTTCCTATGTGACAGACATAATACACTAAGTCATGCAGTTCAGGATCCATTATGTTAAAAATCTCCCAAAATTTACAACTATGTCTAAGAAAAGGAGCAAAAACTTTGCTTTAGCTTCTCAGAACAAGCACATTACCTGTAAGATAACATTGGATTGTGATTACTTGGAGACAGGAAACAGAGTTCAGAATAGGAACAGGAACTTGTAAATTAAAGAACAAGAATAGACTTTCATGTGAAGCCAAGTCAAAAGTGCATGTTACCACTGCATTAAATCAGTAAAAGTATCATGGCAAACATGGTACCAGAGCTATATGATAATGAATAATCATGGGAATACAATAATGGCCAGTATTTTTTAGTTCATTATAAGCTGGAAAAGTTTAGTAACTTACACCAGGATATTTAGCTGATAAATTCCAGAGTTGGGTTACAACCCTACAAAGTCTGTCTTTCTTTACCATTGTATGATATTGCTCACCAAAAGGGTAAGATGTGAAACACCAGAGAAGTCTGCGGAGACTGAAAGACTTTTCCAGTGGACTCTACTACAATACCTATTTACTAAATGTCTAGAAATCACTGAATATAATTGGTCCTTCAGATCTGTAGAAAGTCCATCTATGATTAAACCAACCTAGTAGTTGGTGAAAAAACAATGCCTGAACTGAACATTCAGAGGTTTTAAATTATATAGTAGCTTTCTAAATAATATAGTATAACAAATATTTCATATAGCATTGCATTGTTTTAGATACTGTTGAAGTTTCATATTAAATGTCCACCAAATATCATGCATGAAGGGCTTGGTCTCCAGTGAGCCAGTACTGAGAGGTAATGACACCTTTATACAATGGAGTCTAGTGTGAGGTCTTTATGTTCTTGAGGCATGGGCTTGAATGGAAAATCAATTTTTCTTCTTTTTTCTCTTCTATTTCCTGACCATGAGTAATGCATTTTGCTCCACCATGCATTCCTACCAATATATGCTGCCTTCCCACAAGTCCAAAGCAACAGGGCCACCCATTCATGAACTAGAACCAAAACAAATCTTTCTCCCTTTAATTTCAGTATCTTCAACTGTTTTGGTTGGAAACTTACCATTGGTATTTTAACTTATCTAGACATGATTTTAAAATATACAGTAAGAATCTGTATGCTGGTTATAGGTAAATAATTTACCTTTTTGTTCAAGGTGGTACAAAGAACTTGAGCCACTGTGGTTGTTTTCCTTGAGGTGACAATTATGTAGACATTTGTTTTGTTTGTGGTATTGGGGATTGAGCTGGGTACTTTTTGGATGCTAGCTATGTGATCTGTCACTGAGCTATATCTCCAGCCTTGACAAATACAATTTTAAGTATTAAGAGCCACATGAGATTAAAAAATAGTTAATTCATTTCTTTGAGTTGTACATAAATCTATTTTTACAACTATTTTGAAATAAAATTCAGAAGCATCATTTTCCAAGTTAAGTAATGGAGGAATGTCAGCAAATCTCTGACTGCTAAACTTAGAATCTACACGGATTTATGTATTAAATTTGGCATTCCTATTGGTTGATCATAAAATGATTGTTTGAGTGATAGCCTTTAGGATACTTTATCTCCTAGCTAAAAGTAAAATTATGCTTTCAGTAAAAGGATAGATTCCATGACACTTTCTACATAAGGTAAAAGATGAATGTGATAGAAGAAAACATTCTTGTGGTATTTCAAGTACCTCTAAAGCTATCAATTGCTTTGAATTATAAGAGTTTTCTTCATTGAGTGTCATGATGATATATTCTTTGCATTTGATGTGAAAAAATATATATGTCTATTTTTTCATTTAGGCAGAAAAATCAAGCACCTTAAAAGTCTCTTTTTCTGAAAAAATATCCCATATTAAAAATACTTGAAAAAAAAAGAAGGTTGGGACAACCTTTTAATAAGTGCACATTTCAATGCCACTTATTGCCATATTCAAACCATGCAGTGGAAACTGTAATTAACTATAAATATTCTTTTTCATGCTGTATTCTGACAAATGTTAGAAATAATGTTACTATCAACATTAAACAATAGTAAAATTTACTTAGCAAATAGTGTGTAGTGATAAGTTTAGTAGGCACTTATATATATCATTAATTAAACCATACAATTATGCCATGAGGTTAGCTTCTATGTCCCATTTTAACAAATGAAACTAGGATGTGAAACTTAAAAAGATCAAGTTTCCCAGGTTACAGAAGGTAATGGAAATAACAGTGCCCCCCATAACCTTAGTTCCAGACCCTCAGATTTTAACACCTACTGTCTCAATCAATTTTATCATTTGAATTGTGAAAATGAATTTTTGTTTAATTTGTATTTGTTCAACTGGGGGAGAAAATGACTAAATCATGATTACAAACAGGTAGTACAAGAGGAATCATTTAGCTTACTGCTGAGAATAACTGCATATGTATTTACCTCTTGATTGAGTGAAGAAAATAAGAGAGCTTCTTTGCTTACATAAAATGACAGCTTTTTTCATAAATTCTAAAATGATTGTTATGTAACAGAATTTATTTTAATTTTAACAAGGTCAATAGTCTCACTGCTTTTGTGGCATCTCATTGTGTTTTGTACACTGTCCTGCAGAGTTAAGTGGTCAATAAAGCCTTGTTGATAGACTTTCCCATGGGTGCCTGTCAATATCTAACAATGTACTTTTAAGATGTGATGAAACTGTACTCTTGTAAAACAAATATGCATCTGTTCTAATGTCCATAAAAATCAATATATGTACCATAATGTTTTGAAAAGTATCCATTAATTTTTCTCTACCTTGTTTTCCCCACCTACTTATTGAAGAGAATAATTGCTATATGTGTATTTTGGCAAGCTGAAGCACAAGAAAATTTTAATTTTGATAACTGCTGTGAAAATGTTTACTTATTGCTTGACTGTCAGGAAGTTTCTTGACTCAGAAAGTTTCTAGAACATTTACTATGTTCTCTATGTGTTAGCTTTGATTGCTTATTTTGAAAAAGGGAAAATTGAGGTTGTATGTTGATTATCAATAAATTAATTGCCAGTCTATATTATGCTTTTACTTTATTCATGATAGTCTTCATAGAACATAAATACCAGAGCTGATTCCCTCTTCACATACTATTGAACTACTAAACTATCATATATATTAAATATGCTGTATGCACATGATTTCTGATTGGACTGAATGGTGTAGTAAAATGAAACTCATGATTCAGGGAAATTTGACAGAATAGAAATAAGGTCTACTGAATTTTCCAACTATGGCTTCTGCTTTTCAAGAATTTGTGAATTTAAATTCATTTATGAATTTGAAATCAGACCTAGGAGTATAATTTGGCTAGCTCCAGAATAAGACATTAGCAATATACATTCTCTAAAAATATATATCCTATAGTTCTTAACTCCCATGGCATTCTATGTAATAATGTTTATATAGGCCATCATAAATGTTTTAGGACAGAAAATCTACTTTATAAAGTATCTTTGTAAATATTTGTGCTTGTTCTGAAAATTGTCAATTTCCATAATGTTTTAAATTATGTGATCTCAGAGAAATCGAGAATTTTAGAGTAAAAAATTCCACATTTTATAGAAAATAGAGAAATTAAGACTCAAGGAGATTTGGTAGATGAACCATGGTCACATAGATTTTCAGGGACACAACATATAAGAATCAAATCTTTTACCTCTTGATTCAGTAAAGAGATCAGTTCCTGACACAGTCTTGCTCATAATTTCCCTACATATTTTGCAGGTCTATTTGTTGTATACCTGTTGTCTTCTTGAAAGATTGATCCTTTTCTCATTATGTAGCCTTCCTATCTTTCTATTTAAGGTTTTTCTTTTTGTTCTGAACTATGCCTAGTATTATCATAGTAATTTTCCTTTCCTTTGAAATCTTGGGAATACATAATTAATAATAAGCTTCCTACAGATCAGAAGACCTCCCCACAGAAGTAGTATATTGTTAAATACATTTTAAATCAATGTGATGCCCATTACAGGTCATCTGTTAAAGACTTTGCAAAGACAGAAAAAAAAATCTACCTTTTTATATAGTCATACATACATGAACCATTAGATACATATTTTCAAGATAAATGACAACACATCCTCAAATAAAGGGACTTAACATTAGTCATACAGTTCACCCTCAAATCATCTGCAGATTAGGAATGCCTAGTTGCCTTTACGAAAGAAAGCTTAAGCAACTCACATTTGTCAACGGAAGTAGTTTTGTAATTACCTGAAAAAGTCAGACTCCTATCCTGCAGAAAAATCTGGGAAATAGGAGTATTATCTTCTTTGGTTACTATATTTCAAATAAATCATGTCCAAGTCCTTAAGCACAAATGTTTCCTTGATTTTAAAACTTGGAAGATGCTCATTCAACTTTAAAATATGGTTCATATATCTGATAGAGCAGAGAAAGAATTCACTTTAACATTTCTTAAATAAATATCCTAGTAAAGGGAAAAGTTGAGGGAAACTGCTTGGGCATTAGGGAAAATTCTATTTTCTTTTAAATTTGAATTTACCCTTATAGAAAAAAAGGATACCTTATTGCTGCCAGGTAGAAGTGATGTCCATTTTCCATTGATACTTGGTGAGGGAAAGTTTTCCTTACTGCTGAGATTAAGGGAAATTTTGTGCAACACCAAAGTGAGAGGTGGCCACATTACCCCTGGGTAGTGGTGCAACTCTTGACTCTGGCAGTCCTGCTTTGAGATCTACAGGAAGGGGTGTGGTAGAGGAATCATTTCTGCCTGGTGGGTAGTGCTAGTGTAGGCAGTCCTCCTCGTGGTCCTATCTGAAACTGCTTTACTGGCTGGAGAAAATGAAAAACTCGATTTCTTTAGTACAACACTGGTGGGTGTATTGGGGCAGCTTATTCACTCTATAGGGTGCAGAGCTAGTGTGCCCATTCTGGCTTCACTGGTGTAAATACTATAGAATCCCAGAGTTTTCTAGAATGTATGGCAGGAGTTTACCAGTTATACCCAATAGCGCAAATCTTGTAAAGCTGGCCCTTTCTTCAGCCTTTCTTCATGGGAAGCAGGCATTTGCTAAAGCTTTTTTTTTTTTTTTTTTTTCGTGTGTCTGTTGGTACTGCCTGGTCTCCAGTTTCCTTAGCTTCAACTTTAAGATACAATCAGACAAAAAGAAAGCCCAGGAACTCCCCACTGTGAGCAGGAGCTAGACATCCCACTCTTCACCTTTCAGAATCTTCTTGTGTTTGCTTTGTGGATTAATACAGGGTTTTAAATTGTACTTGAAAAAAATGGGGAAAAGTACATTTAGTTAATCTGCCTAGAAGCATCTTTCTGCATATTTTGGAAATAGTGACAAGGGGGTCACTTTTGGTAGGAGAACTCAAAGGATGACAAGCATCCAGAAATCCAAACTTTCCTAACCACTCAATTGTAAGGTCTCTAATGACAAGAACTGTTTTGTTTGCTTGTAAGCAATTTTTAGTGTTTGATGTTCATGTGAAAACAAAGTATTTTCTTGTCTTTATGGTCAGGTTTTCCATATCTGAGAATTTGTGGAAGTGAGCAATATTAATCACGACATCCAAATTTTTCCTCCTACTAAAATATTTGCAACACTGGTAGAAACCTTCGGATAATTATGAAGAGGAAAAATGACCTCCTTTTTTATTAAAAGTCCCTACCTCTATCATTTCAAGGAAGACTATAAATAGATTTCTAAACTATAAAATAAGTCAAGTTAATGGCAACGAAAGGGGAAGAGTTTTATTTCTGACTAAAGGAATAACTCAGGTTTTTCTTTAATGAGAACAGTAAGTAAAACTAATTATTCATGCATGCTTGCCATCTCATTAAGCATTGATATAAAATTTTCTCCAATAAAATTGAAGTTTTTTTTTTTTTTTTTCCTGCAAGGTTGGGCTTTAGGAGGTTTATTGTTTCCATTAGGCTGAGGGATTTGATTATTCAATCAGCCTCGTTTGATTCAGAAAAAAATTCCTATGGCCCATTAATTTGAGGAAATTTCATTCTAAAGCACCTGACTATAAAAGAAAAAAAAGACTGCCTCATTGCTTTCCTTATTTCTACTTTCCTTCCTTTTTAAGAAAATAATTATTGTTGCAATATACTTGCCATGAGCACTTTAAACACATTTCTAGCAACAATTATTCTAGAAAGTTAAAAAATAAGAATTAATATGCTAATCCAAGCTCAATGACTGGTTTAAATATATCAAGTAGGTTTTTTTTCCAGCATGAAATGTATAGTTTTATCAGAATAAATGTAAATGTCTAAGTTTAATTATTTTAGAGGAGCTTTGTATAAAACTTAGGATTTTTATGATTAAAATAATCACCTGAAGTTAAGAGACTATATATATATATATATATATATATATATATATATATATATATCCCCTCAAGGTAAAATATTTGTGTCTTAATTTTCCTAAAGAAATTTTCCCTCACAAATCATGTGAGCTAATATATGACTATATATATATTTTTATTTGTGTAGTATATGAAGATTTGTTCTAAATGATGTCATAATCTGTAATAGCTGTAGAAAACTCACTGCTCCTGTCATAGATCATTTAGATTAACAATCTGAGGAACAGCTCAATGCAGAGACCAACTGAGACCACCAGGCTTGTGTTAAGTCCACATGACATGGAACTTACTGTGCCTAGGTACAGGTCAGACAGAGGGTGAAAAGCCGTCTGTGTGGAACAAAGAGAAATGAGCTTTTTTATAGGGTGTAAAAGAAGGTGAAGGACTTCAGGTGGCAAGAACTCAGTGAACATCAGTGGTCAAAGCTTTCTAGATGTCTCATGCTTTGGTAAGAAAAGTCCTTGCGGCATCCTGTGTGAATGTTTGGTGTCTTCAGAGGTCTGGGCATTTTGAAGATCCCCTGTTTCATCTTAGCTCTTTATGATATCCTGGGTTTGCAGAGAGCACAGGTTGTGAGCTAAGAACACTGTCTCTGCTGGCAGACAGGTTGGATTTTGGGAGAGTCATGTCCAAAATGAGCTTTATGGTAACAACCAGAATTGTTCTCCAGAATTGGGTTTCCAAAAGTTGACTGAAGCCTGATCTCTCATTCTCTCTATACACATTATTATTTCTCACCACTAACATGGTTAAATGAAAAGCCTATAATAAGCAATTTCCTGTTTAAACAACCCAGAAACTTTTAATAACTCCTAAATGATTCTGTAGATCTAAATCAGACTCAACCCATTATAGTATAAATACTGTTTTGTTTTTTTCGTCATCAATCCTGGCTTTTACATATGTACAGATTAAATGGCTGCCATAGGATTTTTTTAACCACATTTATGAGTGTCATTTCTCTGCTCCCAAATATCTCTCTAAGGACAGTGTCATCATCCTAAACATATCTAAGTTTTGACAAAATGACTTAAAATGAATAGTCTCTGTAGTTTCAAATGTTCAATAGAAAGTTGATAATGTTTAGTTATCCAAACTAACCTTAATACAAGTTTCTTCAATAGGTTGTCACCTATTAAAAAAAATGAGGCAGAGCGTATTGATTTTGGAATATTATTATGGTATTCTTAACAATGGCAAGTGACATACATATCAAGTTACACTTGAAATATTGCACTGTATTCTTATAAAAAAGTATAAATTTTAATTTCTTTTCTTGATCATAGAAGGTAAAAGAAATGGTTTTGACAGCACTAGACTATTTCCTACAGGAGTGTGTGACTACTTACTAATATTCACAGCAGTGAAGTTGACGAAGCCTTCCTTCATGACCTCACTTGCATGTGGAACCTAAAATAGTTTAGCTGGTAAGAGCAGAGAGTGTATTGGGGGCTGAAGGGGCTGGGGCATAGGAAGGGGAAGATGGTCAGAGAATACTAAGATTTACTTTATTAAACAAATTCTAGAGATCTATTCTACACATGATGACTAGAGTTAATAAGGTATATTTCAAAATTGCTATGAGTGTAAATCTTAAATATTCTCAACATAAAAAAATAATATGTGAGGTAGTAGATAAGTCAGTTGGCTGATCTAGTCATCATCTTATAATATCTCCATATATCAAAACATTGTATTTTGCACTGTAATTTTATTTATCAATTGCTACTTAATAAAGCTCTGGGAAAAGTAGCTAGTTACCTTTTAGCTTTTGAAATATGGATGTATCCATAGAAAAGATTCTATAGGAAAATAATTTTACATAGACATCTCTTAGCATCCGTGTGAATTTGACAAGCTAACAGTGATGACTTATTAAACATTTTTAAAATAAGCATTACATATTAACACTGAAAATATTAAAGAAACAAGTATAAGAAATAAAGCAAGACATAAGTAAAGTGTGGGATATATCCTTTTGGTATGATACACAGCAATCAGAATAATTCTGGCTTTCCCATCATGAATGTGCTAAATGGCTTCCACTAATCATCAGAACTGAGTGTTCTGAGATTCTCATCTGTAAAATGGAGATAATGGCTCCTTTACCATACTTATCTAACAGGAATTTGGGGAGAGATAATGAGACTTTTCAAGGAGCCTCTCAAAAGCCATTATATAAGTACAGGGTTTTACTCTTAAACCTATGGTGGTGTATCCTCTGAAACTCTTTAGAGTTAGCTACCATGCATTTCAATATAGTGTCTCATGCTGGTTTCTGAATATTTGATATTGCTGAAGACAATAATTTTATTTTCTCTTTAATTTTAGAAGTCTGTATTACTAAATTCCAGATTTCAATGATTCCCTTTAACAAAAAATATCTGGCTTCTATAATATAATATTTAATAATGCTTTAGTATTTTAATCCTTGCATACCAATAGAAAAGCTGACTTTCCTTCATCTCTTTTCTAAAATTCATATTTACATGGTAGTGTCTTCTCAGCAAATGGCATACACACAAGGAAATTTTCTTTCATTTTTAATGCTTTGCCATATATTCTGAACTTCAATTAATAACTTCTGATCTAATGATATCACTACAAATTTTCTTTGGTCATAAAAGATTCTTTGTTTTCTTTTGATTTGATATTTTTCATTTTGTTTCGTTTTTGGGACTAAGATTAATGCTTCAGACTTTTCAGCTTTCAACCCTGGTCTGTTTTCAAACAACATACTAGAGTATCGAGACACCTTTTAGGTTAATTATTTTCATTGCCTCGCATATAGATTCAATATCTATATGCCAAATAACTAATGATTATCTCTGAAATTAAAATTATTTGTTAAAAAATATTATCTGTTTTCATAATTATATTTTGGTCTTCTTTTTAATTTGTTATTCCAAGCCTACAAACCATAGAATAATGTAAGAAAATATGTTGGAGGAAATCTATGTTAAGGTACATAAAATGTAATTAAGGCTAACTGTAATAAAAAATATATAGGATGTTTTGAGTAAAGAAAAAGCCACATTAATATACATATAAGAAGTTGAAAATAAATGTGTATACAAATCCCTTTTATGTGCTAATGTGAAATTTTACAAATGTAAATTATTTCTAAGTTAATTTGGAGACACAATGCAATTTAAATATATTATCAACAAATATTGTGGTTTTTAACAATGGTTTTTAAAATTCATCAATTATAAAAATATATTTAATAGATTTTAAATTAATAAGGTATCATTTGCCTGACTCAATATCAAATCACATTGTAAACCTACACAATAATTGAAATGTTAAAAGGTAAGATATTATATCCAGAAAGACACTGGGCCTCAGAAATATACCTGCTTTAATAGTTTCATAGATGATAAAGATGATCTCTACCCTTTATGGAATTCTAATTTCAAAAATCGGTCTACATTTCTACTTTCTGAGTTACCTTCTTGGAGGAGTTTACTTGTCTAATTTTTCAGAGAATCATTTTTCAGTTTTATTTTAAATTAACCTTATTTTCTAATTAGTTGCATATGAACATACAAATTCACACTAGTTTCTTCGTTCTTCCATTGTATTTATGAAATATGTTTTCTGTATCTAATATAAAGCTTAGTTTTCACTATTGCTTTTATTATGTTGTCTTTTAAAGGTATAAGGTGATACTGAGGTGATATTTGGCTCACATAGGTTTGACTATAAAGTTTTATATTGATATATTTCTGTTTTAATATTTTCACATCTTAAGTATCCTGCAATTTTGCAATTATAGTTATGGTTTTTTAAAAACATGAGAGAGTTGAAAAGAAAATTTTCTTGCTGGAATTTTTGGTTTCTAATTTTTCTTTTATTATCTTAAAGTCATATCATTTTAGTTGTAGAAGATTCTTATTTAGAAGTAAATTAATTTTTTGTTTTATAGTAGACTATTGTCAGTTTTTGTCTAATGGATGATGGAGGAATGAATAAAAAATGAATTATGTATTAGAATGTTACATGGTTCAATGTTTTTTACATCAATCTTATTAAAATTCCTATCACTTCATTTCTATCTTTCTACTTGATCTATTAAAAAAGCTGACAGTGAAATGTGCTAAATTTTCCTACTAATAATGTATTTCAGTTTGATTGTACTTTTTACAGTTTTACTGCATGTAATTTGGTTCTAAGTTATTCAGTTCAGAGGCCTGTGACTGATATGTCATTGTGCATTATGCCTTTTATACATACCTACTTTTTTATAATTAACATTTACCTTATTATCTATGTCAAACATTAACATGACGGTTTCTGGTGGTTTCCCTCACCTCCCCTTCCTTCTTTTTTTCTTTATATCTTTGCTAATCTAATTTGTGTTTTTACTTGTATCTTATTTTAGGTGAATTTTTTAAAACAAAAAATATTTTATAATATTCTTTTCTTTTGTTTTTGAACTTAATGGAAATCTTTTCAGTGAAATTAGACAATCCTTTTTAATGAAAAACTGACAAAGATTGTGCTATAAATGAGAGCAGACAAAGGTTTTTTACAAATAAATACAAAAATTCCTATCAAAACACCAGCAAATTTAATACAATGGAAAAAAATGGAAATAGGGAGACATTCAAATTATGTATTTCAATGTTCAAACATATTTTAAGATATGTGCTGATTTGTTCCACTTATGCTACTGTTATCTTCTTACTCACTGAAAAAAAAAAAGTTGTCCTTTTTCTTGTTTGTAACTCTTTTTTTTTGTCTACAACTTATACTGAGTGACATTTTTGCCATTATTTTAGGATCATGATACACACAGTTTAATAACTATTGTTATTTTCTAATTATTTTATAAGATTTTATTTCTTCACAAAAATGGAATTTCATGAGTACATTCTTTATGCTAAAATTGTGATTAATATTAAAATATTTGATAATCCATGTCAACATACAACTCCAAAGGGTTTTAACCAAATTTGACATCAATTTTTATTTTTGAAATCGCTCAGTAAATATATAAGAATGATAAGAATACCTAGATAAACTCTAAATCTTATGATAGAACTTCAGACACATGCGGTTCATACAGGATTCCAGAATAGCCACTGTAGATATTATAGGTGAATAGTATCTCGCTTTGTTAAATAAGTTTAGGTTAACAAAAAAGGCAACATATTAACATTTAAAATGTGTCATAGATTTTTAATTGTAAAATTTATCATATATTATTATAGCCCAAGATTATGTGCTTTATTTTTGAAATTTTGGAAGATTTACATGGTTTTTGAACATCTGTTTTAAACATTTTATTTAAGGGCTAGGGATTTAGTTCAGTGACATAAGCGCCTGTCTGGCAAATGTGCAGTCACAAGTTTGATCCCCAGTACTAAAAAAAAAAAAAAAAAAAAAAAAAAATTGCTTGTTAATGGAAACAATACTTTTCTGAATGGACGGGTTTGAATAGCAACATTTTCTCCTGAGGAATTACAGATCAAAAAGAAGAAAGCTATATATGTGGTAAATTTATAATTTTGTTATGTGAAAAAGGGATCAGACTTAGTTTGTGTAATTCCAAAGGGTAAAACAAAGATTAAAGAGTAAAGCTGTACAGAAATTTGGCCAAATAAAATGATGAGTTTTCTAATCCTCAGAGCTTTTTAAAAATGGAAGCAAGTCTGCCTACAGACAAATAAAATACAAGAAAGAAATCTGCCGTGAATCAGTAACCTACCTCTCCGGGCACTTTGTGAGCATAGTTAATACTTACCTTTTAGGTAAACTTTCTGACAATGAAAATATAAGATTCATTTTTTGAAAGCTAATATGCTACTTGCTAGGGATAGAATCACTAAGGTAAAATATCAAATATGTGAAACTCTTATCTATGTATTTATTTGTGTTTATTTCATTGACATTACAAAACCTTAGCTATTGGATAATTAATGAACAGCCCATTGTCCCTGAGAGTATTGCAGGGCTTTGATAAATCATGAGAAGGGAAAGATTGCACGTTAGGTCTCTGTAGGTATCATGGCTCCTTTGATACCATCTTTCCTGAGCCCTGCCTTGAATACCAGATAGATGATGAGCCAGGCTGTAATACAGCTCAAACTGGAATCCCCAAAAGGGTTGTAACCAAGGCAAAAGCCCTCTGGTGGAGGATAGGCTTGCAAATCTGTTACATAGTATGTGGCTGTTAACTAGAGATTCTAATCAGTCTTTCAGGAGCCATTTTAAGCTTTTGAAAAAATTAGATTCAAATGCTACTTGGGGTGTGAATTTTAAATATGGAATGTTTAACATATGAGAAAAACAGAACAATGTTTGTATTGTTAAATAACATATACCAACCAAATAAAAGGGTGGAAAGGAACAAAAATAAACATTTTGCACTTCCATTTTAGAGACCTGTAGCTAAATATGCAATGCAGTGTTCTGACTTTTAAATGTGATGTAAATTATAGTTAGTCCAGATGGAAGAAAACAACCTAGAGGAAAATAGCAAAGAGAAGTTGAACTTCACTTTTTTGTTTCAACACCTGTTCTATCTTTCCTGAACAATAGGGGCCTATATAATCCACAGTAGTAATAAAGGAAAGCCAAAAACATACTGATGTTAAGAACCTCTGGTGTTATTTGAATTATAGTTCATTTTTTGCCACCTCTTACAGGACTTGCACACATTTCCAAAGGTTAAAATTCCTCATTTGAAATTTAGAGGGCTCATATTATGTAATAATAATGGCCATTGTCATATTCAGGCTTATAATATGCCAAGCACTATGCTAACCTCCCAACACCTGTTATTTAATTTAATCTGCATAAGACCACAACAGGTTAGACATTTTCCAAAAACTGATAATGAGGTTGGATCTTTACCCTACTCCCAACCAAAACCACGTATCTCAAAAGCATATATAGCATAAAAACACTCTCTAGTCCTAAAATTTTATGAGAAATTGGCTTAGTGCTTACTAATGTCAGCAGTATGTTAAATTACTTGTTTTTGATGAAAAATATAATCAACTAACTATGATTTTCTTGGGTAATTTTTATTCTTCCAACATTGGAGGGTGTTTGGTCTTCCATGACTCTCCTCTCTGTGGCTGAATTTAACTTCTTTGGACAAGATATTTAGATATCATCTCCTGCCCCATATCCCCTTTTGTGACATTCTAAAACTCAACTAGCTGCTTCCCCAAATGCTTATCTATATAAGAAATCATAGCTGATGAGGTTCCTTCACATAACATCATAGCACTTCGATCCTTTGCTGACGCCCTTGCTACACTGCGGTGTTCTTACAAGAAGAAAGCAGTGTGTGATTCACAGTTATGTCACCAGAGTTTGGTTTTATTTAGTAAATTTACTGACCCTTAGCATTTTAAGCACTGATTTGTCATACCTTCTTATCTCTATCAATTCCTTTTTCTGCTCTTTTCCTACTCTTTGATTTGGCTCTAGAATCAGATAACCTTTTTGCCTTTCTTGAGTGTTCAGACCAGTGTTTACTGAGGCTATTTTCAAGTTGTTCTCAACTCAAAAATGCAGACTTTTTCATGCTACCCTTAGGCCCACTAGCTTTTTGAAAGGTGTCCTTCCTCGCACAAGTAAGATATTCTACCACCCACCATTCATTATTTCATCGCTACATATTCTAGGAAGTCAAGGAACTCTCTAGAAACTTTCAACCACATTAGATCCTTGAAAAGAGTTAAGCTGGATAAGCAGAGCCCTGAAATGAGTGGCTTGGCCTAAGCTATACAACTTGATTAGAAACTAAAGAAATGTGTAAGGATGTGTGGTAAATGCAGTTGAATATCCAGTTTTCTTTCATTTCACCCACCAAGTCCTGTCAGCTGTCTGTCTCTCTCTGCCCCCTGCTCCTCCCACCCCGCACTTCCCTTTGTCTGTATTTGCATAACTCCTGTCATCAGCCCCTTTGTTCTCTACTCACCTGTGCTCTGAATTATTCCAGTGATTTTCACACCATTCTTCTTTTTTCTTTTTTTCTTATTTCCCATCAACTTGATCAACATTTTATGAATCTCTCTACAAAAAGTATTGATTCCATGCCATGATTTGAATTTGTTTCCTTAAAAATAAAGGCAATATGTGTAATGTACAATGTAGTGCTGCTGATATAGGTGATGTAAAACTCCCGACTTGTTAGATGTGCTTCTCACATCAGCAAATAAAGTCACAAACCACAGGAGAAAGTTTGAAGAGTTTTATCGAAATAAGGGGAAGGAGACTAGCTCCTCCATTTCCATCCAGGAGGCATCCTGAATTGGTGGAAGACCAATGCCCTTCATCAAGTATAATTTATAGACAAGATCACAACATAGGTAACAATGTGGGTCAAATACCAATCACCTGGACAATTGCAAGTACAGCTGCTTAGCTAATATTGATCCAATAGGAAAGTGAGTCATTTAGCAAGGTTACACAAAAAGGACAAAGGCATTTGGGGCAGGAGATAGGAGAATGGGTCTGGTCACCCACCTATGCACCGGATGCTTATCTGGTCCCATGGTCTATGTGGTGCTATTTATGTCTAGGAGACTTTCAGGCATTGCTATTACTTCTCCTTCCTGAGGCCTGGCTCTCATTAGATTTGTCCCTAGCCACAATTCTAATGTCATTTTATTGTTGCTGTTGTTCTAACTTCCTGAGGGCCCAATCCCTCTCTTTCTGTATATTGATTTCTATCTAACTTAGCTGCCTATGGGAGTAATGATACCTGGGACCTTTAAGAGATGACTGGGTCCTGATGACCTCCCTTTGTGAAGGGACTTAAGGCCCTTACAAAAGGTTGCATGGTGCTCAGCTTCCTGGCACTCTGCCTGCTGGCAGCTGAGGCCACCATTCTGCTCCTCCAGAGGATGTGGCAACACAGCATTATTTTAAAAGCAGAAAATGGCTTTCACAGACAAAAAAAACCTGTTGGTGCCTTGAACTCCATCAGCCATCAGAACAGTGAGCTAGTAAATTTTTATCCTTTATTAATAACCCAGTCTCTGACAGTTTTGCTAGAGCAATACCAGTAGGCTAATCCTTTCCATCTCTCTACAACTCCAGACAGTTCCGTGGTCCCCAGAAACTGTTCCTCTAACTGAAAATGTGTTTCCCATTTGGAAAGAGCCCTTGCTGTAGTTTCCCATCCAGTTTCCCTTTCAGGTGATTCCATTTTGTAGGTCATCACAGTGTCTTGACAGTAGTACTCTTCTTGTTCTCTAGAAATACCTGATAATGTTATTCCTCTGTCCCACTTATCATATTTCAGCCGCTGTTTCCTAGAGAACCAACTTGCTCACTTTTGTCTAACGGTTCATTTTTTAAACTGGATATTCTTTTATCCCCATCATGTCCTAACTTTAAAAATTTGAGGTAAAACTTGGATATTAAGCTTTTTGTGTAATTTACCTGAGTTCTAGATTTTTCAGCTCCTTAAATGCAAAGTTTGATCTTGCTCCTCTCTCATTCTATTCAGTGTTTTGTGCACATTTTGAATCATCTAAATATTTATTAAACCAAATTAACTAGGCTCAATTATCATAGGAATTGCCTGTGGTTCAGATTTAGAAACAAATACCTAATTCTGATTGGATTCAAAGGTAATTTTGTTAAAATAAAACCTAAATTAATGCTTTCTTCATTTTGCTCTTACCTAACTCAAGTTTTAATTTAAAAAGAGCAGCTGAGAAATTCTGATTATAAAAATCCTGCACGCCAATGGTGTTCTTAGCAGTTAAAATGAATTATTTGTTAGAAATGCACCAGTGCTCCTAGGTATTCGATTCAAAAGCTGTGATTTATGACTTGACTGGAATTTTATACGAACAATGTCATATAATACCTGAAAATGCCATATATTTTCATGCACTATTTAAATTACATTTATACCAAGTTACAGCAATATTTAAAAGTGATATGCCTTGCTTCCTCACATTTGCCACATTTTTATCACAGTAGAACTGAATTCAAAATTACTGAATGGAAAACATTCCTGCCACAAAAACGTACTGCCAAATAATTAATCAAATGAGAAAAATGTTCAGGTATATGTTTTAGTCCTCTTTTGTCCTGTGAATTTCATTTTTATTCTTAAAATGAGTATGTTCATGCTCCTGAATTTTCCATTTGTAATGTAATTCAAAATAAAACTTGAAACTAAACCCAAAACATGTTTGCAAAAGGTAATATAGACACAATTTTCTGATGAAATGTTTTAAAGGCATCTTTCCGAAAATGGCTTCAGACTGGATTAGAGGTAAAAGTACTTGGCTAAAATACCTTTTTACTGTGAAGGAAATCCAAACAAGGCCTTAGAATATACTATAGGAGAAAAGCAAGCATACATTGTAAAATGGTGAATACCTGGCAATATTGGTGAATGTGTAATAAAATTGAATTGATAAAAAGTACCTCGTGTGTGTGTGTGTGAGAGAGAATGACTAGGACTTTATTTGAAACATTTCTTGTTTTGTATGCTTTGAGAGTAACACTGAATAATCTACGAGGTTCACTTTTTCAGAAATAGCTGTAGTATCCATTGTCCATATTTTTAATTCAGACTAATAATTGTAAATTTTAATACCGCCTTTATTGCAAATCATTTTTTAAACGTCCTGGTTATATTTCTCACATGATTATGAACCACAAATCTTGTAATTCCTTTTTGGAGGGCAGTTCTGATCCTCACACCATACTTCTACCTCCAAATTAGGAATAGCAAATAGATTTTGATTCAGAATTTTTGTTTTTCCTTTGAGGCAGCACTTTATGCATTCATTTGGACCTATGTTTATGAGTGGCATTGCTTTATTTTGCTACCTTTAGTAACAATAGAGGTATAAGACTAGCAGGGAATTGGTGACATTCTCACCTCAGTTTCTTTGGAGAACAGTTGTAGGCATTTATGAGGTCTGAGGAGTTTATAGATCAAAGCTCTAGGAATTTGTTTCCTTGCTGAAAGGAACAATATAAACTGATCTACATGAGAAATGAACTTATAACAACAAACCAAATGAAAAAGCTAACAATAAAGGGGCCCTTTTCCTAGTTGCCTTGACAAATTTGAAAAGTGCAACTCTATTTAAACTTGCTAAGAGTTACAGATGTTTAATTAAAAACATAAAAATCTAAGAAATATTATTTGAAGTCTATTTACAGAAGTGTATTAGCCTTCCTGTTACTGGCACCAAATATTTGACACCCATGACTTAAAGGAGGAAATGGTTTCTTTGGCTGTTTCAGAGTTTCATTCCATGGTCAGCTAACTCCAAGGTAGTAACATGGCAGAAGGAATTGGCAAAGGGAAAGTGCTCACCTCATGGTGACCAGGGAGCAGAGCAGGGAAACAGAGCCAGAGAGGAAGGCTCAAGGGTCCAATTTGATCCCAAGTTTTTGCTTCTGTATCCCACTCAGACTGATGTGTGTTTACCCACCCTATAGGTAGCTCCCAAGCCAACCAGATTGGCAGTGAAGCTTCTTTATCACAAGCAGCACTTTACGCCTTCATCTGGAACTATGTTTATGAGGCTACCATGTGGGACAGGTACCTAAGAGTTCCTTTTCTTATGGAATTTAACTTTGTCTCATCAGAGATAACAAGATGATTGTGAATCATCTCTTTTAAAAAGGAGTATGACTTTTTTTAAGCAATTCATAGTTAAAGAAATTTGGAAAATATGTTTTAAAATTCAGTTTTTTCACTACAGGATCACTTAGAACTTTTCCAGTGTACGCATAACAGTTTGCAATCCATTGAATCTATGAAAATGTCTTTGTATTGCCTCTATAGCAGCTCCAGTGCTCTATAGAATGTTTTGTAAAGTACTAGTCTATCACATGCACAAATAACTAGGAAGCATATAAATATAAAAATTTATAAAAAATACCACACATCTAGATGAAAGAAGTTAAACTAGTTTGCTAAAATACAACCTGAATATATTCTCAATAAGATCTATGTGACAAGTATTCTGTAGAAAAATTACAATTTAAGTAATTTAAGGAATATGTATTTGCATTGCCTCCAACAAGACAAATAAATATATTGACAATTTGACACCAGTAATATAAAATTTTACTTGGAATTATTCTTTCTATGTATGAGGCCTTAAAAAGAACTTCCAAAATAAAGAATAAAATAAGCATATCAAGCATTTTGAAATATGAAGGAGTGTAACTGAACAAGAAGGCCCAACACAAATTCATATTCTTAGATGTGCTGAGAGAAAAATAACACTATGGAGAATGCAGCTGGGAGCTCCTTGGAAACAAAGATTATGTGTGGTTTTGTTTTGTTGACCCCTTCAAAGTGTGCAGAGACTGCAAAGGTACCTAGCATCTAAGGACATCTGTGAGTATTTCATAGCCTCTTGATTGGAATTTGACCTACTAAAGGATAGTTATCAGGGTAGGGCCACAAGGACGCCATGATTCATTGTATTGAGTCATTTAGGATCTTCAAAATCTAATCCAGCTGCTAGTGCTTCCTGAGAAAACTGGATGTCTTCCCAAGTAAGTAGATATCCAAAGGAGTAACTGATTAGGTTTCTGAAAAATGGTCAGTGAACAAACGTTTCAGACTGTCCAAGATAATGGGCAAAGTATACTCCCAAGAGATTAAGAACAAGTAACACTTAGAAGTAGAAGTCTTGCCCACCTGTCTGTAATGGCAATGGCTACCTGGAATGGGATGGAAGCATAGGAGGAACTTCAGTGTCCAGAAGGAGACTAGTGAAATATTAGGATATTGGGGCCTCATCTTCTTCACTCAATGTCCAGGACAGAAATCTAGGTGCAGGAGGTAGGGCCTGGTAGGGGATATTAGGTCCTATCTAATTCAGTTCTGCTCTTCATGGTTGAGAATACTTGACTCTTCCATTTCAGAGCAGAATTAGTTTTAGTCCAGTGAAGGAGCTGCTTTTCTGGGAAATAGACTGGCCCTGATTATTAGAGTATTAGATCCACTCTTGGAAGAACATGGTCTACTTTGTAAATACGTGCTTAAGCTTAGGGACTTTGTTTTACTTTTACAGACTGTATTTTTCTTTATAATCAAGAAAGTATTGAAATCACAAGATTAAATTCTAAATTTTATGTAAAATCCAGATTCTAACCTGATCTAGATCTGTTACGTATCTGTTAATTCTGTCTTCATATTTGTCCCCCAAATCAGGTTTATGTTTTAGTTTATACTGTAGCCATGTTAGAACCATATCTTCTTTCTATATTTCCAAATTATTACCTTAGGATATGGAATTTATTTACCACCTCAACCGTAACAATTTTTATCACCTAGGCACCTTATTTCTACAAGCATTATCACAAAATAACTTACCCTACTTTTTATGAATACTCTTTATTTTCACAATAATCATAAGCATTAAAAACAGTCCCTGTTTTATGTAGTTAGTTTTGTCATTATCAGAGAGCTGAAATGTTCAAAGAAGTCTTTTGAACCAAAACGTAATATGAATCACCAAATATCTTTCAAAAGATTCAAAATGTGATCATTATGTTGGATATAAAAGCAATCCATAAATAACAGACTAAAGTTTAGGGGAATGATGAGTGACATTAACAGAAATGATGCAGACAGTTGATGTTAAAATGTATCCGAGTTTGCTTTAAAAAAGTTTGTATGGCAATGTTCTTTCATATAGAGAAAAATATATGAAGTATATTACATGCATAATTATATGAACAAAGTAGCTATGTTTGGAAAACATAAGCAGCAAATCTTTTCCTTTTTGAACCCTTAATTTCAGTTGTTTCGTTCCTTAACTTGAAAACTTTTTTTTAAAATTCCTTAATGGCATATTATCCCAGAGAGAACAGAACAAGGTCACTTATGTTTGGTTTTTATTAAAGTACAGGAAAATTTGCCTAATCAACTTTACTTTGATTTCTTATTTCAGAAGTTTGCTCTAAATAATATATAATCATGTAAAAGAAGAAAGCTGTATAGGGGAATAGCTCAGTGGTAAATTATGCACTTAGCATATGCAAGACCCTGGGTTCAATTCCCAGAACCATATGTATGTATGTATATATATATGATATATGTGTATTAATTTATACCCATGAGTTTAGTGACACCAAAAATGATTCTTTCTATAACTGTATTAACAATTTGTCCTTTTCATGATCTAAAACAAGTGTATTGTGGCTTTTGTATGACATTTTTGTGGCTATTTTGTATCGTATGAAGGATGCTTTATGACAGTTGATCTATGTATACAAGAGAATAAAGTTTAAAGTATCATCTGAGGACTGGGAATTTAGCTCAGCAGAGCAAGTGCCTACATAGCAAGTGCAAGATCATGAGTTTAAAAAAAACTGTTACCTGAATATCATCAAGTACCTTTGCTCTTTTATATTGTAAGAAATTCCTAATTTATTGATTCATTTATTAGGATGAATGCTGTGTTGTTTTAAAGGTAACAAAGTGCAAAGTGCAGTGATCTCAGCAACAATCATAAATGAGCCATTTTGTTCTAGGAAATGCCACTGCCAGTAGAATCTCTTGCAGTATTTCAGTAAAATGAGTAAATAAATAGACCCTTATATGTGATATATTATTATCTATGAATTCTAAAAAAAAAAAAAAAAAGCAAACATCTATATGTTCAGGTACAACGCTGAAATCACAATCACACTTCCTCTGCTTTAGAAGTTTGCCTGTGGGGATATTTATGCTGTTAACAGAGCAATCAGATTGAAGGATAATATTTTACAGTGCAATTGCATGTGCAATTGCAGATTCTTACATGATGGATATCTAAGTGATTTATGTCACACATTTTTTACCATTTTTTCATTTTTTTTTTTTTTAGTAGTATTGGAGATTGAGCCCAGGGAACACTTTTAGCCTTTTTAGCCTTTTTGGTAATTTAGTTTGAGACAGGCCTGCACAGATGCTCAGAATTACCTCAGACTTGTCCTTCTGTCTCAGCTTCCTGAGAATCTGAGATTATAGGCATACTCTACCAGGCTTGGCCTGCCCTTCTCTTATTTAACTATTTAATAGCTCATTACTAACCACACCCCCCTTCTAGAATTATTTTAATAATGTGCTGAAAACTTGTGAAATCCCTAGCAAAATTTTACATTTTGTTTTTAAAGGTCTGAAATGTTATTCTAATAGAAAATGTCATCTGCAGATTCTGAATTAGAAAAGCGCTACCCATGAGTTACAGACTATTGGGTCACATTTATTTGTTTTGACCGTTATAGATGTAATAAATCATTCTAAAACAGTGCTGACATTTATGTATCCTGCTAACATGTCAGTTTAACAGCCTGCCCCATACACTGCTGCTTGAGTTAAGGGTTTGTTATCGCATTTTCCAGCTTAGGTCTCCCAATCTGAACACAGCAGACAGTGCCAATGCCAATTGCAGAAGTGCCAAAAGAGAAAACTATGTATAATGTATTCATTTTTAGGGTTGATTTTTAAACTCCATGCCATTGAGCACATTTCTCTGGATGATTTTTATAGCTCAAAGTGTTTGCTTCTTCCCAATATCGTTGGTCGACATAAATCATATTTTTTAATGTAGGTGTGGCTTTAGTTTCATTTAATGTTGTTTTCTCTGCCTACCCACAAGTTCACAGAGTACATTAGCAAGAAGGGTATTATAACTGAAATCAATAACATAACTATGAAGAGTGTTTATATGATGACTTCCTGGCCTGAGTTTTATATGCTTATATAACCGTGATAATATGAGGGACTAGACACTTCCATCCATTTAGTTCACACACATACACTGAGAGACACACCCACACGTTTGACTAACATTCCTTTTATACTGTCTAGTTGTTTTATACTGAATATACTGTCTGGTTGTCTAGTCTAGTAGCTTGACTAAGCTAACTCATCAGCACCTTAGAAAGTTATTTACTTGCCCTTCCAGGTCAAAAATATGATGTGAACACTACAATAATATTTTTTTATTTTAATTATAAAGAATCTAACTCATCTGTGCAAAGGAGTTATGGTTATTTGTATAATATAGTCCCCATCAATCATTATTATAGTTAATTTATTTATTTGTTGTTGTACTGGGTATTAAACACAGGCCCTTTCCTGTGTGAGGCAAGCATCCTAATACTCATATTCCCAGCCCTCTAAGGATCATGGATTCTTGAAACTTTCATGATATCCTCAACTTACATTTTTCTACACTATTTCATAAGATGAACTTTTCCCAGTGTTTTGCCCTTTTACAACATTCTGATCTTGCAAAAGCGTATTTTAAAGTTTTGCAGTTAGGAGATGAAAGGGAGATGACTTGAGGAATGCTAAAGATACCCAAACAATGTAGCAAAACTCTGAAACTGTCTTCTGCTTTTAAGAGAACCTTTATCAAGTACCTTCCTGTCCCTGCTTACAGATGAGCAGTACTAACAACCATGCTTAGGATATCCCTGTCTTGCTTGTGGCCAGGAAACCATGAAAAGAATTATGTTACTTCCTGTAGAAGCCAGAGAATCTCTGCATTTAAATTTCCCTACGTCATTAAAAGCACAGTAGTGATACAGAGGACATGCCAATCAATGCCTGTTGTACTCAGAGGTGAGCTCAAGATTTTAGAGTATTGGAACAGACCTTTACTGTGTGATTATAATTAAATTGCAATTACACAAAGATTGAGGAAATAAACTGACGTCTCCATTTTAAATTAGTATCTTCTCTACTGTACTGCCAGATTTCCAAAACTAGAGTGGATATTATACTTAGTAAAACTGGGAATCTTCACTTATATTTGGACAACTTTAATCTATAGATTATTTTACCTATAATAGTACCCAATATCATTTTCTTGGTATTCCCCAAAACCCTATGCTAGAGTTACAATCCTGTAGGCTGTCAGTAAATTCTATAAGCTAATAGAACAAATGGGCCAGACAAACCTGAAGAGCAGCTTTCATATTGTCATTTGAATAGTGTTACAAAGGTCTCCAGAGAAACTTTCCTGAGACACTTTAAAGTATTCTCAGCAAATAGAATACAGTGGCTAGTGTGAAACAGATCTTCCTGGAGGAAGTGTCAAAATCCTTTAGTGTATTTTCAGTAGACAAGACTTTCTGCAGTCTGATACAATATCATTGGAAATATTTTTACAAATGACTGTCTTACATAAGTCTTAGAAATCTGTAGACTCAAGAAATGTCATCTGTCAAAGTAGATACTCGAAATGTTATGATCCATCAATGCTTCTGATTTCATTGTGTTTTTTGTTCTGTGTTGGTATCAGGAATTGAACTTATGACCTTGTGCTTGCCAGGCAGGTACTGTGCTCCTGAGCTATATCACTGGCTCCTTCATTGTGTTTATACAGATATGCAGAATACAAATTATACAGAATACAGATACAAAGGATTCCTTACTCAAGAAGAATTCACAAATAAAAAAAAGAAAGAAAGAAGAGCTTACTACCAAAGATGCTAAAAAATATTTTTTAAAAAATACATCCCTAGCTGTTATTTGAAAATAAGTATTGAAATTCTATCTTTAAAGCTAATGTCTCAGAAGTTCTATTTAAGTTAGAAAATATGTATTTTTTATTTTGTTCAATTTTCTCATATGTTCTAAGATCAATGTCAAACATAATTCTTTGTTTCTCATAATACATTTTAAATGTGTACCTAACAAAAAAGATTTTTTTCATTCTTTTTAAATATAGACATTGTGTATCAAATGAAAAAACACTGCGTATCAGAATGTAACTAATAATTTCAAACAATGCAAACTAAAGGATAGCTTTTTCTTTTGTTAAACATATTCCCCTTATTGTATTTTTATTACATTTTCAAAAGCCATTTTTCAGAGGTAAATTGATCTAATACTAATATAGAATGTTTATGATAAATGTAAATATGCAGACAATGTAACATCTGGTGATTTCCAGTCATGTTTATTTGTCATTTAGCAGTTGATGAATGGCTACTTATAAACTGACTTTGGTAATAATTTTACTTCTATTGCCTAACAAAAGAGAAAGGTAAATGTTTCCTACACAGATTATCTCTGCTTCCCTTAAAGACAGAGAAAATCAAAAACAAAACCCAACAAGAAAGAATATATATGTTTCTTGATAAGTAAGTATCCTATCACTAGATGTCGATTCCAGGAAGCAAAACAGAAGACAAGCATACTAATTCATACTATCTTTTGTGCTTATCTGTTTATTTTCCTGAAATTATTTGATCACAGAGGCTTTTCATTTTCCATATCTTTGCAGTTATATGGACTATTTCAGAAAATTGGCTCACTATAGCAGAATGCCATAATTTCTGCCTTGTTAAATTTCCACTGTAAAAATACAGGGGTACTGTAGTTCCTTCCCCCTCTATTGAAAAGTATCCAGAAAACTAAATTCTAGGAACTTTCAGATAATGAGGATATCTTATACTCTTGCTAATTCAAAAACCTTCAGGTACTTTGGAGTATCCAAGATTAGAAACTGTTGAAAAGGTTAATTAATAACATAAGAAAGTATGCCATACTTTGCTTAAGAAGATAATTGCACAGGACATAGCTCTGCATGCAACTTCTGATTCAATATCACCAATAGGAAAACTATGACATAATGAACTTTGATTCTCTCTGGATTTGATTTATATAATTCTACATGTGCCTGGTTCAAATATGAGAGTTTTCACATTAAGTACTTTCTCTTCTGTGGCAAGGAAATGGTTTTTAGATAATGTATATAGTCCATGTTTCCCAAATGAATGTTCTGCAGTGATGAAATTCTGTGCTCTTCAGTTTAGTAACTACTGGCCACATGTAGCTTTTAAGATCAGAAATGTAGCTAGTGTGACCATGGATTTGAAATTTTATTTTATGTTAACTTATTTAATTCAAATAATTTATCTTAACTTGCTGGCTTGATATTGGACAACACAAGGGCAGTTAAAATATGAATGCAACTTGACATAATTAAAACCAATATTTTAGTGTGGGTGTGTTTGTGTGCTTCTTCAGAGACCCTTAGTGAAAAAAGACTATGTAAACCTAGTGCATGTGTACATTGCACATGAATACAATGAAAGAAATCAGTAAAGACTAGAAACATTAGGAGGACTTCTTAGATAGTAGTTTAGAGCCTAAGTTTTAGTGCGTAACAGTCAAATCCTGACTTTGCTTTTCATTACTATGTCATCTTAAATGATGAAATTTTTTGAGTACATTTTCCAAGTTGGAAATTCAGCTAAAAAATTAAATTGTGTCAATAAAGAGTTTATTACTAGCCAGGAGTGTTGGCTCATGCCTGTAATCTCAGCCTTTGGAAGGCTGAGGCAGGAGGATCATTGCGAGTTTGAAACCAGCCTAGCCTACAAAGTGAGCTCAAGGACAGCCTGAACTGCCTAGAGACACCCTGTCTCAAAAAGACAAAAAAAAAAAAAAAAAAAAAAAAAAAAAGAATTTATTGCTTATCAAAGAAATAATGAGGATAGTAATAATCTTGTTCATGATTTTATATATACTGCCTTGTTTACTAGTCTTTTAAATTCTAATAAAAATATTTTCTCCACTTTTCAGGTAGGAAAATTAAGTTTGAAGATGTTAAATTATATTTTGAACATCACTTACCTAATGAAAATTGTAAATTATAAATATAAGTCTAAATTTTCATTCATTTCATCTTGCAGCACTTTCATTTTTTAATTTTATTTAAAAAGAAAAAAGTGAAACAGAAAAAATGGTAAAAGTAATACAGAATTTCAAAAAATAAACAGTAAGAAAACACTAATGGATAGAATACATATTGTAATGTTAGAAATAGTTGTTCAATTTACAAAATTGAAGTATACAAAGTGGACATTCAAATAGTGAAACTACAAACAGTTCTGTTCAATGATCCAACAAAAACTTAGTAATATGTAAGATAGTTATCTATTTTACACTTAAACATACATGCAGTTATATCCTTTAGGGCACTTTCTTTTCCTCTCGTTTTTACAATAACAATTACATATTTTGGGTATCATTACTCCTACCGTTCTTATTATTTTTTTGAAGAGTATAAAGCCAAATGTGACAAAACAAAACAGAGTCAGTCAAAACAAAAGGATGAAGGCTGGGGATTTAGCTCAGCGGCATAAGCGCCTGCCTTGCAAGCACATGGTCGTGAGTTTGATCCCCGGTACCGTTGGGGGGAAAAAAAAAAAAAAAGGATGGATATAGTACATGATGTAAAAACAAAATACAATGTTTTCCCCAATGGTTACCATAATGCCTCTTGCTATCTTTCAAAGAATTGCCCATATCATCAGGTATAATAAAATTGAACAAAACAGTACAGAACAAAACCAATAAAAATGAAACATTGGAGATATTACAGGACTTCAAAAGAAGATAATAGTTACCCCAAAATGGGTATCAAAGTGAATCTTATTGTCTTCAGAGTAGTTGCCTGTACCTCAGACTTGATACTAGCAAACAAAACAGAATAGAGTAAAATCAGTAAAAACAGTAAAACAAGACAGTGAAAGCCATACAGGGCTTCAAAATCAAGTTAATAGGAAATCAAAAATGGTTACCATAATATATCCTGCAATCTTTGGTATATCTGTCCATGCCATCAAATCTTATACAAGAAGACAAACTAAAATAGAATAAAACCAAACTAAACAGAACAATGAAAACAATATGGGTTTCAAATCATGATAAAATATAAACAATGACCACTGCCTTCCCTTTTGAGACAATTCCTCTCCTTTCACTTTCTCAGGGTGCACTGTACATTTTGCATCTCACTAACTCCTTTAGGTTTTAGATTAGGTAGGCAGCCCACTATTCACCTAAGTGCTTCTAAATCTTTTTACCCCTGAGCATGATTTCAAGTTCTGTCCATTTACCTTTAAGAGCCTCAAGATGTTTTATTTTAATAGCGAGTAATTTTCCATTGTATAAAAGTGTTATGGCTTTCTAGCCAATCTGTAGCTGATGGGTAAGCTACCCCCACTTTTATCTGGTTCCCTGTCAAACAGAGCATTGTTTTCTCACCTTTGACTTTCAGTCTATAAGCCCTCTTTTGGGTTAATTGTATTTCTTATATAGGGCATATTGATAGACCCTATCTACTGATCCACTCTGCCTGTGTTTCTTTTTTATTGGTGAATAGAAACCATTCATATTAGTGGTTATAGCCAACCTTCTTTGTCTCATCTCTGCATGTTATTTTTCTAAAATTGGTTATCTACTTTTTTCCTTCATTCCACTATCTGCCCTGTTCAGTGAGCCACCTCTGCCACTGTTCCTGAAACCATGGTCTTTTTTTCTCTCTCTAGAATGTCCTTCAGTATTTTTTATAGGGTTGGTTTTGTGGTCATGAACTCCCCCAGTTCCTATTTGTCATGGAAGTATCTTGTTTCTCCATTAATTTTGAGAGATAGTTTTTAAGGATACATCAATGTGGGTTGGAGATTATTTTCTTTCAGGACTTGGAATACTTCACTCCAAGCTCTTCTTGATTTGATTGTTTGTGTCAAGAAGTCTGCTATGATTCTGATGGGTTTTCCTTTATAGCTGATCTGTTTCTTTTCTCTAACAGCTTTTAATATTCTGCTGTTGTGTTGAATTTCTGGAATCTTTATTATTATAATGTCTGGGTGTAGATCTATTTTGGTTAGAGCTGGCTGGAGTTCTGTATGCCTGAATATCATTTCCTTTTCTATGCTTAGAAGATTCTCTTTAATTATTTCTGTAAATAGCCTTTGTATTTCATTTGTGTTTACCCCTGCTTCTTCACTCATGTTTTTTATACTAAGTTATAGATTCTGTTGTCATCTTCTAGCCTTGGTATTGTTACTTCCTGGTTCCTTGTTATTTTAAAGAGATCTTTCCTTTCATGATTGCAAGCTGCAAACCTGTCTTCAAGGTTTGATAGTCTATCTTTAATTTATTTCAAGCAGTTTTGCCAGCTTTCATTGGAGTTTTAATTTCCTGTTAATCTCTTTGAATCTGTTTCATGTGTTCTAAAATTTTTTTATATTCTTCTTTGAAAGTTTCTTTCTTTTTCTATGCTATTCTGTTCTTTCATCTGTGTCTTCTTTAGAGGTGCTTAGCAATTCTTTTATTATGTTTCTCATATCTTTACTTGTAATAGTATTTCCTTTCTAAGTTCTTTTATAGCTTCATGGAGTTGTTTCTTTATTTCAGTTGCTGTTGCTTCAATATTGCAAGTGTGCAACTTCTGATCTCTTCTGTGTTTAGACCTTCTGGACCAGTACTGCTTGGGTTGGAGGCCAAAGACTGCCTTTTGCTTCTTCCTCTTGTTATGTTCCTGATTTCTTCTGGACAAGTGGGTAGCAGGGTCCCTGGCACTTCCTGTATTGCTTATAGTTACTTTGAAGCGTGTTGGCTAGGTATTTCTGCTGTTTTCTGCTTTCCCCAGTCTGCTGATGGCTACTGGAGTATAAGCAGGGGCAGGGCAGGCTGGCCCCTCCCTTCTGAGCTGGGTTAACCACAGCGAGTCTTCACATTAGTGTGCACTGGATGGGTGCAGTTGATTAGGGATAGCTTTAGGGAAACATCTGCAGTGGCTATTGGGCTGCACAGAGAGGCAGAACTCAGTCCAAGCAATTTCCACCAGCCTGTTCCCAGTTAGGAGTGGCTGAACGAAGCCAGCTGCAGTTTTGTCTCTAGGCTTGTCCTGCCCAACTCCAAAACGATGCCCAGCCAATTGCCTACTCCTGCAGGAGGACTGAGTCCCCCACACTCACTGCCAGCCAGTGCAGTTCTCTGGTCTGCTCCTCCCCTTTGCCACTGCATCTCCCTGCCAAGACCTTTGGGCTTGCTGGCCACCAGCTTCACTTGTGACCATGCACTTCCAGGTTCCAACAGGGCTTCTGGCATGATGGTTCCAGCTCTAGTGAAAGCACCACCAGCTACTGCCTTCTTCTGTGTAAGTCTTTCTTTCTTTCTTTCTTTCTTTCTTTCTTTCTTTCTTTCTTTCTTGCAGTGGGCTTTAACTTTCACTTTAGTTTCTTCCTGAGTTGAGGAGACCCACTTCTTTCCTTCTTGTCTTCTCCAGAGTGCTATATTCCAGCATCTGGACTATTTCTCTTAAAGAGGCTGTTTACTCTGCTGCTTACTGTTCTGCCATGTTCCCAGACCCCCCCCCCCAATATTGCTGCACTTTCACTTTTTTTACTAACCAGCTAGACCTCTAGTGAAAAGTCTAAATGTAACTTCAAGGATTCAACCCTGAAGGTGTTATGTAAGTAACATTTGAGTATCAGTATAGGAAGTAGGATCCGAACCTAGACTTTTAAAAGAAGGGAAAAGAAAAAGTGAGGGGAGGAAAGAAAAAAACAGAAAGAAAAAAATAAAGCAAGCAAGCAAAAAGATGTACTTTGCCTTGGGCTATATTTGAGAAATATGTATTTGTTAATTTCTTAGAGGAAACAGGGAAAGTGGATGAGAGAAAGCATATGAATCACATGAATATGAATGGCCTGTCTTCAGAGTCAAGATCTGCTTGGCTCTGCTCATCTGTCTAAAGAAAGAAGTATGGAAAATGGGTAATAGAATATGAGTTCCAACTTTTTAGAAATCATAACCCTGCCCACAACTACTAACTGTCACTCATTATCTCAAATTTTGCCTAATAAAATTTGTAACTACTTCCTTGGCACGACTGTAGAGATAGTCAAGCCTGCCTCTCCTATGACTTAGAAATACATCTTCAGATTCGTTTAATATATTTCACTTTCTGAGTAGTAAAGCCTTTGACAGGTGATTCCCTATAGAAAAGAATAATTTATGTTTAAACTCCATGACAGGAAAAAAATTGCCTGTAAAAATATCAGACAAGAAATTGATTTTTTTTTTTTTTTTGGTAAATCTGAGTAATCCAGGTCATGACTATTAACTGATATATAACTAATTCTGATAGGATGTGATAATTAACTATAAGGACATGAATAATGTGTATTTGTATAGTCTATGATTGATAGACTGAATAAACAAATATTTCTCTACATATTTGCTGCAACTTTTAAAAAGTTTAGTAGGTAGCCTTGATTAAGAAGATAAAGATTGGTTTTAAAATTGGATTCAGAGTATTTATAGAATTGTGAATTTTCTCAATCAATTTAAATGAGAGGTACAAGCTAATGTATGATGGAAGAACCTCGGTCAGAATTTGGTAGTAAATAGCAGACTTTTTGAGGCCAGACCTCAGTTTTGGGTTCAGATATGTTTTTCTTGATAGGCTGTCTGGTCATGGTGATTTCATCTTAGTTACATGATTTTTCCCCTCACATTTCAACTTCCTGTGAATTGGATAGAAGTCTCACAAAGAAATTAGTATAAAATATATTTCACAAAATACCACAAAACACTCATGAGGCTGCTCAGAAATCAAGATCTTAGGTGAACTCTGTTGATTGTCTCCTCTACAGAAATTTAACTTGTAATTCAGTCAAATTAAGTACACATAGACAGCTTCTCCATTTAAAGTAACACACTAATTTGCAGAGAGAAAAATCTGCTGTTAATTATAATTCCATAGTCAGGCCTTACAGATGAATACCTATGATCCTTGTAAAGTTGGAGACTGAGGGAAGAGAATCTAAAACTTGAGCTCAGTGTGGGAAAGTTAGTGGCTTAGAGAGATCCTGTCTCAACGTAAAAAGTAAAAAGACCTGGAGATGTATTTCAGTATGAGGGCATCAGGTTCAATCCCCAATAGTAAGAAAAAGAACAGATACACACCGAGTATTTATTGCCTTCTCACTCCATGCTCATCAGCTTTTTTGAATATTATCTATTATAAAGAAAATCAAGTAAATTTTTATTCTTAAAGCTGTAGATAAACATTACTACATTAAAGTAGTTGAATCTGAGAACAGAAATTAACACAATTTCTACTTATTAAGTCTTACTTAACAAATCTATACTCCTTGAATTGCTAAAATACGGGGAAATTGTTCAATAGTTTTTGCCTTAAGCTTAACAAAGCTACTGGTCCAGTGTTTGTAGGCACAATATCTAGAGATATAACCACCCCACGAACCCAATGCATCAGAAAATATGAATTACTCAGAATAAAAAAACATGAACTGTTTCAGTATTTGAAAGGCAAATTCATTCAGGGATTTGTTTGTTTGCATTTAACTGTGGAGTTTGCTAATTAAAGTTTTTTGAGTATTATTACCTGTAACTCTAAACATGAGGCAAGTTAGTGTGATTTATGTTTCTTTGTTTGTTTGTTTGTTTGTTTGTTTTATTTAAAAGAAAAAAGAGAAAAAAAGCAGAACAAAATAAAACAGTGTAAGGGTACAAGTAATTCAGAACTACAAAACAACAACAACAACAACAAAACAGTAAGCTATCGCCCATTAATAGATTTCACGCTATCATCTTAGAAATGGTGTTTCAGGTCAAAGGATCAAAGCATACAAAGTGAACATTCAAACAGTGAAACTGCAAATAGTTGTGTTCAGTAATCCAATCAAAAATATTAATATGGTCTATTTAAACACCTTTGTTGTTGTATCCTTTAGGGCACTTTTTTTTCCCCTCTCTTTATTACAATAAAATTTACACATTTTGGGTTTTATTGCACCCTTAGATCTTATTACTCTTTTTTGTAAGAGAATAAAATCAAGCATGATAAAACAAAGCTGTCAGTCAAAACCAAGGATAGACATAGCACATGATTGTAAAAACAGAGTACAAGGTTATCAACAATGGTTACCATAATGTCTCTTGCTTCCTTAAGAAGAATTGTCTATCTCATTAGGTATTATAAAGTTGAACAAAACAGTAGAGAACAAGACCAATAAAACCTAAATATTGATTTATGTTTCCTGCTTGTCAGACAAGACTTGGTAGGTTGACCTGTTATCTATTTAAATAAAATACCCTGATAAGATGTTCATTTACTGTTGTATTTCCAGTAGCTGCTTAACCATACAGTGACTACACTGTAGTGTAGTAACACTACAGTGTTAGCATTCTCCTGCTGTGACATAAATTCTTGGGAGTAACAATTTAAGGGAGGAAGCTTTGTTTTGGACACTGAAGTTTTGAGGTTTTAGTCAATAGTCTGTTGGCTGTATTGCTTCAAGTCTGTGGCAAGATGGCAGAAGATAGGACAGCAGTGAGCTATTCATCCTGTGGCTGAATGTGACAAAAAGTCAGATGGGAAGGTGATAGACACGAGATGAGTCCCCAAGTCATGCTGTCATGATCTGTTCCCTTCAACGTTCTGTTTCTGTAACCTCCCAATAATGCCATGATTATTATCTCATCAATGGATAGATCAAGTTAGAGCCCTGCCAATACAATCACTTCTCAAAGAAAAGAAGTTTATTTAACTCACAGCTTTAGAAATTGCAAGTACAAGACATGGCGTTATCATCAATTTGTCCTCTGATAAGAACCTAATATGGATGGATTTATGAAAATAATGCCCATAAGGAAAAGAAAGATAGCATGCTGAGACAGGAAGCCAAAGATGATCAGGGACCAGTCTTGATCAATTCGTTCTGAAGGAAGCACACCCAAGACATAAGGGTTCACTAATAGGTCTCAACATTTTTTTTTTTTTTTTTTAGACAGGGTTTCGCTCTGCAATTTAGGCCAATCTTGAGCTCACATTGTAGCCCACGCTGGTCTCAAACTTGCAAAGATTCTCTTGCCTCAGCCTAAGTGCTGGAATTACATGCACCACCATGTCCAACTTCTTAAGCCTCACCTCTTAAGTCTCTCTACCTCTTAAATTCTCACACTGAGGACCAGGCTTCCAGAACATGAACCCTTGGGAGAAAGACCCCGCAAACCATGGCACTACTTAACACTCCAGATCACAAATGCTCAGGAATTAGAGACACCACAGATCTGTGAGATGGATGGTATAACTGAAAGCTGAAGAATTGTTTGAAAGACTAATAAGCTGCTGGAGGCCAAGATCTGGTCTCCAATAAAAATGATGGGAAGATTTTTTATTGGTATTAAATAAAGAAAGGTAGGTACCATCTAGTACACAAGAAATGAAAATGAACTCTGTTCTTCCTGCCCTTCAGAACTTGGCAACTTAGACTTATAATTACAGTTCCCTTTATCACCAAAAAAAGAAGATTCAATATGGCTGAATAAAGAACTCACAGTGGAGGTTCAAAACAGAAAGTGGGAAGAAAGGGAGGGACATACATCCTGAGAGCAAAACTAATCCAAAATAAGAGATGCATAGATCAAATATCACCATAAAATACATTGTATATCATAAAATGCTTAAATTGCATGTATTCATTTCACGGGGACAGTTTTTGGCCCTAAGGTTTGTGGTCATTTTTAAAGGCTGAAAATTCTAAATTTTAAAATCTCTTTGACCTGAATTTGAAACATAAACTGGTAATAATAAAATCTTTGATAATTATAAAATCTAATGTTCTTAGGAATAAATATAAGAGTTCTGGCTCTAATTTTTTTTAAAAATCCACAAAATAATAGATGCTAAGATCTGATGATAAGGGTATAAATAAGCTTTATTCTGAAATGGGCTTAGAAATTTGTTTTGACTGGTATAAGACACATACTCCAAAAACTAGATCTCAAATGTCCAATCTACTTATTCATACATGCATGAAAATATTACTTAATACCATGAGAAATTGTGGGACAGCCATTTTTCTTAAACACATCCATGCAAGCACGCACATGCACACACACAGTACAAACCGCTAAGTTTCTCCTTCAGTTCTTAAAATGTAAGCAGACACTAAAAAAAAAAAAATCTATTTTTGGAGTTAAACATAGCTAATTATTCTTAGGCAGGGCACAGTAGCTTCTGGCTTCAGATTTAGCAGTTTCTAAAATTGGTTTCTGTACTTCTCTCTTGGGTCTCTGCAGTTCCTACCCTAGAATTGAAGGATACTGTATATGTAAATTTCCATATGAGAGTGTAAAAAGCTTTTATGGCTTTAAATAAAAAATTATAGAGATAGAAAATGAGAAAGGTTATTTACAATGCAAGATAATTTATTTGGTAATTAGATGTTGGAAGTGAGTTTTTTCTCCTTGTAAGGAATTTATTGATCAGTTATACATTATTTTCATTACTAATAATCTTACTGTAAAAAATCAAACATGTTTAAAAAGAAATGAAATTCATAGAAATATTCTAAAGGTATTAATTAATCTGTCTAAAACCCTTGCAAATCTGTCATAATTTATGAAAATGAATGAAAACTGTGAAATTGGTACTTTAAGAATCTTAAATGATATTAGTCTTAATCTTCTTTATAGGGTGTGATTATGCAAACTGATTATGTTTATAGTATGAAATTGGGAAATGAATTATAAGGCTGACCTAAATGTATGTTTACTTTGAATAGCAAGTATGTACACATGATCATATCCTACATAACTGTATTAATAGCAGATATTATCATAGAAGTACTACTAATAATAGTAAATGCATAATGCCCATGACCTAAGCCTGATCTTGTGATTAAGCATTCAGTTTGCTATGGTATAATTTTAAATTGTCTCATATTTTTATCAGTAAAAAATATGGAAATGGAAGGAAAATTGTTTATTTATACAACAGATGGTACACATAATATGTCTAAAGTTTTGACAACATTGGCCTAAAAGGAAGTTGAATATTTGGATATTGCAGAACAAACTTGATTTAAAAATGCAGAAATATTTGGGTTTGCATTAGAACTGTATTGGTAGAAATGCATGAGTAAACCCTTGAATCAGCCAGTAATAATCTATAAGATACTTTACTAATTTATTTAAGCTAGTAAATCTTTGGAAAACATTGCATTCTGTCTTTCTGATTTTAATATTGATGCTGTAGATTCTAAACACTGGTACTAATACTTTTTCATTTCTCAACCAAATGTTTTATGGCCTATGCAAAGAGATAGTAGTTTTACTTTTCTGTGGAAAAAACATAAGTTAAGTTTAAAAGTCCTAGTATTACAGAGACATTATAGTAAAATGTCACATGCCATTGGAACACAAATGTCTATGAAAACAAATACATTGGAGTGTTTGTTATTGAGTTCAGTTGCCTGTATAGTATAAGGCCTGAGAGGATACAGACTTAGTAATTTCCATATTCCTCAGGTGCCTAGAATAAAACCCATCATACATATAGGATTTAGATTGACTCACATATTGGTGAATTGACAGAAATAGTCGTAGATCAGATCCATTCAGTGGGCACTAAGTTATAGCTGTATGATTTAATGATGATAGCTGTGTATCTTTAAAAGCCACAAGAAAAGATTGTTGAACATTTCTGCCTTAAATAGGTGATAAACATTTAAGGAAATAGATATATTTAACTTGATTTAAACATTGTGCAATTGAAATATGTATCAAAACATCATCCCATAATATGTAGAATTTCAATTTGTATACATCATTTAAAAATAAATTTAATTGAAATGTAAAATATAGGCCATTGTTTCTAATTCAAAAGTATCTTTGAAATACATATGGCAGTATCAAAATCAGGAACCAGTCACTTTTCTGGATCCCAGTATTAACTATATAGAGAGAGTCAGTCAAAAATTATATATGTCAGGAAACTAAACACTTGTATAATATTTTAATTCTAAAATATCAAGACATCATGAGATTAATACAAGTTAGCTTTGGCCCCTGCAAGAGGTGCTCACAGCGGTGGTCTTTAGCTTCCAGACATTTATTATCACAGCAAACTGCTAAAGTGAGTATACATTTTTTGGTGGACTCTGTATAAATCTAAGATCAGGAAAATTTAAGCTGTAAGTTCTAGAACTAGAGAATGATCAGTGGTACTCCCATATACCATCCACATACAGTATTTATCAAGGAAGCTATATAAATATTTGGGAAGGAGAAATATTTTTTTAAAAATTGACAGAGCATAAGTTAATGAATGACCAGAAAAAGCAGCCATCATACCACTGTGGAAAAGATGATATATAATCAAAGGAAAATATACTGATATAGTCAGAGAATGAGCACCAGTGTTTTTTATATGTTTTCTGGGTTGCTCCTTTTGTTACATCATACATGCAAATATGATAAACATCATTTAATTAGATAGCTTATCATTAATCTTTTTCACAGAGAATTCTACAAAACATTCAGATTCATTCACAGTGAACATGACAGTGATGAGAGAGAGTGTGTGTGTGTGTGTATAAATAAATGTGTACACATTCATAAAGTTAGTGCTTGGTAACTGCAGAAGATTGATTAATGGACTGCCAAGGGATTTCCAAATCCATAGATGCTCAAGTTCCTTATAGAAGATGACATAAAAATTTTCACATTTTGAAATGGTGATTTCACCTTTAAATCATCTCCAGATTGCTTATCATACCTAATACAGGATACAGTAAGTGGTTGCTGTATTGTATTGTCTAAGGGCAATGATGGGGAGCCTTTTAGAGCTTTCAGTAATACAAACAGCCAGCCAGAGCACACATACCACAGATTCGCCACCACTTGCTTAGAGAATAGTAAAAGAAAAAAGTCTGTACATGTTCAGATCAGACACAATGTTTTTTCTAACCTTTTTCATATACTGTTGGCTAATCCCATGGGTGTGGAACTCACAGTGACTGATTATAAAGAGAAGTAGCCATGGATACAGAAGCAGATACAGACATAAATGACACTCAGGAAAACTGCAGCTAAGTGAAGAGTGCTGGCAGTGACATTGTCTACCTAGCTTTCAGCCTTCTGGATCCCAGTATTAAATTTAATCCAATGTGCCATTTAGTGAATAAAAGTATTTCGTGTTAAAGAACTTTTGAAAAGCTATGTACACACTGTGACCCTTTTTGAGTGCTCAAAGTGTATAACATATTAGTAAATCTTCAGATGAACCATAAGAAAAATTTTCATACATTCCTGAGCCCACTTTTTTGCCAGATAAGAACTATATACTCCATTTTTGAAACCTATTAAATCTCATAAAGTGGTATTTCCCAAAACACTATAGAGCCTAGAGGCTTGGTACTATTAGATTTCAGGAAGCTGGTAACAAACGTTGTATTCTAATCATAACATTTTGGGATAGAGATAGTTTTATTTATACTTTTGGCAATAGAGATACTTTTATTATAGAGATAGTTTTATTTATACTTTTGGCAATAGAGATACTTTTATTTATTCTTTTGGCAATAATATTCTACATGATAGAATCTCTTCCTTGATTATATTTATTATTTTATTATTGTCTAATTTTTATATAATAAATTTCCTGTGAAAACTTTATGGAAAGTTTACTGCAGTGTTAATTAACATCAATGCTTAATTTGTTATACCAAAAATTTGTATTTGAATTTTTTTTATTAGTGCCTGCTCATGGTATACAGTGATTATATTCCACATGGTGAGTTGGTACATGTACACAACACTTTGTACTCTTTTTTTTTTTTAAATTTCTTTTCCATGTGCCATGTTTATAGTAGTGAGTTTATAGTAGTACAGTTGTGACTCTCATTTTTTGAGTCTTTCCAAGTATGGTTCTAGGCTCCTCACTCCTCGCCTGCTTACTTCCTAACCTAAGCCCCCAGGCCTAAACACAGAAGGCGTAACGCTGGCTTCCAGAAGAGGCACTGCTCTAATGCATTATACCTTAGTGGTTGGAGTCCAGCTGTATTCTACCTAAACCAAATGGGGAATTTCTCTTGATTCTGAAAATCTCCATGGAGTTATAACAAAAAAATAATAATATTCAGCAAGAATATCAAAGCCATTAGGAAAGTAAACATTAGATGTAAACTAAAAATTCCTCATTCACATTATAGTTAATGTGCTTGGGTACATTAATTCATTTAACATACAATGCTATAAATCTTGCATTATAATATTTAATGTCATATAGTTTAGTTTTCTGTGTACGAGTGTGTAAAATATAACCATAGTCATTTCAGCCAGAAAGCTTAAATATTTCATCTTAATTTTAGGGAATGGTATAATTTCCTTTTTGTTTCTCTAATTACTTGTATTTATTTATTTAGTTATTTGTTCTAAGTACTGAAATAGGTTGTAAGTATATATCGTTGAATAAAATAAAGCCCCTCCTGTCCATTGTATGCATTCTGTATACAATAAGCATATATTATTTTATGCAAAAACAGCTAGGACTTATTGCTAATGTATCTCTTCACCTCTTATTCTCTGGATTTTTGTATAAAGTATAATTGTCTGAGGACTGTCTATTACTGCAGATTTCCAGCAATGTCAATTTGCAGCGTTCCAGCGTGGCAAGAAGAGTGACAGCATTTAGGGAGCATCCTTTGTGCTAGCCATGTTTTCTATGTTCCTCCCAACTGAGTAGATTTGCCCTATTTTGCATTTGTGAAAATTGAAGTTCACACAGGTTAATTATTTTGTCCAATAATATTTATTAATGAATGATAAAGTCAGAGAAGCAGAAGTTGAGCCAAGTTTATTAAAAACTCCTTTAATTTTGTTTACTTTTATTTTGTTTTTCTAGAAGATATATATGACTGTAAACAAAAAGTTAACATAAAACCTTTCTGGAGGAAAGAGACAGAAAGAGAAACATCTCAACTACTTGCATGAAAATTATTACTCCAAAAAATAATCGGTTGTTCCCAGATATTTTCAGTGGTTTTTGAAGAGAAGTTAGCTGCTTCAAAATTTCTGTATGTATGTGATAAACTTTAGTGCACTGGTTTCTGCTGCAAGAGTATGAATTTCAGAAGGCATATTAAGAGTCAAATCATGATTCTTTTGAGCTTTATACTGATATCGAACATCCAAATGATATAGGAAAAATAAATGGATGTCAGATACTTCATGTTCCCCCAAATTGAGGAATAAATTCTAAGGAACAACAGAGGTTAAGAGTAGGAAATTTTTATTGAGAGAGACAGCTCTCTCTTCTGAGAAACTATCCAAAAATGGGCCACCAACAAATCCACTTCTCAAAGAAAATTTTATACAGCAAAATCACAGGTGGGTACAAAAATCATCACATGAGTACAATGTGGGACAAAACTACACTCGACCAATAAGAATACAAATAGAGACAGTTAGCTAATGTTGATCCAATGGGAAAGAAGTCACGCAGCAAATGTACACAGAAAGAACAAGAACCTCTTTTGGAAGAGATGAGTCAGGTGATTGTGGTGACCCACCTGGGTGACAGATGTCCGTCTAGAGTTTCTTGGATGAGGTGATACTAATTATAGCGTATTGCTTATCCCTTGGAGTAGCATATAGGACTGGTCATCCTGTTTTTATCTTGAGACCTGGCCTGCATTGACCTCCAGTTATACTTGTAATATATTCTCATTCTCTATACTGACTCCCGCAAGCACCCAGCCCTGTCTGGCTGCCTATAATATTTCTACCTAATTTAACTGTCTATAATAATATATTAAAGTTTTAAGCCTACAATTACAGAATTGATCTTAGAGTCTTTGTAAATGTAATTACTTAAAATATAATCATACTAGGGTAGAGCAGTTTCTCTTGCAATATAACTAGTATCCTTATAAAAGGGGAAATTTGAACACACACAGGATAGAGAGAAAGAGAAGGCCATTTTAAAATAGATGAAGCCAGATATCTTTGCTCCAAAGAACAATAGAGATTGCCAACAAACCTCCAGTCTAAGGCCAATGTGGAAAAGATGCTTTAAAATAGTTCTTACAAGCAATCAGCACCTTGATTCTGGACATGTAACTTCAAGGTTTATGTTTTAGTAAATTTCTGCTTAAGCTATTCACTTCATGATATTTCGTTACTGCAACTCTAGCAAACTGATAAAGAGAAGAAACTTGTGGGCTGTTTTGTTTTGTTTTGGTTTGGTTTTTTGTCTTTCTGAGACAAGGTCTGGCAGGCACTTCAGGCTGGTCTCAAGCTTACTCCGTAGCCCAGGCTGGTCCTGAACTTGCAATAATCCTCCTGCCTCAAACTCCTGAGTGCTGGGATTACAGGTTTGCAGCACCATGCCTGACTGAACTTGTGGTTTTAAGTAAGCATTCCAGGAGACTCGATGAATATTAAATCTGAGAATCAAAGAACTAGAATGAATTCATCAGACAGAGAAGTCAGCAGCATGGTACTAACTTCTAGAGTAAGGGCAAATTTATTTAAGGCATTCTGTTAAGATAGTAGATAACAAAGAGCAGGAGGAGGGGAAGGGAATAACAGGAAGAAAAGGGTCGTGGGAGAGGAGCTCAACATCTTAAGGCAAACTAGATCAATTTTGTCTTCTTAATAAAAAAAAAGACTTTATATAGAGACAGTATGTCTCAACAACAGCATTATGATTTTGAATCAACAAACAATAAGGAAAAAAAAGCACAAAGCTTTTTATAATAAAGGTAGTAACTTGGTTTGAGTTCTTACACAGCGATTTATGTAATTTTAAAAACTCATTTCTTTCTAGCGTCATCTTGGTATTTAAATGCATAGAAATCCATCCACTGTTTTTAACCTAGGCCATTTTGAATAGTGTTAGCTTTATTGTCTAACATTCTATCACTGAATTTTAAATGCTTTGATGGTATTTTACATGTAGGAATTTGTAGTAAAAAAAAAAAAAAACACACATGCAGGAATCTAAATGTATTAAACAGCCCTATCACAGTTAATACATTCAATTCCATTGAACAATAAAACTAACATGCTGATCATTGTCCAAAATATCTTGTACAATACAAATCATAACTTTGCAGCCAGCAAGTCCTCAGTCAATATTGAAATTTTAGAAGCAATTTAGAACTATTCCCTAAGGCTTATGTAAATGTTGGCTTTTACTTAAGAGAATTGTATCTGTTTTAGGAAATTCATTGCTTTAACCTCTGTGACCTATTTCAGTTTTTAGACAATGAGAGTACTACCCTGATAAAGCCTTTGGGACTTTTCTTATTTCTTCTGTGCATTCTTATTTCTTCCCCCAAATTCAAAGCCTTTCTCTTTTCTCCAAGAAGAAGTGTAATGATAAAGCTGAAAGGAAGTTTGAGGTGTCATTAAGTCCGACTCAAAGCTAGACATCAATACGCTCTTTTGCTCAAAATGCTCTAGAAAGTTTCCTACCTTAGTTACTATTTCCAGTTTAAGGCCCTTACTGGCAGGAACTACATTAGCTTAAATGCTTATTGACTGGTAAATCCCATAATAGCTCTCTGTTACTTATGAATGTAGAGCTCTTTTTTTCTTAAAAATTTCCTGTTGTGGAAAGAGTATTAGATTTTTTGCTTTTTTATTTTTAAATTAGCTTTCATTTTACACAGGAAGCCTTTCGTTTTCCCTTAAATGAAATTTAATTGAATTTCAGTTCCTTAAAAGTAATCATAAAAGTTTTTGTTTATCTTCATATCTGTAGTTTTAAACTCCAAAAGATTACTATCCAGTGGTAGTATTTACTTAGAAACTGGATTTTTTCATATATAGGTACTATATTCCCTAGGATGATATATTCAACTTCTCTTTATTATTATTATAACATCCATTTTAAAATATGACAATAAGATTTTGTAGTACTCTTTTAAATGTGTAGAACATACAATATTATAAAAGACATCCACTGTTAATGTGAGAATCAAGTGGGGGCACTTTAAAGAAGATAGCCTGTAATATTCTGAATTACTATGTGCATTGAAAAAAAATCTTTTAATTTAATCAAGCATGTCTTTATCACAAAGCAGTTATTAATTGCCTCCTCTATGCCAGGCCATGTGCTACGTATGCAGTAGAAATAGAAATAAGTAATTGTGCATAAGAGAGTAGGATAAATAAATTGTAAGTTGCAATTCTCTGTAAGCATATGGGTGGTATTCTAACAAAATTGGGCTTCATGGAGAAAAGGTATTATGGAGAATGACTTTGTTCAAGCTGTACACAGGAAAGAAGTTGCCTAGGAAATGTTTATAATGTTCTGAGCAAATCTTTCAAAATTGCCTTTGCTTTAATTACAATGAAGAGAATTGTTAAACTTCTACATCTTCCAGCAGCAGCCAATCAAGGCACTTCGGAGGAAACTGAGGAGCCAGCAACCCATGGGACATTTAAGTCCATTTGGCTGTCAGATCTTCTGTTTTCCTCATGAAAGTCTTTGTGGACACACTAGAAAACTTGTCCCAAGATTTACTATGCTACATATTGGAAATACACTAAAAAGTAAGGTCATTATTTTTTAGCTGCTCTCTTCCAAGAATGTGAAATGTCTTTCTGACACTCTTTCTCAGAAAATAAGAAATTAAAAAGTATAATAAGAAAAAATAATGGTTATTGTTAGTGACGGTTCAGACTACTCAGCAGCTAGAAGTTCCTCAAGACATTTCCATTTTTAAAACACACCTGGAGTATTAAAAAAGAAAAGGAAGAAATAGCAAAATGAAATGGATTTAGAAATTCTTTATTTTTGCACAGGTACTCATATACATGGGAAAGGTCCAAAAAGCAAATATGTATGATTGATGAAAACTCAGCTCAGTTCTGTTTCCCCTTTTCATTCTTTCATAGAAGCAGACTCGATCACCTGTTTCTTGTATACCTATTGACAGATGATCTATGTACACATGTATGTGATGTGTGAAGATACATGCACGTGTGAAACCATAGTAAACTGCTATACACATCTGCAGACTCCATCGTTCTCTAACAAGCTTTAGAGAGTTTTTTTTTATATTTTTATATGTAGAAATGCCTCTTTCTTTCTTCCTCTCAGTACTGGGGATTAAACCCAAGGCCTTGAGTGTGCTAGGCAAGTGCTTTAACTCCAACGTGTACTACCAGCCCTTGACACATTATTTGTAGGAGAAAACAATGTAAATCATTTATAAGTACTATAATGCTGGACATTTAGGGGATTCCCAATATTGCTTGATATTATCCCTCAAGTGTTGTGTGCGTTACTTAACTGATGCTGGTGGAAATATTCAACATCCACAACTCTAAGGCGGAAAGGCTTATCCTGTCTCACTGTTGTAGCAAGTTTGGTAAATGCTGGCTAGCTCTGAGGGAGCAACGGCATGGTGGGAAGGACCAGGCAGTGGAGAGCTGTTCAACCTGTGGATGCTGGAACACAAAGAGAGGAAAAAGAGGAGCCAGGGACAATGATAGTGCACAATTCCAGGTCACATTCGCAGTGACACAACTCCTCTGGTCGACCCACCTCCAAGCAGCTCACCCATATACCACCTCGTCCATAGACCAATCTCCTGGTGAATAGAAAGCCCCCATGATTCAACCACCTTCCAAAAGCTACCCCTAAACATGTGAGACATTTGGAGGACAGTTTAGAGTTAAACCCTAGAAGTATGTGTCTGAAGTATAAATCCCTAGTAGTGAAATATTTGACTTAAATAATTGTATAGTTTTGATTATATGCCAGATTGCCATCCACAGGATTTTAAAAATTTCCTCACCCTAAAAAGCAGGTCTCCTCACACTGTATCACACTGTTAAACTTTGCTCTTCCTTCCTATTCTGTTAGTCAGAAAACAGCATGTGGTTTTTATACACAATGGAGTACTACTCTGCCATAAACAAAGATCAACTTGAGTCATTTGTTGGAACATAAATGCAACTTGAGACTAGAATGTTATGTGAAATAAATCAGACACACAAGCTTAAATATCACATGTTTTTTACTAATATGAGAAATAGTAAAATTGCAAAACAAAGTGAAAGATAGATAAAAGGAAGTAGGAAAGTTGATCATTCTCCAAGAGGAAACGGATCAAGGGAGGAAAGAGGAAAAAAGGTTAAAAAATGAAAAAATTTGGGATATGTGATGTTCACATTCCAACTACACAGGAATGTACCCATTAAATACTGCAAACACGTACCAAAAAAAAGGGGGGGGTGGACCAACAGATGGGAGCAGGGCACAGGAAGGAGGGAAAGAAAAGAGAAAATGAAAAAAAAAAAAAAAAAAAAAAAGGAATTTCAGGCCAAGGATTTAGCTCAGTGGCATAAGCACCTGCCTGGCAAGCATGAGGTCGTGAGTTCGATCCCTGGTTAAAAAAAAAAAAAAGAAAAGAAAGAAAGAAAGAAAGAAAGAAAGAAAGAAAGAAAGAAAGAAAGAAAGAAAAGAATTGTGTTATGCTCACATAGAATGTAAGCAATGTAAACTGCACACATGTGTTAATAAAATTTTAAAAACCTGTGAAACAGGATCTCACTGTAGTTGATCTTCCTATTTTTCCCTAGTGAAGGGCATGGAAACAGCTATCAACATTTACGTAAAGCGAGCCTGTTTTCTCAGGAAGTCAGAGAATGGCTTTAATCTCACAGAAAGGAGGTTAAAGGGAAAGTATTTATCAGAAATATAAGGGAAAGAATCTCTCCAAAGCCACAAGGGTCCCAAGACACTGGTTGTAGGACCTCTCTTCAGGATCTTACTTGGACACGCAGAGGACAGGAATGTGCCCAGCATCCCGTGATCACCTGTCACAGGTGGCTCTGTGGGTTGAAAGTGACTGGTTGATACACAGGCTCTCTAACCAGTTACTCAGCATGCAGAGCTTGAAGGAAACCGATTGTAAAGCAGACTGGTCATTTTGTATTTATAAGTTCCTAGAAACTCAGGCCTCCTTGAGACAGGGATGGCATTCCATTTCCTTCCTCATCAGAGTCCCAGTCCCACTGTGAATTTACTTCCCGTGAGTGCAGCTGCCACTCAGATTTTACCTCAGGCTCTGACTGATGCTAACTGCCTATTCTTTTTATTTGGAAATAGGATCTCACTGTGTAGTTCAGGCTGACTTGAACTCGGTATGGAGCCAGGCGGGCCTCTAACTTTCAGTGATTCTCCTGCCTCAGCCTCTCCAGTGCTGAGCTAACAGGCACGCACCACCCCATCAGTGACTAGCTGCCTGCTTTTACACTGCACAGCTCCACTGCCTCTTACTGTAGGCTTTGTTGTTTGTTTTTATGAAAATTGTCTAGTTCTTGTTGATTCATGATTGCTATATGAGATAGCCTTTTGCAGTATAAATTGCAAGTGTGTGTTTCTTGGTTTATAACAATTTCTATGGCATATACATGTCCTTGCATTTTTAAAACTTAAATTTGTGTATTCTTTGCTTAATTTTGTGCTGTGTATTTCATTTCCAATACTGAAATTTTTAAGTTTCCCTCCAATCTTTACTTCTTTATTGATGTTAAAAACACTTGACTGACCTGGAATTTATATTAATAAAAAGTATGAGAAAGAATCATTTTTATAGATAATTACAAAGTACTAGTATTTCATTGAGTAATCAATGTTTTATCTAGTGAATTAAAATTTCATTTTTATATTTGCCTTAACTATTAAATTTTACTTCTCATATGTTGTTTTTTTTTATAATCTATACTATGCTATTTTTTACCTTTATAATATATTTGATATGCACAGACTAACTGCTTTAATTAAACTACTTTTTACTGGGAATTTTCCAGAAGTACTTGCTTATGTTTTTCTATTGAACTTTAGATCTAATTTGTCTAGATTTTATAAAAGTAATCAATGAATGTTTTAAGATCTCATAATTTTTAGATTAACAGAATCAGTGCCCTTATAACATTTTATCTTCATAAGAAATGTTGCAATTATGCAGTTTAAATCTTTTTGTTTCTTATCAATACTTTGAAATTCAATCCATTTACATTCTTACTTTTTTGTCAGATTTATTCCTAGACATTATACCTCATTGTTTCATTTTTCATGAGGTCTTTGACTTATAATGTCAATGCTTATTTTTCTACTTGTTCCAATATTTTAATTTGACCAACAACTTTACATCATTCTCTTGTTTGATAATTCCAGTTGGTTTTCTGAGCTCTTCCTAATTTATGAATGTAGGTCAAGGAATCTTAACAATTATGATGCTTCTTTTCAAATTTCTGTAACTGTTAAATTTTCTCTTGTCTAGTTATTTAGGCTAGTACCACTAGATCAGTATTAAAGAGCTGTGATAATAAAATATACCCTTGTTTTATTATTCATGTGATCATTTTTTAAGTAGAATTAGATAAATATATCTATATACACACTTCACTATCTTACAAGTATCCATATACTTTCAGTCAATTAACAGATGTTTGTTTCAAAGAATGTTAACTATTTATATACTTATCACATGGCAACTGCATCAGTGGAATAATTGAATAACATTATACTGGTTTATTACTATCAGTTTTGTAAGTATGTTAAAGTTTTCCAGAAATACACCAAATTTTCCCTGGATTATTGTTGTTTTCTATGCTGAATAATTTGGTTTGCTGATTAAACAGTAGCTTTGCATAGACACCAACATATAAGTGATCACATTCTGTAGATTTGTATAAGTTCAGATTTTTATCATAAAATAACACCCCTGCCCATTCCCATGTTGAATGTGTCTTTTCTATGCAGTAGTTTTAAAAATTCCAGCTTTCTGTTCCTGTAAATGGTACAATGCTTCCTATAAAAGTATCTTCACTGCAAAGCATTACTTTATTTAACAAAATCTTTATTGGATGGGGAAAATTTTGGTGGAAGTTTTTCTGTTTGTTTGTTTTACCTAAGTAAAAGGCTATAAGAATTTTAGGAAATAATCTACTCTGTCCATATTTTCAAATTTATTTGTACAAGAATGTAAAAATCAATTTTAAGGGCCAGGGTTTTAGCTCAGTGGCACAGGTACCTGCTTGTCAAGTGTGAGGTCATGAATTCAATCCCCACACACCCCAAAATATCAATTTTAAATGCTTTAGTTACTTTTATCTACTATCAAGCATTATCTTTTGTGTAATTATACATTGTTATAGTTTTCTATTCTAGATTAGTTAATGGTTTACTACTTGACTATTCATAGTATTGTTTTTTATTAAGTGTATTGGTACATTTTAGGTATATAAAAGGATCACACTCATCATAGGGAATTTTATACAGCTTGATTCTTTTTTTCCCATTCTCCTCCTAGCTTCCCTTCAATCCCTCTTCCCTCTCTTATTTACAAAACTTTGCTTCCATTTTTCCAAACCTCTATTTTCCTTTTCCTTCCTTTCTTTCCCCTTTACCCCCCCCCACTGCCCCTTCCCATTTCAACATTTTTTTCCTATTTTACAATATCAATTACACATTTTGTTTCTTATTTACCCTTTTGATTTCTTACACCAGAATAAGCAATGCAGTATTTGTACCTGTGTCCAGTTTATTTCACTGAAGACACTGACCTAAAGGTGCACACATTTAGCTAGAAATGTCAAGATTCTCCTTCCTTATGGAAGAGTAGTACTACATTGTACAAAAAAGAAAAAGACACGTCTTCTTTATAAATTCATCAGTTGATGGGCATTTGTGCTGTTTCCAAGATTTAGTTATTGCAAACTGTGCCACTATAAACATGGATGTGCATGTATCACTGTGGTATGATGCTTTTAATTCTTTCAGGAAGACACCAAGTAGAGAAATAACTTAGTCAAATGGGACCTTGAGTCCTACTTTTTGGTGCAGTCTCCACACTGGTTGAATCAGATATTTGGTGCAGATATTCACAGTGGTTGCATCAGTCTACTTTCTAATTTGCATTTCTCAAATGAATAATGATGTTGAACATTTTTTTGTATATTTATTTGCCATTTCCACTTGTTAATCTGAGAACTATCTATTCATTTCAGAGATTCATTTTTGGTTTGGGTCTTTAAATTTGAGGGACCTCAGTTTTTGAGTTCTTTATATATCCCAGATTTAATCCTTTCTCGGGAAAAATTGGAAAAGATTTTTTTCCCATACTGTGGGTTATCTCTTCACTGTGTTGGTTGCTTTTCTTTTGCAGTGCAAAAGCATTTTGATACATGAGACCCCATTGTTGATTCCTTGTGATAACTCCTGTGCAACTGAGATTTTATTCGCAGTCTTTGCTTACACCAATATCGTTATGAATTCTACCTGTTCTGTCTCCCAGAAGATTTAGTATTTCTGTTTTAATATTTAGGTCTCCGGATCAGTTTTAGTCTAGTGCATGGCAAAAGATATAATTTTAATCTTCAGCATGTGGAAAGGCAGTTTTTCCAGCACAATTTATTAAAGAGACTACCTTTCCTATAGTGAAGGCATTTGTCTCTTACTGAGGATATCTGGAGTTGTTTCTGCATTTTTCCAGTCTGTTCCTTGATCCTTGATTTGTTTATTTATTTAGTCAGTACCATGCTGTTTTTAAGTCAGTGATGGTGATGCCCCCACCTTGCCTTTGGTGCCCAGAATTGCTCTGCTATCCTACATGTCTTCTCAAACTCTTCAGTCAAGTTAAAAGGGAAGCAATACTCACAAGCTTCTAGGAATGCATTTGTGAGTATTACTCCCTTTCAATTTGATTAAAGAGTTTGAGAAGTATTGGTAGTAAGTCTTCGTAAATTTCTAATAGAATTCATCAGGGGGCTTTTCTTTGTTAGGAAGGTTTTTTTGTTTTGTTTTTGTTGTTATTGTTTTTGTTTTGATGGTACCAGGGATTGAACTCATTACCTTGCACTTTCCAGGCAGGCACTTATGCCACTGAGCTACATCTCCAGGTTTTAGGTTTTTAACTACATCTTCAACTTAACTGACTGGTATTGGTTTTTTTAGAGTTTTTATATCTTCTTCATTCAGCTTTGGTAACTCATATGCATCTAAGAATTTGTCTATTTCTTCTGTATTTTCCATCTTACCAGAATACAAGTTCTCAAAGTAGATATAGATGACCTGGATTTCTGTAGAATCTGATGTGATTTTATCCTTTTCATTTCTAATTACATGGATTTGAGTCTTTTCTCTCTTGGTAAGACTGGCTAGGGATTTGTTAATTTTATTTAATCTTTAAAAGAATCAACTCTTCAATTCATTAATTCTTTGTATTGTTTTCTTAGTCTCAACTGCATTAATTTCGGCTCTAAACCTAATGATTTCTACCTCATATGAGCTTTGAGCTTGATTTACTTTTCTTTTTCTAAGATCTTGAGGTTCAACATTAAGATGTTTATTAGAACTCAATCTTTTTTCCTGATATGTATATTCACTGCTATACATTTCCCTTGTAGAAATTCTTTTATATATAAGTCCATATATGTTGTATTAGCATTATTGTTTTTAATTGTGGAAACTATCTAACTTCTTTAAGTTCAATCGTAACCCATTGATTGTTCAAGAGAATGTTTTTTAATTTCCATGTATTTATTAATTTCTTGTGCTATGTTTTGCCATTGATTTCCAATTTCATTGCACTGTGGTCTGATGTATACATGGGATAATTTAAAATCCTTTGCATTTACTTAAACATGTTCTATGAGCTAGTATGTGATCTGTTTTGGAGAACAGCTCAGGTGCAGGTGAGAATGTGTATACTGATGATGTAGACATCGGCTAAGTCCATTTGTTCAAAACTTTGATTCAGTTCTAATATTTCTGTTGATTTTTTTGTCTCGTTGATCTATCTCTGACAGTGTTGTGTTGAGCCCCATATTACAGTTGTATTAGTTCTCATTTGATTTTTCATGTCAGTTAATATTTTTTTATATAGTTGGGTGCACTGGTATTTGGTGCATATACATTCATGATTTTATCTATTCTTGGATTGTTCTCTTTTCAAGGATGACTTTTTTTCTGTCTCTCCTAATCATTTTTGGCATGAAATCTACTTTATCTGCGAAGAAAACAGCTACCCATGCCTTGTTCCAGAGTTCTTGTTGCACAAATTACTGTTTTCGAGCTCCTGACCTTTGGTCAATAAATTTATTTTTGAATTAAATGTTTTTGTTTTATGTAGCATATTGTTGGATCTTTCACCTTGATCCATTCTTCCAGTTTCTTTTGATTGGTGAGTTGAGACTATGAACGTTGATGATTATAACTGATACATACTGACTTATCTCTGTCACGTTATTTTCCTGTTGTTGGTTCCCTCTTTCCCCTCTCTGTTTAATTATTGTCTTTACCTGATGGATTCATTCTATTGGGGTTCTTGGAGGTGTAACCCTTGTTATTTATTTCTAGAATGTCCTTTAGAGTATGTTGATACACTGGTTTGGTGTTAATGAATTACCTCAGGTGTTCTTTGTCTTTAAAGTAGCTAATTTCTTTATCAATTTTGAAATATAGTTCTGTGGGGTGCATCAGTTTTCTTTTAAGGCTTAAAATTGTTCGCTCCAAAGTCTCCTTGACTTGAAGGTTTGTATTGAGGAATCTGATGTGATTCTGATGGACTTTTTTTCATAGGCGATTTGTTTCTTTTATCTAACAATTTTACATGTTACATTCTTGGGTTGAATTTCTGAACTTGACTATTACATGCCTTGCTTTAGATATCTTTATTTTTTTAAACATGGATAATTGGAGCTTATATGACTGATTTATTTGTATGTCAAATTCTGTTTCCCTGCCAAGGAAATTTTCTGCCAAGATGCATATGAACAGATTTTTTAATATCATTTGTGGTATCTCTTGCTTCTTCATTGACTCCAATCTTATGCTATTCTTCTTTGCATCGTCTAGAGACTGATTTCTCCTGAGCCTTTGGTATTTTTAAGGAATCTTTCTTTTTGTGATCACTAACTGCAATCCTATCTTGTCTATCTGAGATTCTGTCCTCACACGGACACATTCTGCTGCATGTACTTTCAATGGAATTTTTAATCTCTTGAGTATCTGTTTGAATCTGTTTTGTGGATCCTACTTATTTCCTGTTTGGGCATTCATGGTTTCCATCATTTTTCTAAGCTCGTCTATTTTTTTTTTAACCTATATCTGCTCTATAGTCACTAAGCATGCCTTTCACTATGGTCACCATCTCTGTAGTGATCTGAGAAATTACTTCTGACTTGATTTTTTCTGGAGCCTTGTTCACTTGCTTTGTTGTTGCCCCTTCTGAGAGTCTAGGTGGATGGCTTTCAAAGCGTTCCATGTCACTGACCACTGGGTTTGCCTTTGTTGAGCTGGACATCTGCAGTTGCATCTCATTTAAGTCTCTTCTCATTTGGTACTTTTTAGTTTAATTCTTAGTTGATGCTTATAAATTGCCTATTGTGAGTACTTTTATTGCTACTATTCAGAACCTTTAAGAAATGACTACTTCTCCCAAATGCCTTCCAGGTGTAGCTGGATTTTTAATTCACTGCTAGAGCCTCCCCCTTGTTCTTTGTCATTGACCTGTAGTATTTTTTTTTACCCTTAGGCTATCTGAGTCTTGTTATACCAGGAAGAACAACTGGTTAGAACAATTATGTCACTTTGACTAAAGTACTAAAATCAACAATAACAAAGCAATAAACACAGTATAGAAAATGACAAACTGAGATAATTTTTAATTTTCTACTTTAGCCATACATACAACATGTAACCACATGTTATAATTGCATAACAAAATCTAAAATAAACCAGAAAATTGTACATAGTAGTTAAGCCCTCAATATGGTAATTTTATCCTGAAGGGAGAAAATTTTAAAGGGGAAAAATAGAGGAATAGAAGACATTAGACGTAAGGCTGGAGAACTAAGAAGGATCATGCAAACTTTAGGGAACTGATGCAGAAGACAGAAAGGAAAGAAAGAAGAAATAAATGAGAAGGCCAGAACAACAAAAGCAAAACTAGAAATGATGTTCACTCGTATATAGAAATAAGAACGCACAATGAAGAAAAACAAATGAGAGAAAGAAAATAATGGAAAAGAGAAAAAAAATGCCCATTTTAAGATGTGTCCCTGCCGCCACTGGTGGACATTGTGGACAAAGTTCAGAACCTTGTCTATTGGTCCCAGAAAGGCAACAGCAGCTCCACAGCCGGGGAGTGGGTAATCCCAGCCGGTCTGTACCCCTATTTCCACTGAAGTTGAGGCTACACTGTGTCTGCGGGGCTGGAACCAGACTCACTCAGCACATGGCAGTCTCCAGTTCCCTTCTGGTGTTGAACTAGACTGGGAGCCACTAGGTAAAGCTAGGGTCACTCAGAGTGGTGAGCTCGCTTAGCCTCTCTCCAAGATGGTTCCTAGCTAGTCACCCTGTCTTGACAAAGTTCCACAGCAGCAACTTAGCACCAGCAGAGCAGCCACTTGTGTCCGCTGCCCTGCTCCACTGCGGTACTTCTCCATAGAAGCGGTCACCAGTGTCTGCAGGCTCAAGAAGCCCCACCCATGCAGTGGTTCAGGCTCGGGCAGAACAGGCCACCTGCCTCTTCCTTCTTCTTTGTTGGACTTTCTATCTTATCTCTCCTCAAGAACCTTAGTTCTTGCTTGAGGTCTGTCCTGGGGCCCGAGCACCATCTTCCTTCCTTTTTCTCTTCCTCACATTGCTTTGGTCCAGTGTCTGGACCCTCTCTGCTGCTCAGCACTCCACCATCTTTCCACAGATATTATTCTTGAAAAGCTACAATATCGTTATACAAAAGGCAATTTCTTAAATTTGTTTACTAGCTCCACAGTATATCAAGATGAAGAAAATTTAAATAAAATAGGACTGGATTGCTTCAGGTAGGTATGGTTGAGAACTATTGAATTTCAGGTATTTTTCTGCCAAAACTGAGTTAAATCTGCTATTATTAATTATTTTGTGTTTATGTGTTCATTTTTAAGTATGATAATATACATGTAGGTATATGTGCATTTTGCTAATCTTGCAAAGTATCCATATATTATCACTTTAAAAGATTTTTATTTTAGTTAATTATTTTGTATAATAAAACAGTTGTATATTTTGCTTTACAAACACTGATGCTGTATTATTTGCTTTTCAGATACTAATTGCTATACCCTTATTTGTTGTACCTTTGCCACAATCTTTTTATTTGTTATTTTTTGCCTAGATGTATGATTTTACCCTTTTTTTGTAGTGTTAAATTATTTTGTATTTATTTATCAGAGAATATGTATTATCTGTTTTCCTTTTGTTTAATTCTGGAGTTTTTTCCGCTAGTAACTGAATTCTTTGTTAGGATCGCTGGGTAGCCCTTAGGAGAGGAATCTGATGGCATGGTTTGGAGAATGTGTACTGGAGTCGGGTTCCTCACTTTAAGCCCCAACTCAGCTGCTGATGAGATGCGGAGCCTTGGTCATTTATTTCCTCTCTTTTGTCTTGATTACCAGACATGTAAAATGAAGGTATTACTCATATGTTCCTTGGAATTATTGTGAAAATGAATTGGGTTAACATATATAAAGGACTTAGAAGAGTTCCTGGGACTTTTATACTATTTTGGCTTGTTAGATTGCAGTGTGTGTGAAGGTATTCATAACTATTTTGAAGAAAACAAGAGACATTATGGTAACTCCTGTGGATTTCCTGTTGTCTGGCTGTGAAGTTCTGTGTCGCTTGCATTGTTCTGATTTGCTTTGTTGTTTTGTTTTTATTCTCTTTAAAATAAAAAAAAGTAAGAAGAGTGCCTAGCACACAATATTTTCTACTATTATATTTCATGCAATAATTTTCGTTTTTAATTTCATTTTACTTCCTACTATGTGGTCTGTATTCAGTCTCTTTTATTATATCTTTCTTTCATTACTGTGGAAGGTTTTGGTAGATTGCATTTTTGGATATGGCCTCAATCGTATCTTCCACTCCACATGTTCTTACAGTTTGATTCAGTAATGTCCTCTTCCTTTGAAACTGCTCTGGCCTTTGTGATTTCCTTGACCAATAGATTAAAGTAGAAGAGATGCTATGTAATTGCAAGGCAATTCATAAAAATATGAGGCACTTCCTTTTTCTTTTGGGTTGCTTGCTCCGGAATAAGCTATTTGCTCTCTATGCAGTCTGACTGTACTGAGACTGTCAGGGTGTAAGGAAGATCAAAGTAACCTTCACAGACCATGTAAAAAGATTTAAGACAACACAGAACTGCCTGGACACTCCTAGCTGCTCTACCCCAGACAACTTCAGCTTTAGCCTTCACTAGACCAGAGTGATGGCAAGAAGCTCTGCATTAGAACTGCTGAAAGCCCACTTTGAGGACAGATGAAAGACAGTAAAATCATTGTAGCTATTGTTAAACAGTTAGATATGAGATGGTTTAATATGTAGCATCAGTTAACCAGAAAAAGGTTTGCATTTTTATTTTGGTGATTGCTTTTCTATCAATAATTTTATATAATTTGTTTAATCCTCTATTTTCTGAGAAACTATTAACTTCTTATGTCTTGGTGTAATTATTGTATGTCTTCTTTCTCCTTTCCTTTATTGTCAAAACTCAATATGTATCTTTTTTTCTTAAGAAGTTTGCATGATGTTTTCAATCCTTCTGAAAAAAAAAAAAAAAAAAAACAGCCAGAAGGGGTATAGCTGAATTGAATGGAACCTCCACACTGATTTCCACAGTGGCTGCACCAGGTTATACTCTAACCAACAGAGGAGAAGTTTCTTTGTTCCCCATAGCCCCACCAACATTGGTTATTGATTGAGTTCACGACAACAACCATTTTTGGAGTGAAATGGAATCTCAGTGTTGTTTTAATGTATATTTATCAAATAACCGGTGATATTGAACATTTTTTTTCCATGTATTTATTTTCCATTTGCATTTCTTCATCTGAGGAGTGCATGTTCCTCTCAGATGCCCATTTTTGAATTGGATCTTTGAATCTGAGAGTACTGATGTTTTTCAGTTCTTTATATGTTCATTGTAGAAGTCTTTTGGCTGAGGGACAATGAGCTAAATTTTTTCCCTATTCTGTGGGTTTTTCATTCTGTTGATGATTTCTTTTGATATGCAAAAACTTTTTAAGAAAGCGAGATCCTAGTTGTTGGTTCTTTGAAGCACTTCCCATGCAGTTTGTGTTTTGTTCATCAACTCTTTGCCTGCCCTTATGTCTTCAAGATTTCTATCTACCTTGTCTTCCAGTCAATTTAGTGTTCTGTTTTCATATTTAGATCTTTGATCCAGTTTGACTTTAGTGCATGATGATAGACATGGGTCTAGTTTTAGTCTCTGGCATGTGGAAAGCCAATTTTTCCAACACTATTTATTAAAGAGATTATCTTACTTCCAGTGAACATTTTTGGCTCCTTTGACAAAGATAAGGTGGCTGAGTGTCTTTGTAGTTGTGTCTGCATCTTCTAATCTGTTCCAGTGCTCCTCAGGTATGTTTTTCTGCCAGTACCATACTGATTTTATCACAGTAGCTTTGTGGTTTTACTTCAAGTCAGGTATTGTGATGCCTCCTGCCTTGCTTTTTGCCCAGGATTGCCTTTGCTATTCTAGGTCTCTTATGGTTCCATATGACTTTAGAAATGTTTTCTCTAGATCTGTGAATTACGCTAATGGTATTTTGATTTGGATTGCATTAAATCCGTATAACAGTTTTGGAAGTATGGCCACTTTCACAACATTGGTTCTTCTTATCTAAGGGCAAAAGATATCTTTCCATGTTCTGATATCCACTTTAATCTCCTTTTTCAGAGTACTATAGTTTTCAATAGATAGATAGATAGATAGATAGATAGATAGATAGATAGATAGATAGATCGTTTAAATCTTTTGTTAGATTGATTCCTAAGTATTTCATTTGTTTGCTGGATATTTCATTGGATGCTATTGTGAAAGGTGTTATTTCCAATTTCTCTCTCAAAGAATTTGTTGTTTGTGTGCAAAAATGCTATTGATTTCTAAGGTTGACTTTGTATCTGCCTACACTGCTGAATTTGTTTATTAACTCTAATAGTTTTAGAGGAGGTTTTTTTTTTTTTTTTTGACTGCTAGATAGAAGTATCATGTCATCTGCAAATAATAACTGAACTTTTTCCTTTCCTATCCTTATTCCTTTTCTCTCTCTTGTCTAATTGCTCTGGCTAACATTTCCAGAACTATATTAAGTAGGAGATAGCAGACATCCTTGTCTTGTTGCTGATTTTAGAGTGTGATCTTTCAGTTTTGACCATTTATTTGCTGAAAGGAGTTAAAATTAAAGCACATCAATGTCTCTTTAGAATGTATTTGAGTATCATTCAAGTTATTTTGTATTTTACCTTAATGTATAACTTTTTCATATTTGGGACATCATAAGACAAAAATAATTTCAGTTTTCAGTTGAGAAAACTGAAGATCAAGATATGTGTGAGTTCTAACCAGAAATTTCCAATTAATCATATTTTGCAGTGAAATGACATCGCAAATAGATGGCAACCTTGGTAAATGAGCTCAGTTCTTACATCTAAGAATGAATGAGACTTCTTTGAGAGGGAGTATTAGGTTTGAACTTATATTTATAATATCATTAGAACTAGCATGAAAAAATATTTCACAAGCCAATTGAACACTCAGTATAAATTTTTGAGAGCATCGATGTAATCTATTTTTTCATCTGATTCCACCAGGAATAAATTAAATTTGTACTCTGTTGGTAACTATCAGGTGTGAGCTGTTCCGCAGTATACATTATGACATACCAGTTAGGTTCTCCTATATTTCCCTAATTACCTCTTGATCTTAGTGTCTTCAGAATTGACTCAGTGAATACCAGTGTAATTATTTTATCTTGTGCCCTGAAAAAATTACTAGATTCAAAGAAAAATCTTGACATAAAAGATATATTTTCAAAACATAGAGCCTAATACATGTATTAAATAGTGTGTCTTTAGGGCTGGGAATATAGCTTAGTGGCCCCGTGCCTGCATGGCAAGTGAGTTTGATTTCTGGTACAAAAAAAGAAACAGAACAAAACACTAAATATTGTGTCTTTGAGTATATGCTCTTTCAAAAAAGAACCCAGTGTAGCCACACTGATAAACAGCTTAACTGGAAATAAAACCAATACTTTGTGTAAAGAATCAGTGCTTTAAAAAATGGTGTCTCAGAATCTTGTAAGGATAGTGTGGAAAAAGTACACAGAAACAGACCGACTTTAGATTAAATTGTCAAAACTAAAGAGAGAAATAACTACCAGAGCCAGATCAGGGGATTGTGGCTTATCATAAAAAATGAAAATGAGAGGCAAAAACACAAAAGAATAGGCAAAAACTGATCACTGATGAGCAAGTGACCATAGAATCATCTAGTTTGAATTTACTCTGAGGAACTTTGCATATTCTAAGTACTTGTATATTATTTAATTAATTCAATACTTCAGTAGACATTCGCTGGTTCTTATTTCATACACTTGACATAGATAGATAGATAGATAGAAAGATTACAGTAAAATATTAACTATTAATTTATATGTCTCTGTGTGTTTCTGTCAGAACAGTGGATAGTGGTTATACATCAAGATGCAGATGGTGAAGAAAAGGTGCTAACAGTTTAGGTTTGACTGTCTTAATTCTGAGATTCCTTTCAGTATATACATTTTGATATAAATGGGAAGTTAAGTATCCCAATGTTGTTTAGAATGGAAAGGTGAAAAATATAAAAATTTAGAAATGATCAATATATAGATGATATTTCATATAGACGTGTATAACTAAAAAGGTCATCAGGTAGCAAAGAATGTGCAAAGCTTAGTAGACAAGTAGGGAAAGAAGATCAGCAAAATATATTTTTAAAAGTAGCCGGTGAGTCAGAAAAAAGAACCAGGGAATCATACTTTAATGCAAATCAGGAAAAAAACAATGTTTCAAGAGGGAGAAAGTAAAACATTAGGTTGCACTGAGAGGTAAGGGAAGCTGAGGACAGAGATGTTACCATTGAATCTATTTTTGAGCATGTTGGTGATATTTATCATTCTATATACTTTTCCTGAGCCCATATTATGTTCCTGGCACTGAATTTGTATATAATATACGTATTAAAGATTGGTGAAGTGTAAGAAATGAGAGAAGAGGAGAAATAGGTAAAATGGAGGAGAGTAAAGGAAGGGTAAAAGGTAATAATAAGTGGATAAATGAGCTAAGTGATTTTTATTTTGTTCCTCCTGCCTGAACAAAAATTGGTATTTGAGTAGCTGAAATGTTGGTGAGAAAATAAAATCACAGAGAGCAGGAATGGAATCCTGGCTTTTACTATCAGATTTAAGAGATTTTAAGCTACAGGGAGTTCCATACTTTACTTTCATGAATTACATATATTAGAATTATTTTATACAGGCCTCCTATAAACAGTCAACTATCAAGGGAAATGTGGAAATCTAAAAATTTGATTATAAATAACTCCTCTCTTCACTGCTGTCCAGAAATTATTTTGTTCATTTATCTATCTTTACACAATAGTGTCTCCAGCAGAAAGCCCAGCTTGCCTGCCTGCAGCGTTTAGCTCTGGACCTTTTGTAAGCTTTCTCTTAAAATTCTGGTAAGGATCTGTGACTTGGGAATGGCCATTTATTTTAAAGAAATTAAGAAACAAATTATGACTGTGCAGCTTCTTTGATGATTAAGACACATTGCTTAAAAATGCTAATTGGCCCCTGACTGGCAAAGAATAAGATAATTCAGTGGATCCACTAATGCAATTGCAAACTATTCAATCATTGCAGTGCAAAATAATGAGAGCTCAAACATGTGTCTGATACATTCATTTTTCAATTTTCATAATTTTAATATCATTGTAAGATTTAGATTTTTCAGCATAAGTATGTGTTATCAGTGAATTTGGCCTACCATGCTTGCCCTTCCCTACTGCATCCTAGTGAATAATTTCTTGCAGATTAAATAAAACAGAAAACCACAGATACCATTGTCTTATGTTTTTCAGGCTAATATGAAATGTAATTGAGTTTAACAACAGAAACCTTGGTAATAGCTCTAGAGGTTGAGAAGTACGAGGTAGAGCTGCTGGGAGACAGAGTGCTGAGGCATCCCTTTGTGCTTCCTAAATGTGTCTTCCTACTGTGTCCCTAGCAGAAAGGACAGGGGTGCTCTTTGGAGTCTCTTTTGTGAGGATACCAATCCCTGACCACCAATGAAAGACTTAACCACCTCCAAAAAATTCACCTCTTAGTACCGTCTTTTGGGGTTAGAATGTCAGTATTTGCATTTGAGGGACAGCCTTTGGTCCATTACAAGAGGAATTTTTATTTCATATGATGCAGTCTTTATTTTAGGGGATTTACAAGAGACGTAACAGACTCTGAGAATCTATATGAGCTATGAATCTTCTCAGAAATAAACCAGATATACAAGAAATTTTAAAATTTGCAGGAGTTTATGAATGATTAAATGCTGATTTATGGGCAAGTCAACTCAGGAATTCCAAAGTTATGGGCAACAGAATCAGTGTGGACCTGATCAGACTACTGAAAACATTTGTGCCTTGATTATTACACAGGAGGTTGTCCATCTTGATTCCATAAGTGTTTGAATAACTTACAAAGGTCTGCTTTCATAACCCTAGATTCATGGACAACAGAGTAATAGATCTCAGGTAACTGAATTCTCATTAAGTAATTTAACAAAAAAAGCAGAAAATACTTTCTCATCTCATCCCTTTTATTTACCTGTTTTATGGTTTCCTTTTCTGCTCTTTCCTCTTCTTTCCCATGACTGCCCACTCTCCCCCATACACACACCATACAAGCACACATGTGTGCATGTGCACACACACACACACACACACACACATATACACACACACACACACACAGTGGTAATAGTTGCCTTAATCCCCTACTCACAGACATAGGTGTTTGTAGCTCTTCAGGGAAGATCAGGCATGGGTAAACCCTGAAAACTTAATCATGTAAATCTTATCTTCTTCCCCTCCTAATGCTAGAAAAGTGAACACTGCTTTGGCTATGTTCAGTATCATTTCTAAGTACTTTGGAAGTTGTGTAAGACTGGCTTTAGAAATTTTGTTCTGAAATAGCTAGCATAAAAGCTAGTATAAAACCTCTTATGTTTGCTGTTTTTCTTCTTAATTGATATAGACCTTTAGAACTATTTTGTTTTTCTACTTTTTTTTCTTTCTCCTCCTTCCCAATCTTAAAGGTTATATTTTTTCCTGAAAGGCAATTAAAAACAGATTGTGTTCCCCAGCTCAGTTTGAAAGTGTTTTATTTAAACATGGAGTACAGTTTGATGAGATGGTAACACATAAATGACTGTGTTACTATTGTAGCTTAAAAGGTGTCTTTGACCCACCACACTGGGAATAGTATTATTTCCTCATTCTAGGAGCAGGAAAGCTGGTGATGAAGATGTGTTTACCATTTATGCCCTTGGCTTGGCTTGTCACAGTCCTTAGAAACCCTCAGAATGTCAAGAAGATTTATATCTGATATCCTAAAGTGTCAAGGAAAAAATGGTTTTGTCCCAATTTTTTGTTACAGAGAAGATAATAAATTTACCTTTCCTGAAGCAGAGCTTTTCCCAGACAAAATTTCAAAAAAGATACTGGCTTCTGGTCTCTTCCCTCCTTCTCTGGTCCTGTCACCTCTACCATCGAGATGTCCCTACTGCAGGTGTAGGGTGTATAAAGAGTGGCCATTCACAAATGGGCTGTTTATAAATTTGCCATTAGCAACTCAGAAGCTGGTGCATCTGAGAGAAAGAAGCAATGTAACTTTTTGAAAAACATGCTATATTTTTTCTGTTATCAGAATAAATCATTGGAACTATACAGAAACAAATATTCTGTCCAAGGTAATACCTACTCACACTGAAGAAGCTCTGAGTGAGTAAGTAGCAAGGAGCTGAGAATTAGGCGAGAGGAAGCTCATTTGAAAAGTCTTCAGTCGTTTAGGCCACATAAAGATGTTGAGCTCTAAGACAGCAGCAGAAACGTATTGGCCTAAAAAAGGGCCAAGTTGAAACTTGTAGAGTCCAAAGCAAGTAGAGAAATATTAAAAAGGATTAATGAACCTTTTGTAAGGAGCAGCTAATTACAAGCTTGGTTAGCTGAGGCCAGCAGGTATGAAAGTGTCTAAGGTGACAAGTACAGGGGAGAAAGATAAAGAGGCAAATCATAGTTTGGAATTAAAAGGCAATTACCTGCGCCGCGCGGCCTCTGAACCCCCGACCGGCAGGGGAACTGACTCACACGACACACCAGAATGCAGAGACAGAGGTCGCGTTTATTGACTCTCCACACAGGTCGTCCCCGGAACGTTCCTCCCTGATCGGACTCTCCAGTGGGGCTCTCTCTGTTGAGTAACCCCGCGTAGTCCTCCACTCTCTATGGTCTGCGTGTCTTCTCTTCCTCTCTACCTCCTGCTCTGTCCTTATATCTATAGTCCTGTCCTATAGGGTAACAAGGCGTGGCAAAGTCTGATTGGGGGACATCAGCTGTAGCTAGGCAGAAGCTGAGGGTAAGAATACGGAAGTAGGAAACGGGCGCCATCTTGGCATCATTCGATGGGAGGGGTAATCTACTGAAGGCTTCGCTCTTTCCTACAGGCCTCATCTGCTTAGGCAGGTCCTCTGGCTCGGCTCCCGACATCTCCCCCTTTTTTCTTTATTAAAGGCGGTGGATCTAAGGGTCCCTCCAAGGTATGATGTTGTTAGATACCTGGGAGTGGGCCTACTTTGTAGGCCACGGCATGAGAGAATGTAGAGGTCTATACCCCGCTGTGCATCACCTCATTTCGATGCATATCCTCGCGCTAGGACCATGCTTGAGGTGAGTGGTTCATTTTTTCGCAGGGCCAGGCTTTTGTGAACCGAACCTGGATGCATATAGACATTCATTCCTGCCTTCCCCCCAGCTTTGGGGCGGGTGGCACTGCAGTACCCTTGGTCTCGCATCTCAATGCCAACAACTTAGCTCCAGGAGAGGACCCTAATAGAGTGGGGTCTGTCTTAGGTTGGTCGGGAGAGCCCCTCCCGCCTTACCCGTCATTGACTCCATCACTCATCTCCTCGGGGAAGAAGGATGCCATCCAGAGGCACCTGTCTTTCTCGGTCCCCAACTGATGCTTTCCTCAGTAAACATGATCCAGTTGGGCAGCGAGGAAGCATTTGGGGGCTTAAAGGTGGAGAAAACCACCATATCATTAGAGAGGGGCACAGTGATATTGAACTCATGGGAAGTAATCGGGGCATCAGGAAGGCATGGCAATCTAGCTGTACAGTTGTGGGCATAGGTTCGCGGGAGGGTTGGAGATGTAACTGAAACAATGGACAGGGCTGGGGGATGTAGCCCCCCATACTATTTCAGCATAAGCACCGTTAATCAGCAGTAGTACCGCCAGGCATATTTTATGCCAGTTGACAGGGCGCGGTGCATGAGCAAACAAGAAGGCGCTCCGTCCCAGGCAGACCCCAAAGAGGAATACCAGAGTATACATTACCACACCCAGCAGTAGGTGGTTCGGTGCCTTGGCTAGGGTGTCATTGTTCTCCTTCTGCGTTGTCAAGTTGGTCCTTAGCATTATGGTCCCCTTCTCCTTTTTCTTCCTTTGTGGGGCTTGGAGTCTTTCTTATCAATCACTCCGGTACCCACAGTGGTTCCTTTTCCTGTGGGGACACACAAACCGCGCCTCGGTTCCAGCTGACCACTGGATCCGGGCCCATCCACTGTCCCGTTAGGACATCCTTCCACTTTACCCATCCTTTGTTGGCGGGAGAAGGGCTACAATGCTCCATCGCCAGGGAGCGATCATTGCAGTTTTGATTCAAAAAATTATATGTAAACAGTGCCATGGATAGTCTTGCTTTTGGGGTCAGGCTGTGGCCTATTCCCCCTTTTTGTTTTGTTAAGATGTTTTTGAGGGTTTTATGGGCTCTCTCAATGATGCCCTGTCCTTGTGGGTTATAGGGGATTCCATGTTTTAACTGGACTTGCATGGTTTCACAAAATTTTGCAAAAGATTTCCCAGTGTATGCTGGGCCATTGTCTGTTTTGAGATGTCTGGGTTTTCCCCAGGCTGCCCATGCTGCCAGGCAGTGGTTAATCACATTAGACACCTTTTCCCCTGTTTCCGCTGACGCAAAGATTATATGAGAGAAGGTGTCTATGGAGACATGAACATACTTTAGAGAACCAAACTCTGCCACATGAGTGACATCCATCTGCCAAATGTCGCCGGGGGTCAACCCCCTAGGGTTAACTCCGACTGACACTACAGGCGAATGGGTGTCACATGAGCCACAGAGTCGCACAATGTCGCGTGCATCTGCTCTGGGGATATGGAATGTATTGGCAAGAGTCCTGGCATTAACATGAAATTTGTCATGAAATTGACGGGCTTGTTCCAGTGGGGACAGTATATTGAGAATCCATAGCGGGCGAGTAGCCGCATCCGTGGCCGCATTGCTCTGCACCATGGGCCCCGGTAGGTGCGTATGTGCTCTTATATGAGTGATAAACACTTTATGGTGTCTACTCGTGAGCAATGCCTGGATAGATAAGAACAAGTTTGTTACTTTAGAGGTTGGCTTGATTGGGCCCGCAGTTTCCAGGACCTGTAGGGCATTAACAACGTATTTCGAATCAGAAACAATATTGAGGGCCTCTGAAAATTTTTGGAGAACTGTTTGTACAATCAACAACTCTACCACCTGTGGTTGATCTGGTTCAAACTGTATGGTAACCGGAGACTTACCTGAGACTACATAGGCCCCTATCCCGGTTTTCGACCCATCAGTATAGATAGTTGTTGCATGAGCAAGAGGTGCGGAGGCGGTGATCTTTGGGAATATCACCGGATGTTGAGTAACAAACTGTAGTATGGGGTCCTTAGGAAATTGATTATCTATATCCCCGGGGAACACGCATCTCAAGATGGTCCAAGTATCCAGGCAGGCGGTCAGGGTCTTTATCTGAGAAGCAGTATAGGGCACCCGAATGGCATAAGGCGGGGAACCAAGATGTTGGATCGCTCTACTGTGCGCCTCCAATGCCAGAGAAGCAACTGATTCCGGGTAGTGTTCAATGACCTTGGCAGGTGAGACCTTAGGGTGCACCCACAGGAGTGGTCCCTTTTGCCAAATCACCGCCGTGGGCTGACATCTGGTCTGCAGCAAGCAGATTTCGAAAGGCTGTCCTGGGTCAATCCTCTGTAAAGTAGCTCTACTTATGGCCTTTTCAACCCTCTCTAAGGCAACCCTGGCCTCTGGGGTGAACTCTCTGGGGGAGGCAATGTCCGGGTCCCCCTTCAAGAGATCAAACAGAGGCTTTAAGTCAGAATTGGAGACATGTAAGTAAGGTCTGACCCAGTTTATATCTCCTAATAACTTCTGCATGTCATTTAAAGTGGTGAGATTATCCGTTCTGATGGTTACCTTCTGCGGAGAAACCAGAGTAGAGGAGAGTTTGGCACCCAAGTAGGTCACCACTTCTCCCCCTTGAATCTTGTCAGGGGCAATGTTCAAGTTAGCCTTTCTCAGGGCCTTGACCAGTTGGCCTAACATATCTTCTAACATTTTTGTTTCCTTTGCACTGATAAACAGGTCATCCATATAATGAACACATCTAATCTTGGGGAAGGCTTTTCGTATAGGGGTCAGCAAGGAATCCAAATAGATTTGACACATAGAGGGACTGTTGGCCATACCCTGAGGTAGGACCACCCATTCGTATCTGAGATCAGGGCTCTCCTGGTTAACCGTGGGCAGGGTGAAGGCAAATCGATGGGTGTCTTCCGGATGCAGGGGAATAGAGAAAAAACATGACATAGACTGGCCAATGTCTTGGGATCGCTGAGAGTGCCGGAAGCCCCCTTTGAACTGCCCCTAAGGGTTGCATCTGCGCATTGATCGCTCTCAAATCATGGAGCAGCCTCCATCTGCCTGATTTCTTCCTGATGACAAAAATGGGGGTATTCCATGGGGAAGTCGACGGCTTTAAGTGTCCAGCTTGAAGCTGGGTTTTTATTATTTCCGTTAGTGCTGAGAGCTTCTCCTTGGGCAGGGGCCACTGAGGTACCCAAACTGGACTTGGGGACTTCCAAGTGATTTTAATCGGGGTGGGTAGGAGAACTTCTTCAGTGGCCCCTAGAAAAAACCCAGGCCATGTCTGCCTTCCTTCTTCTCCATAGGTACAGGGGAAGTCTGGCCCTGTAGGGCAGAGCCCAAGCCCTTGCCGGGGATATACCCTTGATTCTTAAGCATGCCCTTGGCCTGAGGAGAACAATTGGATGTAAGGGTGACGTCCATCTGGGTAAGGATGTCTCTCCCCCACAGAGACACTGGCAGTTGTAGGACAAAAGGCTGGAAATGACCCTGGTGGCCTTCCTCATCACACCAAGGCAGGGTTATGGCGCTAACCTGAGGAGCTGTCACCATCCCTAACCCTTGAAGTGTGTTGTCTGCTGTATTTGTGGGCCAACTAGAGGGCCAGTCCTTCTTAGAGATGATAGACCGATCGGCCCCAGTGTCCAAAAGCCCTGTAATTTTTCTCCCATTTATTCTCAATGATAACATGGGTCTTTTGTCAAGTGTCAAATGCAGCCCTTCGAAAATCCCCGACCCCGCGCCTGGTCCCCTACCGCCCCTGATCCTCTGCTGAGAGGGGAATTTTCCGTGAAGGCTGGGGAGCAACAAAAGCTGCGCTATCTTATCTCCCTCGTTAATGACCAGAGTTCCGTTAGGGGATCGGACCAGAATTTTTATGCGGCCTGTGTAGTCAGAATCAATGACTCCGGGGACAACAATGAGACCTTGCAGGGCAGCTGAAGCTCTACCCAACACCAGTCCAACTGTCCCCTCAGGCAGCGGTCCACAACATGGGGTTTCTACGATTTGGGTACCCAATTCAGGCGTTAGTATGAGTCTGGTGGTGGCACAGAGGTCCAGTCCTCCCGAGCCGAGCGTGGCTCTTGTGAGGTTTGGCTGTCTCGAGGGGACATTCTCAGGGTCCGGGGGCCCACTCCTTGGAGGGGCCCCCTCTGGCCGTTTTTTGTCTCTGATAGCTGTCTGCCACTCAAGCGGTTTCCGTCACTATCAAAGATGGAACGACAGTCCTCAGCACGGTGAGCTCCTTTCCGGCAGCGCCTGCAAATCTCCCCTCCCCCTTGGACGGATCCGCCGGAGCGATTCCTTTGGGGGCACTCACGCTTCAGATGCCCTAGCTTTCCGCAAGTGAAGCAGGCGCCTCCTTGGGGCCTCTCTCTGGCCTTTATTTTGTTATTGGTAGCCGCTGCGAGCAAGGCGGCCACACCTGCGTTGGAAAGGGGGCCCCCTATCTCCCTGCAAATTCTTATCCAGGTGTTTAAGTCCTTGTTCTTATGTGGTGCGATTGCTGCCCTGCATTCTTTAGTACATTGTTCGAAAATCAGTTGCTTGACCAGTGGTAGAGCTGTCTCCTTACTAGGGAAAATCTTTTCTGCTGCATCTTGCATTCTAGCCACAAAATCTACAAATGGTTCTGCGGTGCCTTGAACTACCTTAGAGAGGCATGCGGATGCGGTCCCAGAGCCGCTTACCTGTTTCCAGGCTCGCATTCCAATAGTATTGATCTGCTCGTAGACTGCACTGGGGTACTGCGTTTGATCTTCAGCATATTGCCCCTCCCCCGTTAACATGTCTCTGCTCCATCCCCTATGACCCCCGGCAGCATTCCTCTCTGCCTGTTCTGCTGCGTACTCAGCATACCAAGCCCTCCAATCCAGATAGCTGCCAGCTGGAAGGCAGGCCTTAGCCAATTGGGCCCAATCCCCAGGCGTAAGGGGAATAGAGCAGAGATTTTCTAGTATTGCCACCGTGTATGGAGCTTCGGGGCCAAAAGTCGTGACCGCGCTTTTCAACTCTTTTATCTGCTTAAGGTCAAAAGGCTCCCACACATTCCTACCCTGGCCTGGGGCAACTTGTATGGGGTACACTCCATAGGGGCCCACGTCTATCCCTGGTTCCGGCATCCTTGGTCCCGCCCACCATTTAGAACGCCAGAGCGAGCCATGGAAGTATCTTGAACCCCGAGGCGGCTCAGCATAGGACGGTGGCGATGGGCGGGGACCGATAGTAGCCGCCAGTCTCCTAACCTCACTCTGCGCCCCCTGGTGGCACAGTTCCTCACGGCGCACCGCCTCCGGAAATAGGTCCCAAGGTGGGGCCGAAGGTAATTTCTCCTGTCGCCAGCAGGGGTCAGCAGAGGGTTTCTCTTTTTCTCCCTCCGCGTCCCCCATTGAGATGGCGCGGAGCTCGCGTCGGAGACCCCCGTAGATGCTTTTCCTGGACTGTGCTTCTTCATAATAGGAATCAGACGAGTCCGATTCCTCCCCCCTGGGGTCTTCCTCCCGAAGGGAACCTTCCCTAGAGTTTTCAGCTTTCGCCCGTTCGAAGGCTTCTCTCACCTCTTTGATACCTGCACCATGGACAGCGGGCGGGAAACCCTCGTTTTCCTTCTCTAAGCAGGTATGTATCATCTCCCACAAGGGGCGAACGGAAGGGGATAAGTCCCCGCCGAGCTCGGCAGAGGCCAGATCCCCCCCCAACCTCTCCCATGAAGGCAAAGTCAAACGTCCCGTGGGTAGGAACCACGGGGCTATCCGGTCAATCTCGGCAATAAACAGCTCGAGAGTGGCACGACTTACCCCAAGATCTTTTGTTTTTAACAGTCTCTTAAGGGCCTTGGCTAAATCCCCAGCCTCTTTGCTCGGTAATTGGCCCATATTCTATCAAAAGATACCCTCGGGTGGCTAAGATCTGCTCACCTCGATACCTGGCGTATGTACACCAGGGGAGTTAAGAAACTTGCCCTGTAGGTGCGCGCCACCCAGGGCCCAGGCGTACTCCCAACTTACCTGGCCGACGACCTCTGCCGTGTGGTAAGCCAAAAGCGGTCTGTCTCTGCAGTACGGGGGTGATCAGCTCCCCGTACGGGCCACCAAAATGCGCCGCGCGGCCTCTGAACCCCCGACCGGCAGGGGAACTGACTCACACGACACACCAGAATGCAGAGACAGAGGTCGCGTTTATTGACTCTCCACACAGGTCGTCCCCGGAACGTTCCTCCCTGATCGGACTCTCCAGTGGGGCTCTCTCTGTTGAGTAACCCCGCGTAGTCCTCCACTCTCTATGGTCTGCGTGTCTTCTCTTCCTCTCTACCTCCTGCTCTGTCCTTATATCTATAGTCCTGTCCTATAGGGTAACAAGGCGTGGCAAAGTCTGATTGGGGGACATCAGCTGTAGCTAGGCAGAAGCTGAGGGTAAGAATACGGAAGTAGGAAACGGGCGCCATCTTGGCATCATTCGATGGGAGGGGTAATCTACTGAAGGCTTCGCTCTTTCCTACAGGCCTCATCTGCTTAGGCAGGTCCTCTGGCTCGGCTCCCGACAATTACCTACTTCCTAGTTTTTAATGCTGTAATTTTTTCCTAGTTGTAGCATAAAATTAAATCACGTAAGTTTAGACAGTTGTTAGCCTTGGAAATTATATGCATGCTAAGAAGTAACCAAGTACACGACATTCTTCAAATGATTAAATATACATGCATTTTTTTTCTCTTATCAACTTTAAAATAGGGATGCATGCCTACTTTAAAGTTTTAGTCTAAACTTGATACTTAGAAATGTTAGAAATTGATCTTGAATCTTTATGTTCAAATTTGCTCCTTCTTTGTTTTCCCCTTCTTCATTAATATAATATTTATATAATAATCTAATAGTGAATCAAAAAACTTTGCAGTCACCCCTGAATCCTTGAACGTCTGTCTACCAGGATAACTGTACCTGGATAACTCTCACTTTAAAATACACCCAGGTCTTCACACTGCCGTCATTCTGTGCACCTACCCTCATCTGTTTCCTGCAGGATCCCTGTGGTTTCCTAACTTGTCTGCTTGTGTTAACCATTGATTCCCTTCAATCTATTCTAAATGCAGAGAGGAATCCCTTAGACACATGAAGTCAAGCCTCCAATGACTTCAGAACCTACTCAAGTACAAGGCAAAGTAAATGAGAATGGACTGCAAAGTCCTGAGGATAGATAGGCTCCTTCTTGTTTCTCCATCTCTTCTGTGAGTGAACTTCTCCCTTCTTCCTCTCCAGCACCTTGGCCCCAGTGTTCTTATCCAGCATGTCAGATCCAGCCCCACCTCTGGGCCTTTGCACCTTCTTTCTCTGCCTGGGATTTGTTTTGCCCTAGATATCTGTGCGACTCCCTTACTTTTTGCAATTCTTTGCTCATTTAAATCTTCTTGGACTACCCCTACATAAATTTTCAGCTCTACCCTTCCCTACATCTTCCAATGTCCCCTACTCCTCAAACTTATTTTCCTCTATAAAATGTGTAACTCTATAACATATTATACAATTTTATTTGCTTTGCTCATCTTCTTATTCATCTAGAGAACAAACTTTATAAGAGCAGGGAACTTCTGGCCAAGATGAGCTCTTTTCCATAGTGAGCCTTCAATCAGTATCTGCTAAATTAAACAAATCTGCCGTTTGGATTATATTAACCCAAACATATATTGCAATAATCTACATATTGTATGTGCTGGGGCCATGGAATAAGAGCTTCTATAGGAATTGCCTTCCATAAAACATGAGACCAGGTATGGTGGCACATGCCTGTAACCCCAGCATTCGGAGCCTGAGGCATGAGCATTACTGCAAGTTCAAGGCCAGCCGGTGCTACAAAATGAGTACAAAGCCAGCTACCTTGTCTCAAAGGGGAAAAAAACAAAAACATAAAACATGAGCCTTTTTTTTTTTAAGTAAAAAAGCATCAGTATTTGTATGCACTCCTGCTCTCCAGACTTCTGCAATTTCTCTAATGGAGAAGTCCAAAAGACCTGAGATCAGGAAGGAGGGGTGAATGCATAGGGGAAACAGTAGTTCTTGGACCTGCACCTCCCTCAGCTGCCCTTCTCTGACCAACCTCTCGGTTGCAGTAAACCAATTCCATCCCTTCTCTCTCTCTAGAAGAAACATAAAAAAGATGCCTACACCTATTTTTGTTGTTGTTATTTTGCTTTTAATTTATGCGTAGCACCTATAGGCCATTTAGAAAGAAGCAATTGCTCTTACGAACTTAATTGAGAACAATGAGGATCAGACTGGCTTTCCTCAAAAGTCAAATTATATGACAATGCCAAAAAGTCAAAGAGGAGAAACCAATTTACAGCCAATATAATGGAGTGCTGCTCTGCTATAAACAAAGATAAACTTGTCATTTGTAGAAAAATGGAAGCACCTTGAGACCCTATTGTTAAGTGAAATGAATCAGACACACAAATTTAAATATTGCATGGTTCCTTTTATGTGAGTATAACTAAAGTATAACTACAAAAACGAAGTGTAACTAAAAAGTGTAACATAGACAATGGGAGGCAGGGAGCCAGATCTTTCTCAAATGGGAAGTGGATATAGAGATGGATGGAGGGAACAGAGAGAGGAAATGAGGAAAAGGGGATGAAAAACAGAAGTAAGGTGTATTGTGTACCTGTACCAACACCACATAAAGAATGTAAACAATAGTACTGTAAACATGTATAATAAAAGGTAAAGAGGTGCAAATCAACAAAGGAAGAAAGAACATAGGTGGGTGAAGATAAGTCCCAATTGGCTAAACATCTCTGACAATGTCTCTGTTTCTGGTTTACCAAATCTACCTAGAAAAACTCCTTTAATACTCCAGTCTTGGGCTTCCTAAAAGATTTTTTCCCTTTTTTGTTTCAGAGTATTGTCTTAGTAGTAACTTGTAAATCATTTATCAGGCTACAAAATGTAAAGAATGCAGATTCCCAACCACTCCCTAGAATAGCTGATTCTAAATAATGCCAATTGGACTTTTTATTTAAGTTTCAAAAATTCTTATGAATTATAAAGTCATAGAGGTTCCCTTTAACATCAAAGTTCCAAATGTGACCAGTAAAAAAATCTAGGAGAAGGAGATTCTCCTAAAAATATTATAGTGTTGTCAGCCTTTTTCCAAAGTTGTGCCCAGTCTTATAAAGTATTCTGAGAAAGGGGAGACTGAAGACTCTTTGAACAAATACATTTGGGGAATAATTAAACAGCATTACTCTAGGGCTTCTCAGAGCCATTTATGATTCTTACTGATTGATATACCATGAAGGCAAGATAACAAGCTACATTTCCCATGTTTTTTTTTTTTATCATTTTATGTATGAAGAATTAATGAAAGATAAATATTCTAGGAACATATTTGATTAATACTGACATAGTTTATGATATCTATAAAAGAGAATTTATTACAAGTATAAAGTCACATAAGGATGCTTCAAATACCTTGCATTAAAATAACATTGAGAAAATAAAAAATTATACACTAAAATATTAGTGTTCATCATTTAATATTCATGTGGTGGTAATTTCCAGTTAAATTTTTTTTCACTGCCAGATGACTTTTCCTTTGAAAGACAGACCAGAAGAGCATGATGTTTAAACCAAAAGAAGATAATAAGAATAGTAATAATTTTCAAACGTGCTTTTAGGGCAAGCTGGTACTAGGGTAGATGTTATTTCAGAGTAGTTGGGCCTTCTTGTCAATTGCTTAAAACAACCATTCACTTCACCTTCCCATAAACCCAGCTCTGTTTTGGTTTCTCCAAAGTTTTGGAAATAATTGTTTTAATTTTTCTCTCTGGTTTTTTTAATTCATCCTGTCTTTCATTAGCTACTAAATCATTAGTATGCACTCCAGGGAGTGAAGAATTTGTGCATGAATATTTGCTTCCTGGGTCAGACAAAGCAGCAGATGTTTCCTTGTACTATGGGTAGGGGTACAGTTATTTTGAGCCTTTTCAATTTTGCTTTTTGTGACAGTTTTACATTAAACTTTTTGTTGTGGATTACTTTGTCCTTCTAGAATAAATACCTATATACTCAGCACTGGGTCCCCAGTGTCTGAGCCTCTCTGTCTCCTTTCTCCCTCTTCTCCTGTCTTTCATCTTTTATCCTCGTTTCCTTTATTTAATAAACCACCCTGTCTGGTGGGATTTTTGGAAAAAAGTAAAAATGAGGAATAGCATAGCCTTTGGCAAAACCAGGCTAGTAGTGTGGTCCCAGAATCCTATGGGCATTAGTGTTTCCTCAAATGTATCACTTGTTGGTGGTCTTATCCACAACAGATTATTTACGAACTATGAGTACCACTTCCTTATGTGAAAAATAAGCCAACAAAGGTAGAATAGGAAGATTAAATGAAATGACATGTATGGAAGTTCCTAGAATTTTCTGTTACTGTCCACCTTCTTGTCTATTTTCCCTAACACTCTTTATAAGAAACTTTTCTGAAGCACCCCCCTGAGTCCTCTAGGCTTTCATTTCACAGGATCTAGAAGATAAATCAGGGCATATCTTGCTGATCTTGCTCTGTAATCTGGAACCAGGATAGCCAATAAGGGTCCTATAACATATCAACTCTGAAAAATTAATAATGACTGTCTGGAGAGCTCCCTTAAAAAGGGTTTTGGGCTTCCTGGAACGGTCTACCATTAGAAGCATCATGACTGGTGAAGGAGGTCACTACTCATGAACTTCCCAGTCCAACTACAAACCTATTTTTTCTGTTTCCCTTCCTGGCCTAACTCCACTGTTCTGACCCCATCTTTAATAGCTCTTGCTGTGCTCCTTTAAAGTAATATATTTTTACATAACATCACTCCCAAGACGAAACTAGTTTTGTCCATGGGCCACCTTGCATAATTCCTTTAAGGAACATTTACATATGTAGATCTAAATGTACATTCATGCAGTCTCCTAGCAAACATTTTCTTTAACCATATTTGTTAACTTTGTCACCTCTCATAAGGTCATTTCTTAATTATGCCATTATGACATGAAAACAACCAAGGACCCTAAGTAAATTAACGAGTATAGATGAGTATCACTAAAACTTTGTTTACAAAACTGGGCAGTAAACTAGCTCTCTCTCCTGCTCAGCAGGCTTTTGACCCCTGAATAACAGCTACACACTAACTTACCAGTGATTTAGCCAATAGAACACAGCTGACCCTGCTCTGACACTGTCAGAAAAAATCTAAATAGAACTCATGTTCTGGATCTTAATGACTTGTCAGCAGGACTTCATCCCTGATGTCCTTTTAAAGACTTTTCCTTGAGTTTCAAACAGTTGGCTCTGTCAGTGGTTCTCAAACATGAATACACATCAGAATCATCTCAGTAATATAGAAATTTCTGGCCCCAACACTGGTATTTTCTAATTTGGTATGTCTAGGAAAGAGAGAATTTACATTTCTAGCAATGTTTCTGGGGAATGTGAATGCTTCTGATCCCAAACTCACATTTGTGCTCACTGGCCTGAGCTATCTTCTATTGCTTAGAAAATCTATGATAATAATAAGACAACAATAGTCAAACAACTGTAAATTGGTTAATCCTTCAAACATTCCTCTTGGAAAACTTTTATATATATTTCTATTTGATAGATGAAAAGGCCTGTCTGGTGGCTATTTAGGTGCCTTCTCCAGACAGTCTAAAAGTAACCTGAAATCAGTGTATGTGCTGCTTGGTAGTAAGAGTGCAACTCATTTCACAAAGGTCCCTATGATACAGAGGAAAGAAACTCCCAACCTATTATATATCCAGTAAGAGCTCCTATTCTATAAAATCAAAGAATGAATTTTAGAAACAATTGAGGTTAAGAGCAGAATACATTTATTGAGAGAAAGAAAGTTTCTCTCTGTGTGTGTGTGTGTGTGTGTGTGTGTGTGAGAGAGAGAGAGAGAGAGAGAGAGAGAGAGAGAGAGAGAGAGAGAGAAAGAGACAGAGAGGCAGAAAGAGAAATGGTCCTGAGTGGGTGGCTAGAAACTGTCTTTTGTAGAGCAAAACCACAAAGTGAGGCAGGTCTAAGGTGGGGAAAACATGGGAACTCTCAAGGTAGGCATGAGGTGGGACAGAACTATGGCCAACCAATAAATCAATTGTTCAGGTAAAACTGATTAAATTGGGAGTGAATCAGGAAGCAAGTCATGTAGCAAGCAGGCAAGTGTAAAGAGCAGTGACTTAGAAAAAAAATATTCTAAATAGGAATATTTTTATTTAGAATATTAATTTAGAATATTAATCCATGATATTTATCAGGGATAGTGGTGCATTTGTTTGATCTTTTGTTTTGAGGTCTGGCCCACAGCAGAAAGTGTCTGTCTGTCCCGCAGTTACAAGATATCTGGTCTTCTGTACTGGCTCCTTTGAGGGCCCAGCCCTCTCTGACTGCCCATAATATCTCTATGTAACTCAGCTGCCTGTAGCACTCGACCAGCAGGTTCACTGTGCTGCTGTCTACTTTCAGTTCTATTCATTTCTGTGGGTCTCTAGAATAGAATTTTAAGGGAATGATTCTTTACTCATATCTAGTGACTTATCAGAGTGATCTCATATGTTAATGCAAACCCAGTTCCCATGTTTGTTTCTATGAAGGTACATGGGAGACTGCATTGACATATACCAACACATTGACTGACTACATTAACTAAAGAGTGAACAATTACTCTCTTCTACAAATTCTGTACGTTCCTTCCTTTGTGTGTCTCTGTGTGTGTGTGTGTATGTGTGTGTGTGTACGCGTGTGTATATGTATGACATTCATGGGGTTCTTTTTCTTGGGAGGGGAAAGAAGTAAAATAATATTTATTGAATGAGTGAACTGACATTCTGCTTTCTCTTAAAATCCTCTAGTTCTTGTGGGTTTTTTTTTCCTAAGTAATTGTTTTATCTGGAAAAAAAGCTTTAAATGTTTAGCAAACACTTATAATTGAGTGAAGATAAAGAGGGTATTAAACAGGAGGGAGGACACAAAGATAGAGTGAGGAGGGAGAGAAGAACAAAGTTGTTAGGGAAAACAAAAGAACTGGTCTGTATCTGCCTTTGGCCTGAGAATTAGACAGTAAGCATATTGATATAAACAGAAGGTAGAATTTGTAAATGTCTTTCACATACATGACTGTCCATAAAAATAGATATTTGGGAATTTCTTTTAAAAGCCACAAACTAAGAATAATTTCCACTAATTAATGGGATAGATGCTCCAGCAAAGATCTACAGAAACCACCACAGCCCTTCCTTGACTGTCAAGACATACCTGAGCACATGGCCACAGAAAAAAATTTACCTCAAGGCTTCAGGCAGCCCAGCAACTAATAAAAGACTCTGCTCTGCTTTTGTAGTCCTAACTGGATGCGCATCCTGTGCATTACAGTAACACTGTCTGGTTTATTTCCCTAATCCACACTGAAACATCAAGGACTGATCCTTGTTTAAAGTCATATATTCAGGGGGAGACCATAATAGGGACAAAAAATACAAAATCCAGAATAAAGGCTTATATTATTGTAGACTTTTAAGTCTATGATTACCTAAGTTTTGCTTTTAGTAATGTATCCAAAGAAGAAAGATAATTTAAAGTTTTATTTTAAAAGTTATTTGACTGATTTTTCTAACATCATACCAGAGTTCTAACCACCAAAGTCCTTTTCAAAGCTACTCTTGAGGATACAGCTTTCCATTAGTAAGGAAAAAGATAAAAGAGAAAGAAAAATGAGCAATGCATTATGAATTATATTTTGGGGTGTTTCTATGTGTATTAAGGAAAATAGTGTATATCTATTTTATGGAATAAAAGACAGCGAGTTAAAAGTGAGTGCTTTCACACATGGTGAGCCATCTCTAAGAGATTATCTGGCCATTCTATAAATTCTTCAAAATATCAGTGTCCAGTAAAATATGAAAGGAACTTTAAGTGTTTCTAGCAGACACAAATTCCATACACTAAAAAAAAAAAAAAAAAAAAAAAAATTAACACTTGCTTCAAGCTGCTATTCAATTCATGTTAGTGGGCTTTATTATATCTTCAAAAACTATTATCCTTTGAATCTCAATTTGTCTCGCTTCAAAACTATTTGGCTGATGTTAAAGGTGAAACCTGATATAACCCAATGGAGCATGGATTCAGAAAAATTGGAAATGGAGTATGTATCATTTTCAACTTAGAAGCTAATAAAAGTTACTTTGCTGCAGTCTACTTTTCATTTGATTCTTTTTTCTCACTGGAAGGTTTCTTAGATGGGAGACCCTAAAGCCATCAATAATAATATCCATGATATGCATTTGACTAGAATCAATTATATAGTAATTGCTGGAGTGAAAACAAGAGAATCAAGCTGTGGAAAGAGGCAGCTTTATAGGAGGAAATGCACAGTTTAAATAGAACATAACTTTCAGTGTCAATTTTAACTTGTGAAAATAGAGAGCAGAATGAGCCCTTCATATTGAAAGATAATTTCTTATTATAAATAAGATTTGTTCATGTCTTTTCATGGTTAAATCTCACTCATGTAAAGAATATTAATGCTTGTAGTTCTCTAAAGCCAAACCATCTTTGGTGCCTACCTGATATCCAGCATTTGTATTTAATATTGAGAAGACCTCACAGGTGCACTCAGTGTTAATTGCTATATGTTTTACATGTGATTTTTCCCTTCATCAGAGGCATTTAATCTTCCTTGTTCACTAAGACTGTAAACTAGTTTCAGTTTTCCTCTTATGATATGTAAGAACCCAGCCACTTCAATATAATGTTTATACTGTCTTCTCTGGGTTGTAATTTAATTTTTATCACAACACTGTGGGAGCTGCCAGTGTCTGCAGTTTGATTTCACCCCGGGGTTTATGCCCTGAAGTGTCAGACAGATAGACAACACTATGCCAATCAGTTTCAGTCTGTTAATCTCACCGAGCAAGGCAGAGATAAAGTGATGGAAGGCTGATAGTTGACGATGATTTACAAGTAGGCTTCATAGCTTCCAGGACTTCAGGGTCTGTGCAAAGGGCAGTAAAAGGAAGAGACATCTCCATTTGCATAGTTACTAGGATGACCTTCAAAACACCTCACACAGATTGGGAGGCCTCAAGCAGTTGCCGGTTTAAAGAAGAGGAATGAAAAAGCAAGGCGAAAATGGTTAACTGTAGAATGAGATATTAATGACAATGTTATCTGTGACAGATAATAGTTAATGAGATCTCAGAACACCCACTGTTTGGGTCAGAGTGTCCTTTGGGTCAGTGGAGATGCCACTGAAATTTATTTCCTAGAATATTGTTAAAAATAATGTAAAATATGGTTTCTTGAAATACTAGATCTTTCATTTTGCCTGCTCTTGTTCTTTTCCTCACACCACAACAATCCTAACAATGTTTCTTGCACCTGTTGATCATTATGCTAAGCTTTATAGTCACCATCATAGGTACAAAATTAACATGTGATGTTATAGCACCAGTGAGTTAGGTACTTCTTTAATTTCTTGTAACAGAGGAAGATAACAAAGCTTAGAAAGGCTCATAAAGGTTAGTGGTAGGCTAGGGATTTAGACGTGTATCTACAAACTCATATGTTCCTGAAGTGTTGCTGTATGACCTTTGGAAATTAAAAACCATAAATTCTGATTTCCCTCAAGTACTGAGAATGGCTTGGTTCCGGAGTGAAAAATCTTCTAGAACATTGGCCAGTTCCAATTCAGTACCAGTTTTTTGTTTGTTTGTTTGTTTGTTTGTTTGTTTTTCTTAAAGAAAATTTCTGTTTCAACAAGCTTCTTCTTCCCAAACCTTTCTAGCCCATTTTTATTCATATGTGCATTCAAGGGAACCACCCTTTGTACAGACTGGCTATAATTTTATCTAAACACAGCATAATATGAAAATCTGATCAGAAGATAACACAAGGTTTTTATGTTGATAAGCAATGTACAGCCTTTAAATGTATTCCCAACTTCCCTTAAATTCACCTTTTAAATTCTAAGACTTGGTAGATTGTCTAAGACTTGGTAGATGCTGTTTCAATCAAATGAAAAGTCTTGGATGACTTGGTAGATTGTCTAAGACTTGGTAGATGCTGTTTCAATCAAATGAAAAGTCTTGGATGCTTGAAAATGAGCCTTAAAGTGTTAATGTCTCTGGAAAGATAACCAAGATAAGGCCAGACCTTAAGTCATATGTGTAGGAAGTTTTGAGGGGAAAAACATTAAAATGTGAATTTAAAATGATTGCAGATGGGACACAAGAAATCGATAACAAGTTCAGAAATAAAGATGTTTATTTTCTGTAAAGGCACAGAAAGCTGAGGGTGAATTCCACATGGCAGCATCAATCAAAAGTACTTTTGGATGAGTGTTGTGAAACGCAGATCTTAAATATTCTTGAGCTTTACTTTCTTCATCTGCAATGTAGAAGCAATAAAGTGTGTGTGACTCATTGGCTGGCTGTAAAGAATTAAATAAAAGAATGTTTGTGAATTGCTGTAAATGCTATAGATTTATATAAATGTCATGTATGGTATTAAAGTTAGACCATTTTGAAGTTTTATTGAGCATAATCCACTTGATGACAGGAATCCAAATTTTTGAAATGTAGGTTATTTTACCCTTGAGTATATAACTGTCTGATGGAGAAATGTGTCTCATCTAAACTATTAAGATTCAGTGTGAAAACTGCTACTACAGATGCATAGACAAAGTCCTCCAGTGCAGTAAAAACAAAGAATATAATTATTTCAAGGCAAAAAGAGTCATTTGTCAGAGTTCTAGGCAGTGGTGACAGTGGGAGTCCAGAGGGAGCTAGTCAGAGTTTAAAAGGTACATTTTAGGACCATGGCTAATGGCTTTTGAATACAACGTTTAAGAGGTTTTGTCTGAAATCTTTGGGAAAATGTAGAAATACTTTCATCATGAAAGCAACATCATTTTTTTTTTTAAACTGGATCTCACAGTGCAGTCCAGGCTGGCCTTGAACTCCTGGTGATCCTTCTGCCTCAGCTTATTAAGACCTAAGATTGCAGAAGTGCACCACCATGTTAGATCAGATTTTTTTTTTCTAAGAAATAAGAATGAAGGAGATACATCATTCCTTCCCTCAGTGCTTATCTTCTGACTCAGAAGGTCACACCACTGTGTAGAGACAGATTGGCTTCATGACTTTCATTTTCAGGACCTGAATTTAGGCAAAGACCAAGGTAGGTGCTTTATCTAGTGAAGGCTAGAGTTACCTGAGCTGATGATGCAAGTCATTCACAAACCAAACATCTAAATGTACTGGAGAGGTTCTTACATCATTATCTTAATAGGAGTGAACAGATTTAGAATTGTCCTTCTTTTGCAAATAAGATACAAGTAACTCAGTATGTGTCTTAATGACTCACAACATAATCTGGAAGCATTCCTGGTTTGGGGCTTCCACTAAGAGTGTCCCTGAACAAAGGACATGTTTCATTTTTGTTATATTTTAGAATAAGTATCCAAATGTTTAGTATGTCTATATCACTTGACTACTACCAAAATTCCTATAATAATAAAATGCCTATCATTAATTAATATCCTAATTTTATTGGATTTCAGACCTATTTACATTGACTTTCTAAATGTATTTTCTTTCCTACTTATATTAGGGCAATAAGCATTAATAATTTATATCTGGCTAAGTTATAATGTAAACTGAAATAATTTGAGCAAACTCAAATTGCATGATAATGTTTCCCTTAAGATCCTTAATTTGATAAATATTTTGTAATATAAAGTACATATTCTTCTTGTAGCATTATTAAATATTGAGAACATTCTATGCTTGATAAATTTCTTTTAGATTACTAACAATGACAGGAAATATAAGGCTTTATCAAATCCATCTGTTCTTTTTTTTTTTTTATTTCAAAGGCTACTATTTGAAGGGCATCTGCTTTATTTTGTTGTTAATATGTAAGTTCAAATGACCTGACCAGACATACAACTGCTTTATCATAATAACCAATGGACTACATAGATAAATGACCACCATGAGCATTATTTTTATGAATTGACCCTATTGTGGCATTTAGACTTGTTTTTTGGGGCTTGGGAATTTGATTAATAAGTGTGTCTTAGTTATTTTTCTCTCTCATTGTTGAGACAAAATACCTGACACCCAAAGTTAGAGAAGCAAAGTTTATTTCTTACAAGTTGGAGGTTTCAGTACATACTTCAGTTGGCTCCAAGGCAAAATGACACGGATAAGGGGCAGCGGTTCAAAGCCACCCCTGCAGCAAAGCACAAACCCAGCAAGAAAGAGAGAAGACCTGCCAAGAAACAAGAAACAAGTAAGTGCAGAGGCAGTCACCATCCAACGTGACAAATATCCTGAGTATGGGACACAGTGTAATGGCAGAAGCTAAAGACACACATAGGGTAGACCTCAATCAGTGCTGCTCCCCTTAGGAGGTCAAAACTGATGTTGCAGGCTGAGTGAGCATTAATTGGGGAGCGCATAGGCCTATTTGGTTGTGTGTGTGTGTGCGTCTGTGTGTGTGTGTGTGTGTCTAAAATGATGTAAAACAGAGATGAGAGAGGTTTGGAGGTACAAGGGCATGGTAAAAGAGGAGGAGAAAGGCAGATCATGTACTCATGAGCAAGTGACATTCAGTAACTGAAAGCAGTAGCTCTTTTCGGGTCCATTAGGTATTGATTCCATAGTTTAATTTTCAATCACAACAAAGGTTTTATTACACTTTTAAAATTAATGCAAGCTTGCAGCCTTGTAATTCTGAGGGGTGTCGTTTTAGAAATGTCACAGTTCACACCACACGAAGCCAAATCCTCTGCCTCAGTCTTTGGGATAGCTGAACAGAAACAATGTGTGCATGTCTGCATTGTTCTCTTCAGCAGCAATCTTACTGCACCCTCAGAGTACACTGTAGAGAGCATTTCTTTTATAACACTTTAGGTAAAAAGATCTCATGTTTTTGTAATACAGTTTTACAATTTGAATATAATTTTTCTTAGCTTGATACAGAATTAATAAAATCTTGAAGCACAAATTGTAATAACTACCCTCTTACGATATTGCATCCTGTTAAGTTTTTCTACATTTAAATGAATATATTATAGCTCTCACCAAAATACAGGAAATTATAACCAGATAAAACATTTATACCAGATAAAACATAACAGGCACAGTACATATTAGACCTTTGTATATATTATATTAAATACATTAATAAAATCATTTTTTCACTAATTACACACACAGTAAAACAACATTCTGATAATCATTATATTAAAAAGTCAGAGTGGCAGAGTACTTGTAATAAATCTAGGTTTAGACTCGTGGCTCGTATTTCTTTGCAGAGTATTCACAAAGTTTCAACAGCAACAGTCTTGTCCCTACTGTGACAACCCTTGAAGAGGTGCCTTGTTCTTCACCTTGATAATAGATGAATTTCTTATTCTATAGCCCCCTAATCTCTGTGTATTGCCCAGAAAAGTGGCCCTATCCCTTTAAATTCAGGAAAAAGATGGAATTCCCCTGCCCCGCCCCACGCTGGTTACATCTAACTTTCCAATTTTTCCATCCCCCTGGAGTTCAGCTATCTGCCTCACAGTATCAATCCTGCAGTCTAAAAGAGAAAATAGCAGACATAAATGCATTTTAAGGAAAGCGAATAAGGAGGTCTTTGGGGAACTGAAGATGAACATGAGGAAAATGAGACAGAGGTTTCGAAAGAGTATTACTTTATGTGTTTAATTTTTGCTCTTTAATCACTAGCAAGTACCAGTAATCCTGAAGTTTCTCTTTTGTATGTGTATGTTTATAGGCATGTGTGTGGTTTAAAAAAGAAACTGTAAAATCCTTAAGCTGTCTTTAAAGCTCAATCAATGACAGTATTACGAAGGGGAAACTGTCTCTGCTAAATTAGAGCCCTCAGACTGTACAATTTAAAAACTGTTGATCACCTAAGGGCCAAATCTAATACTACATTCAAAAAAGAATACTTTCAACAAGTTAGTAATTGCATATGCTGGGTTCCAGGAGTTGGCCTTCCTTTACTCCAGCCCATGAATGCTGGGAAGATGAGTTATGCATGCATGCAAGCAGGAGGCTGTAGGCAAAAGGCAATATTTCAACCAGTATTCGTTGCCTTAACGTTCATTAGTATCGGAAGAAAAAACATGAGAGTTCTGTCAAAGACGCAGTAAAAAGAGTTGGAACTAGAAAAGCTTCAGGAGAAAAAAACAACTGAGAAAATTATGCCTGAAGTCAGTGAATTGAAGCCAGACAATACAGACATAGCCCTGTGAACTACTTAAAATTCTTTATCCATCCTGCCCTGAAAACTTCCCTTCAAGGCTACCTGTTTATGTGTACCATTACAAGTTTGATTATAGATTTACTATTCATGGATTAATATGTTTTTAATCACAAAATAGCCAATATTTAGGTCAAAATTACCTTAGTTTTAAGATATTTAAAATGAAGATAATACTTTTTAAAGGGTTCTTTTATGAATTCATTTAGATAATGCATTGAAAGTGCTTTTTTTTTTTGCAAGTGCTTTATTTTAGTGCTTCATGAGTTCTCAGTCATATCAGGCAAAGTAATAGCAGATGATGTAGTTGAATTCTTATTTCAACTAAGATCCATAATTCTACTTCTCTGACCATCATATAAAGTATAGATATTAAAATTTTCGTGGAAAACTGATAAACTATTGAGTAATATATATAGTATGTAATCTATATATCTATATCTATATTATAAATCTTATGGCTCTCAATTTTGGGACCCATGGTGTATTCTCTAATGGTGCTGTATATTTTCATTGTCCTTAGAGCTCTGCTATATGCCTATAACAATTTCTCTCCACAATTTAGTGAGGTTTTAATATCAGTAGGGAACACAGTAGAAATGACCCTCCTAGGAATAGTCCCATTCTGATTAAGCATAGCTGTAATCCAGACCATTACAATTCTATATAAAAGTTTTAAGACACTGCCATATTATTATCACCAGTGGCTCAACAGTGAAGTACAAAATTTTTGGAAGATAATTGGTCCATATTAGATTTTCTGTTCACTGGTCTAGATGCAAGTGTGATTTTTTAAAAAAATCTGTGATAAGTAAAATAATGGCCCCACCAAGATGCCCCCATCATGATCCCCAGGATATCTTAATATCCTGCCTTATTATGACAAAAAGACTGTGCAGATATCATTAAAGGAAGAATTTAGATATGGGATGGTTATTCTGAATTATCTGCATCAGCCCAGGGCACTAAGAAGGGAAAGAGAAAGGCAGAAGAGTCAAAGTCAAAGTTAAGGGTATGCAATGATGAGAGAATAGTTTAGGATGAGAGGAGGTCACAAGCCATGGGATGCAGACAGCCTCTGAACTCTGGGAAAGGTGAGGAAGTAGATTCTCTTTAGAACCTTGCCAAGGAATACAGCCCTGAAATCTATTTTAGGGATTTTTCCTCTAGCATTATAAGATAATAAAATCAGTGTTTAAAATGCTCAGTGTTTTGGCAATTTGCTATAGTGGCAGAGGTAATATAATACATCAATCATTCTGGAAGGAAGAGGCAGCTTCTAGAATGTATAACTGGCAGCCAGCCTCATCTATAATCTCAAGACCTAGGAGAAATCAACAAAGTTTAGTGGCTCCTGATTATTTCTAGATTCTCTTCTGTTGTTGCAAAGATTGACTGGATAACTGCTAGGTTTCCATTACATGTCAGTAAAAGCTGTCCGTGTTCCCTGTGGGAATAAGTAATAATTACTAAATGAAATGTTTATATTAATTTAGATAATGCATGCCCTAAATTGTCCCCAAGAAGTCATGCATTCAGAGGTGGGGCTTTGGAAGGTTATGGATCATGAGGACTTTATTTTCATCAGTGGATTGAGGAGATCATAATTTAGTGACGTTACTGGGAATTCATGAAAATTAGTGGCATCTAGTGCAGGGGAGTGGGTCATAAGAGTGTGACTTGGCAACTGTATCTGGTCCCTGGCCACCTCCTTTCAGGCTCTCTCCCCTCTGTGCTCTAGCTCTAGTCTTCTCCGCTTCCTGGCTCAATGCAGTGTGCAGTTTTCTTTCCCCGTGCCCTTCACCCATGCTGTTCCTGCCTCACCACAGGTCTAAAAGTAATGGACCCAGTTAACACTGGGTGGAAACCTCTGAAATGTGATCCACAGTAAATATTTCCTTCAATAGTGCGGTGGTGGCAAACCTGTGTCATGTGTGCTGCAATGGGCTGTTTGTACCATTCTAAGATCTAAACGGTGGCATCGCAGACAGAGAGCATTTGTTATAGTGAAGAAGGCTGACAAATATACATGAAAATAAAATTACTTGGAACAGTGTGTGACAATGTCTATTCACTGTGTGCACTTCAACCTACCTCCTTTCTGTGCTTCAAGATATGGCAATCCTGTTATGTTGCATTTATTTATTCATTCATTTAAATATGTGTATTGAATACAAGCCAGCCATGTGCCTTACACCAAGTGCTGATGATTCAGCAGTGAACACAGTAAAAGCTGATTCTTGTCTTCATGGAGCTGCTATTATTGTGGGTCTGAAGCCAGCTATAAAAAGCAATAAGATCATATAAAACAATAGGTAACTTACGTAGTGCTGGTAGGCTGGGGAGGGTTATAAACTGATCAAGAAAGGCTTAACCTAAAAGGTGACATTCAAACAGAGGATAGCAGAGAGCTAAATTCGTAGATATTTTGGGGATAATCAGACAGAGAGAATGCCAGGTACAAAATTAATGCTGTTGTTTCTCCTTGCTAGAAAAAAAAAAAAAATTATCACAGCCTTGACTGTCCCTTCCATTACCATTCCGTTTCTTAATTCTTGCTTCCATGCTACAAGTAGTCTGTGTCTTTGAATATGCATTATTTCTATTTGTTTATTTGCCACTTAGTGGTTGTCTTAAAACATTATAAGGGATTTTGTCCATTTATTCACTATGGTATTGCCAGAAGAGATTGAGCATATACATACTGGGCACATGATAAATATTTATCAAATGAATAAATTAGTGAAAGTGTTTTGAAAGAGTAAATTGGATTTTATGTACTTACTTTACTAAGAAAATTTTCTTTAGTTTTGGTTTCATGAAGTCTTGGCTTTTAAATCTTGTTCTTATTTTAATAGGAAACTCTGGACTAGTATGATTTTTGTGTAAATATTTTATCCATTGTCTTGTTTATCCAACTGTACTTGTATTTTAAAGAATATTTCCATTTTAGGGAAAATGTCAGTATTTGGGTACTGCCTTGGTTTGATCAGTTGTTCCTTCCATTCTTGTACTGCAGCCCAATGACAAAGGAGGGGAACTGGACCATAGATCAGTTGTCTCATAGGTGCCTGTCCGATGTCTGGATGTAGCTCTTTGAAAAGACACTTGCCGCTGTATGGAAATGAAGGACAAACGTTACTTATCAATTACTTTTTGTTTTCCAAATTCCAGTATGTGTGTCCTATGTCACATTTACTATGATTTAGGGCCCACCAACTTTTAAGCCTTGGCATCAACCATTAATTAGTTATGCATAATTCCAGAGCAATGTATGTTACATATGTGTTCAATAAACATGACTCTGCATTCACATTAATTGCCTATTTTGGAACATAAAGCCATTTAGACCAAGTAAGCGCCATTGGAGAATGAGGTATTATCAATGCAAATTTTTAAAAAAAATGAAACAATGGCAGGTATTCTAAGCTGTTAACCTACTTAACACCAAACACTTGAGCTGAGTGTGATTCAATTTAAAGAACTTGACTCTAGAGAGTGGAGAACAAAGAAAATAACTTTTTCTGGTTTCTAAATTATTTTTCAGAAAAAGTACCCTAGTTGCTATTTTCACACTATCTCAGATATGCATATTTTACCTCTACTATAAATTTCAAGACTTCATGATTCATGGAAGAGGGCATAATACTTTCCCCATTATCATAAGTAAAATAAACTCTATAATGTAGTTTCAACAAGGAGAATTCATTAACTAATGGGTTTCAGATGTCCAGCAAATTCAGCTGGAACTCAGATTTCTAAATCCAGCTGGAGCTCAGGGCACAGATGATGTCAGACACTCTACTGACATCTACTGCATACATCATCTCCTCCACACAGCAAAGAGGAAGATGCTCCCCTAGAAAGCCAAGAAGCCAGAGAATCATTGTGGCCAGGAAAATACTGATCAAGGATTGAACTGGGGTGAATAGGACCTGCTGAAGGAAGCTAGAGGAGGTCATCAAAAGGACTGAAACAATGGAGGTCAGCAAAGCCACATTTCCTCTCTTCTACAAAGAAGACTCCCAATATGAAAAAGGGTGATGACTAGGATGTCCACTCTGTTTACAGACGTGGCTTCCTAACTGGATCACCAGGCTGCTAATTTGTAGATGGCACTTTGAGCAACTTCTGTATCAGCCATAAAGAGTAAGATAGAAGCAGACAATTTTCATTATCATCAACCAGATATAGTACAAAGCAACTGTTTCCAAAGTAAGTAGAAAATCACTATGAAAGTAAAAAATCACTATGCACCCTTAGTAAAGAAAGTATTTGGCATAAATTCAGTGATCATTGAATGTGCCTAGAGATTCGTCATTTTATAGTGCATAAATTAGAGATCCGTATAAAGGCAAGGGGATCTTAAAGTGTTAAGTAGAGGAGGCTCAGAGGCTGAGGGAGCCAAGTCCCTGGAATTGGTAGAAAAAGAGACCTGGAGAAGAAGCCACACTGAGAATAAAAGACCCAGGAGCCTACATAGACATTACTTTGAGTCTGTTGCTAAAAATGGCAAATCAAGTACACATAAATTGAAATTCAACCAGCTAGAAAAATGCCAGCAAGGAATCCTGATGCTTAACATTTCCCAAAGTCTATAGAACAAAGAGAAGTTTGAGTTCTAGCTATACAGGAATGAAAGTCCTCATTGTCTGTTTGCAGCATCCATTAGAATATAATGCAACATTCATTAGTAGCTTCTTTTATTCCCAATGTATGATGACCCAACTTTGGAATCTTGGAGGAAATGAAGATCCAAGGGAATGACATGCATAGTATTATGGTTAGAGAATGTCCCAATACATTATTTGTAGTGTAAAATTCTACAGTTAAAACAAATAAAACTTCTTCCATTCTTTACATTTTTTAATAAATCTTTTTTCTCTGTTCAACTTGTATTCCTCCATTTCTACAATGAATTTCAACAAAATTGCAATCATATTCTTCTTCACTGTCCACAAATCCTTCCCAAACTTCATTGTAACTCTAGAAATAAAAGGACTGTTCCATCCCCATTGAACCATTGTATTTGTATTCAACATGACCTCCAAGGCTTTGTGAGTACACACAAGAGTGATCTCATGCCGTGAGATATAGTAATTGCTAACAATAATAGATATTTTCAGATTACTATAAGGCAATTACTACACAAAGCATTTTATCTCATTTAACCTTAACAGCAAATACATGGACATATTCTTATTAACTCAGTCCCCCACAGTGAAAACAGTGGCTTAGACACCTCAGAAATGGCAAAGCCTGGAGCTGAACAAGAGAAATCTGGCTCCAGGAAACAATTTCCATAGCTTCAGCACCCATCTGTTCCAGTACAATGTATGTACTTTACCACATCTTCTTGATGAGAAACTCTTTGTAGATGAAAGCTATGACTTTCTTATCTTTGCGTGCCCTGCACCTAGCATATTATTTTGCCCGTAGTTACTGGCAGATAGCTGTTGAGTGAATGTGATGAAAATTGTATCATTTGAAAGATGATTATACTATGAGTCATACTCGGGCATTAGTGATATCTCCCTTCAAGCAGTTATATTTGGAGTATATCCCAATGATTTTGTGTTTTTAAGTGGAGCTTTTCAAAATCCTTTTATGTTGTTCCCTTTGTTTCTTTGCTTTGTTTCCCATTTTGATTCCAAAGCAAAATATAATGCTACATATAAAATAGATTGCATTTTCAGAGCTGGTAAAATTGGCGATCAATATTCTAATCACGGTGAAATTCTTTTAGTGAAGTAAGATTTGGTTAATTGAGAGTGGGAACCGATAAAAATGAAAAAGACAAAAAAAAAAAAAATGAAAAAGAGAGTGGGAAAAACTTAAGTCTCTGGAACGATGCCTCCCCTAGCTGCACTATAGGGGTAACAAACAAGTCCAAAGGGAGAAAAGGAAAACAATTATGTGTGAAACCATAGACTTTGCTGGTTCAATGACTTTTATTTCAGAATTGACTATGTTGCATTGTTTTGCTCTCCTTAGAGTTAAAAGTAAGTGAGGAATTACATACCAATAATGAATTTGAGATTGTGGCATATTGAGAAGTTTTTTTTTTTTTTTTTAAGTTAATGTAGCTGAAAAAAGAAAGAAGGTTCTTTTGTATAAAACCTGAGATTGATTAGTGAAATTAGTATCTGGTTTTCTGTCTCAGAGACTGAGTGGCAAGAAGAAGAATACAATTTAGATGTGTCTCAGAGATGAGATTGATGTTTTACTGTATCAGAGAGTCCATGTGACTTAAGGAAAAGCTTGTCCGAGTGCCCTTGTATCATGTGTAAGTGAAAAGTCAAAAGTGTTAGCTGAGGACCAATATACAGCAGTGATTCACTCTATATGAAGGAAGCAATAGGAAGAAATGAAGATACTGATGGGGTGGGGGGACGCCAAGAAAGGTGAGTCAATGATTTGAAGTTTGGTGCCTGAACCTAAGGGGCAGATGCCAAGATGACATGATGCTAGGTACAAATGAGGGGTGACCAGCTGGCTCAGAGGCATAAACCATTCCTGGCACATTGTAGAAGTCACTTTCCACGATAACTTTCCAAACTTCCAGGTGTCAAGATGATCTTTATTTTCTTTGTATCCTCAAGACAGTACCACCCCAATATAATTTATTATTTTTCACCCTTTATTATAAGTACACTCTGAAGATAGATTATGTGGATCAAGATCTCTTCTTCAACATTATTTTAGTGGTGTATTTGTCATTGCTAAGAAAAAATACTTGACACTCACAGTTAAAAGAAGAAAGATTTATTTAGCTCATAGTTTGTAGAGATTTCAGTCCAGGGTTGGCTGGCTCCAAGGAAGCATATCACATGGTAGAGTGGCATCACAGAGGAGAAGCAGTTCATTGTGGGCAGAAGATAGCAAAAACAAGCAAGGGAGAAAACTAGCCTCTTTCTGTCCTTTATATTATAGCCAGGCTACTGGGATTATGGAGTGCCAAACCAATCAGCAGACTGATTTAGTAATCGCACACACTACATCATAGCACCCCTGATCCTAGCATTTCACATTAGATATAGCCTTCTCTGAAAAATCCCCACCTATGATTGCATGAGACTTTGCGGGGACATCTAGACACAGCCATATCAGTATTTTTGAGGAAATTACTTAATATCTTTGTGCTTTTCATCTCTAAAATGGAAATAATAAAAGTTTCCAGATCTCACAATATTTTCAAGAAGAGTTGAAAAATTCTGCCCAGTGTGGTGGCCCATGCTTGAAAGCCCAGAACTCATGAAGCTGAGATAGGAGGATCACTATGAGTCTGATACCCTGTCTCAAAAAATAAGTGAACAATTCTATTAAGGGGTAACATTCAATAAGTTTTAATTTTATTAATATAATCACTTTATATTTTGCCATAGTGTTCAGTACAATACAGTGCGTGACATACTACCTACAAACTGTAAATATCAATTGATGAATGAAAGTTTCATGAATCCTAAGTTTATAAAGCACTGGCAGACGTCAAAAGAATTATATTTAGTTAAAATAAAAAGAAATTATATATATATATATATATATATATATATATATATATGTGTGTGTGTGTGTGCGTGTGTGTGTTTATTATCTATTTCTTAAAAATTGTCATGTTGTTTCTCGTTTTGTTACAAAATTTTGGATTTTTTTCCATAAAATACAAAAATAAGGAAATGTGAAGGCGAAAAGTTGTTGAAAGAATCCAACTCAATTCTAGGGCTAGGGGGCTGTTCATTTATTATTACATTTAAGCAAAGAATAATTTACAGCATTTAGAAGTTACTTTTCTGATTCATTGATATTTTTTACCTTACGAAGTAGAAGCACAATCATTTCCTGGACAAATACTACAAGGTGGCCTTCTTTCACCTTGATGAATGTTACAAACCCAGGTCAAAGGACATCTTCATTCTGGGCGTTTGTGCAAAAGTTACATTAGGAAGTCAAACCAGTCAAATAATTGTTATTAGAGTTTTAATGAAGTGCAATAAGTCATAAATAGGCAAACTGCTTCCCCTCTAGGCAGAAACTCATGCAATCTAGGTGGTACGTTTGTGTAGTGTTGGTGATTACTGAATGAGACACTGTGAAGTCCATACAAATGGAAAAGTAACTTGGTGTCATAACCTACACTCTTGTTTTTGTTGGTAGATATTTGAACATGTATTTTGTTTTGTCCTAAGAACAACTGACAGAACAGTGTATGGTACCATCATGCATTACTTTAAAGCCATACTATGTAATATTCCTGTATATTACTTCCCATCTGAATCCTTCAGATCATATTTCAGTGCATTTTAAGTGTTACATCCTATGGAAATGAACTATTGAATTCTTTCAAGTACCTTTAATATATTTAAGAAGGTATGACTTTGATTTCTTGAAGCAGTCACCTTTTAGCGTTTTATGTGTTTTCTGTTACACATGGTCAGTCATACGCTTTCAGAGTCCAAAAGTATTAAGTGGAAATTCCAAAATAATCAATGTGTAAGTTTTACATTTCACATCAGCCTGAGTACTGGGTTGAAGTCTTACATCACCCGCATCCATTCTTCCCAGGACATGAATTACCATTTGCCCAGCATGTCCATTCTGTAAGTGCCAACTGCCTGTTAGTTATTTAGTATCTCTCTCCATTATCAGATAAATTGTTGTAATATTTTCAGGGCTTGTGCTCCAGTAGCCTTTGGATACTTACTAATTGTCCCAGCACACAAGCGTAGAGATAGTGGCAGTTTGGATGAAAATTCTCCATAAAGAGAAAAAAATACATGCTGTTTTGGCTGAGTTGGAGTGCAATAAGATATTTTGAGGGAAGGTGCACATCCTCTTTTACTATAGTATACGATAGTATAGTAACTTTTACTATAGTATACTATTATAATTGTTAACATTTTATTGTTGTTGTGTGTAAATTGTTCCTAATTTATAAATTAAGTGTTCATTTATAGTAGAAAATATTACATCTAGGATTCATTCAATCTGCATGGTTTCATGCATCTCCTGGGAGCCCTGAAAGATGCCTTCTGTGGGGCTTCTGTACACTGGCTGTATTTTTACACATGAGAACCTGATGATTATTTACCTCTTGGTGAGACATTTGAGTGGTAAGAGTAGATGCAGTGGTAGCTTCCTCTATCTCAATCTCCATTTAACTCCTGTTTCTTCTGATAACTCTTTTCCAACCTCTCTCAAACAAGGAATTAACTCTTTTGTCTGTAATATTTATACTGAACACAAGTTGTTTTCTGCCTCTGGTTTCGTACTTTTCTGTTTGACCTCAAACACTGACACTAGATTTTCTAAAACACGAATGTGAATACACTCTCTCCAGTCCTGAAATCTTACTTAACTCAGCTGCAAAAGGATTTAAAACCAAAATTTCCAACGTATTTTTCACAGTGTTTCAGTAGTTGGTTTCTGATGAACCTCATTCTCACCATCCTTTTTACAACATACTAAAAATGGTAGTCTAGTCTCCTGTCCTGTCTCATTGCTGAAGAATTCTCTTCTTCTGGGCCCTTTTTATTCTTTATATTTCAGTATCAATCTTAGCTATGCTCTACCATATTTGTGTTCATCTAAAATATATAAGCAATGACATTTTAGTAAAACCTCACATAAATAACAGTTTATACAGCCATATACTCATATCCTGAAACCCCACCAAAATGGTCAGCATTCAACCCTATGCCAGAATAGAGAATAGTGCACAAGAAAATATAAATATCAGAAAAAAAGCCAAATGTCTTTCAGAAACACACATTTTACTCCATAGTAAATGATTTGTTACATTGCATATTAAACAAAGCAGTAGAGTAGATACTGGTACATGGTCTTTCCAGCATCTCTTCTCTAGGAAAAGGCTTGTTTCTCTACTGACGTGGTTCTGAGAGGGCTTCCATGTTAACCATATTCCTGCCTTCTTGACTCTTCATAATTGATGCATACATATCTAACCCAAGCGAACAAAATCTTATCTCATGATTTTTCAACTAGATTCTGACATCGAACACTACTTCCTTAGGCCAAACACAGGAGTAAGTGAATTACGAGTTTGAAGTTATAGTGGACTCACAGACAGCAGTGATTGGATATGAGGTCTAGGTAGCAAGAGAGCTGAGAGTCTGTTACTCAAGTACCTGGAAGAAATGGCCCCTAAGTTATTCTTGTTCTTCTTGATTTGTATTAATTTTCTATAAGATTTTCTCTTTGCCTAAATTAGTTTGGTATTGGCGTCAGCCATTTGTAAACTGAAAGAGTGCAGGCCATATATGGGTGTATTATGGAATTTCATTCGAACTGTGCTTGTGTTCTTAGGATACTATGTAAATCAAAGAAATTCTGAAATAATTCCAAACCACTCAATTCTTTCCACATTTCTCAGCAAATTACTTCTACTGTGCTATCAGAGTTATACTAGTGAAACAGTTTCAGGAGCATTGTTTTATGACATTCTGGGAAAATTAGCAATTCTTCCTACTGTCCAGTGATTAACTGGAAAGGATTAATTGCTAGCCCGCTGAAATTAACTGGAAATTTTTGAATGAGTTGATTTTTATAGGATGAAATTAAATGGTAGAAATACCTGAAGATAAAAAGTTATAAAGTACGAGTCGCTAATGCTCTAAATGAGTCTTCTTAAGGTACTGCAGGATATGTAGCCAAATTCTTAGTGAGTGCAGACATGCTAGCTGCCTCACAGTACGCAGGAATCCTTCTCATTCTGCTTGCAATACAGAGATGGGAAATTGTAATTTTAACCTCAAGAGGGCCTCATTTCTGGCTCATTTTTCTCATGTACAAAAATGAAACTGGTGTATTCTTTTAGCTTAGAATAGTGCTAAATAATTTTTAATAGCATCACATTTAAAATATGTGCTTTCATTGGTTATCTAATAAAAATCATGACTTTTTTGCACTTTGGAAAAATAAGTGTGAATAACAATGCTGAAAGTTCACTAGCAACATTTTTCCTCTTAATTGTGTTCTTAGGATGATACATCCAGATGTCCTCATCAGGTATTTATTATAAAAAAAAAAAACTCCCATTTTGAAGGGTAGTGATATTGAGGATAATGAGATCCTTCTGAACCAACATACCTAATAAGTTGGGACCTAGATTCAAGAGTCAACAGTCAGGATGGTGCCTGACACTTCATTCATTTGTGAATTTATGTAGTAACTATTCATTGTCTTATATTGTGAGGTACTATTCTGGGCACTAAGGGTAGAATAGTGGGCCAAACATTAAAAATTCACTCTGCTTTAGAAGCTAATATTAAATGTGCACTGAATAAATGAGTGGCCGTATAAGAATGAACTAATTAACAATGCACAAAGTTTTAGATTACCGAATCACTGAAGTGAAGAGCAATAGCAGAAGAGGGAATTGGAGAAATAGGAAAGGTGCAGATAGAGGTTGTGTGTGCGTGCTTGTTGGCTTTTGATTTTTTTATGGGGCAGTCCAGGCGTGTGAATTGATATAAAAAGGCATAGAAACTTAGCTATAACCATGGTGAAATATTGTCCATATTACTAAACATGGCTGAACCAATGAATAAGTTGGCCAGCACTTTTCCAGTGTGTTCTCCCTCTGCCTCCTTCCCTCCTTCCCTTTGTCTCTTTCCAGATTCCTCCATGTGTTGCTCTCCTTTGTTTCTTCTTCTCTCTTTTCTTTAGTATGATAGGTCCGAGCATCATCATTTCTTTAATGAGTGGGCTCCCCTCACAGAAAAACGCCATTAGCCCTGTACCACACAAGATGGACATTATTTTTATTGGAGTACAACAGATTCCAGTCATGTGCTGATATTTTTAGCTCAAGAGATCGTCCCTGATTCTTAGAACATAAAGCCACATTTATATAACCTTAATTTTCTAGGCTTACTGATTTATTTTCACAGTTTGAATTAGAGTCCTTTCTATTCTTATATGCAGAGATCCAAAAGTCCATGTTCGACAAGTATGTTAGAAGCTCCAAATCATTTATCTCTGTTAAACAGACATTTATCATAAGTGTTAAAATTTAAAGTCTCAGGTAAACACAGCTGTGGGTAGCAGGTTACCTTATTAGGGAGGACAAAATATTATATTTGGATAATAAGTTTTATTAGATACTTAATGATTATTTGAAATAATTTTCACTGAGTTTGTTTAGATAAGCAACCTGGGAAAGCAGGAAACATATAAGTTGTTCCTTGTTTATCAGAGTTCCTAAAAATCCCAGGAAGTCTCAAAAGCTTTAAAGAAATTTAAATATTCATTTGAATTGTCTATTTTTTCATAACATTCAAGTATGAAAGTGACAAAATTAAGGATCCAAGAACTAGCTTATAAAGCAATTATCTAAGAAAAATGGCTTTATTAATTAGCTTAGTTTAATAATTCCACAATGGAAATGTATTATATCAAAATATTGCTTTGCATGCCATAAATACGTACACATAATTTGACAACTAAAGGTAAAATAAAAATTATAATGCATGCTAAATAGTTAAAAAGAGGGAAAATAAAGTGTGTTCATATGCCCACTAAAACTTACTTGAAACAAAAATTTGAAGCAAAGTTACATATTTTTGGCTATGGGGATTTTAATAAACTTTAAAATATGATATAACATAATTTCAACATCTTAATTTTCCTCTGTAATTTGCTTAAAAGTTCATAACTATAGGAAAATATGGTCTAGATAATACTACTTCCTGAATAAGAAAATATGTAGTTACCATTATTGCCCACATAGGAAGCACTGTGTGTTTCACCTGAAGCCAGCACCAAAACAATGAGCTGTCCTTGAACTTAGCAGTAACTGCGATCTGTCCTCTGTGTGCATGCCTGTGTGTCACTTCCTTTTAGCTTTATCTTATCATTCTGATCTTATTTTCTTCATTGCTCCGAAGCAAAATAGGAGGATGAAGAATGACCTGAATAAAAAGGCGTGTTTTTTCAAAATAATCCTTCATTCATAATTACGATAGAATGAAAATGTGCCTAGCCTATTTCTTCTCCGCGCACACTTTGTGAAGGGCAGTTTCTGAGCTGTGCTATACGTTAAGATTCTTGTCCTATGAATACCATCCCTGGAGTGTCCTCGGGAATTGTAGGCACCCACGCTGAAGAGCTCTAGGTGGAAACAGCCCTTGGAAGATCTTCCCTGTCTCCGCAGGCAGACCTCTCACAGCTGCCGCTGCTTCTAGACTTACTAAGAGTCTTCCTCTCACCCGCGGCCTGTGTATTACAATGCTCCACTGAGCCCTGGGGGAATTTTGATCCAATTTTTAAAAGCGAAAGGAGGAAGCAAGGTGAAAGGAAGACAAGTGATATGCTGAGGACAGGAAAGACAAAAAAAGAGCATTGACTGCTTTTCTTGCCTTCAGATTTCCTACCCAACTTTTAAGAGTTCTCTTTTCCTCAGCCTTCCCTTAATCTGCTTCTCTTACCTAAGGAGTCTTTATTGGCACCTCAGAGTTTTACTTATCAAACGTCTCCTTTGAGGAAACTTCTGTTGATGAAATTGGTGAAAACATGGCACACTTCATTAACAGGCTCTGCATTTAGTGTCTGCAGAATGTGATGAAACCATTATATTTAACAGATGGCTTGAGTTGCTGGCATTTGCTTGGGTGCAGTCTGTCTCCTATTCCTCGGTTTTTCAATCTCGGAAATGACTTTTTTCATTTACTCTGAGGGTAATAAGACAACACAACTGAGTTGTGATAACTAAATATACTCTAGGCATTTAGTAAACTAAAAGGGCCACTGCATAGTGCATAATGTGGATAGCCAACTTCAAAGAGCTTGAATATAGAAACCAAATGTATAACCATGAGACTCTGGGTGTGCACAGGATCATGGAAAATGCAGGGAAACGGGGCAGTTGGACAGTCATTACGGCAAAGTATATACTGGAGCTAAAGGACCTAAAGTTTTGAATCACAATAGTCTTAATTCAAACTTTGTATTCTTCTAAAAATTAAGCTATTTGAGTTCTAATTTTCTCATCCAAAGAATGTTAATATCAATACTTGCCTTATAGAATTGTTGTAAAATTTAAATAGCATAATGTATGAACATACGTAGCACAATGTTTGAATCATAGAAAGTCCTCAGCAAGTTTATTAGTTAGCATCATCACTAGCATCACGAATACCCAGGCAGCCTACAGGTCTGTCCTGTTCCATAGAGTTCGTCTTAGCAATTGGTGTGTTTCAGTCCTCCTAATACCACAACTTGTAGACTATTACTGGCTAATTAATGATACACTGAACCTGATTTTCATTTTCTTATGTTTTATGAAAATTGAAAACTTTCTTCTTTTATCATATCTCAGAACAACTTTAATTATAATTTGGTCAACTTGAGATTTTACAGATAACTTATTTTCCCTTAAATGGTTTATCTTTCTGATCTTCATTTGCAAAATTAGAATAAAACTCATAATATTGGATATGAAAATTCAGCAGTGGAATGACAGAATTAATTAAATGTGTATCACTCTACTTGGTGTGTAGTAATTTCTTTTTCACTGCTTCCTAGAGCTACTGTGTTTTTATAAACCACCTCTTAGAGCGATTACTTTTCTTGAATCTTATTTTGAGCTCTGTTAGTTTCTGTTGAAAAAAGTAAACTTCCTGACCTTGCTGCCAATTTAAAGAAGATACTCTGATCTTGAAGCCATCCATAAATGATATCACTATTCTCAAAATATAATTATTGAATATATCTGATGAAACTCAGAAAAAATATGTAGACCTAGAAAGCAAGGATACAAAATTTCTTATTTCAATGAACTTTTTGTACTGAGTAATTTACTGAAGGGATTAAAATCAGTATAATTAATTGTCTTAGTGAATTCAATCTGCTATAATAAAATACAGTGCATGAGTGGTTCAGAAACTACAGGATTTCACAGTTTGGAATGTTGGGAAGTCTAAGGTGAAAGTACCAGCTGAGTTAGGGTCTGCTGACCTGAGGATAGTAACTTCTCCTGTGTCCTCACGTGGTGAGGGTACGATGTGAGGAGACTATTTTACAAGGATAATAACCTCATTCATAAGAGCTCTAGCTTTGCAGCTTAATCAGTTCCAAAATGCCTTCCTTCCTAATACCATTGCTTTTGAGATTAAGATTTTAGCATGTGAGTTTATAGTGCATAGCATTGATCTTACAGTGCATAGTATTAGTGCCATTTGTTTCCCAATCCCAGGAATAACTTTGTCTTTGCAAATAGTATATGTATGTATGTATATATATATATATATATATATATATATATATATATGTGATTTCACATATATTATTTTAATAAACCTGTAACTATATATATTAATCAGTATATATTAGAAAAATAATTCATTTACAAAAACATATGTATATATTATATTCATATATTTCAAACAAGAAGTAATGTGTTTACTTTTGAGTTTTAAGAATCTCATCTTGACTGTTACATAGACAATGTAGAGGTAATCAAAAGAAGATAAAAGACTTGTTAGGATCATGTGCAAAAGAAAAACTAAGACACCTTAAATGAGAGCATAAAGGAGTCTCTCACAGGCCTAACTTTGAAAGATTGACTCATTCATAATAGCAAGTAGCTTCTCAGGAGACCTTGCTTCCACTTACCACTGGGTTCCTGACTGCATTTCAGAGGTGCTGAATTTGTGAGAAAACTAAGCATTGATGATCGAATTCTTACAGAAAATTAAGTGAAGATAAACTTCTTTCTCTAAAACTGGAAACCACTGTGTGTCAATTGCTTACACATTTTTCTTATCTTGTCTTTAATGAGCTTTAATACCCTCAGGGAGAATTGTCTACTAATAAATAAGCTACCGATAAAATACCAATAACATGAATTTCTGTGATTCATAGGGGAAAATTAAAACTCAACAGTAGTTGCAATATATCAATATTTTATTTTTTTCTCTTCTGCCTTCCAATATCAAGGGATTCAGCCATTGAAAAATAGAGAAAATTATTTCTCAAACTTCTCCTAAAGTAGGAAATAATAACACAACAAATTGTTTTGTTTTGTTCTTGATATTCTCCACTGGGGGAAAAAGACTGTCTCTCATTCCAACCTGACACTGTATTCTTCCTTGTTAGGGCATTATTAGAATGAGATCATTATCACTGTAAGTATAGTTGAAGCAAATATTCAAAGTCTATAGATATTTGAAAAGGAAATGTTGCAAAGTAGAAATTCAAACCTTTTATTATAAATCACACACCATCCTTCATTAAAGCACAAAAGCTTTCTTTTCATCATGGATACATGTGGATTTAATACAGCCAGAAAGTAATTTTGATCTCCGAAATACAATACTCTAAATAAAGCCACATTTCCCCATAACTGGAAAATGTGCTTTGTCAATGTAAATAATGCTCACTCATAGGCGTGTGTCCAAGCTGACCAAATAACACACAAGTAGAAATACAATATTTACTTCCTATGGTTTCCTTGCATTTGAATTGGCATGTGTTCATCTTTTATTTACAACCCTTTCAACTGTAATTTGGTCCCACAGAGAATGAGGTGAGCTTTATTGAAGTAGGAAAACATTGCCTTCATAATATGACCCAGTCTTAATTTCTCATTCTGGATGAAAGAAATATTACAAGTAAACACAGTGCCATAGTATTAAATAGCAGGCTGCACAATTACACTCTAAATGGAGATTTGGACTCTTCCCATCCAATCTACTTGCCATCTTTGTCTTCCTCATCACCCCAAAACATACTGCTTCTTCAGGTAGAGCACCTGCTGCATAGTGACAGTTGGCATAGCATAGAAGTCCAATGGAGAGATTAAGGAAAGTTCAAGTCCTCATTCTGCATTAATATGGTAACTATGGACCCTTTACTCATTCTAAGAATTATTCATATCATGTCTATAGTGAAAACAATAGTGTGAGAATTAATTAAACATATATGTGAAAGTGTATTTCAATTTTAAAGACAAAACACAAGATAGAAATGATACAGAATTTCGAAAAAATAGTAGGAAATTAACACTAGTAAATATATTGGCTGTTGTTGTCTTAGAAGTAGTTGTTCAGGTTACAAGATTGAGGTATGAGAAAATGATCAATCAGTCAAACAATGAAGATACCAACTGTTCTTTTTGATGAACTAACAGGGATTAGTAGTATACTATCTCGTATATGTATACATACACACATATATGTATACCTACATATACCTACATAATCTTTGCCCTTCTTCCTTTTCTCCTTTCCCCATCCCAGTTGTTCGTTCCTTTTGAGCACTTTCTCTTTCATTTTCACAACATCTATTGCACACTTTGGATTGTATTACTCTTTCATTTTTTTTAACACTAGGGAGACAATACAATATTTGCATGAGTTTGATTTGTGAAATTGTTTTGTACACTTTAATGCATGTAATTAAGTATTGATTATATTTGTTTTCTTTAACGAAAATTATATAATCACATTTGATAGTTTTCCAATACATTAAATCACCTTGGCCGAACTGTAGCACTCAATCATTTATTTAATCATAAAGTATGTAAGTTTAAGTGACACCAAATATCACAGCCTCACTGTAAATAAAGGAATGGTCTCCCTTTCATATTTCAGCATTTTAATCTCATCCAATTATATATTTATCATAATAATTTGAGAATTATACAGATAAAAATAAGGAAGTGAGAATGTGTTGTGTAATAAAGAAGACTGGAAGTATTTTTAGCTATATATTTTAAATAGAAACTTTTGATAGTAGACAACATAAAATCATATACCTACTTTACAAATTATTTTTACCACATAATTGTACATTTGTTCAGACAATACATCCAATTTATTGAACACTGATATGTGCCAGATAGTGTTCTAGTTTCTATATTACAACAATAAATTATTAGGACAAGGTTTGTGTATTAGAACTATTTCTACTGTCTCACACACAGGTCTTTCTGTCGATATACCATAACATATATATGCAATCCTCATAATGGAGCAACCTACGTTAATAGATAGTTAGGCTATTTTCAATGCCTCACAATTACCAAAATAAATTAAAAGGAACAGTGAGTTCTCATTGTGTAAATTCTTCTGTGCTTACAAATGTTAACCAGTGAAATTGATAGGTCAAGATTATTGATATTTATTTTACTAGGTATTTCTAAATAGCTTTTGGGGAAGTTGTGCAAATGTTTACATTCAGGAATAAAGATACATATAACATAAACATTTGACTTCTCTTATAGATGAATAGTAAACTCTCATATTAAGTTTGCATAACTTTCAGTAATGTTAAATGTCTCTTTTCCTCATTGATATTCAGGTATTTTGTACACAATGGATCTCAGCCCTTTCAAATCATTCAAATTATATTGAATTATTCTATTCCAAAGTCATTGTCAGTTTATGTTATTAAAGAAAAAACGATAGCTTATGTTTTTATTGTTCAAATTTATCTATGATTTTCTTTATAACTTTCAAATTTTATTGTTTTGAGTATTTCTTACTTGCACATTACAAATGCTATATATTCTGTTACGTGTTCTCCTAGTGCCTTTACATTCTCATTTTTTACATTTACATATTTAATTTCCTCTGAATTTTGACTAAATCATGAACTAAGATTGTAGTTCCATGGGTTTCATATGAGCATTTGGCATTTAGTAAATAATGATTTTTATAACTAACTGAAAATGCCATTTTTATTTATTTTACATTACATTAGGATTCTCTTTTATCCAGTTACTCAATTTTAAAGTTTTTTTTTTTTTATTTTAAAGAGAACTTTAAAAAAATGATACAGGATTTCAAAACAAGAGCATAGGAAATTAACGAAGTTTATTATATTGCATAATGTTATCTTTAAAATAGTTGCTCAGATTACCAGATACAAGCATACAAATTTGATCAAACTATGTAAGTGTTAACTGTTCCTTTCTGTAGTATATTTCATTAATCACTGTATCTATGTGTTTTATATATGGGAGGGTTCTTAAAATTGTTAAGCCCTCATTACATTCAACATGTGTCTGTGCTGACACATGTTCACATGTGTTCACTGTTTATGGAGAGGCATTTCACTTCTATATTAATGGAGGAAGCACTGATATCTTTATAATATTGTCCAGCTCAAGACCAAATATGTCCCAAACTATTCAAGTTTTCAGTAGGTTATAATTTTTGTAACCTCTGTATTTTTGTTTATTCTTTTAAAAATGCATTATGGTTTTATTGCTATTGGAAGTCGAATTATTTTTCACTACATTTTTCTATGAGTCATTGTTTATAATATAAAAAAGTTTTAATTAAATTTAAAATTTCATTGCTTTGAGAATTTTATTTAAAAATTCTATCCACTTTAAATTCTTACACTATTTTTTCTATATCCAAAGTCATAATACCATTAAATAGCCATGTGTGAATATATTAAAATAATATTAAATATTACTGATAAAACTATCCATAACTTAATTTTGTTTTTAATTTGCATTGCTTCAAAAATATCACCACTAAGTGAAAACCTCACATTGACCTTTGGTATTTTGTGATCTTTTGATATTTCATATAACACACATGTGCATGTATGTATTTTAATAAAGGACTATATAACCTCTATTTACTAAATATTTTCATTAGGAAAATATGTTTTTATCAAGTCCTCCGTAAGCATATATTATAGAGATTAATGCGGTCTTCCTTCATTGAACTATCATGGTAATGGATTAGGGTTTTGATATAGTAGCTCTGGCACTTCTCTGCTCTCAATGCTAATCTGTGCTTTCCATAATAAATTATTCTTGCATTATACCGTCAAGTTTTTAAGGTTAATTCCTACTCACTATGGTAAATGAAATTATTCAATAATTTTCCCATTTGCGTGTCTGCTTTCTCAGGACTTAGGTAATTATTATTCTGGCTTTATAAAATAGCAATTGTCTTCTGTTCAATTCTGGAATCCCTTAAGCACCATTGGATTTATATGTTCCTATAAAGATGAAGAGTGTATTTCAAAACTATCTGTGTTTGGCATTTTTTCTGGAAAGTAACTCTTTGGCAACACTGTTAATACCCTTCACGACTATTGATCTGTTTAGAATTTTTATCGCTCATTAGATAAATTTTGGTAGTTTGTTTCCTTGTAAAATCAAGCACTTTTTCTAGGATTTTGTGCATTTAATTTTCAGTATAGCTATAGTTCTTCTTTTATGAAACCACAATTAGTATTTGTGTTTTCTTGGTCTTCTGCTGGATCAGTTGGTATATCCATTTTATTAGTTCTTTTGAAGTTTATTTCTAATGTATTAATTTTTACCTTAAAATTTTTGCTGTTATTTTTCTCTTTTCTGTGTGGATGGTGCACCAGTGAGTTGAAAGCAGCATATGCCTTAGGAGTTCATACTGTTTTAATTGTGTCACTATTTTACCTGTTGAAGAAATAAAAATTTTCGAGAATCTTTTTCTAGAGAATGCTATGTTCCCCTTGGCTTTTATCAGCATTTTAAAATTAGTGTACTTTAAAAAGTAATCTGTACTTGAATGTATTATAAAATTAGTGTATTTTTTAAAACTGTGTATTATTTAGATTCCAATCTCTGCCTTCTTATCAAATGTTCTGTCCTCTTAATGCCTAAAGTCTTCTTTCACTTCTAGAGGTTAATAAAATAGGAAAATATGAAACAAAAAAGATTTCCCAGAAAACATGTTAACTTACTATTATACTGCTTTTCTGAAAGCCAGTTTCCTTTATTTTGCTTGGAATTTCCCTTTTCTGAAATTCATAGTACCCATATCACTTGGGCAAGTAATTTAACCTCTTTACACCAGCTTCCTCATCTGTAAATTAGAAATGACTTCCTGTGTCTCACAAAGTTGTTACAAGGATCCAACGAATTAGAAAGCTACTGTGACAGTCATCTAAGAGTCCTGGCGTATTATAAATGTAGCGAACGTTGTTTACATGTCCTGTCAGAGACCATTGGGATCATGGCAGATGGCAGTGGCATAGGATGGTGACATAAAATTGTGGCTGGATCCTTTTCTTGACAGTCCTGACATACCTGAAAGCAGGGATTGTTGGAGAAAGGTGCCCAGAGACAGCAACCACAGTGCTGACCTTTAGACAAAAGAAGACTGGCTGCTCCCTGTTTGTCTGTGGGCAGTTACATCTGAAGGAGCTCAGTGTGGTTTCATTCGTCACTGATGAGGGCCATGTTCTCCTTCCTGACAGGAGCTGCACCGGACTAAGAGACTTGCTCTCAAGATTGTGCATATGATTAAAAGGTGAAACTCTACTAAATCACTGTTCACAACACCATATAACCTTTTTTCCCATTCTGTCTTTCCAAAAGAGATCAGGGATAATCTCAGCATAAAGCAAGTCAACCATCCCAGAGGAGGATAGGAACAGCCCTTTTAGGAAGAATTCTGATGGAGGAATCCTGACTGTGGAGCCTGAGAAGGAATACACTGAAAGTTTCATTAAAAATGCTTATACAGTGAATGGCAGGGAACTGATAGGTATTCAGTTCAAGTTTCACATCCAATTTGATGAGAGACAGAAAGAAAGAAAAAGAATGGCAGAGAATGGGAATAAAAAAAGAAAAACCCATGACAGAGGAAGATTGAGAAAGAATCAAGTGGCTGAGAAAGAGGGGAAAGGGAGATGAATACATATTTTGTTCATGGAGCAGATGTTTTTCAAGCGTTCACAAAAATAGGTCACAAGCACATCTCAGAACTGAATTAGAGTACAGACGCCCAGTCCCAACTTTAATTATAAACTAGAATTCGTCTTTTAAAAAGAAAGGATAATGTGGTGGTCTTGAAAAAAGCAATTAGATGTACTTAGAAAATATTATATAAACATAGTATTTTGTAGACTGCTTCACATTTTGCAGCATTAGAAGATTGCTTAAAATACCCAAAGTATGCAAATAAACCCATGAGATGGTACCGTTTAGAGTGCACATTACTCAAGGTATCAAAAGCTCTCCATAGTTACTACTACTTCTTTTCTCCCCTTCAACCCTTGCCCTCCTCCCACACACCCTCAGATAGTTTTAGCATCTAATAACCATTCAGGGAGTCACTTGTTCCCATCTGCTGAATGCATATGAGAGCAGAACATTTCATCAGGTGTGGCAGAACACACTTGTATTTTGATCCCCGGTTAAAAAAAAAAAAAAAAAAAGACCGCTTGTAATTCCAGCACTCTAGGAAGATAATCCAGGCGGGTCTCAAGTTTGGAACCACCTTAACCAACTTAAGTGACACAAAAAGGGCTGGAGTTCAGCTCCCTGAAACAGAACCAAAAGGAAAAACATGTATTGTTGCACATGCACTCTGAATGTGTCTTTGTTCTTCATGTTTGCCAAACTAGATTAGAAAGTCTTCATAAGGTAAGATTCATAGTTTGTTATTACTGTTATTTGGTAATATTATTTCCCCTTACTCCATTCGCACCTTTCAGCACTTACCAAAGCTTAAACAGAATTAGAGGACTTTTAACCCATTTTGGGTAAAATTAAACTGAGTGCCTATTTTGGAAAATAAAGTATACCACTTTCTGTCTTAATTTTCCCCAAATCAAAAATTTCACTCTTAGGGAAAATTTACATATTAAAATTATTATTCCTGGAACACTGGGTACACCTATGGTAAGTGTTGAAACCATAAGAATTTGAATAATGCTTTCACAACCTCCTACTTTCAATTCCCTCATTTTGAAGATTTTGATTCAGTAGATTGCTTTTATATTCTGGAAATTTTTGTCTTTACGTAACTGTCTTCATAGGCTATGAAATTGTAGCTGGTAGCCGAGTCTAACACACTATTTTGGGCAAGATGGACTTATATCTGAGAAGTGCTGTAAAATATATTTCTGTTTAAAAATATACATGCCCCAAACTCAAGGAAACAGTGCACTGCCTGTGCTGCAACTATTAATGTCAAGTAAATTTTAGAGCTTTCTAAATTAATTTTATCTATTTATCTATTCAACTTTCCATTTATCTGCTTCTATCTTTGTGTATTTGCCTACTTACCCACTTTCTTTGTCTGTCATTGCCTACTTCCAGAAAATGATTTAAAATGCTCTCAACCAATAAATCTGTGCTTTCTAAATTAAAACATACGCTACATTAAGAAGTTATAACAAAAGCTTTATAAAAAATTAATATGAATGAAAATTTAAGAATTACCTCTTATCTTAGTTTTTCCTTTGGACTGAAATATTTCTTAGAATCTGAGCTGTTTTCTTTTATTGTAATTTAAGTAATATAAAAAGGCAGTCTTTGTGATCAGAGGCAACATTAAGAACATTTTTCTAAAGTTTCTTTTTCTCATTTTCTTCACCAGGCTTTCTATTTATGTGCTTTTGTTTTATGCTAAATATCTCCTCTTTTTCCTTGTATTTATCCTTCATACACAAAATTCTACTGAAAATCGTATTAGTCATTACTCAGTTCATCCTAAAAACTCCAAGCAATTTGACTCATTAGTTCATTGATTTCTTTAGTTGATTTATGTATATTTGCTTATTTTCCTACTCCTTACAATTTATTTCTCTGCTTGGATCCTCTGGTCCTTGAAATTTAAGAATATGATTTTATTATACTTCAAAAAAGAAGGGGTTATCAATTTCAAAATATGAAATATCTGTGCCGATCCAAAATAGCAATTGCTCTTTCTCCATCTGAAATGATTTGACTAGCTCCTCATTTTCTAATCATTAGAATCCACTTTTTACCCAGATTTCCTTTTTACTTTCTAGGACTGTTCAATAAATTCAGTAAATGTAGACTGCTGTAAATATTCCATTGAGGCATAAACTGAAGGATCTAATGTAAATATCAGGCTCTGAAATCCCCTGAATTCACCACTTCTTCTGGTAGTTACACAAAATAAGAGTGATTTCTGAGTAGGACCAGCTTTATCACTTATTTAGGACCTCACAGTGGGATCTGAATCAGTAGCTAATTTAGAATTTCACCTATGCTTTGCAGTTTGCAAAGTCCCATTCCTGCTAATGTATCTGGAATTGATCTGTTTAAAATCTACCATAAAGACTTTTCAATGACAAAGTGTTGTATAAACCAGGATAGAAAGTTACTGATTTTATAGTGAAGATTAAGACTAACTGAATCAATTACTGAGTTGTCTGGTCAGTATACCTCTTCCATTAATGACAAATAGAATCTTAAAAATGTTGACAAGAATAGAACTATATGTCATTATCCTATCCAATGGGATCAAAAGCAGGTTAGGATATATCTGCTCATCAACCATAAATCTTTAGCACTGGGAGACCACAGAATTCTCTCCTTTCTGTAGTTTGAATATGGTTTGTCGCCCTGAAAAATTCATGTTGTATCCTAGAAATAAATTATCTCTTTGGCAACAAGAACATCTCTTTCTCATTTATGTTGAAAGATAAAGACAATTTTCTGCATTAGTTAAATTAACAAACTGTTACTTTGAACATTAGTAGTATGACTTAACCAGTAATTTATAATTCCAAAATTAGCTTCCATCTTGTATTGGTGGTTAATGGTTACTTTAAATACATTACGGAATAAAGAAATCAGCAAAAAGTACTACTTAAAAATAATCTTGATTGTAACCATGTGCATTCCTCATTCTGGGCATAAAAGATATATATGAGAAGGACTAACTGTCATTGTCAAGTATATAATTTAGTAGGAAAAACTGAATATTAATCAAGTAGTTTCCAAGTTGTTTGCTGAAAGATATAGAAAATGTACTTATAAAATACAATGGAAAAATTCAAGGGACACAGATAACTGTCAATGTTTAAAGATACTTAAGTTAGATTTTGAGTTAGATTTTAAGGCAAGAATAGGATTTCACTGTTGGAAATAGTTTTCTTTAAGAGAATTTTACAGACCGCAGCACAGAGGTATTAAATAGCAATTCAGTGAGGTTGTAATAAGAAGGAATGGTAGAAAATTAAATGGAAAAGATGTGTGCACATAAAAATAGCATGTGAGAAGTACAATTCTTACCAATGGGAAATAGGAAATCCTCTGAGGAGTTTTACGTGATGAGTGATTCAATTAGTTTGCAGACTTGCAATCACTGTAACATATGCATTGATTGCATCTTGTCCACTCAGTAAACATCATTAAGTTTGTGTTGCAAAATGAATCTTGCATAATGGAAGGAATTTGCTTCTGGTTGACACTGGGCAGATTATCCTGGTCTTGCTAGGCCTCAGTGTTTACAAAGATATTAACAGCGGACAGTGAGTGGAGCAGCAGCAGCTGGGAATCCCGCCCAGCCTGAGGGAACCTCCTTCCTGACCTGGGGACCAGGACGGTCCCTGCCGGACCTGTGAGTGGAGCATCGGCAGCTGGGAATCCATCTAGCCTGAAGGAACTCTCTTCCTGGCCTGGAGACCAGGCCGAGATTCCCTGCCAGTTCCAGTGAGTGGGGCCACCACAGGGAACCCCACCCCAGGCTGGCAGAACTCTCTCCCACACCTAGAACAACATTTGAAGCTCCAAAATATGGGAAGATGACAAAACGAAAGACCAAAATGCAATCTCAAACATCCAGCCCAACCCAAGAAAGCCTAGGAGCCATGTGCATAGAAGAAAACACATTCCACATAACTGAAATACCTGAAATAATAGTAACTAAGATAAAGCAGCAACTCTGGGAAGCCTTAAAGGAATTCAAACTAGAAATAATCTCTCAGGTAAAAGAAGAAATGATAAAAGAAATGAAGCAGATGCTAAACATAGCTAAAGAAGACGCAGTTAAAAAACTGGAGGAAGTAAACAAAAAGATAGAATCTCTGGATGAACAATATAAGAAGCAAACAGAATACATAAAACAGATGCAAAGAGATATACAGGAAATCAAAAACTCCATTGAAAGTTGTAAAAACCGCTTCAATGAATGTGAAGATAGAGTCTCAGACCTCGAAGACAAGATTGCAGCCAGTGAACAGGAAAGAAAAGATCTTTTAAAAATAACAAGAAATCAGGAAATAACAATTCAACACCTGCAAGATGATGCAAAGAGGAACAACATAAGTTTGATAAGGATAAATTAAAAAGAATGGGACAACATAAAGGCTGTCAAAAGGATATTTAGAGAAGTAATAGCTGAAAATTTCCCAAACATGAGATTGGAAACTGATATCAAAATCAGTGAAGCATATAGAACTCCAAATAGCTATAACCAAAATAAATCTACACCCAAATGTATAATAATGACCATCCCAGAAATCGAACAAAAGAATAGATTAAAGGCTGTCAGAGAGAAAACACAGATGACCTATAAAGGAAAACCCATCAGAATCACAGCAGACTTCTCAGCACAAACAATAAAGTCAAGAAGAGCATGGAGTGAAGTATTTCATATCCTAAAGGAAAATGATTTCCAACCTAGGCTGGTGTACCCTGCAAAACTGTCCTTCAAAATCAATGGAGAAATAAGATACTTCCATGACAAAGATCAGCTGAAAAACTTCATGATCACCAAGCCAACCCTGCAAAGAATACTGAAAGACAGCCTAGATGCATTTAGGAAAAAAACCACTAAACAAAGCAGACAAATAAACAGAGCAGAAAGATAAACATGTTACAGCATAAAGATAACATGTCAACAATAAACCAATATATAAGTTATAACTATTAACATAAATGGTCTCAATACACCAATTAAAAGAAACAGACTGTCAGAATGGATCAAGAAACAAAATCCAACCATATGCTGTCTACAAGAAACCCATCTAACCAAAAGGATACTTACAGACTGAAAGTCAAAGAACAGAAAACAATACTTCATGCAACAGGAACCCCAAAAAAAGCGGGGGTAGCTATTCTGCTTGCAGACAAAGGGAACTTCAAACCAATAATGATCAGAAGGGATAAAGAAGGCCACTACATATTGGTTAGGAGAAAACTCCAAGAGAAAGAGATAACTATCTTAAATATATATGCACCAAACTCCAGAGCACCCAGTTATATAAAACGAGTACGAACAGAAATGAAAAACCAAATCAGCAGTACACAATTCTAACAGGAGATCTTAACACACCATTGACACCAATGGACAGGTCAACCAGACAGAAAATCAACAAAGAAATAAAAGAACTGAATCGCACCTGTGAACAAATGGAACTAATAGACATATACAGAGTATTCCACCAAACAACAACAGAATACACATTCTTCTTAGCAGTACATGGAACATTCTCTAAAATAGACCATATATTAACTCACAGAACATATTTAAATAAATGCAGAAGAGTTGAAATTATCCCTTGCATGCTATCGGACCATAGCACTATGAAATTAGAAATTAATGATAAAAGATACTGCAAAAATCCCACAAACACATGGAAACTGAATAACACACTCTTGAGTAATCAGTGGGTCACAGAGGAAATTGAAGAAGAAATTAAGCAATAACTACAAGAAAATGAAAATGCATATACAACTTACCGGAATCTGTGGGATGCAATGAAAGCCGTCCTCAGAGGAAAATTTATTGCACTGAGTTCCCACATCAGGAAAACAGAACGAATACAAATAAACAACCTGATGCTACACATCAAACAGCTAGAAAAAGAAGAGCAAGTCAAGCCCAAAGCCAAAAGAAGAGAGGAAATTATAAAAATCAGAGCAGAAATCAACGCAATAGAGACTAAGAAAACAATCCAAAGAATCAATGAATCAAAAAGTTGGTTATTTGAAAGAATAAATAAAATTGATAAGCCCCTAGCCAACCTTATTAAAAAAAGGGAAGAAAGGGCTCAAATTCATGCAATAAGAAATGAAAAATGTGAAATCACTACTCTATAGAAATACAAAAGATCATCAACACCTATTTCAAAAACCTCTACTCTCAAAGATTTGATAACACAGAAGAAATAGATTCTTAGAAACATATGAAGTACCAAAGCTAGATCAAGAGGATGTAAAACTGCTGAATAACCCAGTCTCTATCAATGAAATTGAACAAGTAATTAATTCCTTACCTACAAAGAAGAGCCCAGGCCCAGACGGATAGACGCAGAATTCTACAAGAAATATAAAGAAGACCTAATGCCAACACTCCTCAAACTCTTCAATGAAATTGAAAGGGAAGCAATCCTGCCCAAGTCATTCCTGGAAGCAAATATTACTCTACTCCCAAAACCTGAGAAAGATCCAACTGAAAAAGAGAACTACAGACCAATCTCCCTAATGAACACAGATGCAAAAATCCTCAATAAAATATTGGCAAATAGGATGCAGCAAATCATCAAGAATATTATACACCATGACCAAGTGGGATTCATCCCAGGCATGCAGGGATGGTTCAACATACGTAAATCAATAAATGTAATCCACCATATCAATAAAGCCAAAAATAAGAATCACATGATCATTTCTATAGATGCAGAAAAAGCCTTCGATAAGGTCCAACATTCATTCATGATAAGAACTTTACAGAAAATTGGAGTAGATGGTCTTTACCTCAATATAATAAAGGCCATCTATGACAAACCAACAGCCAGTATCATACTAAATGGCCAAAAATTGAAAGCCTTTAGTTTAAAATCAGGCACAAGACAAGGATGTCCTTTATCACCACTCCTATTTAATATAGTACTGGAAGTACTAGCCAGAGCAATTAGACAAGAGAGAAAAATAAAAGGGGTAAAGGTAGGAAAAGAAGTTAAATTGTCATTGTTTGCAGATGACATGATACTCTACATAGAAGAGCCCCTAAACTCCATTGAAAGACTCTTAGATATAATAAATAAATTCAGTAATGTAGCTGGATACAAAATCAGTACTCAGAAATCAATAGCATTCCTATACACTAACAACAAAATCACAGAGAGAGAAATAAGAGAAGCCACACTCTTCACATTAGCAAGCAAAAAAATGAAATATTTAGGAATTACTCTTATGAAAGAAGTGAAAGGCCTATACATGGAAAATTATAATACACTGAAAGAAGAAATTGAAGATGATCTCAGAAAATGGAAAGACATCCCATGCTCATGGATAGGAAGAACAAACATTGTGAAAATGGCCATTCTCCCAAAACTGTTATACAGATTCAATGCAATCCCAATAAAAATACCATCAACATACCTTATAGATCTAGAGAAATCACTCCTAACATTCATCTGGAACCAGAAGAGACTTAGAAGAGCAAAGGCAATTCTAAGCAGCAAAGGTAAGGCAGGAGGCATCACAATCCCTGACTTGAAGTTATACTATAAAGCAACAGTAGTAAAATCAACATGGTACTGGAATCAAAACAGAGCTGAAGATCAATGGAATAGATTAGAAGATACAACCACAACTACAAACACACTCAACCACCTTATCTTTGATAAAGGAGCCAAGCAGGTTCACTGGAAGAACGACAGTCTCTTTAATAAATGGTGTTGGAAAAACTGGCTCTCCATTTGCCAAAAACTAAAACTAGACCCAAGCCTATCACCATGTACTAAATTAAAATCTAAATGGATGAAAGATAGGAATATTAAAACAGAAACACTAAATCTATTGGAAGACAGAAATAGGTAGAAACCTTGAAGACATAGGGGTAGGTAGAGAATTCATGAACAGGACTCAGACTGCACGGAAAATACTTCCCAGAATCAATAACTTATTAAAAAGTTTCTGCATGTCAAAAGAAATCTCCAGCATAGTGAAAAGAAAACCCACAAACTGGGAAAAGATCTTAGTGAACTCCCCCCTCAGACAAGGGACTTTTGTCTAAAACATATAAAGAATTAAAAGAACTCAGACCCCCAAAATTCAAAGACCCAGTCCAAAAGTGGGCATCTGAGATGAATACACACTTCTCAGATGAAGAAATACAAATGGCAAATAAATACATGAAAACATGTTCATCATCATTGGTTATTAGGGAAATGCAAATTAAAACCACACTGAGATTGCATCTCACTCCTGAAAGAATGGCTAGGATCAAGAAAACCAACAACAACAAGTGCTGGAGAGGCTGTGGGGAAAAAGGAACTCTCCTACACTGTTGGTGGGAGTGTAGACTGGTACAACCTTTGTGGAGATCAATCTGGAGATTTCTCAAAAAACTGAGATTGGAAGTCCCATTTGTTCCAGCTATTCCACTTCTAAGCATATTCCCAGAAGAACTGAAAGCATCATACCACAGTGATATATGCGTACCTATGTTTATAGCAGCACAATTTGTAATCACCAGATCTTGGAAACAACCCAAGTGTCCATCAACTGAGGAATGGATAAAAAAGTTGTGGTATTTCTATACAATGGAGTACTACTCAGCTATAAAGAAGGAACACATTGAGATATTTATCAATAAATGGGCACAGCTTGAAACCATACTCATAAGTGAAATAAATCAAACTCGCACCTGTGAACACCAAATAGTTTCCCTAGTGTAGGAAATGATTCAAATACATAAAAGTATGTGGTAACCATGATTCCCCATTATGTGGCCTTGAAGCCTTATAAAGTTTTCACTCATTAATTGGAATGGCTTTATTCTGGGCTGTTCGATATTATTGCCTGTGATGCAATGAACAGCTATTTTGAAGAAAACAAGACATTATAATAGCTAGTGCTGATTTAATACCATCTTGTTTTAAAGCCCCACCAAACTATGGCTCCTCTGTCTCCATGGGTTTTATCATGTTGTATCTTGCTGGATTTTACCATATGTGGTAGTATAAACAAAAATTGTTATAGGCAAAGAGACAATATAGAAAACATTGTTCATTTTTATGTTAGCTGGTTCTAAATACTCTACAATGCTTTCATCCACTTGAATGGTGTTACACTGTCTTGATATGTTTGATGCTATAGCATATGAAGTTATATTCAAATATTTCAAGGAAAAAGACACTATGGTAACTACTATTAAGTCGGGTTATTTGGTGGTGAAGCACGAGGTTGCTGAAACTGTCATGCTTTGACCTGTATTGTTATGTTGTTATGCCCTCTTTTATCTCAACCTTTCCCTTATTCATTAAAAAATTATTTAATTTTTTTATTTTTCTTTTTTAAACTAAGGAGAAAAAATTTAAAAAAAACTAGCAGGATATATTATAGTAACTTTTTTGATTTCCTATTAACTTGAAGTCCTGTAATACTCCCACTATCTTGTTTTGACTGATTAGACTCTGTTCCATTCTGTATGATAGTATTAAGTATCAGAGTATAGCAACTACTTTGAAGGCAGTAAGATTCACATTGATGCCCATTTTGGTTTGACTATTATCCTCTTTTGAAGTTTTGTAAGGTTTACAATGTTTAGGTTTTATAGGTCTTATTCTCTACTGTTTAGTTCAACTTTATAATACCTAATGAGATAGACAATTCTTCTTAAGGAAGGAAAAGGCATTATGGTAACCATTGTTGATAACCTTGTACTCTGTTTTTACATCATGTGCTATGTCTATCCTTGGTTTTGACTGACAGCTTTGTTTTATCGTGTTTGATTTTACTCTCTTACAAAAAAAGGTAATAAGATCTATGGGAGCAATAAAACCCAAAATGTGTAAATTTTGTTGTAATAAAGAGAGGGGGGAAAAAAGTGCCCTAAAGGATACAACAGCAAGAGTGTTTAGGTGTGTTAAATAGATGACCGTATTAATATTTTTGTTTGGATCACTGAACACAACTATTTGCAGTCTCACTGTTTGAATGTTCACTTTGTATGCTTTGATCCTGTGACCCTAATAACCGTTTCAAAAATGATAATGTGTTATCTATTAACTGGTGATATCTTACTGTTTTTTTTTTTTTTTTTTTTTGTAGTTCTATATTACTTGTACCCTTATACTGTTTTGTTTTTTCCTGGTTTTTTTCTTTTTTCCTTTTAAATAAAAAAAAGAAAGTAACAAGATTTTCATAGGCACCCAGAAGTTTTGTTTTCTTTTGTCTTGCTATTTCTGATGGTTTTTAAGTTCAATTATTTGGATTTGTGAGTTTTATATTATCTTAGATGGAACATTGGAGTTTTATTTTGCTTAAGGGACCAATGTTACCTTGGAATTATAAATGTCTACACACATTATTCTTACATAAAAGTAATTTTACTTTTAAAGGCATTTAAAGAAATGTAGAGTGTTTATAAGGTGAACTGAATTATAGAACATAAATACTTTTTATTAACCACCAGACTGTTATTCTTGGAGGGTCAATAAATGAGTTCAGTGGTCTTTTTTGGATAATTCAGAATATCATTAATTTTGTCTTTTTTTCTCTCAAAACTGAATAGATTCTTGTTTGCTTGTACTTTTAGTTTTCACTGTATTTTACCTTTTTTTTTGTTTTTTTGTTTTTTTGTTTTGTTTTGTTTTGAGGCACCAGGGATCGAACTCACAACCTTGCACTTGCTAGGCAGGTGCTTATGCTGCTGAGCTAAATCCCTGGCCCTTTTATCTTAATTTTTAACAATTGCAATACACATCTTGATTTTCAATATACAGAATATATTTTATAAACAATTTCCATAAACCTTTCCAGCAAGAAAGTTTTTTACATTTTAAATTAAATCTCATAATAGGAAGAAATGAATTCAATAAAAAGCACCAAGTGAAGACTCTAACCATAGCTATTGTTAACCACGGAAAAGACTTTACCTTTTGCTCTTTACTTAAAATTTACATTTCTCTTGTTGGTTCTGCTTTTTACATTGGTGCCCTAAAAATTACATTTGTATCTAGCAATTTAGCTGATAGTCCTGGCCGGTTTCAGAATTAAATAACATAAAAAGGAAATAAATAAAAAAAGATATCTTCTACCTACATAAGTTGAGTTAAAGACACTTTATTCTAGTGCAAATCTGTCTAATAAGGTGTTTGTACAATTCTGATGTAAATGTATGGACCTGATAAAAATAAAGTCTATATGAACTGTATTTTCATCAGCTCTAGAATATAGTTAAAAGTTAAGGGTATTTTTTGCCAAGATCAAGTTGCCAATGGTCTCTAGTGATTTTTTTTTTTTTTTTAGTAATAACTGAGATGCCAGTAAAGTCATTGCTAAGATCCAGACCTTGCATCATTGAGTTGCACAGTTCTGACTCTCGCTCTGCAGCAGCAGATAATGATTCATTCAGCAAGGTCCCTATGTTTTTTCATACTAACTAACTTGAAAAATAGCTTCAGGCATGACTGAACAGACCCCTCCCTTCTAGAAACCAAGCTCGCTGAGAGTGAAAGGACAAAATTTCAGAAAAAATTGACCATTTAGGGAAAAATAATCCATTTTTTTCATAAACACATAAAGATGATTACATGTTGAAGATGAGATTGATATTTTTCTCATGTCCTTGTCCCCAGATTTTTAATTTATAAATTAGAGGAGGTTATTGCTTTATAGAATTGCAGTCTTGTGGAGACTTGTCAATGTGTATTCACTAAGTTAACTGTGATATACGAGTATTTTATGCACATTTATTAGGCTTGGTTAGTATAGCATGGACTTTATGTTTGTTAGTATAATCGTTGAACACTTTCGTGATGTTCTTAAGAGAGGCTTAAGGACACAAAAGCACTGAAAAAGGAAGCGGAATAAAGCTTATGGTGATTTTAATTTGTCACAGAAAAAAGCAAGGCTATAATTCTTTAATCAAAGACTGGGGGCAATGAGTGAAAATTACGTTATCTACATTGCTACGTTACTGCATAACTTCTCAAATTTCAATATGTAATATATTCTTCTGTAAAAAAGACGCGTCACTTCAGCACTTGGTGAGATAGGAAGAATCACAATTTTAATTTCCAGCTTTCTCACTGACTGGTTGTCTTTCTTTGTATCCCATAAACCACACACATGGACAAAGCCCATTTTATAATCTGCAGCTGTCTCTTAGTAGAAACAAGGATTCTACATTGTGTCAGATGCTGTTGAAGTAAATGAAAAAATCCAGTACAGTCCAGGGAGAGGTACTAAATTAAAGATGGGTTTGCCATTAATCTTTGGGGAAATCAGACAGTACAGACCAGAGTTCTGAGACAGATGCAACTAAGATCAAACTCTAGTCACTGGTAATTTTCATTCTAAGTGTCAAGGTGATCCTGTGGAAAGTTATTTATTTTCCTAAGGCTTGTCTTTTTTATTTAAAAACTAAGGATGGTATCTACTTTTCAGGGTTTTCTAAGGATGAACTCTGTAATGCACATGAAATACTTAGTAGCAGAGTTTTGCACTCAGTTGCTAATAGAAACTAGACTCTTACAAGGCTTTTGTATTTCCTGAAACCATGTAACTGATGAAACAAACAGAAAAATACTCTCACATGGAGCTGCCTTTGACAAATGTCTTAGCTATGAGTGACTTAATTTGCATAAATTCCAGCTTTGTTTTGGCTTTTTTTAGGATGAACTTGATAATTCATATGAAGTATTAAGCAGCAGAGTTTGACACTCAGTTGCTAATGGTAACTAAGAATTCAGAGGACTTTTCTGTTTCCTGAAATTAAATATGAACAAATTTTTTAAAACACTGCTGCTAGAGATATAGCTCAGCAGCACAGCACTCCTGCCTGGCAAGCACAAGGCCCTGAGTTTAGTTCCTAGTACAAAACAATAAAGTACTACCACATCGAACTGAGTTTGACTAATTTTCCAGGTACGAATGACTTACTTTGCGTAAATCCTCAGGAACTAAAACCTCTTATCTCATGCCAATTAAGATACACTATAATATTTTTAAAGTAATACAAGAAGATCAGTTTTATCTTTAGATAAAGTTTATGTCTCCTTCATCTCCATTTAAAGGATCAAATTTTAAAAGGTCATGTATGTCTACCATTGTAAAACCTTAGTATTTGAGTAGTATAAGAAGAAATAACAAAACAGACTTTAGCAAAATATTTTTCTATTAAATATATTAGCTTTTTATGTCAAAAATTCAGCAAAGATATGGATATCATATATATAAAGTTCTGAAAGGTTTATGTTTCCAAGACGCAACTAAAATTATAGTCCATTCAAACCCAATATTCTATACCCTAAACATAGGAAATAAAAAGTGAGAACATTAAGAACATTAAACCAACTTTGTAGGTCGACTCTGAAGGACTCCCTTTAATTAAATTTCTATGAGAGCAGCTTTGAGAGGGTCTATAAGAACACTTTAATAATTAAGCACTCTTTTCTCATAAAAGTGTTTAAGACCTTAAAAACATTTATTATAACTAACAGTCAACTTATAATTACATAAAATGATATTACATTTTGTTAAATGTGTGTACAGAGTCCCTTAGATAAGCAGAACTAAAAACAATGGAACCAATAGGATATGCAAATAATATAATAATTCTATAAATTATGTGCCCTATATTAAATCTGTTCCCTTGCAAATCATGAATACAATAATTGCCAAATAAACACATGGCCACCTAAAGTGATACAGTATCTCAAATACAACTGAAACACAATAAATCCTTTCTCAAAGTCTTGAGACAACCCCAAATTTTGCCTAAAGTGTAACTCAAAATTTCTTCTGAGACACAAGGCAAACACAATATCTGTAAATCCCTGAAACAAACAAACAAAAAGTCAAGTTATATAATCTTGGTACAATGGCACAGGTTAAACATTCCTATCCCAAAAGAGAGTAATAGAAAAAAATTAAAATCAAAGCAAGATTATACTCCAGCAAAGCATAAATGAAGTCTTGTAACTCTTAAGTCCAGCATCCAGGGAACATGGTAAAATGTGAGTTTCAGAGCTCCAGGCGCCCAGTACCTCTGATTTTGCTGGCAGAGTCTTTATGGCCTCCCCCTTGGTCTGGCTCCATTCCCACAGAGCAACTTTTCTTTCCAGACCTTACATGTTCTTGGGATCTCCAAATTCCTGGATACTCCAGCACGAATTTGAGTTTGTTCCAAGAGCTTAGTTTTTCCTTAGTTGGCCCTCTAGGCCTTCCTTTGAAATCTGATCCAAACCTTCCCTGACCTTGTAATAATTGTATGTATTGATAAAAGCATCATCATATGAATGACCACAAGGGCTTCTGGTAGTGAGAACAGTACCCAGGCTCTATTAAACCATGACTTCATGGTCTCTGAGTACTTGGGTGACTGAACACAGAAAAATGTATCCTGGAGAATCAGTTTCCTAGGTGACCCTTCTCAAGTAGGGGCCCAAGGGTTCTCTCCTCAGATGCAGTGTTGACACTTTTACACCCTTGATCCTGCAGTGGGGGGTATGCCTTTGGTTATTTCTGAGATGTGCTCAAAACATTTTTAGTCTTGGCCTTGTACAGAGAACTTGGATGCTTTATACTGTTGCTAATCTCTTCAACAACCACACCTTCTCTGGCCCCTACTAAATATGTGGTTTTTTTCAGGCCAAAATTCAAGTTTTTCAAACAGTTCTACTTTGCTTTCTGCTCCCAGTCCTCCTTATAAATCTGTATAAAAGCTGCTGTCGGTACCCATGGCTCAACCTAAGTGTTAGGCTCTTGAAATTTCCTCCATCAAATCAATTACTCCATCACCCATGATGTCAATCTCACATGGTCTTAGAATAGCAGAAAAATATATGCAAACTTTTGTTCCAAAATGCAGTACCCAAAGCAATTGCCATTAGACTGTTATTCCACCTGAAATTCTCTGAGCCTGGCCTTTACTGTCTCCATTCCTAACAGCATTCTTTTCTTCTGAGACCTGATCAAAATCATTCATGAGTCTGTTTACAACATGTTAGGGCTTCTGAAGCATACATTTCCAAAACTTTCCAAGCTTTGTGCAGACCCATTCTAAAGGCTTATAAACCACATGGTCAGGTGAAGTCACAGCAGTAATGCCATTCTCACTGCAAGTTTTCTGTGTTGGTTTTCAAATTGCTAGGACACAATACAACATCTTCTAGGAGAAGAGGTTTCAGTCATTTCATTTCAGAGGATTCAGCCTATGATCAGCTGGCTCCAAGGCAGAAATTTCGTGATGCAAGTGTTTGGCAGATGAAAGCTGGTTACCTCATAGCTGCCAAGAAGCAGATAAAAGGAAAAGCATCAGAAAGTTAGGGATAAGGAACCAGACATACAATTCAAAGTCATACCTCCATTACCCACCAACAAACCCAGAAGTTTGATTTACCAATTTCCTGGATGGGTCTAAAGCCAACGAAGTTAACAATCCTCCTTAAATATTGCAGCAGTATTGCTTCAACCAGCCCTGCATGCCCATCCTCTATATTGTTACTGACATTATCATGAAGAGAAACATAGCCAAGGCAATCTTTCAAGCCACTGTAGGACATATGTTTGGTGGCATTGTCTTTGACATGACTGATACACTTATCACCCTGTCAACTGCTCACTGATGGCAGCCTCCTTAGAACTCAGCCATGATTATCCTTGTTACAACATCAAGTTTAGTTTCACGTGTCAGAAGTTTGCTGTAAATATCTTTTGGTTATGATTTCTTGAAGTTTGTGACTCTCATGACACCAGGAAAATCCCACTGAGTTCACCTTCCTTCAATATGTTTCTGATCTTCCCAGGTCTGTGTAGCATTTAGTAGCATTGACATATCACTTGGAGTTCCCAATTTCTGTTTCCAAACATTTCTGAAAAATGAAATTAATCAGTATGTCATTTTATGTATACTTTTCTCTTATTGTCTTCATGCTTTGCAGTTTCTGTAAGAAGTGACTGGTTGTTTTAGTAAACATGGTAAATATTAACCATGTAGGAAGACTGGAACCAGGTGCATACTGATGTTTGTCACTCTAAATCTATAAAAAATTATTAATAGCCAAGTGTAGTGATGCATGCCTATCATTCTAGCACTAGGGAGGCTGAGGCAGGAAGATCACCATGAGGTGGGCCATCCTAGGCTACACAGTGAGTTCAAGGCCAGCCTGTACTACATAGTAAGACCCTATCTAAGAAATTTTTTTGTGACTAAGTGAAAGAAATGTTTTGAAATCAGATAGTTGGAAGTGTCTTACACAGTCCCTAATAAAATGATTTTAGCTAAGACTATAGTATAGCAAAGAGATGATAAGTTAATAAATTTGAGATGATATTTTAAAGAGAGAGTGGGTAAGATTTTGTGCATTAAGATTATAATATAAAGAAGAAAAAATAAATACAAAGAACCCCATATTTTTAGATTTGGGGGAATAATATAGATTATGGTATTATTTATTTATTGAGCATTTATGAACATTAGATGTTAGATGTTGGATAATATAAGACATCTCAGAAGAAAAGTCAAATCTGGACCTAAAGTGCTGGCTTAGGTTTCGAGATATAATTTGGATGTTAATAAATTGCAGATGCTATTTATAATTATAAAATTTTATAAACTCATTCTTAGAGAGTATTTGATGAAATTAGAGGTCCAAAGATCAACCTTAAAAGCCATAAGCACTTAAAATAAGGAATAAATAGAAGAAGTACCAAAAAGATTGCAGAAGAATAACATCAGAGAATAAGAAAGCCCCGTTTCTTAAAAAAGAAATCTGAGTTATATGACCCATGCCTCCAAGCTACCCATCAGTGTACTTTCTGAGCCTTCTCTTAATACATTGCTTTTCAGATTAGTGGTCTAAGGTAATTAACTCCTAAAAAATTCACTCTTAGTATGCATGTTTAGCATCTTATTGTAAATACTATCTATATAGTGTTAAATTTAATTTTATACCTCTAATCCAGACCTTTTCTGTTCGTCATTCTTCTGATATCTCTACTTGAGCATCTAATAGTGCTTCAAATGTACATCTCCGTAATCATAAAAGTTGAACAGGCATTTCGTATAGAAAATATGCAATTATTTTATACTGTGACAAGCCTAGTGGTAGATTTTACTATGCAGTTAATCATAATTATATAATAAATATTATTAAAATATCTGGTACTTCTTTAATTATATATAGTCAAGAAACAACTTTAAACTTTTCATATCCTTTTCTGTTATTTTATCTTCTTAATCTCTTCAAAGGTTACTTGTGAATAGGACAATCTTAGCTTTCCTGACAATAATGTTCAAATAATCTTCTTAAGAAATGTCAGCTGCTTTGTGGTTTGATATCATGAGACAGAAGGCTAGTTCTGCCTTCCTCTGTATTTTTGTGACATTTAGGGTGCTTTTTCTTAGACTATTTATGTTACAAAAAATGTGTATGGACTAAAAACCTTACCCACAGCTCACTGAATTTGCTTCATGAATGTGGAGATTACCTTTTGATGGACAGGGTATCTGCTAGGTTGATGGGCTGTCTCAGTTAGGGACACAGTGACTGCTCTTACTATTTGCATAAGTGCCCATTAAAAGCAAACAGCTTTGTTTTCCCTTCAAAGAGCATCATCCAAAGGACAGGCACAAAATGGTCTTGGCCCTTAATAACATAAACTACGTTCCACTTCAAGGAACAACAGACTAAAATTCAGTTCTGATTAAGTCAAACTATACGTAACTAGCTAAAACTTCCATTGTTTTTTTACATGTGAATCTAATTTGTGAAAATGATGGGCTTTGGCATAAAGAACTTAAAAATTTATAAACCTGTTGATCATTTCCTTCAAGTTCTACCTGAAAATGTTTACCTGTCAAAGTGTGTAACCCCAGAAAAATCTACAGAATTAGCCACAGAAATGAATGTTGTCTAGTTGAAGTGCCTGAAATGCTTATAACTCTTGACAAGTATAGCTTGGCCTCTCCTCACTTTGGAAAACATTGTAAGGTATGCCCCCTATATTTTTAATATATTTTTATTAGTCGTTCTTCTGACAGTAAGATATTATGGGTCTGTGAAAACCACATTTACTAAGCTTCTCAAGGTCTTGTTTTTTTTTTTTTTAATTCTTCCACAGTTCTACAAATGGTTTCAATTAATCTGTTCTCGTTGCTGAGATATAATGCCCAAAACCCACAAATCGAAGTAGGAGAGATTTAATTTCCCTGAGATTTCAGGTTTCAGCCCATAAAAAACTGACAGAGAAGGACATGACAGAAAATCCTGGTGAAGCAACACTGCTTATTCCATGATACCCTACAAGCAAAGCTGAGTCAGGACAGTCTCAGATTACAAGAGGTGAAGGACTCCATATAGACACATTTCCATGCTCCACCTATACATACGTACAAGTGTTCTTCACCAATCCCCACGGCAGATTCTAAAAGTAATTAATTGGAAACGCTAGGCTATCCACTGTATTATTATAACTCAACTTATATGTTTATAGCACATTTATTGATGTGGAAATTTATAATAACTAATCAGTGTAACAAATTGAAAAACATCAGGGTTAACAGAAATATAAAGACATAGAGTAAAATTTGGTAACAGATTATATGTTCATAGGCAAGCTTTGTGTTTCTGAGCATTAATAAAATGAAATAATATTACACTTTTTGGAACTAGGTATAATTATAATTATTCCTCTTTTACAGAGAAAGATATTAAAGTTCAGAACAGTCACTTAAGTACTTTCCAAGGGCACCAGTGATAGAATAAAGAACTGAAGTCTGACCTTGAATTTCAAATCTTGATCACCCAAGCCTGTGCTTTTTCTATCACAATGTGATAAGGAGTTCTCATCTCTTTGAAACTCAAATTTTCACCTCAGGTATATATTTCCTTTTTTGTTCAGCCTCTTTCTTCTGTAAAAATTTCTCTAATAGGCCCTTACAGGTGTTATTCATGACAAATTGTGTTACCTTTGTTTCTTTCACTTGAAAAACTTAGATCCTATACGATGGATTAGCAACCTACAGTTATTATTTTTATATTGTTTTGTTGTTATAATATAATACAAGTAGATATTAATAAGAAAAGTCTACTAAGCACTCTTCACATCTATGAAAAATAAAACAATATTTCATAATAAAGTAACTAGAGAACGACAACAGTCAATACACCGTGCATCATGATCTTAAAAGGGTGGCCAAAATGCTACTCAGAGTAAAAGCCATAGACAAAAAAAAGGTTCTCACAAAGAACAAACTGTCTTTGCAATAAACAAAGAGAAACTAGTAGTGCCAGTGAAACAAATTAGCATATATTTTACAATAGTTTGGAATCGGCAGAATAGATTATTTGGGGAAGTATTATAGAACTATTCTAATTATGTTAGAGATAAAACCATTGTATACAAAACTATTGCAAAAAACTTCCCAGTTAAGCTCTATTATTTATGATTCTATAGTGTATCCTCAGTTTACTTTTTCAGGCTCAGATTGTTCATCCTTACATTATACTCATGTTATGAAACATTAAGCCTGTATTTATTATACTAGGCATTCTGGAGAGATGAAGAACATGAGTGGGGTGTGTTCTTTATTAAGGAACTGGAGTTTGTTGCCATTGATAACCCAAGTGCAAGACTAAAGTGGAATAAGTTAGTTAAGTGACATACAAGACAAAAAAGGCAATGATTTCAAGGTAAAAAAAAAAATTCACCTGCTTAAGAGTAATCCAAAGATATTTATGATCCAGTGTTATGATTTAAATCTAAAATGCTCCATCAAAAGCCTCATGGGTTGAATGATGATTCAATCTTGTGGGCACTGTACTTCTCAGTACACACCATTTGTGCCACTACTCCCAAAGTAGTATCTTATCAGATCTTTTTAATCATTCATGGATTTTTTAAGTTAAAAATGACCTAGTTTAGCAGAGGTAGCTCAAAAAAAATGTTTGGTTTTATAATCCTCATTATGAGGACAAAAGGGAATAAGGATGAAAACAGCATAGACATTAAGGAATAAAACATCAACAAAGCCAGTGACTGGAAAGAATAGACATATTTGGAAAATTCCAAGGATCCAGTCTGGCTGTCTTAGAGGTTATATATTCTTTTTTTTTTTTTTTTTTGGTACCGGGGATCAAACTCAGGATTCCACACTTGCAAGGCAGGCACTTATGCTGCTGAGCTAAAACACCATCCCCAAGATCATATACTTTTATAGTCAGGATTTGCAAGGAAAACAATTTAATATAGGACACATAATTTATAGTATTATTTTATAATATTCACCCAAAGAGTCACATACCAAAAAAAAAAAAAAAAAAAAAAAACTGCAGGAAACCTGTCCACACATTAAGACTCAAAGAATCCAATTGAGGGCCTAGATCCCATGGCAATGTCCTACATGAATCCAGCTAAAGACCTAGAGCCCATAGTAATATCTCATGTAAGGCTATTTCACAAATCTGTGCTGGGAAAGCCCAAAGGTCAGATGTGGAAGCTGGAAAGTCTGTGCCAGTGGCATGAAGGGTATGTGTCAGCAAGCTGAGGGTTCTGCACTGGAAGCCAGGAAACGAGACTCAAAGTAAAGACCAGAGCTTCCCTGAAAAGTACCACATCCATCCTTAGAGACAACAAGGTCCCAAGTTCCTGTACTGATCAGTACAGCCGAGTTCATATCAGGAAAGAAGCTCAACAAGCTCCTCAGGGAGAACCAACCACAACAGGAGAACCAACAATACCTAGGATGTTGCCAGCAACATAAAAAGGTCTCCTGACAACAATCCTAGGTGTGTCCTCGGCACCCAGCGCCATGCTGATTCAGTTCAGCTGGGTGTTACAATTGACCACCAGCTGTCAGTCTACCACGTATATACATGGAGAGAGAGAACCAAATTAAATATAGATGTGGGGCATATTTTGAAAGTTCCAACTGCCCGAATAGGAATGTATACACATGCGTTTCCTTCTATTGCCAGACTATACTTTTTCTCAGGATCTAAACTTGTTCCATTTCTACATGTTTGGCAAAAATATCTGTTAGTAGGAACAATGTCCTACTGTGCTCTGTTACCCAAAATGCTTGCCATCCCAGCAATAGTGTAATTCCCTCACCCTCTATCTACCATAACATGGAGCTAATTTTACTTACTAATGACTTCTTTGATGTGATTTCTGGTGCGGGGCTTTTTGTGTCTTTATACATATGTATCCTGTTTCTCTACCTAGATTAAAAGTTTTTGGAGTAGGAAAGAAGTCCCATTTTTAGAGATGTCTATAATAGATGAAATTATTTTTGACGGTCACATAGTAAGCAGTTCATAAAACTTTGAATTTGTTAGGAAAAAATTTAAGTTTAACAAGTCTGACACTGCCTGCCAACCTACCCCTCTCCATGTGAAAGCTTAAATAACCCTCCAGTTTCACACTAGAGGGAGAGTGGAACATCGGGTTATCAGTAGCTAACCTCTCTGAATCCAAAAGTAATGCAACCATAGCAGAACAAATACAACTGAATCAGAAAATAAGCAGCAAGTTTCAAAAATCTGATGGGGAGTCTTAAGATGTATTTTAGAAGGTCTAGAGTTCAAACCAATAGTTAAAATCGAGGCACAACTCTAAATCTAGAAAAGTCTTCTTCTGCACATGGGAATCAATGTCAGAATTGACAAAATCCCCAAGGGTTTACATAAAGGTCAATAAATATATTCATGAGTACCTGAAACATCTGAAGTAGTATAAGGAAGTCACTCTGTGGCTTCTTGCATCTCACAGTAAAAAAGTCACCTAAAATAGATTCCATGGAACATAAGTTATTTTATATCACAAGATTCATATATTCTGGGTCAAATCACAAATATGTTTAGAATTTTTTTTTATTCTATAAAAAAGAACACCATATTTTTTCTCTCATATACTTCCATTCATTTTTCAAGTACTCTATTAAGAATATTTTCAATTTATAAATAAAAGCTTATGACTAACTAGATTTTTTAATAAGTTACAATACCTGTATGCCATATATATGTACATTTTGTCAATGAAAACATTCAAAATTACAACTGGACCACTAATTTTAAAATAATCATTTACTTTACAAGCCTTCCTTTCTTCAATTGCTTTAGTTCAGGCAAAAGATAAGTCATAGCTACTTATTTACAGGAATTTAGGTCCAGTGAGTCTGGAAAAGACAGGGAAATGATCCCAGATCAATTCACCTAGGAGGGATCTAGCCTATTGCAAAGACTGGAGAAGTGTCATTGGAGAGGTTCTTCCTGTGATGGGATATCCAGCCCAACCAAGAGTCCATGAGTCAGAATCTCTCTCCGTGCTGCAGGAGAGAGGCTGGTCCTTGCTTTGGGGAAGCCATGAGACTATTCAGTTACATGGTGGGAAGAGAAACAATCAGTCTAACAAAGGGAGCTCTGTTATGTGGTTTATCTTGTGGACAATAAAGCTTATAGTCATTAGAGTTCATTCTTAGCACAGTGCAGTCTGAGGCAGTATAGTAGAAAGGGTTAATCCCACAGTCTAATAATTAGCTCTGGATTACCACATGAAGTGCTGCGAAAAAGCCCTACTCTGACCTAGGTTGAGATTCTATACCTGTTTTCTCCTTGGATCACCTGGCCTTGGAACCATGTGCTGTCTAAGTGGGAAACAAAGAGAAATAGAGAAAATGATGAGCTGCTATTTATCTCTTATATACAGAGAAGTTCCAAGAAGTTTGATTTAATCATGCCTGTTTGGTACTTTTAGGCTAATTTTAAATCAGGGCCTCATAGTTATTATCAATGGCAATTAGAGCTGTTTGTAGTAATGTTCTCTTCACCTAGAAGAAGTCATAGTTTTTGATGGAAAAAACCCTGACTAAGGAATCAGTAAACCATAAATCTGGTACTTAATTTGTCATGTACAAATTGATTTCTTTGGATTAACTCATTTCCTCTCACTGGATCTTCTTGTTCTGTGAAATAAAAGAATTGATCTGTGTGATAACTATGGAAAAAATTATATATCTTATAATTAAATCCAACACCTAACCACAGCTTTCCAGAATATTTACCTAATAGATTCTATATAGTGAGGTTTTGACAGTAAAAATCTGATTCAATATTTAGAAATTCTTAATTAAAAGGCTTCTGTCTTAGTTACTTTTAACTCATCGCTGAGACAAAAAAACCTGATGCACCAAGTTGGAAAAAGAAAAGTTTATTTCTTGCTGTTTTTGGAGATTTCAGTCCATACTCAGTTGGCTCCAAGGCAGGGCTGCAGTTCATGGTGGCTGCAAACAGCAGGGCAAAAGAGCGAGACACGCCTTCTTCCTACCATTACATTAAATCCCGGCTCCACCCCTAGCCAGTGTAGCACTCCCACCCCCAATCCAAAAGCTAGATAATGAACCAATCACAAATGCACAATGCAAATGTATGAGCCCTGGGGGCCACTGACATAAACCATGACAGCTACATAGCTGAATTTCCTGTCTTTGATTTTGAAGACTTATGCTTTCCTCATTTCTTCCCTGCTAATTATCTTTTCCAGGTTTCTTTACTTTCTTCCTGTATAGAATTATTTTTTTAATTTTAGCTACCTGTTGTAACTTCCTGTTACCACTTGTAACTTGGCTTACAGCAACAAGAACATGACCAGTATATAATAATTCAAAGTTACCTTTATCAGAGAGCTTATTCTACTTCATGTTTAGTGAAATGCACAAACACAAACATACACATACATGTTTCCACATACATGTGTGGTCTCGTTTAATCCTTGTAAGAACTTCATGAGTTAGATGTTATTATTCTTATTTTTTCATGTCAGAGAGGAGAAGAAAAGGAACTTTCTAAGATCAGAGAGTTCTTAAATGGCAGTAGTTACTCAAACACAGGTCTCTTTGACATCAAACTCTATAATGGATCAGATAAATCATTGCAAAAGTGACATCACGTATGAAATGCCAGTTTTATTTCCATGCCTGGCATGGAAATTCTATACAGAAAGAAGGTAAGAAAACCTGAAACAGACAATAAGCAATGAAGAAATGAGGAAAGTGTAAGTCTTCAAAATTAAAGACAGAAGATTCAGCTATGTAGCCTTTTAATTAAGGATTTCTAAATATCAAATCAGATAATACTGTATCTCTTGATACAGTAATGAACACGGGAAGAGCTCAGCATTAGAGAGAAGACATTTTACCATGAGTCAGGATTTTTATTCAGTATTTGTAGATGTTTTATTTGTCTGATCTCACATGAAGCAACTATGCCCTGAGCTCATATGTCCTGCATTCTAAGGATGAAGTACTCTTTGGCACAATGTCTACAACTATTCTCCAAGGAAAATTCTTTAGTATAAAGTCCAGTTTCACAAATCAGCATCACAGTTTTCAGTTGTAAAAGTGAATTACTTGCACTAGTTGTGCCAGATAACCAGATTTAAATACCAGTAATAGCAACAACAGCAATATCCTATCAGTATGGCTCAAGAATTAAGAGCACATCTCTAGAACCTGACTATGTGGTTCTGAACATAGATTTATAGCTTTCTAGTTGCCAAATGTTTCACATTATTTGCTCTTACTTTCTTTACTTGTCTCACAGAGTTTAAGTATGCAATGAACTTTTGGTTGAAATCACAAGAATTCTTAGAATTATTATTTATCCTGATACATGATTTGACTCTAGTCTGCCAAATGTGTCCTTATACTAAAATTAATATTTGAGTGAGTGTGTGTAACCAGGGAAACCAATACCATGCGACAGAAATCACCTGAGTTTGGGAATCCTTTTGCATTATCTATGACAGGCTAGCAAACTTCTACAAAACTTACTGGCTTAGCATAACAGTGCCCTTTGCTTTCCCATAATTTGTGACCATTTTTACTAAGCAGTAAGAATAGCTCCGATGGGCTTCATGTAATGTTGATGAGGACATCTTTCCTAGATCTTTTATACCCTTTTCTCCGGCAGGACCCTCCCTAACTATCCTTTTGGATTTTATATGGTGGCTTTCTTCCCAGGGAATGCAAACAGGATAAGACCTCTAATATGTGGATCCAACACACTGTATTTCATTAGCCAAATCACTTACAAGGCTCTCCCAGAGGCATTTATCTTCACTTCTCCATAGGAGCAGTGAGAAGGAAGGAAGGACTTGCTGTAGTGGTGGCCGCCTTTGTTGATGGAATCAGGTGGATTTTCATTTCTTCCCCAAGTACTTACGGGACTTTTTATGAAATCTCAAGTTCTTCCTCTTTAAAACAGCTCATATTAAGACCATGAATACTGGTATAAATGATACCAATAAAGTGTCTGTCACAGCAATTCATTCCTAGAAAGGCTAAGCACAGGTTTATTTCCTTTTCTTTTCCCTTAATGCCCTCAGGAGGTATAAATCAAAGTCAAGATTCTACAAATTCTACAAAGGACAATAACATCTTATTACTCCCCCCTGAGCTTTTGCAGTGAAGGGCTATTAAGCATACAAACAAATTTAACATCTGAAAGGAGTGTCCTGGCTGTTACTTTTGATTTGTCGCAAATTTAAAACTGATGTTTACTTGCTCTGTCTGTGACTTGTTAATGCATGGGGTAAGTCCTCCACCAAGTGAAAGACCTAAGCCTTTAATTGTGTGACTGCCTGTTTCTCTGTGGTACCCCCAGGGCTCCCTAAGGTGAATTTCAGATTTGCCTAATAGTCTGTAGGTTTAGTGAGACGTCTCAGACACATCATTCACATTTGGGAATGTCTTTCAGGAGCTTTCACTCAGATGTGGTAATAAAAGGACAGACACACCATTTCATTTATAGTAATTCAGTCTAAGATGGTAGAGCTCATACGCAACTCTGGTGTTCAGTGCATTATCTCTGTCTCAGTGCTCATCAGGGTACTTTTTCCTTCCCCTCACTGTTCGCTATTCTTCTGAATGAACTTTTTCTAATAACTTGGCATGGGATATATTTAATACTGCAGTTATTCTAAGATATTATATCTTTATTGTGGCTAAATTCTATTAAAAATGTAGTTAGCTATGAATGTATGTAGCTATGATTTTGAATCTGTAGAAGTGAACTTTTATTATAAATTTCATTATCAAAACACAGCACAGAATATGGAATTACATATTTGCCTACAAAACAACATCAAGAAAATACTACCACAGAACTGTTTTAGAACAAGGAAATAAAAGGAAAAAAAGAAAGAAAGAATAGGGAAATCCTCTGGCCTTTAAGCAATTGTTTTTCTTTTTATCATGATATGACAGAACTGTTTAATAGTGCTATATAGTTCATCTAAGCCAGCTGTGTTAAGATAAAGTAGAATGATTTTAGTTTGAGATCCGATTGGTTTGGAATACAGCTGTAGTCCAATTGGTGTTCAATTTTCACTGGGGAGTATTTATCACAAACACTGACATAAATATGCTGGCAATTAGAGACATCTGGGCATACAAATACTGAACCTCAGGGGAACCAGATTTGAAAGTAACTGCTCTTTTCTGTGATTGGTCAGCCTCAAGTAGTATTGTATCTTTCATTGATGGCACTATTTAAGTTCAAGGATTTGACTCTTTCTTTGTTTCAATCAAAATGATCACTCAGCTTCTTGCCCTGTATTTTCTTATTTCACCTGAATTCTGTTTTTTGGAAATATGAGTATACTTTAATTATCTGGAACTGAAACTCTATCCCAGGGATAAGAAAGTATTATAGTCAACAATACGTTCACTAGGTTAAGTTTAATTTGATTCCAAAAAAGATGTTAGAGGAACCATAATAATCCAGCCACAGTATGTGGGCAGACGTTGTTACCATCTTCTAGCTCCAGAGTGTCACTAAAACTATTCCACAAAGTAATGCACGGAAGAAGTTTTTATATATGTTTTCTGTTCAGAGTTCTGTTCATTGTATCCTATGAAACAAATGCATCTACAAATATAGAATTCCAATATAAATAAATAGCTTAAATCCATAGAGGTTTTTTAACTATGGAAAAAAAATCATTTGTCCTTTTTTTCCTTTAAGCCAATGAATTATAATACTTTTTGAACTTTTGAATGGTTTTAAGAGATTTATTGCTACAGTTTTGGTTGGTATTAAGACTTAAATGACCCAAAACCCATTCATACATACATCTTTCTCCTTCCTCCTACCCTCTCCAGCATTTTGGCAGAAACATATATATGCTATGTACTTGATTCTGTATTATTTAGCTCCACAGTTTGTGTTATTTAGGGTTCTCTTTGCTGCCAGCTGTCTTTTACATGGGTGGCTATTTCATGCTGTACATTTAACATGAAAAATACACAGCCTTATATGTCATTGTCTTTCAGTCTTTTTTCCTTTATGGTATTAGTGATAATATTTATATTTATTCACTGTAGATTACTTGAATTGATTGAAAGCCAGCCTGTGGCCCACAGGAAGAAAGCATGAGCCTACATTCTGTTCCTGTTTTCCTTTCTCTGTGATTTCTCCAGCTCTCTCCAGGATGTGCCCTAGAACACTGCCAGGAAACCATAGTAGATGCCTTGATCGTGATCCTGTTTCTCAGAAAGACAATGGAATATTGCCAATGGGACCAATATTTGACTCACTAGGGAAAACAAGTCTGATCTCTGTGTACTTAAAGCTATATTAAAACATTATATTTGAACTATATGTAAAATCATTTTAAAAAGAAAAACAGATCAGGATGAATAGAGTTTGTCCCTAAGGTCCTTTCTTGTTGTCTTTTACAGGATGACATATACGTTATATGAGATATATCAACATATTTCACTACACCTGTTTGATTTTGAACTCACCTATGATGGAAGACAATAGAATACAATGTTTTATTGTTATATATATGGAGAAGTAGACTAGTTCTCCCAAAGTCTTATTTTAGGCCTTATTGCTAAGCTAAATGGTTTATTCTAATGGGTTAACTTTAAACATTATTCTTAAAATAATAAGATTGAATCAAATTTCCAGATTCCAAAGGGAGTTAGAACTGTCTACTGTGACCAGGGTTAATGACTGGCAAGCCATTTGGTACCCTTCAAGGTCATTCTAAGCCAATGCTTCAAAAAATAGACTGTTGTCTTAAAAGTTACACCTTGAGAAAGTCACAATAATATCCTAGCTATAAATGATATCCTCATAGTAGTAGGGATGGTATTTTTATTCACAAAACCAGCCAATAAACCAACCATGGTGGCACACTCTTATAATCCCACTTAAGAGGCTGACTCAGGAGGAGCTCAAGTTCCAACTCAAACTAAGCACCTTAGCAAGAGCCTATCTCAAAATCAATAAAAGAAAATAACAGTGATAAAGAAGCAGCTTAGTGGTAGAGTGCTTGCACACAGCATGTTCAAGGCCTGGGTTTCAATTCCCAGTGGAGAAGGGGAAAGGGCCAGGAGAAAGAGGAGGGGAAGGGGAAGGGGAAGGGGAAGGGGAAGGGAAAGATTGGGGAGGGGGAGAGATAGAGACTAAAAATACTGGATATCTCAAAAATTTGTCATGTTTTTCTATACCAACAAGTGAAATAAAAGGTTACCTGTCCATCTTTTAGAAAATGGCTGGCACTTTGTTTAATTTTAGTCAGAGGGTCAATTAAGAAAGCTTTTTCTAACAGTGAAAGATACTGTATTTTGTGCCTTAAAGGCGTGACAAGCTTATGTCTTTTTGATGCTCTGACTGAAAGCAGGTTCCTTCCCGTATGCGGAACAATCCTTAATCAGTGAGTATCCTTAATCTGCGTCCCTCTTTGGGAAGGGTATACCTGCACCAGAGGGAGAGAGAATAGAAGAAGGCCTCGTTGAGGGGAAGACTAATGGAACAATGGTGCAGTCAAGCACAGGTCCTCCTCATATTTCACAAGGCCAAGTACACATCACTGTGGAATCTGTTTTTCAGATGGTCCTGCTGCATATGTTGTTAAGTTAATTGCTCTCCTTTTTGAAATCCGCATACGGTTTTAAGAGATCACTTCTTTGATGAGGAGAATTATTGCTTAGTTTTAACTTGAAAATCCTAGACATATGAAGTTCCTTTCCTCTATTCAGTATTATTCAAGTCTCTCAAATATTCAGTCCAATATTGAGGCAAACATGAAAGGTGATCACAAGTGTAAGATGCTGATGTGTATCTCAGTATTTTCTAAATGTTAGGAATTTCATCCAAAGAGAAGATAAATAAACAAAACAACTAAAAGAAAAGATATTTACTTGCCACACACATATTCTGACAGACATTCTCTTTTTGATCGGAAGACAGGCAACAGTAGGTATGTTGCCTACACGAGCTATCCTCATCTCCTTTGCAAACTTCACAGGAGTAGAAAAGTACAGTAGTTCTAAATCAACAGAATTCCAAAAATTACTTGTAAAAGCATCAGGTTTATTTCTGTTGATGTTGTAATAGTGGTTGAAAGTTAGAGAGCCCAAGAAGAAACTCAGCTAGCATCATTCTGAATAACCTGCTTGTTAGGCTCACTTGGAAAAAGGTATCAGTGCATACTGAAACTTACAAAGCTATTTTTTAGCATAGCAAAAAACAAAGATTTAGGAACCAAACATCTCTAGTTTCAATTCTATCTGGTCCTATGGGATTCCTGTCTAGCCAAACTTTCTGATTCTTTGTTTTCTTATATACAAAATAATAATGTTAATAACTATTTTACAAGATGGGAGATTTCTTTTTAGTTACTGAGCACCTAGGGAGGCACTAAGCAATTTTTATTTTCTTTTAATATATTATTTTCAGCTTTAAAAAGTGTGCCATGAATAATAATATCATAATTGTTGGGCATATATAGAAAATTATTTTAGTGACTTTTCAAATCAATCATCTATCCACGAAGTGAACCCTGTAAAAGCATATACTGTGGAGTGTTTTGTACAACCTCCTACACTGTCTCCAGACAATTGAAGACACTGAAGTTAGGGGCCAAGTATAGTGGAGTGTTGTTTGCTAATGTCATAAAAGCCAAAAATCAAATCCTCTGTTAGTTCTGATTTTTCCAGGTAAGTCAATTTATGTTTTACCTCATTCTCTTCAGCACAACGAAGGGCGTGGGATTTAATTTTAACAATGCTATAAACTCTTCAATTCTTACGAATTTAAAAGTGCATTAAACTTCACATTTTCAGAAGATATTTATTTTTGATAGCACAAAGATGAATCTATCATTCAGCAGTTCTGAAGTTCTCGTGGCTATTTTCACTGATTTGCATTCTAGTAGAGTAATGAGAAGAAATTGGATTTTTAAGTTCCCAGTTTTCCTTTATTCCCTGATTTTTTCAGGAGGTTTTTTTCCCTTACACAAAGCAATCTCTGAAGGATACATTTCATATATCTTTGAGTGTTTCTCAGAGGAACACTCTTGGAAGGGACACATTTTAGATGCTATTATCCCATCGTCTTTGTGGCGCTCTGCCAGGAGACCTAGCTGATTTCGTTTAGATTGCCTGTCTCCTGGCTGCAGTTCCAAGTACAAAAAGGACCAGGTCCTTCTGTTTTCCTGAAGGTTCCTTGGGAGTGTCACCCAGTCTAACAGAGAAACAGGATACAGAAAGTAAAAATAATCAAAGATAATGGATTTAAGTCTTATGAAGGTTAAATTCCTTTGTATAAGCAGAGAAAGAACAAAACCCCTGAAAGAGCATGCTTCTGTCATTTGAGTGAAGGAACACTAAAGTCATTTTCCAATACTTAGATGCTAATATTAAGTTTGGTCACAGATAAGTAAATCTCCTGGGGATTCCACATGCTGCTAGAAAAAAGTCTCTTTGAAAACAGATAATGTGAATATTTTTCTGAGTATTTTTCTCTATTTTCTTTCTTTTTATTCTTATTTTTAATTTGTTCTATAAGATTTTTATACATTTACAGTTTAAAACTTTATTTTGATCTAGAGACCAAAACTTCTATAAGTATATCTAAAATATAACATTGAGGGAAAATACAACTGATGTAATTCTCAAATTGAAGTAGACAGATTCTCAATAAATCAATGTGGATTATTTTAGCATGATGATGATTTGAGGTGTTTCTTTTTTCTTTGTCTTTTTTTTTCCAATGCAGACAACTCTGTTCCCTCTTTTTTCTGTATTTCATTTAGTGGAATATTGTTCTGTGAGCCACAAACAATAATACCACATGATACATGTAGAGCTCGCTGGTCTGGGCAAGAACCTTATAAATTGAAACAGTAGGCTTTTCCCTATAAGCTGGCCTGAGCTGTCAGCAGGATAATTAAGTTTTGTTTCCACTGGAATTGAACAAGTATTTCATTTCTGATTAATATTTTCAACTTTTGAGTCTAAAACTTTTTTGAATGATAATCATCATACTGTTTCATCAACTAAAAATCAAACTGGCATTTGGTAGTACATTTAACCCCATGGGTAAAGAGAGAGAAGTATTATTACAGTCCAGCTTTAAAATGTAAGCTTGCAAAAGGATCCTCTAAAACCAAATATTTCCAACAAACTCAGTATTACCAACTTTTTTCTTCCTGTCTTCAGTCTGTTTTCTTTGGCATTCAGCCACTAGAAATTAAGACCCAGTTTCCCTGGCAACAATAACACTGCACAAGTCTTCACAAGAGCTCCTTCATTCAGATTGTTAGCTATACAAATAAAGTTCCACAAAGAGATTGCCTCAGAATAAAAGAAAAACCATTCCCATCTATTGTGACAGACTTTAAGGTATTATTCACAGTATCTCCAATTGGACAATGTGTTTTTGTGATGAACTGAATTACCTTAGATTGGTTTCCATGTCTTTTTGTGCTTGGGATGGCAGTCTCAGCTTTTAAAGTCTACTTAGTTCCCTTCTCTATTGCATTAGCATCAATCCTATATCTTTCCAGTGTGTTTTAGGAGAAATTTACTTGTTAAATTGCCATATTACCTTTTAAAGAGCCATTCCCAACTGAAACTTAAATGTAGCTCAAAGCTTTCAAAATCAAGCTGTGTATATTTTGGTTCCACCATCCCTGTGTTTTCCATATATATATATATATATATATATATATATATATATATATATAAATGTAAAAAGGAATTATACTATTTTGAACTGACCTATGACGTAAATCAATTAAAGTTGGATTGTTTCAAATTTGATTGGAAACTCTGAATGGCATTTGTATGTGTGTTTCTTTGCCCAGTGCATTTATCCAGTCCCTAAATTAACGTAGTAGGGGCAACGGGCGCTTACACTGTGTTATAGAGAGATTGTTAAACATGTGTTAGGTCTTGTAATTGATGAAGCTCATTATAATTTATGCCAAATGAAGGCCAGAGTACACAGCAGCAAGGATAACATTACAGTTTTTGGATCCCAGTTTTCAAATCTATAAGCTCAGGTTTTCTGACTCTTTATCTCTTTCTTCAAAGCATTCTAACTTCAGTTTTGTAAGATTCAGTTTTCTAGATTTGGAGGTCTCCCAATGTGATCTATTTCAGCAGCTGCCGTCCCAAACACTGAAATCCTTTCTCCTACCTATGGTTTCCTTTTCAAACAGATTTTACCAGAATTTATTCATTCTGTGTTCTTCCATTATCCAAGTTGCAGAGAAGTGAGTCTCTTTTTGAAAATGTTTTGTTTTCAACGTGGTGTTACAGCATATGCCTATAATCCCAGCATTCTGGGAAGCTGAGGCAAGAGGACTGTAAATTCATGCCCAGCCTGGAAAATTTAAGTACTTGGTAAAACCTGTCTCAAAATGAAAAAGGGATTGGGGTATAGCTCAATGCAGTTTTGTTTGTTACCAATGGTAAAATTTCTTAACAAAGATTTTCATTCACTCAGACTGGTAATGATTCATAAATCAAGCACAAATTGTATGATTAATTTCAAATTCCATTTCATAAGTATATAATATCATCTTATATAGATATAAGATGCCACACCCATCACAGTTTTTTGTCTTAGACCTTTCAACAGAGATGGAAACTTTCCCTACTTGTGTTCCTACTTCTTTGCAGTATAATTAATGGCAAAGCTCATTTTTTGTCTTGCAATGTATTTATTATGTATTTGTTTTCAACTCCTGTTAGATGTATATAGTATATGTTAATAAAAATTGCACACAATAGATTTTAGTAAACCTCCAAAACTTAGTATAGTAATGCTAATTAACCATAGAGTTAATTGTAGAATAATAATGAATTTAGACCTACAAATATACTTTAATTAGAACTCACCTTTACCTCTAGTCTCTTGTAAAGATCAGTCAGCAATTAAATTTTGCAAAAATCACACTAAACAATTTTCCCATAATGCCACCTTAATCTCTCTCATTCTTCTCATTCATCTTTCTTGTGCATACCACCCCAAAATTGGGTAGTCTACTGAATATGTTATTTTACTGTTAGAAGCACTCAGTTCTATAAATCAATCATAAATTAATTGTAATGAAAAGCATCATCAAAGATTTTGAAAATCTGGAGAAAACTTGATACTCTGTAATATGTGTACTACATGGTTTCCAAGTATGTTTGAATCAATCTGAATTAAATCTACAATTAAATTAGTAAAGATTGTGGTGACTGTCTATTAGTTCACACTCATTCATGCTTCTGCCCTCCTTTGGCTTTGTGCCTTTCTCTTACGGTTCTAATTTTCTGTTATATTCTTCAGCTTGAACTTATTAATAGATACTTATTTCACGCTCAAGGATAATTTTTAAATATTATGACTTCTCCAGAAATAATGCATTCACCTCCATGTGGCCCAAAAAAGCCTTACATTTTTCTACTGCAGCATTTTGTCTCTTTTTAATAAGGGAAGAAATCTCTGTCTCAGTGAGCAGTTCAGTGGATAAACCCCTTATATTTTTATACTATAAATATATTTCTCTAACCTCACCTTTCCCACTAGATTATAAACTCCAGCAGGAAAGGGTGACAAATATTTATTAAATTAATGAATAATTAGAAGAACAATTATTCTGAACTATCCATATTGGCTTTGATTATTCTCTCTCTCTAAAATATAATTATAATTTAATGAAACAGTTGGCCAGAATTAAAAGTTCCCTAGAGCAAATTTTTTCCCAGTAATATCATGTAGGAAAATTTCATGATGTCAGACTTTTTTTTCCTCCAGTTACTATAGCATGAAATAGAGGTTTAAGTCTCAGTTTGAGGATGGCTTTGAGGTTGATCCCCACAGGTCGAGCTCAACATACTGATATACCTTTAGGAGATTACATTTCCTTATCTGCAAAACATTTGAAAAATATTTATCTGATAGTACATATGTATTGCACAACAAAGTGTTCAGGCTGGTATTTGACAGTAAGTTAAAAGGGTTGTTAGTTTTTATCCTTTGGGACTCTCATTTCCAAGAACTTATGGGGCCCAGGTTGTAGTCTGTGTCAGTTTCTTTTCTACTCCTAACAAATCTAAAAGGAAAAATAAATGTGAGCAGTCCTGAGAAGCCTGTGGCTCAAAAAGTGATGCTCCTGAGACTCTAATTTTTCTTTCTTTTTTCCTATCTCCTTGCTGGATTAAATGTTACTCTAAGATCCTTCTAAATGAGATGAGGTGCCAGGGAGTGAGCATAAAAGATCAATGCCTGGTAAAGGAGAGATACTTTCCACCACTCTCTCCTTGCACAGAGCGACCAGAGCATTAAATCATTGCATCAAGTGTGACATGCTGTTTAATAGTGTGGCACTCTTGGCTGTGCAGACTCTTAAAAGGTAATTTTATCTGAGACTGAGTTAACTTGCACCCTTTCCCCCCAGTCTTTTCATAAGGGAAACAATCTAATTACAACCTTAAAGGGACCTCTGAGGTGTTCCCTTTCAAAGATGGCATTTGGGACTTAGTAGGGTATTGTTATGGTGAGAGAGCTTTCAGAGTCAAGTGCACAGGGAAGGCTGTTCACAGAACGCGTGAAGGCCTCTCTCTACAGCCATTTGCACAAGGTTTGGCAGTGCCACTGGCTTTTGCTCCCATTTGTGTCTGAGCATCACTGAACTCTCACTGCAGCTTTTCTTATATCCGTGTTCTCTGCAGAAGACTTTCATACTGTCATTCATACCCTGCAATTCTAGGTCCTGAAACATAAAGTGGGTTTCTAAAATGTCAGCCTTATTGTTACAAGTGTAAGGAGGTTGCAATAACTCTGAGTTTTAGACTTTGATGATTCACATATTTACAGAAGTGGCCAAGAGTATTTTATGTCTCTAAAAATGTACATATCACCCTTAGAAATGAAACATGAATTTGGTCAAACAAGCCAACTGACTGAGGTTTATACCTGCAACTGCATTGGCCAATTAGCACTGGCCTCTTTGCTCTGTCCTCTTCTGCTTAGAAAAGATTTGGTATGTGTTCTAGTCAAGAAACACTTTCTTCAGCTGTTGGAAGAAAAGTAGATGACTATCAAAAGTTAAGTAATGGGAATTACTGAAACAAATACATGAAGTGGAATGGTTCCTAAACATGGACAGTAGAGAGATTCATAAAATGTTAGAGGTAGAAAAAAACCTTAGTTACTTATCTAAACCCTGCAAAATTTTTAAATATTAAGATACAAAGTAAATTTCTAAAACTTAGAATATATTGAAACTATTAAAAGCAAAATCATAGTAATGAAGGAAATAATTAAAATGAAGGCTTAAAATTTATATTTTAAATTTTTTACATGTAATCATGATGGAAAATCTTAAATATTAAAAATCTATAATTTCAGACCTCATACACATCAATATATTGGGAGAAAGACCCAAAATAATTATACATGTAAACATTCAATTATAGTAGGTATGTATAATAGGTATGTAAATCCATGAAAATGTATAATAGAAGGTAGGATTGAAAAATCAAAAAAAAAAAAAGCCATCATTTATTGGTCAGATTTCCATCAGTAGGTCAAAATACCTGACCCACACAACTTAAAAGAGAAGAAGTTGATTTTGGCTTGCAGTTTCAGAATGTTGGTGCATGGTCACCTGGCTCCAAGGTTAAAACTTAATAGCACAAGGTCATGGTGAAGATAAGCCATCTGACTCATGGCATCCTGGCAAGCAGAGGACAAGAGGACAGTGCCATAGAGGGAGAGGTCAGATGCAGTACCTAAGGTCACACCCATGACCTACCAGAAACACCCAGAAGGGGGCCTTACTTATTTCCTAGGTGTCTCTCACATCAATTAAGTTGGCAAATCAAGATTAACCGTCACACCTCTGGAAGAGTGAAGTGAGCTAGGAAAACTAAAGCCAGAAACACAACCACAAAGAGAAATTAAGAAATAGGGGAGAGTTACATGGTTTATTCCAGAACTGCAAAATCGCCATGAAGAAGCTTAATACCTTTTGCTTGTATAGCAAGTAGCTACAGAGGCGTGAGAAACCAGAACTAAGATGAGAAAGGAAGAATATATATATGTTATTTTGCCAGAAACAAAGTACATTCAGGTATTTTTCTTCCAATTTTCAGCTAAGGAAATCAAATCAGGTAATTTAATCATAGTTTAAATAACTTGAAAAGCCTTCACGTTAGGTAACAGAGCTGCCATAGCTTCAGCCTTTAGATCCCAGTGTGATCCCAGTGGAGACAGGAAGGGAAAGGGCTGGAAAGCCATACTAAAGGAAGCAGGTGAAACTAGAGCAAGGAACTGGGACTGTGTTTATGAGGTGGAAATAGAGAACTCCACAGCCACATGACCTGTGCAGTAAATGTGTGAGAAGAAATTAGGAAGTTTTCCTTCTCCTCAGATTCTTTAATTCTATACCTAAAGAATAGGGAATGGGAAAGAAAAGACAATTGAAAATTTTGAAATTTATAGTAAGAGGACTTACCAGGCATGGATATTTTCTTTGGGAAGAAAATAACACATTTTCTAAACATTCTTTTAAACATTATGTGAGATTTCTTTTGGAGGTAAATGCTGCCTATGCTGCCACACTGAAATACCCACACTGAGGAGGTATAAGCAAAAGAATGACATTTTCTCAGCTCCAAAGGCTACAGCTCTAAAATAAAGGCCTAGCCAATTTGATTTCTGATGATGACTTTCTTCCTGATTTTTAGATGGTCGTCTTCTTGTTATATACTTATGTGGCCTATTCTGAGTGAATTGACTGAAATAAAAGTACACCCAAAAGAAAAGAAAAAGAAAAAGAAAGGGAAAGAGAGACAGAGACAGAGACAGAGACAGAGACAGAGCTGTCCACTTCTGAAAGGACACACATCCTATCAGATTATGATCTCAGTTCTGATTACCTCCTTTAGACTTAATTATCTCCCAGAGGAGGTAATTAATTCAAAAACAGTCACATATAAATCTTTAATATCCATATAAATCTTTAATATATGATTTTGAAGGAATATAATTCAGTTCCTAGCATCTTGCATCAGTTTTCCTCCATTTATTCATTTTGTCAAATTTTCTGAGTAGCTATTATTGCTATTTCATATATTATTGTCCATAGAAAGCCCTTCTGGATCTGGTCTTGGTCCAGAATAATCCACATTTGTAATGGAAAAGTTATCAGAATTTTAGTAAGTTAATTCCAGCTACTATTTCCCAGTGCAATGGATGGTGAAAATAAAGACACGAAGGCATTTTTGTAATTATAGGGAGCCAGGGAGTCCTATGTCCAGCTAGAATGACGGCTCAAACCCGAACAAAGGCCTTGACACAGGACCAAACACAGATTTTATTAATTGCTGGAGACGGGAGTGGCTCAGGGATGAGTGACTGCGAGAATGGCAGGAATTTGTGAGTGCTGTGAGCTGAGGTAGGCAGAAGATCTGAAGTCACCTCTGCAAAGTGCAGAGAGATGCAGAAAGAATAATCTGAATATCACAGAGCGGCGCAGTATCTAGTGTTTTGGGTTGGTGCTTCAGTTTTGAGGTGTAATCCATGCCCTGAGGAATCATAGCCCTTTTCTTGAGGCTCATTCTCAGTTGACAGACAGCATGGCTTTGCTGGGGTTGGCTCACACATGTTACTTGGGAACTGTAGGCAGGGCATCACTGACCTGTCACATTGCTTCCAGAGTTACAAATCAGCACCTGCCAGACTCTTTGCATTGCCCAGAGCCAGTGGAGAGGATAAGGAAATGTCCTACCAGCTCTTTACATACCAACACATTGAGCTAGCGCCAGGTCTAGCCAAAATGGAAGAAGAGTCATCCAGATGGTCCTCCACGTTGTCCATTTATTTTGCTTTGATTTTCATTATTATAGTTATCTCCTCAGACTGGAATATAAAGTTCATGAAAGCACTGTTTTCACTTGTTTATCATGATCTTCTCAGTGCCTAGAATGGTGCCCAGCACGAATAGGACACCAGAGGACACTGGCTGAATGAGGAGGAAAACAGTTCTTTTCTCATATACTCTACAAAAGATCCACTGGAGAGCACGTTTGCTGAGTACTTCCTAAGAGTGTAGCTTCTCATCAGTACAAGAAAAACCCATCCCTTGGTGTTTCAGAACAGTTCCTGAGAGAGAAAACAGAAGTAGAGTATTTTTGTCTTCAGCTGTTCATGCATATTCTTACTTTCTCTCTAGATGTCTATTACTGCATACCCAGAGAATAAAGTGTGCCAATCTGACTTCCTAGCTCTAATTGCAATCAGGTTGGAATGATGAATGATTCTGGGCCCCCTTGCTTCAGGAGATGTGCATATGGTAGGCTAATCAATGCCTAAGCGAAGATGTTTTCAATTATATGGTGAGCCTGGTAGTTAAAAATCTCTCATTAACACATTCATGGGGGGGGGGTGCATTCTGCCTGATATTTCTCCTTTTCTGTATTTTATCTTCTACTCTTCAGGTATCCAAAAAAGTAAACATTCGAGTTCCCATTGCATTATGGTAATGATAGCTTTGCCATATTTATATGTGAACATGTACCAACAGCTTCTCATATGATAGCAAACAAGTGCACAATTTAATGACTTTAACAACATTATCTGTTTACTTTGTGGGTCTTGGTCACAGTCCTGGTTGCCTCAGTTAAGTGGTTTCTCTGGGCTTAGCTAGGCTTGCTTATATATCTAGGTCACCTGCTGGTCTGTTTGGCAGCTCTGTTCCTTGAGGCTGCTGGGTGCCAGGGTAGGGTCAGTGAGGGCAGGATTACATCTCTCGTAGTTCAACAGGTTAAACTGTGCGTGTTCACAGGACAGTTTGGAGTTTGAATAGAGGAAAAAGGAAGTGAAGCATCATGTGAACAAGACTGCCCAGGCAGGGAACCTGTCCATGCCCAAACCACATCCCATTTGCCAAAGCAAGCCACAGGCTCACTTCAAGGAATGAAGCAACAGACTGCAGCTCTTGATAAGAAGAGTTGCAAAGAACTGTGATAATTTTTATGATCTGCTAAATACACGTCAGTGAAAATGCAGGTGCATTTTTTCTTACTTATGCTTTCCAATTCCCCATTAATATTCAAGAAATCTCAAGTTATAGGTTGCATACCCCTTAAATTAACAAAAATTTGTATCAGTCAATCTTGAACTTGGGGCTATTATACATTTCAAAGAATGCTAATGACCTGTGCAAATACATATTTTCAATCACTTGAAGCAAAAAATGCAGTGTGGTGATGGTGCACACCTGTAATCTCAGTACTCTGGGAGGCTGACACAGAAGGATTACAAGTTTTAGCCCAGAACAGGCAACTTGGTGACTTAGAAAGATCTTGTCTCAAATAAAAAGTAAAGGACACGAGTTATGTTCATTGTAGAGGCCGTGGTTTCAACCCCAGTAGTGAATAAAGCAATCTGGTTGGAGAAACCAAACAGTACCACAGATTTTCTAGAGTTAACATATCAGATAGTTTCTCTAGCAGAGATCTTCAGAATAATCTCACTGAGCTGTGCTCCTTCTGCAGCCCTTCAGTTTTCAGAGCCTCATTCTTCTGTAAATTCTGGTAACCAGGCTTCCACGGAAGGATGTCTGGACATTTAATTTCTTCTGTGTTCTATTTTTAAAGTAGTCATAATAGGTGAAAGTTATTGTAAATAAAAGCTTGGAAACCAGGTTAGAGAACATTTTTTATCCTTGTGAGTCATAAGAAGGATCCAAAGTTGCATGCCATTTTATAGTTTGGGATACTCAATTTATCACTCAAGCTGGGGGGCTTTAAGTGTTTGTCAAACTGAATTGAGCTTATTTTCAAGCTCTCAACTTAAAAGACACTTTTTTGCCTTCCAATCTGTAGTATCTTGCACTAATTCTTGTTTCAAAACTGATTAAACATGTACAGAATATTTCAACTAAAAGTACTGGTCTGTTTGCCTTTCCATATGTAATATTTCAGAAATATTCTCTTGCTTAAGGCAAGTTTGAGTTCTAGGAAATAAAGATGTCTTAAATGGATTCATCTTTTACCTCATTCTTGGCAGCTGGGGATTCACTTCTCTGCCCTGTGTTTTTCAATCAGAATTAATACTTGAATTTGAAATATTATTGTTATTTCTACCCTAACCTTCCATGCTACCAGTTTCCCACATGGCTGTTTTGGCTATCATTCAAGCATATGTACTGTTTAAAATTGAAACCTTTCCCCTAGTCCCAACAGATATATTTTATAAGAAAAAAATACAACCCTTCTCGGAGCTTCTTCTAAGCTGATTTTAATTGACTGCTCCAGCCCAGGGACAGATGGAAACAACTGTGATTTCAGCATGGTCCTTGTGGCAGCCCACTAAAGCATTCAAAACACTCAGTGGTACGGATTAAGGTAAGTTGGAGGCAAAGCTGATGGAAAATTGGAAGATGGAAGCTTCTATTTGTCACACCATTCTATGATAGCGTGTTCACTTGGGTTTAAATTCCTGGTGCATACCCCTAAATGTCAAAGTAAGTTATCCCAGCAAAAACAAGAGAGTTATCAAGGTTGACTGTTGTTGACTTTCTGACTTTTTACAAACTCTTTCTCTTCCCAAACTAAATTTATCATTAGTTCAGTTTAATGGCAGGGTAATAGAACCAACACTTGGCTTTTAGCAGTTTTTGCTGATTGGATACCATCGTTGAGAAACCTGGCATATATAGGAATAACCAAGACAAACAGCTAAGGGAAGAGTTTAACTCTTGCAGACTCTGATATTCCTTATCAGTGGGTATTCTTTCAACCTCTCCCTAGGAGATTTAATTGAAAAGCCTAAGACACATAGAATCTGTGGGGAGAAATCCCCAGGAATTTAGGAATGATGAAAAAGTTTAATCTTCATCAATGAAAAGTTGTTCTAATTTACTCTTCATACTGTGAGATATTAGGCTGTGCAACATTTACAATAACAAGCAATTAAAAGCTTTTTTCTCTCCTTAGCTATAGCCTTGAAGTGACCTAGTTAAAATCATGCATATAGTTTATTTTGAAGTACTGCTTTACTTTCATTTTGTAGACTAACATTTGGTAGTGCTGTTACTAGACATGCACAGCCTTTAGTAAGTCTAGCACTTATTAATCAAGAGCTAAAAAATATAGCTCTGTATTTTGGGATTTTAATCTAGAACAGGCATGCCATCAATAGCATAGTCAAAGTCCAACTACCTAAAAATACCTTAGAGGTAGACATGGAGCGTATTGGTATTGGATTGGAAAGCGAACTAAGTATATTAAAAACCAGCATCTTTTTTTTTAGTCTCATGGACTTAGCTTCAGTTTGCGTCCCAAACTAAAACTTCTTTTCACCCTCTCTTGAAAGTATGTCATGTAAACATAACTGTAGAATGATAGACAATATTCAAGAAGGACTAATAGTGGAACAGAAATAAATGTGAGGTAGCAGGTGATGATTGTGACACCACTGTTTCTTACCTGACGGTGGCTGAGGGTGGCTGCGTGGAGGAGCAGGGGGTGAATGGTATCCAAGTACCAGCAAACTACCGTGGTGAGACATATTCATCCGGTAACTTCTTTATTAGTACATGTTTGTAGTGCATGTTTAATATTCTTGTGTTAACTTGAAGCTCATATGGAGGAAGTAAGGGAGAAATGTAACTCTGAGTTTATTCTTTTCTTAATCACTTGCTATTTAAGCCTCCTTCATAGAATGATTACTGTGTTATAGCATAAGGAAAAGCAAGAGTTCAAATTGCACAGATAGTTTTCAAAGCTAAAAGGCTTTTTTTTCCTGATACTCTGTTGAAATGACTAAAATTGTCATTTAAAAATAATTATTAATTATAGATTCAGCACTCTTGGTTCCAGTACGTAGGGCCTTAGCCTGTTACAAAGTGAAAGTAAAAGATACCAAAAAAAAAAAAAAAAAAAAAATCACCTATCAAGGACCTTAAAGAGCCTCTGGCAGGTAAGTAAATCTAGGCAGTAATGTTCACACTATTACTATTGCCCTACTAGTATATGTAATTTTTCTATGGATTGAGCATAACATTGATAATTCAAAATCAATGTGGCCAGTAGTTCTTAGGGCTTGTTTCCATTTCTAGTGCCTACCAGCACCACTGTAGCATAAAACACATTGCAAAGCCAGCCAAAAAGGCTTAAACTACAAGTTATATATATATATATATATATATATATATATATATATATATATCTTAGTACCATCCCACTATTAAAACATTCTGTATCCCAGTGAAGGCTGGGCCCCTGTAAAGATGAGTGCAAGCCTTGACTACTTCATTTGCTCCATGCCATGTAAATATTTGTACCTTATTATGAAATTGTTGTGACATTTTATAATGCACAACACCTACTAATTGGTATTCTGATCATCTCTGTACAGTTCTTGGAATTCTTCACTCTTTCATTTTGTATGTGCCATTGCCAGTGAGTAATATTCCCACATAAAAATGACAAAATAGAGAATTTCTACCACAGGAAAAAAAGAGAGGAAGATGCACAGTCTAAAGTTATAATTATGTTGGGAAAGTCTAGATATTAAGAAAAATATAATTCAACACAATGGGCACTGTCCATGGACAGAAATGAGCACAGGATAAGCCAAACCTGTAGTAACAGTGACAAAAGAATTAGTGACAAAGAACTCTTGGAAATGTTACAGATCATCTTAAAAGTGTATTTGCAGAGAGAATGAACAGAAGCGTAGGCCAAGGCCTGTTTTCAGACATCTCTTAAACTAAGCACTCAACTTCCTGGTCCCTTTTCCATCAGCTCCCCCATTTCTAACCACACTCTATAATATTCTTAACTTCTTTATTAGTACATGGGGATTTAGCTCAGCGGCATAAGCACCTGCCTTGGAAGCAGGCGGTCGTGAGTTCAATCCTCGGTACTGATAAAAAGAAAAAAGAAAAAAAAATGTACACTATAATATTCATAGCCCACTTACCATGGTGTGTTAACTGGGCAATTGGGGTGGGGAGTTCAGCATTCCTAGTGTAAGCTGAGTTATAAAAATTGCATTTCAGGGTTTTGGGGTCTGCTGAGGACTGCATAGCCCATGGCAGTGATGATGAACCTTTTCAAGCCTTCAGTGAAATAGCCTGCTGTAGCACATGTGCCATAGGTGCACCAACACTGGTCTACGATATATATTTTTCTACAGTCCCATCAAGATGCAACTCTATCTTCTAGGAGACATAATATGTTTAATTTCTTGCAAAAATATGATTAGAAAGTTTCAGAGTTTAGACATGGTTAAACTTCTAATTCTAATTAGATTGTTGTTAAATGTTTAAAACGTTACTGCCTTCGGTTTGTCCAATCACCTTCTAATTACACCGAAAGTGGATTTTATGCAGGTAGTGTCCACTCATGCTCTGTTGCTATCTCTGTAAAGCGGCCACTGAGGGTGCATTAGGCTTCCAAGAGACCTTAAACTTAAGTGAGGAGACTATTTCTATTGCTTCTTTTAAGAACCTCACAATTACCACTGAGGACCTGATTGAAAAGGAAAGGAAAACAATGTGAGGAGTCCTTCTGTTCCGTGTGGTTTCCTCTCAAATGCTGCTAATAAAAGACATGGGAGTTGACAGTTCTAGTATGTAAGGTGTATCAAGTATTTTAGGATGCTCAAGGGAGACAAATCAGCAATTCACCTTTAACTATATGAGAGTTCTTCCACAGGCTACTAAATATATGACATTTTGTGATATTATCAGAACAGATTTTCCAGGTCTAAAAATATAAACACAATGACACAATATTCTCTCCTACCCCACTTTTCATCATCTCATATATATTTTGATAGATTTTTTTTAACCAAATGTAGAGGAAGTTTTAAGAGGATCATAGAAATGGGCTTACACCAAATTCATTTTGGACTGAATATACTTTGAGAGATTCTAGATTGGGGAGGCTGAAGAAGAAGCCTACAGAGATAAACTGTTTCATGGTATTTCCTGTGGCTTGCTAAATTTCAAGCAACAGCAGAGATGTATTTATTTTTTAAATAGTTACCATTCTCTCCAAAAGCTTATCCAGGTAGTCTTTTAACTAAGTTACTTTTCTTGCATTCGCAATTTACATTTCCATAGTCATTTTCATTTCTAAATAAGTCATAATATTACACTGACTTTTGTTAAAATAATTCTCATTCTTGGGAGATATTCTATGTTAAATATAAATAATATTTTGTTGTTCATTCTTTATAAGGAGTATCTTGTTAAGATCACACGTAATAATTGCTGACTGTGATCTAGATACTGTGCTAGGTGCCAGATCCAAGTAGTATTAGAAAATTCAAAATTGGTAATAAATGTGCCAATTGACATAACAAAGTTATCTTCCTCAAACATATGCCTTCATTACAAGCTCCTAAAAAGTGGCTGCGACTGGATTTTCAAAGCTGTGCATGTTGTAAATCGTTGAATAAAAGAAACACTATTTAGCTTCTGGAAGAGACATATTTCAGCATCTTCCAGGATGTGCATAGTGCTCGTGCTTCCTCGTAGCTCGGTCTGCCAACACTAATGCTCCTGGTTGAGGGTATAAAGACAACACCCTAATGGCAAGGGATTATTTAAGCTAGCAGCACACTGCATTTTCACACTGGAAGCAGAGGCTTTTAAAATGTCATTTTCAGTAACAAAAGGGTTTCTTGAATGTTGAAATGGTATCATAATGTTTCTGACATTAATATTTAATTGGAAAATATGAAAAGATTTGGCAAAGGTCACAGTGGAGGGAAGCCAATGCTTAATGAGGACTTACTATGTGCCAATCGCCACACTAAGTAAAGTTTCAAATGACTTAAATTTCACAGTGACCCTAGGATGTTGGGATGCTGAAAGCAAGTTACTTTGCAGTGTCACATTCTGCCTCACCCAAACGCCCATCTTTGTCATTATCAGACAAAGACACCTTTACTTCTTGTCAGAGATTGCCACCAATGCTCCTGGTAATGACCAGGGGTTTTTTCCTACAAAGGTGACTGCAGCTCTGTGACAAGGAAATGAATCCTTTTATTCTGAAGGAAAATGCACTGTATAAATTGCTTCTTACATTCCTATCTCTCAGGCAGCGAAAGCTTAGAACTAGTCTCAGAATTCTCTTGAAGCTGGGCCCAGCTGTAAGCTGTAGCCAGGGTAACCAGCACAGAGAAAAAGAGTTCGTACCTGAGGTCTGACTTCTGAGTTTAAATCTCAGCTCCACTACTTGTTAACACTTTGGCCCTGACCAAGTTGCTTAGCCTTTCTTGGCATCAGTTATACCTGCCATAGCATGGAATTGTGGCAGTACTTTATCTCATAAATTTGTGACCATTAAAAGCCAGAGTACGTGTAAAACATGTCTAGCATTATGTCTGGTATGTAATAAAGGCTTACTAAACAGTAACTATTTATAGGACCACATGTTATAAAATGTACACTATCATTATAAGATGTGACATTACCAGTCATGCAAAAATAAGGAAATAAACTGCTTGGTTAGGATATGAAAAATACCTTTCCATTTGTGTGTGTGTGTGTGCATCTGAACTTATCCCACATTGATGGCTCTATTTTCTGTATGTTTCTGTCAGTAGTCAGAAAACTTAGCCCTGAAATGTGCTAGGACTTCTATGGACCCCATGGTGGGGGAAGAAGGGTTGTAGGAAAAGTCATAAGGAGATGGAATATGATCAGGATAGTGTTTCTAGAGGCAGAACTTGATTTTATATTTTGCTTTTTCCAGTACAGCTTATCAATAGCCAGAATCTGAAGGACATAACAGTCTCAGCCTGGATCTAAATGTATATCCTAAAAGTAGGTCTAGTGTCCTGCTTAGAATATAACTGAAATTCTAGCTTCATCCACTTAGCAATTTATTTACCCTTTAGTTGTGCTGAGTCATATGTGCGCGTGCACACACACACGTGGGGGGTGGGTGTTCATATCCTCTACTCCCCATTACTTCCTAAAGCCTATGCTTGAGGTACTGCGTTCCATTTCAGACATGAAAGCTGATGTGCAGACTAGATAATACACTAACTCAAAGTTACTTAATGATAGACAGATCTTGAACTCCGGTCTCTTTCTAAAATCTGTTCTCTTCCATTGCTCTGCTGAACGTCCAAGTGTGTAATTCTCAGTGAGTAGCTCAGGTATACCTAATGCTCTGGATTTAGCCATTGTAGTGATTGGGAGTTCTGTAATCTGGGAGATCCTTGCACTTATCCTCGCTATCAGTGTAGGAAAATGTGGCATGTTTAAGGTTAGTGGCTGAATCACAAGTTACTTATCATGGGGTTGAACATGTGGCATGGTATGATGCTACTTTCCATAGAATTGGCTCAGGAACTACATAAGGGCCTTCAGAGTACTTATCTAAGGTATTGTAGTCAGACAGGGCAGGGCTACAGAAAATGCCATGCAGCTGAAATATACTTGGCCTATATATGGGTCTGAGTACTAAATATTGCATATAGAGCTGTTTTTAATGATCATTTCTTGAACAAGAATAAATACTAACTGAATAATGCTTTAAAAAAATTTTTAAACCCAAATAAGACAGTATAATTAGGGTGATTCTGGTCTCAGCAAAGTCTTCTTCCTTCAGAAATACCATTAAATACTATAAAAAATTCTTTAAGATAGCAAATATACTGTGAGTGTCATGGGTATAGTCATTTCCTTCCCTATCCTTGCTTTGTAGAATATACCAATTTCCTTCTAATTAATGTTTCATCAGATTGCACTGTAAGGCCCAAGACGGTCTAGGAAGATATGCACAACAAGGTAAAATGACACTACAATCATTATTAGTTAATTAAAAAGGGATCCTAATCTTGATGTGACACACAGTGGATGATTACTCTTATTATATGAATTTCCCAAAACATGTGTCCTCTGAACTGTTCTTTATTTTTTTTTTCACTTTGACTTTTATCCCAGTTTAATTCAAGGTTTTTCAAGTACTATAGTTAATACTCTCAAGAAAAAATGATCACTGTTGGGTAAGGAATGTATCTGATGCCCTTCTCAAGATTATAAATTCATTAGATTTAGTAGTATGCCACAAACCATGCATCAGTATTCATAGCTAAGAGAGAGAGAGAGAAAAGCACCAAAATGATTATCTGTTTCCTCTGTGGTAGGCATTATGCTTGACATTTCACATGAGGTATCTTACTTCATTTTCACAGTGATCAAACCTAATGTGGAACAATAAGGGAATGTCATTCGATTTCCTTTTGTGATGCCCAGGAAATTTTGGAAGGGGGTAGCATCTATGAAAAAAGAGAGTATTTTCACACAAAGAACACTAGCACCTTATTGTGATAGGTTCCCACATCACTCAGTGACACAGAGATAGGGAAAGACTGATTAAGTGTGGTCTACAGAGTTCAAGAGGAACTGAGCCAAAGGCCAGGGGTTACAGAAACCCACATAACTTTCTTTCCTGGCATAAACAATCAGGCTGACTGCCTACTGGGGCATCTTTTGTGTTCACTAAAAGTGGGTCCTGTTTGGGAATTTTGTTTCTATACATGACACTTGGCAGGACATGTGAGTCTAAGTCTACTTTCAGAGAAGGATTGAAAGATGGCATGTTTCTTTCAATTTAGTGGGGAATCAGGCAAGCAAGGAAAGAAGTCATACCAAAGACTGTGCTAAGACGAACATCAGCACCACTGCCCAGGGAGCTTCCAGGCACACCTGTGGAGGGGGCAGTAAATGATCAGTGTGAATCAGAGGTGATCTTGGGGAGGTAACAGGACCCCAGAAACATGGGCTTTATAAGACAGCACGTCCTGTATCTAGAATTTCAGTGCTAATTTTTCTAGGAAAGTATAAATTATAAGACAGAAAAGTTCAGAATGACAGATATCAAGAGAAGAAGGAAGGGGAAATAAGAGAGAAATACAGAGAAAGTAAGAAAATTCTTGTATTTGACCAAGGTATTTCTCACTGGGAAGCGGAGAGCAAAAATTACCTTCCTAAATCAAATAATACAATTCAGGTTCAAGTAACTAAAAATCAAAGCCTTTGAAAGCCCAGTTTAAAGATTTCAAAGTCTCAATTATTGGTCTATTTATCTACTGCCATATTCAAATCCCTATCCAGATGTGATGCCCATGATTTATTGCCAGAGGCCACACGCACAGCTTTGTAAGAATGAAAAATTTCTATTAAAATGTATCTCATTTCCATACTAAGATAGCTTTGAGACTTCACTCGTAATCAGACATTTTATAAACATACTGAAAGTTTTGTACTAAGTTTGAGCACAGGCTAGATGTCATACCTGTGCTGATAAGACTTATGGTTTCATTACCGATTTGAGATAAGTTCTTTTGGAATCACCAAGTGAACATGATCGCTCTCAAGTTTCTTCTGTCCTGAAAAATTTCAAAAGGCAACTTTTCTGTTTTATTAATCTTTAAGTTTTTCAAAAACCAAGGTGACACAAGAACACTCCAACCTACTACTGGCAGGAGGGTGTACATCAACAAAATAAAATGATGAAATCTGATGTAGAGAGAGTGACAGCAGGTATCAAACACAAATACAGATCTAATTAAGAAGCTTTTATGATCAAGCAGGCCAGTGTGTAATCAGGTAGTGGTACTTTAATTGATACTTGACTCCTGTCAAATTCTACTTGTACAGAAATAATAGAGCTGTTTCTTGAGAATTTTTTTAATCACTACAGATTGATTCTGTACTGAACAGATGATAGATATAGATAGATAGACAGCTAGATATAGACAGAGACAGAGATATAAAAAGAAAAAAGTCTTACTTAGAAAAATTTACTGCCATCATTCAGAGTTTTTTTTTTCTGCGCTCAACCACACCATTTTCAGATATACCTTTCTTTAAACTTCACATCACCTCTAAAATAAATACATGGATTGTGCTCCCCATTGTAAAGAAGAAGAAGCTGAAGTGCTTCTCTATTAAGCAACTCACCTAAGAGCACCCAGCAAGTAAGTACCAAGGCTGAGATTAAAACAGCTGCTTCCATGTACATAGCTCATTTTCTGTCCAGAATTCCACAAAACCCCTATAGACTTTTGTATTTGATATTTTTTCTCTTGTATCTCCTTTTTGAGGATTTGTCAATAGCAATTAATAGATAATCTCTTCCAAATGATTTTGTGTATTAGCTAGATACAAATGAAATATAAGTACAAAAAATTCTTTACAGTACTGAATCCTAAAAATAGTCAATTTTATTTCTCTTCCCCGCTGGGGACATTGGGCAATGTCCAGAGATGTTTTTGACACAACTGTGAACATGCTACAGCCTCCAGTGGTAGAGGCCAGAGATGCTGCTAAATGTCCTACAATACTGTGAATAGTCCCCATGCAAAGAATTATCAAGCCCAAAATGCCAATAGTGCTGAGTTTGAGAAATTCTGCTTTGTTGTATTGTTGTCAATAATTGAATCCACTGGGAAGGAAGTTTTGGGTTCAAATTAATGCAAGTATGACCTGTCTCCTGCCCCAGCCTGCCCTCCTCTGGCACACACACATTCTATTCTATTTGCTGGCATCCAATGACGGATGCCTTTTCCATGAATAATGAACAAATCCAAAGCTTTCCTGTTCTCTTTATAGTCTCATCTCATGGAAACTGAGTGTACTTGTACCTGTTGTCATTTTTCTCAAATAACATTAGTCTTATCAAAATTGAAGTATACACACTGTAAACCTCCCATCATAGCTACAGAGTATGTCGTTCAGTGAATATTGATTATATGCTAATGCCATGTTCTAGGTTTTAGGCATGCAATAGTAGCATTAAAGATAAGATCCCACCCCTGCATGTACTCTCATTAGGAGGAGATAAATTAGTAAAAAATAAACAAGGTCTATGTCATATATTGATGCTTTTTTGGAAGAAGCCAAATATGATGTTCTGACAGTAATAGGGAATCCCTTAGAGGGATACAATTTGCTGAGAAGAAATGATGATATGAAAATAATTATTTAAAATTCAGGGGCAGAAATTATTAGCTTAAGGGATAAAATAAGAATCTAGTTCCTAACGCAGGAATGTTTGAGGAATAGAAGGAAAGGCAGTGCGGTTTGGTGTAGTGAACAAGTGAGATAATCGGAGAAAAGGCTAGAAAAACTGTATCAGGCTGATAATACAGGGGCTCGTATGCCATGGTGTAAAATTAGATACTCTTTTATTGCAGATGCAAAGCCATTAAAGATTGTTAAGCAAGGATATGAGAAAATCTGATGTGTGCTTTGAAAAATAACTTTGGCATTGAAGAATGTGTTGTGGGAGGTATAAATGAGATCAGAGAGTCAGATAAAAGACCTCTGAAATACAGGAAGACGCTGATGCCGTATTCCGTGATGAAGCATGGACATGGACAAATGGGTCACAATTAGGAGTTACTTTGGAGGCAGAGATAACAGGCTTGATGATCAGCAGGAGAAAAGGTAAAGGTAGATATCAAAAGTGATATTAAGGTTTTTTACTTCAGTCACTGAGTTACAAATGATGCTAATTACCAAGAAGTAGCATTTGAACGATTAAATGGGTAGAAGACAATATCGTACGCTCAGAACTAAAACTGTATTATGTCTGACACGACATTCAACTTGACACACAGAGAAAAATCCAAGAAAAGGAGGTGAATGCAGCGTGATTGTCTTGAAAACAACATTGGAAACGTTGAAACTAAATGAGATCACTTGTGCAGAATGTATTTATAGAGAAAAGAAGAATTAGAAAGAAGCAAAGCAATGTAAAAAGAATTGCAAGGTAGTTGTGGTGGCCAGGCCTGCAGTTCCGGAACTGAGAGACTGACGCAGGGAAATCTCAAGTTCCAGCCTAGCCTGAGCAGCTTAGTGACTTAGCAAAACCCTCACTCAAAATTTTAAAACTTTAAAAAGGACAGGGTGTAACTCCGGCCCAGGATTCAATCCCCAAGGGGGAAAAAAGTCACAGATGCCAGCAAACACATAAAAGGTGCTGTGTTGTTGAGAACAGCGGCCCATGCCTGTAATCGGGCTACTTTGGGGCTGAAGCAGGAGCGCTGAACGTCTGATGCCAGCCCGGGCAATGTTGCTTTTCATCATTACTGCCTTACAGTTAATGTATTCTTCTGAAACTACATTTTTTTCACTTGCTAAACTGTTAACTTTTACTCCAGATTTGACCTTATATTCAATTATATTCTAATTGTCTATATTAAATTTCATCTTCATAAAAATTTTATTTTTCTTAAAAAATTATTCTGCTATAACATATAATAGTATTCTTTCCGGTTTCTTATCACCTGCAAATTTAACAAATATGTGTTCTCCTAAGTCTTCATAAATTGGTCAGAAGAGAACCAAGGACCTAAAGTGCTGCTTCACTATTCTTCTGGCAACCTCCCACTTGTTAGCCACCATATCTCTTTGGGTACACAAGTTATACCAATACCAAAATCCGTATATTCATCCTTAATTCCACATTTTTACAAACTATTTAGGTGAAATACGCTCTCACACTAAGATTTTATTGATGGATGATTATAAAGATTTTGCTCTAAAGTAAGCTTAGTATGATATAAATTATATATATATATATATAGCCGCTCCTAGATCACCATTATTTTTTCAATTGCTAGCAGCTTTTTTAATAGTTGATTTTAAAATCAGATTGAAAAGTATCTTTTGGTTCCCTTAGGTGGAACTAAAAAATCCCTTTTTGTGGTTTTGTTTTGGTTTTTTGTAAGTCAAGATACTGCCACTTGGCTGCAGTGTGTCTGTCTCTTACCAGCTTGACTGTCCGTCTCATTGGTGCAGATCCAGGATGGCACGTAGGAGTCGTGTTCTTTCTTCATTAATATATTACCAGCCTTTTTTCAGGCAAAAGCCATATTTTTGTTATATTTGTTAATCTTTAAGTTTCAAAAACATGTACTTTTAACCACCATTTAACTATAACATATGTGACATAATAACTCCATGATTCTCTAGAGTTCAGGTCTAGTCCGGTTCTTTTCTTTCAAAGGAGAAATGGACCAGGTCCATTTTGATGAAGTAAAGTAGCTGGAAATCAGATATGAGATCATGACCAAATCGAGGATTCTTCTTCCTCTCCCTCCCTTTTCTTTCCTTCTCCTTCACTTTTTTCTTTCTTCGTTTTTCCCTTCCCTCCTATATAGTTCCTTTCTTGGCAATCTTATCAAAGAATGAAGTAAACCTTCTAAGAATCTCAGATGACATTGAAGTGGGTTTTTAGTTTTTAATCTTTTCATTGCTGCAGCTTAATTTAACAATATTTTAATGACAATATTCTCCTGTGATGATTAAATGGCACATTGTGATTGTATAACTGAAGAGTTTTTGCTACTTCTTTCTGTGATAAAGTAAGGCAGTGGCTTTGATTCATTTAATTCGATGATAAAACAAGTCTCTAGACCATAGAGAACTTAACAAATATTTTTATGTGAAAGAATGAATCTCTATGTAAGTATGGCTAGGAAACTAGGCCAAGTAAACAAAATGTGTATGCGAGAGAGTGTGTGTGTGTGTGTGTGTGTGTGTGTGTGTGTGTTTCTTCAGTTCAAAAGCTGTGAACATTTATTCTTTACTATGGGTAGTATACAAAATGAAATACATGTAAGAATCATTAAAAAGATGAAAATATATTTTTATGTATAGTATCCTTGAAAATGAGTTAATCATATTCAATGCACTTTATCTATTGTACCTTCCTCAAATTATATTTCTTAACATTCTGAAGCTTTTAAGCTGTGGGCAAAATATTCATTCTAGAAGCAAGTAGTAAGTGTGTAACATTTAGTGAAAACATTAGTACATTATCTGTCAGTATTCTCAGGACGGCATGCTTCTTTCTCCAGTCATACTCACATTGTCAGAAGTTTTCTCTCATAGAATCACTTATAGTATAGTTTTATTTGGAATAGAAACCTCTGAGCTATACACGCTTCAGTATACTATGTCACAAATATTAATGAAAAGTACTTCTGCGTATGACAGCAATTATACAACCCCATTTATGACTTTATCATCCAATTTCCATTGTCTTTGTTGGAGGAGGAAAAATTGAAAGCACAGACCTCTCAGTGTCAGAATTTCAAAGATGAATATGTTGATTGGTTCCTAATTGCACCAAGAGTATAAGGCTCAACTGTAAAGCATCAGCAAGGTGTTTGACAGGTAACTTTTTAATAGCAGTTGTTGAATCTAGAATACAATGGAATTTATCTTTAGTATGCTCCAAAGCTAAATATTAATCTAATATTTTAAACTCAATAAAATTATGTTTTAAATAAGTTTTAAATAAGTTTATGTTTTAAATAACTAAAATTCTCAAATATTACAAAAACATAGTTTGCCAGTAAAAGGACTTCACTTTTAAAAGTATAATTTAAAGAGAAATGATTAAAGCAGAAAAAGCAGAGATGAAAAGGAAGTAATCAAAAAATAGCAGATATGTGTTAGGAGATTTAAACTAATTTCATTTTTTAAAGAAAACATAAAAATGTCTAATTTATAGGAATAAAACTGAAGGGGAAAGAAAAGAAACCTTGTGGTAAAATGTCAATTAGCCATCCAAGTTAAACCAGCAGATCTGAGTCAGAGTGCACTAAGATCTTTTTACTGTCAGAAAGGAGGTTAAATATGCTGATGAACTTTAGAATGTATTAAGCAGGCAGGGTTACATTTCAGTGGTATCAGTTAACAGAATGGAGCTGTTGTATATAAATACAAATCCAGTGAGGTTTAAAAAAATTTTTTTTAGGGACTGGGGATTTAGCTCAGCAGCATAAGCACCTGCCTTGCAAGCAGGCAGTCCTGAGTTTGATCTCTGGTACCGATAAAAACGAAAAAGACCAAAAAAAAATTTTTTTTAAATGATCAAATGTTTTTCCAGTTAAAATCCCAATGTAATTATAAAATATTTATTAAAAGGATCAGGAAAATTTAATTCATGAAGAAAATCTGAGATTAGGTGTGGTACCATGTATTAAAGATTTATTTTAAATAACAGTGTTAATTAAAACTTACTACATTGGTGAACGAATAGAAAGATTGATCTTAGAATAATACGGCACACATAATATTGTAGATCATTGCATAATATTGCAGACCACTCAATAGATATTGTGAAACAACTGGTGACCCGTATGGGAAAAAAATTGGACACATTTGACTACTTTAAAACTGTAAAGTATACTCTGGTTTCTCTTCAGATCATAAATCTTTTGCCTTTTAAAATTGTAAGCTATTCACCAAAGATATTTTAAAAATGAGATCAGCCACAAAAGCTAGAAGATAGTTGCAACGTAACATGTTTACCAAACCGAAACCGAACTTTTTCAAGTCAATGTAAAGATAAGCTACCAAAAAAAAAAAAGAAAAGAAAAGAAAAAGAAAGAAAAAGAAAAAGAAAAGAAAATATAAGGTACCAAAAAGAAAAAAAAGGCCAAAACATAAACAGGCTTTCCACAAAATAGAAAACTCAAGAGACTAATAGACACCTGAAAAGAAAGTTTTATTTTTAGTTTGCATTAGGAAATGCAAAATTTTTTATTTGCACTTATTTTAATGATATATGAAAACATAAAATTGTGCATAATTGGGTAGCATAGAATGTTTTGATTTATACATTATGTAAAATGAGTTGCATGATTTTACAAAATAGCCATTATAGAGATTTTGGATGTTAAAGTATCAAAAGGATCCATTGATTCTAAAAATGCACATTTTTTTTACATTTTATTTCCTCTAGACTCAAGGTGGGTCTTGCAAAAGGTGTCACCTTTTTCAACTGTTGTTACAAGATAACAGTTGTGATACAGTTCTTATTGCCTGATTATAAACAAAGTTAGTTCTTTTTCCTGGAGGCATAGCATGGCAAGATGAGAGAATTCTCTCGATGCATCAATCAATAAATCTCTTAAAGGAAGAAGGTGGATCCTGTTTGTCCTTTTTGGAAAGTTTCCATTGACACAGTTGGATATAAAGACAACACAACTTCAAACCTTATAACATGGATACAAGTACTTTGGAAGAATAATTGAGGTTATAATAAAGTACTCTTTATAAAAAAAATTTTACAAAATATTTTGGGTAGTTACAAAGAAAAACTTTGATTGGTAAAACTTAGAGATAAGGAAAGCTTGGTATAAAATGATTCAGAAGAGCTGGACTTTACATATAAATAGACTTTAAGATAACCTTAGCCAATCTCTCTCTCTCTCTCTCTCTCTCTCTCTCTCTCTCTCTCTCTCTCTCTCTCATCAATGGTCTAGTCTCTGAAGCTATCAATACCTAGAGTTAATTCCCACTATTACATTGTACTTATGGAAACTGGGAACCAGGAGAGGGCAGCAGAGAATAATCTAAAAGAGCTACATTTGGTTTTTTTGTTTCAACTACGCAGAGATCACTTCCGTTTATGAAATTCCTTCATGTATGTTAAACTTATAACATTTCTACTGCTGAGCTGGACAAGCCATTATTACCAATCTTCAGTGAACAGAGAAGTAAATACCTCTTGAGAAATTAAGTAGTTTAAAGGAACCTAACAAATAAGGGGTGTCTTTCCTAAGACTCAGGGAGGAGAAATGGACTTTGCAATGTTCTCCTCTATCAAATGATGGCAGAACTCCAAGAGGCCCAGGAGATGATCAGAAATAGTATCAGAAGGTGCAGGGGTTTGCTGGTTTCCAGCCAGTTGGTGTCTCCTGAGGTCTAATTCAGCTAAAACCAGAACCAAAGCATCCAGTGAAGATACCATGAATCATTAAGCAGATGTGAACTAAGAAGTCAAGCTAAGACCAAAGAATCTTTAAGTAAATATCAAGCCAATCTATGATCCTGGAGGGCAGAACACAGACCTGAAAAGTAGAGAACTTGTGCAGAGAAGAGACATCATGTCATGTTAGTGTGCCTGAGAACACTGAGTACTGGCTGTGTCTCTGGGCCTGTCTTTTTTGCTTTATGAATGGACCTGGCCAAGATATATTGAAAAACAGAATAACTACTGGCCCATTAGCAAAATTACTGAGCAAGACTCTGGAGTATTTCATACTGGTGAAGACACAAATGAAGTGAACAAAAGATATTTGCTGTCTTCCTTACTTCCTAGCCAAAAAAAGAAAGAAAATAGTTTCTGCTTCACTTACCAAGTACTTATTTCTTAAAAGCTCAAGATAGAAAATAAAATAATTTGTAGTCCTGCTAGGAAGGTATATGATTCTTCATGCCAAAGAAATTCACTAAGTCTTTTGGCCTGGCAGACATGGTGTATGTAACGTGTTCTATCACAATTCATTTCTATATTGAGTAGTCACTTTACCAACTAAGCTATGTGGTGGGATTTTGAAAATCCTGATTTTTGTTGAATCTTGGAGAGGGAGAATATTCTGAAGCAAACAATACTTAATATTGCCCTGGTTGGTCACCTCTTAAGAAAACTCCTGTAGAGGGAGAATGAAAGGTGTGCCTTCTTAGAGAAGATAGGTCTCAGGATATAGAACAGAGTTTCCAGGGTCTGCTCACATTGTATGCAACGTATCAGTTGTGCCACAGTAGGCAAGTCCTCTGCCTAGAAAATGCACAAATAAGAAAATGAGAGGCAGTATTCTCATTTATCTAGAATAAGTTATGCTAAGTTACTAGAAAAGAGGGCATTTGTAATTAAGTGCTCATACATTGGGGGAGGAGGAAGATAGGATTTTGTTATATCAAAATCTATTCTTGAACAAATCCACTTTATGTTTTTCTGAAAGCTTGTCCAGCGTATAATAGGATACAGCATCTTGGAATTAAATGGTTCCAACTCATGTAGATATCTTATTAATGGTCTATAACCACTTTCATTTTCATTCTGCACTAACAAGTATAAATTCATAAATATATATTTAATCTATATATTTGTCTCTACGTTTATAGTAATTGCCAGAATGAAGAGAATTAGGCACAGAAAATGGTAAAGTTTTAAAATCAGATGGATCTGGGTGAAATGCCTACCTAAAAGTATTTTAAGGGCTCTTGCTACACAAATAAGAATATCATAAAAGTTAGCTTGAGTGATTATAAACATGTAAATTTAAAATCTGCTACAGAAAAAGACAAAAAGTACAAAATTTCAGAAACACTAAAGAAATCTACACAACTAATGTTATGACTAGTAGAATAGTTTGAGTAAGGACTAAAAGGGGCAGAGAGATGGGAAAAAGTACTGATGGTTGAAAAGTATGAGGATAGCATTTTTACAGTTTCTATATTAAAGGATATAAAGAGAAATGAAAAAGAATATTTCTGTCTTAGTTACTCTTCTCTCTCATGGTTGAGACAAAATACCTGATGCCCAAAGTTAGGAAAGAGAAGGTTTATTTCTTACAGGTTGATACTCAGTTGGCTCCAAGGCAAAATGACATGGCTGAGGGGCAGTGGTTCATGGCGGTTCATGACAGCTGCAAGCAGCAAGCACGAACAGCAGAAAAGAAAAAAACATGTCTTCTCCCCATTCTTACACTGTATGCTGGCTCCACCCCTGGGCAGGTGTAGCACTCACACCACCAATCACAGTGCCTGACAGTGAGCCAGTAATGAACAATAGATTCAGCCATGTCCATGACTGCATGAGACTTGGGGGTCGGGGTGGATCTGACATAACCATAACAAAATCCTAGTGTATGTTAATGCATGATCATTACAAATCTGACTCAGAACTTGGTTTGCAATAGTTGAGAGTTTAGGGCCATTTTTTGAAATTGATGATTCAATGATAAGAAAATCCCCACCCTCAAAACATTAACAAACAGGAATATTTGCCCGTCAAATTTCTAAAATGTTCTGTATAAATAAATATAGGGAAATATCAGTCTTACTTAATTCTGTAAGACACTTTTTCATACTTACTTTGTGAATTGCAACTTTGAGTCCCCTACAGTTTTGTCTATAAATTTCCTCCTTGAGGACCACAAATTCACAGTGGTTAATTTTGCATACTTTCCTAAGAGATAAATGGAGATTTGGGATTATGCTATCACCTTTTGAGCCTTCCCATTAAGTCTTTTGGAATGGACTATCCTCTCGCTCCCACTAAGACTAACACTCCAGAGCAAGATCCTTAGTATAAAATACCTCCACCCTCTTGAGTCATCCCAGAATTATCTATTGTCTGCTGAGTCACTGACCTCTGCATCTTCCACCAAGCTTGACCTTGAATCTTCTACTAGCCCCCTACATTGTATATATTCAATAAAAAGTGGCTGATCTGGAGTATTTTGGTTTCTGCCCATCCTGAGGCATTGACCCAGCTCCCAGCACTCCATCATGCTTTACATTTGTCTCTTTTTATTTTGTCCTTTCCCTTGTACCCCTCATGCAGGCAGTGGGGATTTTGGCCAGGTCGCAGATATCGTACCTCAGCTTGAACATTACCATGTGGTTGGGCTTTTCTTGGCACTGCTTAAGGAAACCTGTTGAAGGTCAGAAAATCCTATAATAAGAAATGCCTTAGTATATAGTAGAAAATGGCAGGAGAACATGTAAACCTTCCTTGATATATTTCAGAAATATTCATCCTGGGGCTGGGGATTTAGCTCAGTGGCATAAGCGCCTGCCTTGTAAGCAGGCAGTCGTGAGTTCGATCCCTGGTACCGATAAAAAAAAACGAAAAAGACAAAAAAAAAAAAAAAAAAAAAAAAAAGAAAGAAATATTCATCCTGATCCATGGGCATACAACACTAATTATATAATAACTAGTTAAAAGATTGGTCATAATAATCTGTTATTTCTAAAATTTAAAATATTTAATTTGCAAATGATTTGGATTTTACATAAATTAGAGTAAAAGCAGATTAGGACTTGCATAATTATCTCTTATGTCAGTGTCACTTCCTTGCTTTTGTGTATGTAGATGGATACGTCATGCTGGGTTTTGAAAACAACAATGTAGGACAATTAAATTATATAAATGATCATGTCAGTGTGTGCATATGCATGTGTGTATGTGTGTGTGATTTGGTGGTGTTTGTGTCTTGATTTTTGACATAGATCATATGGCTATATGTAAATTTTAAATTCAGATAAAATTGATAGTCAGAAAGATTAAAGAGGAAATAGAAGCCCAATTTGTTGCAGTTATATCTATGGCAGATAACCTCAAATTAATCCCAGGGAAAATTTCTTCTTCATCATGACTCAATTTCTAGTAGATTCTAAACTGCAGTAGAGGAGAATGAAGGAAATATGCAGTTGTGCATCACTCATAGTAAACCACTTTTAATTTAGTTGGAGAGATTTGGGCATTTCTCAGATTTCAGCGATCAGAGTGTCAGACACTCTACTCTGATATTTAAGAGAACAGACTTAAAATGTTAACTTGTTTATCCTAAGTACGTTGCTCAGTGCTGCCCAAATTATCTGCCATTGCCGTGTTTGAGCTGGCTTTACCCATACTCCTTTCTCTCTTGTGTCTCCTTAAAGTGCACTACCACAATCACTGGCAATTGCTGGAAGAACTTTCATTTTCATATGGACATTTGGCAGTTAAAACAAACTATTAACTGGCCTTCTCTAAGAATCTGCATAGATGGAATTCCCATTGGGGACAGCAAACACACTACAGAGGTGGGGAAACCTTGTAACTTGGATCTCTCTGCTCCACGAGCTTGACATCAGGCTCCCTGGGCACTAAATGCTGCTACTCTTCACTGTGCAGAGAATACATTCTCTCACCAGAAAATCTGGTGAAATTGTAGGGCTAGCAACTCTGAGACTTAAAATTCCATTTTGGAGCAGTTATAAGAAAGGCATTCAGAAAAGAATATCAAAACTTGAGCAATGGGTTGAATACACAAACATTCACTAGACTAAGTGCTGCTAAAATAAATACTAGGAAATAGAAGCATTTGTTGATATCTTTTCTCTACTACAAGAACAGTTCTGTTTGGTTTTTAGTTAAGAGCATTACTGGCTTGCTTTTCTCACAAGAGCTCTCCCATGAACATACTTCGAGCTTTCTTTCTCCTTTCTTCAGGGAACCCTTCCTAGTATGTCTATGCTTACAGTTATCTATTAAATATCTATAAATATTAAACAATGACTATATGCCAGTATCTGAGCTGGTCCCTTGATAAAAGATATAAAATCTTCCTCAGAATATTGACAGTCTATAGGATTCTTCAGTCCCTTTTTCTTTTTCCATGCTAACAAAATTTCATCTGTCCTCCAAATGTAGGCTCAAGAATTCCCTCTGAAGATTTTTCTGATTTTTTGTTCCAAGAACAGTCTGCATGTTCCTTAGAATCCTGTCATATTTTCTTGTTTTCATTGCTTAGATGGCATTTTTATCTTCTACTTCTCTGTACTGTAAGGTTTTGTGCACATGTTCTTCCAAATTGTGTGTTTCTAGGGAGTAAAAGGCCTGAAATACAAGATTTAAAGGGACAGATTCTGCAAGTTTCTTTTATTGCTGTGTCCACTCTAATTACAATGGTAATTTAGAGTCTACATGGCAGACTCTAAAGTTTACATGAATGAATTAGCAAGTGTAATTGTATCTTTCACAATACCTTGCTGTGTTGGACATAGGGTAATGGATTTAAACTCAAGCATTCTAGATTTAAAGTCAAGCTCAAAAAATTGGATCTCTGACCACTGGATTCCTATATAAGATGAAAATAAGAATTTCCTATTTATTATGCAGAATTTTTGAAAATCAGGTATGCTATATATAGGGGAGAAAACCCTTAGTTACCACTAAGTGAGTTAAAAGCTATTACAACAGTATGTGTAGTGATTATTTAGTGAATGAAGGTATATCTGTTGACATTATGATGGTACTTGGAGATAGGACTTTTGAGAGATGTGATCATTATTGTGGGCCCCTGTGATGATATCGGTTCCCTTATAATAAGAGACAGCAGAGACTTTGCTGCTTTTCCTTCCCCTTATGTACACATACAGGTCTACAAGCACACAGAAAGATGGTGGTTTCCCACAAGCCAACATAAGATGCCTACAAGTGAAACATACTTTGTCAGCACTTTGTTCTTAGATTTCCCATGCTCTAAAACTCTAAGAAATAATTACCTGTTATTTAAGCTACCTAAGGAATGGATTTTGACAATTTAATCTGACTAAAACAGCATGCATGAATAAATAGCATGAATGAATAAAAAATTGAGTGTAAAACTCTGAGAAATTTGGGGATCCAATAAAGAGGTTAACAAAAGCTCTATTTAAAATGAATAGAACCCTTCAGTCTAATAAGAAAATTGAATTTATAAGGTCTGAGAAATTTGGGGATCAAATAAAGAGGTTAATAAAAGCTCTAGAATGGACAGGACCCTTCAGCCTTTCCAGAGATTTCAATGAAACATAAAATATTATCAGTAGCAGCATGCCATTAAAGACTTCTAGTTTTTACTGCATCCTTCATTTCTGAAAATTAATTTCTATACCAAGATTTGTTTGTTGATTGATTGATCTCCAAGTTTTAAGTATCTTGGAATTTAATACAAGTTCTGATATTTTAATTGACACAGAAGCCAGCAAGTCATGTTATATAGGAAAGAAACTATTCCCATGGAGGTAAGGTAAGCTCCATACAGATTGTTGATGCCAGGAGTGTGTTCCCAATGTGTTTTCAGTAGCTCTAGATATGGAACTTTTTGAAGGCAAGGACATCTGATTTTCTGATTTTCACAGATAAAAATTTTATTTTCCATCATACCCAGTTTACCTTATTACACTGAATCCAATAAAGGTCATATCAGATTTTATGAAATTTTAGTTTTAATTTAGGTGTTAGTAATATGTTTTGGTAAATGTGCAATACTCCTATTAGCAATCATTTTCAAGATGTCATGTCCCTTGTTAACATCATGTCCCTTGTTAATTGTGAGTGGGTCCCTTGTTAATTAAGATTAGCAGAACCTTCATATTTTTGATATTTAATCACCTAAAGATTTTTTAAATATTTATTATAAAAAATATCTTGTGCTTGTAAATATCCAAACATTGTGATTATGCATACTTTGAAACCTGAAAATTGGTGTGAAATAAAAGGCTTCTTGTTCATGTTCCATATCTGTAGTTATTGCTTATTAAATAACAAGATGAGTAGCGTGGCCTAGATTATTTTGAAATCTCTGGAGAAAGGATAATGATTAGGTGTGGAATTTTAAAATAGGCTTTGAGTGCAGCCTGAAACGAGACAAGTGGTAGAAGTTAAGAAGAAATTACTTCACCAAGAACCATTATTCTGAAGAATAGTAAGAATAACAGCAAAGACAATGATGACCTCAGAGAACATGGATAATGCATTATTGCTCAGATTATATTGACAGCCTAGGCTGACTCTTAGGGCTTTGAAGCAAATGGGGCATTCAGAGAACAGATAGGTTTCTTAAAGACCCCTTCTATATTTTAAAGATCTTCTTAAATCGGTCTCAGAGGATAAATAGAAGATATTTCTCCCTAGAGTGATAATACCTTTTTGCTTCACTTTTATCACCCAATGCCAGTTTAATAAGGGGACACTAAGCCCAGGACTCTGGAGCCTACTTTGGAAGGGACGAAGTTCATTTCTCAGGAGCATTCCTATTCTCCTAGCTAAGGTTTCCACCTAGGAAGCCTCCAAGGGGCTGAGGTCATGATACAATTTCAGGAACACAAGAAGCCTAACTGAGAAGCTTTCCTCTAAACATGAGATCATGGCCTCGTACTGTGATTACCATGGTGCTAACTCTGAGCATGTATTTAAATACTCATACCAAGCAGGCAAATAAAAGCCAGGATTTAAGTGTGTCTTTGACTATATGAAAGGTAATCAACTATCAATATTTTCCAAGCTATGTTCTCTACCATTGATCATAAATATATTGTACGATCTCTAATTATTGATACGGCAATGAAAATCATGGAGATAAATCAGGCATTCTCCATGGTACACAGTTAATAGGTTTCATTGACATCAAGATTAGGTAAGTTAAAGAAACAAGCTACTGGGTCTGCCTCACTGAAGACTTGTGGTCTTTGAAAAAGTTAGGCTACTGCATTCTCATGCAAGACACACAGAAATAGCCACAAATGAACCCATTTGGCTAGATATCTTTCGTGGTGAACATTAACTATGTGTGCTCTCAATGCACATGCATACATACAACCAAGTCAAACTTGTTTATGTTACTATGTGGTGAGCTGCTGACATAAATTTCCCATCATCATCAGTAACAATTACTGAAACCTTTACAAGAGCATAAAGGTAGGCAGTAATAAATCTGTGTACTAGTGAGAAGACTACGTATGGTTTACCAATGTTATTGCATCCAACTCCTGGGCATCTCCACCTTCTGGAAGAATCTTATAAAATATCACTTGTTCAATAACATCTGTTTAATCTATTTTAGACTTCTAGAAGATAAGCAGTTTTTAAAGAAAAATGGATTTTTACCTTTAAAGTATATGTTTCTGTTGTAAAAAAAGATAATAAAGATCTAACTACAGATAAACATAAATGACTGCCCTTTCACCATGCAACCCTTAAATATGTGCTTTTTGATAGTTGCTACCCTGCCCTCTCCTTTCCTGTAGCTCTTTTTAGGTCACTCGTAGACCTATTTAACAATTACTTAGAGAAGAACCTGCGTGTACCAGGTATTTTTCTAGAGACTATAACAATGAATGAAACACATATAAAGCTCATCAGAAGACCAAAGAAAAGTGCGGCTGATTTTGAAACAGTGATTGTTTTATTTTTTTATTAGAGATCAGGAAAACATAAGTTTCCTTTCTCTCAAAAGCATTGTAAGCAAACTCCACCTACAATTTACACTGTGTATCACATTCAAATGGGATTATGGTAGGTTCTACAGAGCAATCAGATAAAAGCACGCATATCTTCCCTCAAGTAGCAGGTGCAGAAATTATGCATGGACTGCCTAAGACTTTTCTAGGATTCCATAGTCTTTTCATGCCTTAGCATATTTAATGTATTCATGAACCGCTGTGTGTTTTCAAGGTGTTCTGTGGCATTATTCTTTAGGGATTCATCATTTCCACTTACCAGTGCCATGTCTAGCAAGACCTGATGCAAAAAAAAAAAAAAAAAAACCATTTCCCCAACCTGCCAGCTGGCAAAGGCATCAGGTTAGGTTTTGTTCAGGCAAACAGATTAGTCCTCTAAGGGTTAATTAGAAAGCTAGCCCCTTTCAGAACCTGGAATTGTTTACCTCAATCGTTTTCATGCAAACTGCCATGTTTCACTTGGGTACTAATTGTGCCTGATGGACCCATTATTTTGTAATCAGAGCAGTTCCTTGGCGAGCTCTCTGGGGGTTAATTAAATGGATGAGGTAGTGCCCCGGATATTACTAGCAGACAGGACCACTTGGATTTTTCACCAGCCACATTGGAGAAAGTCCCGTTACTATGAACACTGGGGTTTCTCAGCATCGGCGGTACCTTTCTCTGTTGGAGTTGATTAGATTGCTGTACCAAGACAAACCTGGCTAATCCATCAGTGTTGGCCTGCTTGGCTTGGCCCTGTTTCCACTCAGAGAAGATGTGTGCCGGTGGACTCTGGAAATCCACCCTCCACATAGGCAGCCCTGTCTACCGCAGAAGATGATTCCTGCCCCAGGTTAAATGTGTGTGCCCCGTTGAGTGTCAGTGCCTTCAACCGGAAGGCACCTGAGGGCTAGGAAAGCAGCAGTCTACCCTGAAACACACTGTGCTAACACAGCAGGAGACCACCATGATTGGTAAGGCACTCAGAGGTTTCTCTGCTTCTCTCATGCCATCGCTGCTTCTGATGGAAGCTCAACCTGCAGTCGCCAGTTCTTTTGCTCCAGCTCTGTTATTCCTCCCTGCTGAATTTCTAGCCTGAGATTCTCTGTGAAAGATGACCACACATTATTTTGTCTTATGTTATTATTGTGTTTTTACTTTGCAATAAGCCCACTGGGATTTAATAACCAGGAGAGAGTATTGTGTATTGAGGTGTGAATGAGGAGAATGATAAAGTCTAGAGCTCAAAAAACCAAGCCCTTCTGTGCTGGGGACAATCAGGAAGAGCACCAAGCTGGGAGGGGGAATTCTCAGACCCACAGTATCAGTTACGGTGAAGCTATTTTGTTGCATGTAGAAGTATATGAACTATAATCATAGGTAATTTAAGAAAATAGTTTTAGAGTAATATAAATCATTTTTATGGAGGTAGCTCCTGCAAACTCTTAACAGAAGGACTGCAGTTGTTTGAGGGTGGAAAACCTAACATCTGATGGAGAGAGCACACATGGGATGCAAAGACTAAATTCAATTTTAACTTCATCCACGTAGGAGTTGTGTGATTTGGGGGAATTTACCTTAATTCTCTGAATCTCAATCACCTTATCTTTAAAGTGGGGATAATACAGATTACTTTTTACTGTAGGATTATTTTAAAAAATCAAGTGTAGTGCCTATCATAACATTCCATGGCTCAATTAATATTACCAAAATCAAAGACAACCTAGACGAAAAATTTTTGCATTTATAATCATGTGTAAGATAAAAACAAAATAGTCCGTGTGATGGTTGATATTTTATTCTTCTGTTTCTGAATATACAAACAAAATAGTAAAGATTGCTTCTAACTATGTTCAATGACTTCTGGATTTTTCCACAATCTAATCTCTTGTGGAAGCTTTTATTTTGCCTTGGTTTTGTTACTTATTTTTGTCAGAGAAAAGCTGTTACATCCTTGTGAAGCCAAGTAGTTTTGCAATGAAAAATAAGGGGTACAGTAATAAAAATATATTAGTTATATGTGGTGTCCAGAGTAGGGGAAATGTACAGACCCAGGAAGTAAGTTACTGTGATTGTATAGAGCAGGGAGGGGGGAGAGGTGAGGAAGGAGAGTGAGGGACAGAATTTTTGGAGAATGGATGAAATAAGGAGTTCACAAATCGAATATACTCAAAACCCAAAATACACATTTTTTTAAAAAAAGGGATAGCATTACATGTGAGGTATAAATTAACACAGCTATTATTTTAAAAGCATCATTGCTTTTCTTTCTTTCTTTCTTTCTTTCTTTCTTTCTTTCTTTCTTTCTTTATTTATCTGTTTTTTTTTTTTTCTTTCCCTTTTGGTACCAGGGATTGAACTCAGGACCTCATGTTTGCCATGCAGGCATTTGTGCCGCTGAGCTAAATCCCCAGCCAAAAAGTACTTTCTAATTATACTTCATGTGTGTACTGTGTGTGTGTGTGTGCGTGCACATGCATATGTTTCTGTGGGTGTGTGATAGGGAATCCAGTGGTTTTGGGTGGATGCTGATACACGTGTGGTTTTGAGTGGAAATGCTGACTCCCTTATGGCATGTCCTTAATAGGAAAAGAAGAGGAAAACATACATACCTTACCCTCCAAAAACAGTTGTTATGCATCTCAGAGCATTCTAATGTGATGCTATAAGGACTGTACCCCATGGGAATCTGGTAAAGTGCATCAGCATTGGATCTGATTCTGAAGCCACTTGTGTCCCTCTCTTAGCTCTTCTAGTCAGGTTCTTTTGTCTATATATTTATGTCATACTTAAACGTTGAGACTCCTGCTAGCCAAGTCAAAGCATTGGCTCAAAGGACCATCTGACAGTGACACAGAATACCTTTCATACCCCAGAGAAGCGTTCCACCTGAAATGAGGCTCACTTGAATGAACGCAAAAAAAAAAAAAAAAAACATTTTAATGCAGTATTGATACCAGGCACTGTGAAAAAAATACTTTTTATTGTTCCTCTCATTTCATTTCATTTCTTATAACAACATGATCAATTATTTGTTTTTATATGCCCATTTTATAGATATAAAAACTGAGGCCTAGAAAGATTAGTTAGAGCCAAGCAGTCTATATTCTCAACCACTTTGTCATACTATTTTGTATTGTTTCCATTAGTTTGTTTGGTTGTGCTTTGGGGAGGCTTGAACCAGAAGAGAAGTCTTAGTGTCCAAGAAATGGGACTGTATACTCAGATGAGTTTCAGGGGAAAACTTGTGAAAAAGTCAGTCACTGTGCTCCTGTGTCCATGCATGCTGGCATCATGGTTGTCATTTCCTTTCATCACTGGAAGTTTCAGTATGGTTTTCATTATACCCACCAATCAGGCCTCAGAATTCTTTCTTTCATTCATTCACAGAACCTACTAGATGTTAGACATCTAACCCAAAGAATGTAGGGTTAGTCTTCTTGAATCGAAGAATAAATTAAAAAGAGCCACAACAAATAACTATAAGGATTATAGCGAGGAGAATTCAGAGTATAATACACATGGAACTGTGGGTCCTTCCCTAACTTCAGAAGAGAGGAGGAAAAATCTCCCTGAGGAAGCAGAATTGACGCTGACACCTGAGCTCTTCTAGGGGTTTGTGTTCCAATAAGAAGCAGCAGCATGACTGTAAGCCATGGGGAGGAGATGCCTGTATCCCTAAAGAGAACAGGATTTTGGGCGAGGAGTAAAAGGCAAGTTCAGCATCAGACCAGGTTCTGCACCGCCCCCCAGTCTGATACCCCAGTTACATATTTCCTTTTGGAGCTAAATCTTCAATTGGCGTATTCCCAGTCCTGAAGAATCGCTGTTGTACTTAATCTTCCTGCGGTTCTACTGTGATGTTTAAATTCTAGACCACTGCTCCTGCATATAGTGTGTACAAGAAAACTCTGTCTCTGCATGTTAAACTCTCAGAGAACAGGGAGAGGTAGCCTGCTCTTGAGACAACAGCCTACAGCAGTAACTGTTTCAAGCTGCCAGGTTCAACTCTGAGATTTACTCACTTCCTACTTTTAGAATTGTGGCCAGTCTCTTGATTTCTATGTGGTCATTTTCCTCATCTGAAAACTGAGAATAAAAAGCTTTCCTTTTATGAGAGGTAAAATATAAAAATACTTTCTGGAGTACTTAGAGAAGTATTGGCACATAGTTAGAAACCAAGTGTTAGGTGTTAACATTAATCATATGCATAATGTAAATAGGGACTTAGTAAATGTTTTCTAATAAGGAGCTGATAATTATAATAAAACCAGTGCTAATGGAATAGCAGCCATCTAAGAAACTTTGGAGATGTTTTTGAGTACTTTTATTTAAAATTCGATTATTTGCCTCTAATTCCTAGAATATATAATAAAATTTTTCTTGTTTTTATGCATCAAAAACTAAACACATAGTGTTTTTATAAATTTTATAAATTATAAATTATATATTTTGAGTCTGAAGTAATAGTATCAGTTACAATTAAAAACACCCCTATAGTTCATGAGAACAGTACATTTAACTTCATTTTACGATTGTAGAAAGTACTTGTAAACACTAAGGAAAAAAAGCACAAGGCTTTCATGGCCAGAACTGGCAGAAAGCAGGTTTGTGATGAGTCCCAAACCCTCCCTTTTTCAGCTCATATCCCATTGTTAAATTGGTATGTAGTTAGGCTCCCTGAAACTGGCCTTGACCAAAGCGTTACTTAGCACAGTCAATTCAGTATCCTTGCATTAAAGTAATTTTTTTTAAATGGTATTGATAGTCACACAACTTTGGCAAAATGTTTAAATTAGAGTCAACACAGTTGTACAGGACCTTTTCACATACTTTGTAATTCTATTTTCCTATTAAATTTGTATTGAAATTGAGTGTTCCCACAAAAGTTGTTATTGATTAGAAATTTGTTGTTCAAGGTCCACAGCTGAGTTCTCATAAGTGTGACAGTTACTGCATTATCTGCTCTCTGCTCCTGTTTATGAGGAATACCACTAGTTACATGGCATTTCCTCACTGTAACTTTCTGTCAATGCAGGCAGAATTCTGTTTAAATGCATTTCCTCATTACTGACACTTCTATTTGCCAATAAAATACTCGCTACCCTGGAAATTGTAAACTCTAAACTTTTCTTCTAATGTACTCACTTACAACAAAAGGCATGAGCATGCTCACCAATTAATATAGAATTATATATTCTGTAAGTATGTTATTTTCCATGCCTAGGAAGAAATATAAACATTTAATGGTACGTTACAATAGGGGGAATTGACTATATTTTCATACCTTAGAAAATTTGATATCTTTCTTAAAGCTAGTTATACTTGCAAGAGTATATTTAAGTCTATAATTTTGAAATTTATTGATAAATTTTAAATTGTATGATTTTGTTCTTTAATTAGAATTTAATCATGTCTGCTTTATAAATTGGTTGATAATCTATACTAGAAATTGGAAGAAAATCAGCTAATTTCCTTATTCATTCCTGCTTATATTATTTGCATTTGGTTTATCTTCAAACTCTGGTTTTCTTGCAAAAAATTTTAACATTATTTGTCTACTTCATGGCATTTGTTTATTTTAAAATCAATAATAAAAGTTATAAATTTACTTAAGCAATAGATACTGAAAAGGAAAAAGTGAGGGCTCAGAAATGTAGCTCAGTGGCACATCCTCGCCTACCTGACAAGTAGGAGACCCTGAGTTCAATTCCCAGTACCAAAATTTAAAAATTAGGTCACTTCTATATCAATGTAGTAACAGTAACACTTCCTCTCTTTTGTAAAAATGCCTCAAGTGCTTCATAAAATACATACTATGTGTGTGACTATGATTTTATTATATCTCCATAGGGATTAAAATTTTTAATTGCAAAAAATATATACATAGAAATTTCAATTTCTTTCAATGTATAAATTATCACATTATACCTGATCTTTAGTAAAAGGGTCTCACTTTTTAGGCACTATAAAAAGATTTTTGAGATGATAATATGAAATAATTGGACAAACTAAGCCTTTTAATTGAGCTAAAGTTATTTCCTGAAAGCACAAAGACTAAGAGGGATGAATTCCTAACCATTTACTGAGCATTTACTCAATATCAGAAACTATATCTCCAGGGGTATAAAATGATAAAAATCATTTTTTAACTTTAAAGTAGCTCAAGGTTTAAGGAGGAAAAATAACAGAAAAAGTAGCTTGCAATGTGGTTTGTGTTATGATGTAATAATACACAGGAATGCAGAGGACATTACAAAAGGGGACATATTTTAAAGAATAAGTAGGGATTGTCTACACATAGAAACAAAAGATTCTATTTGATTTTAGTCAAAACAACCTATGGGGTGATGGATTTAAAAAGCATCTCTTTGCTAGTATTTGCTAGTATTTGCTGGTATTCACATCTATGTATTCTTGATTCTGTACCACATTGCCTTGTGAAATGTATAATGAAGACAGGTTCCTTCTTGAGCATTTCTTTTTATCTTTTAAATGTATCAATAATTTTTAAACTTATTTGTTTTTTGGAACCAGGGTTTGAACTCATGACCTTACACTTGCCAAGCAGGTGCTTATGCCACTGAGATAAATCTCCAGTCCGCAATTCTTTTTATATGCAATAGAAACTTACAAGTACTATGAATAAGATCTATTTTCATGTACTAATGTTCTGCAAGATACACTAGTGCATGAAAATGCTTGGTCACAAATGGTTCTGCGGTTAAATAAACTTGTGAAAGTCTAAATTTCCAATTCTCTTCGGATTTATAACACACACTAGCATAAATAGTGTTCTGAGAAATTATGCAATAAAAATTTCACATAGTGGTTCCCAAATGAATTAAGCATAGCATATGTTTCAGCCCAAATCAAATGGAATATTCTAAGAAAAAATAGTGTAGCCAATACCTTAATATGACAGATGCAAACATCTTGTTTTAAATTTTGGATATTTTCATAAGGGATTATCAGTTATCCCATTGGTAAATGTAACAGCTGCAATGTGAAAATTAGAATGCTATATCATCATGAAGATTTGTATTTTATTTCTTTATGTCCTTCAATCATTTGATATGGGTTTATCTATAGAAAGTGCTTTGAGATTATCTAAGGCTGGACTGAGTTTGCACATGTTGTGACATTTTGTTTTAAAAGAAATCCCAAGTCTTGAGCTTCTATGTAGATCAGGAATATTTGAAATTACAACTGACAAAATACACAAGTCAAATTTAAGTAGCAAACCCAGTTCATTAGCTACATCCACCAGCAGATTGGCCGATGGCAGCTCCAAGGTTATTCTTAGAGCTACAGATGCCCAAGTGCATAATTCTGGTAGAGACTAGCTTGTCTCAATCACAGCGCCAGTTACCCTGCTCTGTTGGGACCTGGATTATTCATAAATGGTGCAAATCACAGGAAAATTAACTCTGTATATTTATTCATGAAGAACTTAGAAAAGGATAAAAACACTGATTCTTAGCATTTGCCACAGGAAGTCAGGCAAAAGATGATTGGGCCATGTGTGGTGGCACATGTCTCTAATCCCAGCACTTGAGAGGCTGAAGCAGGAGGACCATGGAGAGTTTGAGGTTAGCCTGGGCTGCATAAAGGGTTCAGGATCAGCCTGAACTACACAGCAAAAACTTGCCTCAAACAACAACAAAAGAAGCCCTACACATTTGCCATATAACTGCTTTGAAACTCATGTCAGTGATGACCACATAGATTATGTAGAAAGCACTTCTTTTTAATAAAATTATATTAATACATTTCACAAATGAATAAATTTTTGAGACTAAATTTTCAATACACATCTTTTTAAAAGGTAACTAAAAATTGAAATAACAGAGTATTAACAAAAAATTGCATTGTTTTCTTCCATGAAAACCTAACAATTGCAAAATTTTCTTCCATGAAAGCCTCCTTTTTTACTCAAGTCCATGGTAAAGATGAAAAATTTTGCCACTGGAGACCCAATTTGACTTGGAAGCCACAAGGTCAGCCTATCAAAAGTACCTCAGACTTACACTGAACCTCATTCTCTTCTTTTCATAAGTTCCTAATGTTATGCAAATAGACACGGCAAATCCATTATTTCCACACTGATATAATGTTGAGTGTGATGGAGTGGCCATATCTGAAATGCTCTGGTCACTCAGAAACCATGTCAGAGACTCATTTCGGATCCATCTGAGCAATCATTACTGTTCTACCAATGTACTACCATACCACTTACAAACGCAAGAGATGCTAAATAACCACAAGGAAAGGATACCAATTTGAGTCCTCATAAGCTTTCATAAGCATTCATAAGCTTTCTATTAATAAGAAACTAAGTCTGTGAGAGTGTAAGAAATTAAATGAACCCATACACGAGGATAAGTCACCAGGAAATGAAGGATTTTTTTGCACTTGCCTTGAAAAGCTATTTGTAAGGAAAGGATACTATAGTTTACAGAAATTCTTGATTAAAATATAACTTCCCTCTGGGAGGCTATGTATTTTATGTATTTTATTGTAGATGTGTGAGTTTTGTTTTACTCATAAAGAAAATTAAATTTTGGTAAACCCCTTGTGAAAGGTACTCATATTTTAGAGGAAAGCAGAGGATACTTTCATTTATATAGCATGAAATAGAAGAAGAAGTGTGTCAAAATAGTACTTAGATGTTTGAAAACAGTTTATTTTTAAAATAATAGCATAAAATTTGTTGTGACTATTAAGAAAATATTAAAAATTAAAACATTTTGAAGTTTATAGTCTAGCATATGATCATTTCTACTTATGATTTGGTATACATGGTAATGTTAATATTCACTTTTAGATTTCCATTCATAGGCATATTTACTATAGGTTTCTAGGAATTAGAGGAAGCACCTACTTGCCAAAAGAAAGGCAAACTCTGATTAATTTTTATTCCTTATGTTGGTTAATTTCAAAGTAGAGAATAGAATGTGATATAAAATGTAATTCTTCTAAAATTTTAAGAAGTGTAGTTTCAAACTTTATCTAATACATATAACATTAATTTCCTAAAATCCATAGTATATGGTATATTAAAGAATAGATAAGAAGAAAGCTGTGAATATGTGTGTCCCTATAGAAATAACATGTGAACACACACAGAAAAGTTGTATCAAATACTCCATCATCTCACTTATTAGCCACTATGGATCTTTCTTGGTTAAAAAAGAAGCATTTAAAAAATAACTCAGTCAATCAAAATGCAAAGTCACAAGGAAACGCCAAGATGCAGCCACAGTTCTTCCTTGTCTTGCTAAGTGAAAGAAGGTGAAAGAAAGCTCTGGGTCTTCCCTGCGTTTTTCTATCTGGCACTGCCCTTTCCTCTTGGTCAGCATACCTCTTTCTCCTTGATGATAAGTGCATGAAGGCACAGGCTCCACAGTGACCTTCTTAGCCTGAGCACCTTCACTTCTGAAATGGGCTCCTTGCCATGTCCCATCACAGAATCCCCTCCCCACATCACACTTACACATAGGTCGATTCTACCCACAAATCCACTCCCAGGTTTTTGCTTCTGTTAGCTGTGGTGCAACCTGTATTTCTTCACTTTGAAGAGTGACATCTCACAACATTAGGCCCTTAGGTCAGTGTGAGAAGGTAAGCTAAGGTTGCCCTGTATGACACAGCATTTGACTACTTTAGAAATACTGGTAAATGAGTAAGCACTGACCAGTAGAGGAGACTTGGTATCCAACAAATTAGCAGGTGGGTCAGAAGTTTCCCCACGGCTCCTTAGGCACAATATTCATGAAAGTTGCTATCAATAGAATCCTCTAGAACAAATTTCATGAGTCCTTGCAGGCTAGTGTACCAGAGTTGACCTCTTAAATGTATCTGCTTAGTCTTAACTTACACTTACACAATTGTGTAACTCTAAACAAGAAACTTCTTAATTTAATTTTATTTTCCCTATTTTTACAATGGTTTCATTTACACAACATGTATTTATTAAACTCCTACATTTTGACAGCGAAGTGTTAGAGACATGGACATGCAGAGCTGGTTATACTACTGATGTTATGTAATATTTAACCATTCTTTCTCCCCCCATTGCTGTTGTTAATCAGTTATTGTTTTGATTTCACTAAGAATCTGCTCTATGGCCAATTGTTGAAGATGATAATAACACAGCAGAAACTATAGTCTCCAATTAGATTAGAAGCACTTCATGGTCTTGCTAAGAAGATATAATCAGTGGTGACATAATCAACTTGGATACCTTCTACTTGTAGAATTTATCCCAGTTTTAAAAGGTACAAATGTTCAAAATCAATACACTCCTGATAAATCAGAATATCAGGGCAAGTCCTGGGCACTGGCTTATTTTAATACTGTCTCTGATGATCTTAATTTGAAGCCAGACCTAGGAACCGCGAATTTGCCGTCTCCTTGACTAGCCACAGTGCCTTGATTGTACACATTTCCTGACCTCTTACCAATTATAATATCCCAGGAAAGAACTCAAAATTAGCATCATCAGTGAAAGCCTCACATCTATTAAAATTAGGTTTAATACTTTTAAATTTTATCATGTTCAGTTTCCTTAAAATATGAATAAGTGAGTACCATTTAAATGTCGTAGAGAATGTATGTTCATAAAATCACCTTGCTTCTGGTTAGTGATTTTATTTAGTATCTTATGCCTTTGTTGGAGTCTAAACTCCAGTCATATCAAACTGCCAGCGGTTCCCCAGTTGGCTCTACTGTATCTATAGCCGTTTGCCTATATTCATTTCACTCCGTGAGCCCCTATCTCTACCTCCTGTCATCGAATTCCTCTCCATTCTCCAAAATCAGTATAGATGTCACAGCCCTGTACAGATAGCACATTTCACTTAATCTTGCCTGGTTCCAAGTTGAACTAGGAAGACTTCCTACAATTCCCAATATGTTCTTGCCTGTCCACTACTGTTTTCCTCTCTGAATGATAAATTTCTTGAGGATGGGAAGCATTTGTGTATGAGTCAACATTTTATCTCCACTTTGTAGCTCAATACCAAGCACATAGTAGAGTCTTCATGAATGTTTGTTGAATTTGCCTTATTTGAATACAGATTTTTATTGTGCACAAACGTAGTAAATGGCAATTATATAAACATTGCAGACCCAAAGGACTCGCATGTAAAATGTCCAAATAATTGGTTATTGTCCCTGTGAGGGAACATATGAGAACTAATAGATGTTCTTCCTGTCTGACTTAGTATGTTTGATTTTTTAAGAAAATCCTTTTTCTCTCTTTAGACTTTAATTTATGATTGTGAGAACCTGTATTCCAGAAATCTTCTCTCTACAGCTAAGATTTCCAGGTTCCATTCTTGAGGACTCATAGCACAAATTCACAAATTCACAGAAGAAATTCATTCTGTGAAGTCAGGTGTTTCTGCTGCTTGCTGGCAAAGAATCTCTGGGCTGCACTCTGTCCTGTCTGGCAGGTGGTGCTAGACCCAGCCACTCTTGCATCCTTGAGATGTGTGCTCCCAAAGTCTAGTATGAACCCAAAGTCTCAGAGCTCTGCTTTTTAGCTTCTTGGAAGTCCCCAAATTCCCCACTGTGGATACCACCTCCTAAGCACAAGGTGTGAGTGATGTGCTTTGTGTTGAAACAGAAATAATGTTGTTCAAATGATAGCCTAATAAACTAATCATTACTGCTAATTGCTGGTATTAGCACTTTAAATTTCCATTCTCCAAGATTATTGTTATTTTCATTAAGCAGCTCTCAAATTTACAGCATTTTTTTTACTTTGTCAAAGATCAAATTGCCATAGGAATATATATGGACTGTCTTTTTCAGAATCCATAATTTTGTCACCGAATTCAGTACAGAGAACTGTGCGCTTCTTTAATGAATTAAAATTTAAATCTGGAACACTGGCTGGGCCCAATTCACCCACTGCTGATTCAAAGCTCCTTAGCATATCAAAGTGATAAGAGCACAGAGAGCGTAGTGCAGGATACAAGCCTGGCTGCATAATGAAATACAGGACGCCTGGAATTGCAGGCAGTGACTGCAGTGCCCGGGGCAGTTGTGATTTTGAATATTCTGTACTTATTGTTAGGTACAAGAAACTCTAACACTTTACTGTGCAAACTGTGTGCTAGACTGTTGCACATTCTTGGACATGTGTATCCTGGTTTGTTTTTGGTTTTGACTTTTTTTTTTTTTTTCAATACTGGAGATTGAACTCAGGGTCTTTCCACTGGACCACACCCCCAACCATATCTTATTTTTCATTTTGGGACAAGGTCACACTAAGTCACTAGACTGCCTATGCTGGGATTAACTTTTGATTCTCCTGCCTCAGCTTCCCAGAGTGCTAAAATTACAGGCATGTGCCCCAGGCTGTTTCCTTTTTCTTTTGTTTCTTTATATAGTTTTTATAAAAGATATTTCTTTATTCTTGGTCAAATCCCTGCTTACTCATATCACCTTACAAATTGTTCAGAGTTTTAGAAATTTTTACTAGGGCATGTCTGCAGTGTAATGACTACGTTCATGTGAAGAATTGGTATGATGTATATGGGATGTATCTCATTTCTTTTTACAATGTCCCCCAGCTCCTACCTCCATCTCTTGGTCCCCTTCCTCAAATTTCAGTGACATAGCATTAGTGGGAAGAAGAGTGATACAGAAGAAAAGTGTGTGCCTTGAAATTCATTAGTGTTTGGTTGGAACCCAGCTCTAATACTAATCACTGTTCGAAGTCTCATCAAATCTCCCTTTCAGTGTTATTGTGAAGATTGAATGAGATCATAAGTGAAGTCTGAATGAGTTCATTAGGCTGTAATCATCTCCAAGAAGCAGGGATTCATAACCCTTTTGTTCTCTGCTGAATCTTTAGTGTCATGAATAGTGCTTTCAATGAAAAATTTACTTAGTAAATATTTTTGGATAAATGAATATTATATGTGCAAAATCACAGCCATACTACTTAGTGCCCAAGAGTAACTTCAATAAATAAAAGTTACTAGGATTGTTTCCAGAACCAAAGAGGGTTAGGGAAATCTACTCAGTAGACAAGCTTTAAGAATCTATAATGTTAATTACTCATCGACCCGTCTCAAAATTTCAGACATAAAATTATAAGAGAAAATTAAATGTGTAACAGAACTAAAATTCAAAATTATTCATGCATAATGCTCTTTACAAAATATAAAGTATAATGCTTAAAGTTTTAAAAACTAGCCATAACGTTTCTTTAATGCTATTGTCAGTAATTTTGGCATTGACATTTTAATTGCATGTGCACATGTAATTACTTTATTACATTTAGAGTGGAATCCATCCTACAAGCCTGTAAGATGTAGAGTATAGACATATACATATAAAAATATATGTCATTATTTTTTCTGATTATGGTCTTTTAAAGATTACTGTACATCCTTCATTATAATCGTTTTAATGGCACTGTGGATGTAGCTCAGTAGTTGAACACTTACTTGGTATACAGAAAGCACTGGGTTGTTTCCCAACACAAGAGAGAGAGAGAGAGAGAGAGAGAGAGAGAGAGAGAGAGAGAGAGAGAGAGAGACAGAGAGAGAGACAGAGAGAGAGACAGAGAGAGAGACAGAGAGACAGAGAGAGACAGAGAGAGAGACAGAGACAGAGAGAGAGAGAGAGAGAGAGAGAGAGAGAGAATTTTAATGACCACAGAGTATTTGCTTGAGTTGTTTTTACTAAATCTGATTCCCTAATTTTGGAGATGTGTTCTATTTTCAGGATTTTGGAATCATAAAGCTGTTTTTACATACATTTTTGTTTTTGTTGAATCATTTGATTAGGCAAATTCTAGAGCATAAAATTGCTAGATCAGAACATATATGCCTTTGTTTTCTTAATATATTGTCTTCCAAAAAAGATATATCAATTTATGAGATCACTAGAAAATAAAAATACCATTCTATCAATTTGCACTACCAATAAGTAGAATGATTTAAATTTAGTTGTCGTGAGGTCATTAAAGATACTGCCAAGTTCCACTGAGCATATAGTCTTTTCCTGTTTCTTTATCATTGATTTTCCTCTAGGTAACTTCTGTGTTCATAAGTCAGTTGTGTGTCTGCTCACACTATGTTATTTTTAGATATTGAGACTTCTTTCTCCATTAGAATGCACACTTCATATATTATAAATGTCATTATTTTTCACATTAGTACAATTTTGTTCACTTAATTGACCCATTTTCCCCTTAGTTTTATGTATTTATTTATGGCAATATGTTTCTTTGCCTGTCTCCTGTGGACCATTATATTGTGTAAGGCAGGACTAACACTTATTTCTAAATTGTTGTATTGTACTTCAATATCATTTGTCAAATATGTTTCTTTATCCCCTGACTGAGAAAAGCTAACCTTTTTCATGTACGTTTTGGGATTTTTTTGAATTTTGCTATTATTTCTTGTCCTTATGTGTTTGCTCCAATACCACACAGTTTAAAATTCTAATTTTGTGTTTAATGTCTGATACTATTAGATTTCTTCCTTTTCAATTTTTCCATTATATTCTTTTTTCTCATTTTTCATGGAGATTTTGTTAAATTCCAAAAATCATATTGCCAATTTGAAATTTTGTTAAATTTATAAAATTTCTTGATGTGAGCAGATAGGTTTATAATGTTTAATCTCACTAAGGCAAGTATTATTTGATTTTAGTTTTAATAATGTATAGTTTTCTATAGATTTGTTTCTTTTCTTATTCAATGTAAACCTAAGTGCTTTAGATTACTTTTTGTAAAATAGTAATACTAACATTTATACCTGACATATGCTAATTATAATTGCATATATGTATTATCTCAAGTTCATGTAAGACTCCTGAAAGATAACTACCATCCTTATCACCATGATACCATAGAGAGTGAGGTTTTGATCAGTCATGTAATATGGCTAGGCCCACATATTGTTAAGTGGTAGAGCCATGATTTGCACTCAGAAATGTCTGCTTCAAAGGCCATCCTTTAAGCGATATCTTGGGCTTATTACGCAGGGTTATGAACTATTACAATGGTGAAATTTAGTCAAAATGAAGTCAAAATTCTCGTGCTAAGGTCAAATTTCAACTGAGAAAGAAGACCAGTATCTGTCTAAACTACTGTGACATGGTTGCTGTCAGGAAGACTCCCCACTAGAACTGGGAACCACCTCTCATAAGCGGAAGGTAAGCTTAGAAAGAAAAAAGAAGCAGATCACTAGGTTGGCAGGTAGTCAAGTGCTAGATGTCAGCCAGAGGAAGTAGAGGGATCCATGTGCCTGCAGGGCACACCTGTCTGGTCTTTATATCAGAAAAAGTCACCGATGGCAGGTTAAGCCATCAGATTGTTAGCTTAATCTGTTTGCTTTCTGAAAGCTTCCTCTGGGTTCCCTACAGTCAGGTCCACATCCTAAGGGAAGAGGAGACTTTCTGAGCTGCAGCAGCAGTTTTGGCTGTCTCCAGGGAGAGTCCTGCAGCTAATTCCCTTCCATGTATGTACATAGAACACCTTCACAAGCGTTACACAAACCATAGCATAAAACCCAGTTCTGCTCAATGCATGTATGACATGAGATAATCCCAACAGACAAACATCTAGAATGCTGTAGTCTCAGCCCACATTTTTAAGAGCCCCTTTATATAACTAGGAGTTTTTTCAGGGCTATTATGGTAGATACAGAAGACTTATGTGAGGTAGTGGTTGAGTAGTAGGGACTTTAAAGAAGACATCTGAAGAACTCTTTTGAGCAGAATAGAATAGATACATAGTGAACAGAAATTTTAAGGAGACAGACTTTGTTACTGGTGAAATGTTGTACAATTTAGCCTCTGCAGACTTGAAGCTGGCAAACCCTTGCAATTTTGTCTTATATTTTGAACTGTTTAACAGAGACCAAAGATTACAAAAAATCTTAAATTGTAAATGGAGTTGACCTAGATTAGTGATTTTTAAACTGTACCATCTAACACTGTACCATCATCCAGAAATCAGTTATTTGAAATGTACATGGTAGACCCTACCTGAAATTCCTCAATCAGAAACTGAGGGTGGGCCCTGGCAATCTGCTCCAAGCCATTCAGGTAATTTCTGATATATGTTTTGACAACGACTAGCCTAAGTACATGCTTAACGTCTATCAAACATGTAAAGTTTAATTATTCTTACAGAACACCATTGGGTATATCAATTAATAAAATATAAATTGTGTACTGAATCTAGGGAAGTTAATTCTTGAAATACCAAGAGGACTTCATTATTAAGTGGTTTCATCACATGAATGACTTGATGAAGTGAACCCTAAGATATATTTCAGTAAAGCTTAAGTTATCTCAACAATTGGCTGGAAGTCACCCATGTGTACCACACTGTATCCATCAGTGAAGGCATGGACCATCCTCACTGTATTTCTCATGTTTCCCCCCAAAAAGAAATGAGGAAATGAAGAAAAACCTGACTTATTACTTTACTTTTATTTTGTTTTTCATTGTCATCTTCAAGCTGAATTTACATCTTTCAGAGATGCGAATAGACAGGGGAAAACATTTTAATTTCCTATACTTAAATTCCTACACCTGGCATTGAATTCCCCTTGACACTTACCCATCTGCTTCTCCCCACATGCTGTGAGTCCCTCTGGCTTTGAGACAGTATAGTGTCTCATTCCACAGTGCTTAGCCCAGTGCCTGTGAAACATTAGCACTCAGTCATTGCTCATTCTATGCAATGCATTTAATTTGGTTAATTATTCAGGTTAAAAAATTGGTTATGAAATTCAAGTGTCTTATGATTAAATGAAATGGAGAAGAGTAGACTGTCCTCTGGGCTCCCACAACCAAACACAAACACTACTGCATTCACATTGGAATAATTTGATATCCCTTAAAAGTTTATTTCATTTATGTGGTTATAATCATACCATGCATAAAACTCTACTTTTCTCCATTATCATTGTGTTTGGGGGGAAGCAAATTACTCAAAACACTCATGTGCAGAAGAAATATAGCTTTTTAAGTTGCTAGAGATAACTTGATTCAGCTTGTCAGCCTTGTAGGTAATGGGAACATTAAAATTTGGCAGTAGATAGTAGGCTCTCAGTCTCTTTCAGTGTAACCAATTCATGTTTATGAATCACACAATACAGTTTAACTCTCTTTCTTCGGGTTGGAGTAAGTAATTTAAGGTACATGCTTTGAGATTCAGATTTTCCTCCCCTGCCTTGCTAATTTATAGAAAGGTGTTTTGCGTGGGCTTGGGAGTAAGTGCTTTATAGGGTTTCTGTGAGATGTGTAAAAATGAGCAGATCAATGGCTTGATGAGATCATTGTGATGGAAAAGATGTCATCGCTTTTTCTTTTTCTCTAGCACTTATTTTTCTAGCTCAGAGGCCTTCTCAGAATCTCAGCATGTATTGTACTGAGCCCATGCCCAAAGAGCACATTCTTCCAAACAACCCACACTCAGTACTCTACTGTTGTTCTTCCCCTTATGGACATTTAGGTTGTCTCAGGCATTTGAAATAAACCAGGTTGTTTTAAAAGAAGAGTTACAATTCCTAGTACAAAGACGTAGAAATTAGCATTCAAAAGATTACTTCAAATGGGGAAAATTTATAAATTATAAAAAGAGACTAAAATATATATTAACAACTAGTTGCAGAGTATTGACCTTTGTTGATAAGTCAGTTAGAGAAGTTTAAATGTTGACCAAAGAGATATTTAATCATTATAAGGAATTATCATTTGTTTCATAAGTGTAATAGGCTTTAATATTTCTTACAGATACATATTCAATTATGATTATGAAATAAAGTCATTCCAGAATTGCTTTAATCTAAAGCAGCAGAAAATTGAGTAAGAGTGGGGAAGGGTGATACTGAACAAAACTGACAATAATATAGCCATTGCTAAAACTGGAAAATGGATTCATAGTTTTATTCTTTTCAATGTTTGAAACTTCCAAGAGAAAATGGGACAGAAAAGGAAATAGAATTCCCTTGGTTTTCTGAGTTTGGATCAAAGAAATATTCTTCTTCTAATATTATTAAGCAAACATATATTTGCTTGATTTCAATTCCAATCTGTAAGCCTTCAATTCCTCTCTTTCAACCAGTGCAGTAACTGCCACATTCATTTTAAATCTATCCATCATTTGACAAATTCCTTTAGGTGACCCTTGTCAGATGAAAATTCTTCCTCAGTGCAGGATAAAAGAGGTACTCAGTTCTCCAGAGTGGTGTGTGTGTGTGTGTGTGTGTGTGTGCACGCATGTGTGTACTTAGGGTGTACAGTCAACACAGCCAGTGAACACAATGGTTCTACTGAAACAGGGCTTGCCACAGCCTGGTTATCTTGCTTGGTGCTGCAGTTTTGTCATGTGTCTAAAGAAGTGTTTCCTCTGTTAGGCAGCAAGGAAATGTGAAAATTAGTGCCAGCTTCCAGTACCCGGGAGGCACACACTGACACACTACCTGTCTTGATGGTAGAGCCAGGCTGTCCTGCAGAGTGTCTCATTAATGACAGGGACTCAAGCAGGCAGGGGTCCCAATTTGTGTGGTGCTTTCTGGGCACAGTTTTATTAAACCCATGGAAGAGATTAAAGTCACGCTGCATTAGACTCCCAAGATGTGGTTGCTTTTTTTGTAGAAATATTTACACTTTTTCTCTCTTCCTTTTACCCCAATGCTAATGAACATGTATCTGGCAAAGCCAGAGAAGAAAGGCAGGAATGGTTCATTAGAATACAATATACAATTTATGCAATCTCAAGATTATTCAAAATTATCATTCATGCAATTATTATCATTTGTTAAGGGAGAAAGAAGACAAGGAGCAAAGAAGCATGCATGGAAGACACAGGGAGAGTAAAGAATGTAAGATGTTGCAGAATATGAAAGAAGTAAGAATATTATCATTTCGAGACCCTAGTAGGATTCTGACACGGAGACAAACCAGTGAAAAAATAGATAAAAGACGTGAATTTTTCCATAAGGCACAGGAAGAAATTTAGAGCATAGCTGAAAAAAATGTTCCTGTATTTTTTTCTTTCAAACACTGAACAAGTTAATGCCAGGATTCAGGGTGAAAGATGGTGGCCTTTGGTGATGTTACTCCTTCTCCTATAATTTTATACAAAATCAAGAAAGGCAAGAGCATATCATTAAAAATATCCACCTGACAGTCTGTCTAAGACACAGCTAGCATCAGACTTCCAGCATGTACCAGTGACTTATTCATCTTCTTCCAAAACTTCCCATTGGCCTTGTCAGTTTTATACAACTTGACAATTCAGTACTGGGCAGATCGATTTCTTCGGGGTAGAGCAAAAGGGGGCAAGCTGTAGGTGGTAACAGTGGTCGAAATTCGCAGGTATTAATGAGGCAGATTTTCTACTCTGATCCTTTTATGTATAGCTATTAAGAGGAAAGGCTTCACATTTTTAAAATTAAAGCAAATGGGGGGGAAAGAAGTAAGCAGTCTGTATGTCCTGACTCGCTGTGTCTTCTATTTTTAATAGTTTGAATATGAACCTATATTTGTACCAGTGTTAATCTATGTTCTTCACATTTTATTTGACTCATCAGAACCAAGTATGGAGAAATTTTGTTTTCTCTACCTTAAAGATGAAGAAAATGAATTTAGAGCAGCATACTAACTTGCCCCAAATCACATGTGACTAAAAAGTTACGAGGCTAAACTTCAAAACCAGGTGTTTTTGAATGTAGCATCTGTTTATCTGTTTGCTGTGCACCTCACTAACTGTTACTGCAAAGAGAATAGTACTACAGTAGCTCATGGATTTTAAAATAAGAATTATTGCAGGAATTTTGAAGACATAGACTTTTTAAATTTCAATATTGTAGGGTAAAATGTCTTATAAAAGGACAAAAATATATCTACATTATAATCTGCCACTGACTATTTTAGGGCTATTTTTGTAGCCTTAAAATAAATGTCTTAATTCTCTGAACTCAAATTATCACTACCAAATGTAAAGTGATGTGACTGTATCAAGTATCAATTATCTTTTTCATCTGTGATTTTCTTTTTCTGGTTGATAGGATTGAAAGTCTCAGTCATAACAAAAATTTTTAAACTATTAGAGTTGAGTTTTTTTAACTATTAGAGTTGATTTTTCATACTGGCCAATGTCCTCTCTGTCTCTCTCTTTGTCTCTTGCTGTCTCTGTCTCTCCATCTCTCTATCTGTCTGTCTGTCTGTCTGTCTATCTCTCAGTCTGTCTCAGTCTGTCTGTCTGTCTCTCTCTCTCTCACACACACACACACACACACACAGAGAGAGAGAGAGAGAGAGAGAGAGAGAGAGAGAGAGAGAGAGAACTCCCTGTAACCTGCACTATTTTTTTACTCAAATAGTGGCATTTCAGAATAGATTTGATGTACATAACAGACAAGTAAGATATGGCTCCCAACAATTCAGTCATTTGGCACAGACTGAATGCCAAGGTAACAGGCTAGGCTGGGAATATAGTCCAGCACCTGACTGGCAAGCACAAGGTCCTGCGTTCAATTCCCATTATCCACAAAAGAAAAAAAAGGTAACAGTGCATCTGTCCATCCACTGTCTTATACCACTCATGTGAACTCACTGAGAGATGCTCTGATGCAAACCTGTGTTTAGATTCCTGCTGTTTTGGACTGGCCTCATCCACTTCCAACTCTGAGAAAATGCCATCAGTGAGGTGCAATAGAAGTACAGATGATAGATACAGGCACAGCTGGCCTCGGTTTCTTTTTGAGGGGCCTTATCAACTAACAGTAGTAGAAACAATTTGCTATTTGACTTTTGGACTCTGGTTTTAAGAAGTAAATATTAACAGCAATGCAATGACATGATTAAACCTGTTCCATTAATGAAGCCTTCCCTGCCACAGACACTGTCAGTGTTTGACCATCTTTCCTGCCAAGCTGATAACTCCATGGGCAGATGTGAACTAAACACGAATCTCTCTAATATAGCAAATAGCTAAATGCCTAAAAATATGTAGTAGAGGGTGAAATAGTATGTTAATTTTTTTATTTTCATGAAAAAATCCATAATCAAATAGGAGAATAAAAAGTTATTACACTGTGTATCATTATTTTTATAGTAGTTACCCTGAACAGAACATCTAAACCAAAAAGATTATTATAAAAAAGAATTAAGCAGATTAAGGAAACAAATATTTTTTTCTCTTTCTTTTGGTATTGGGGATTGAACTCAGGACCTTGTGCTTGCCAAGCAGGTGCTTTGCAGCTGAGATAAATCCCCAGCAATAAATCTTCTTTTTCAACAAACTAAGATAGACTACTATATAAATGAAACAATTAGCATATATATTGAAATACTTTTAAAACAATGGAATTTGTATTTTGGAGAAGTATTTGACCACCCTATTTGTTGCTCTTCTATTGTGTGTGTGTGTGTGTGTGTGAGAGAGAGAGAGAGAGAGAGAGAGAGAGACAGACAGACAGACAGACAGACAGACAGACAGAGCCATAGAGACAGAGAATAATTTCCATATCCACTTTGAGGTGGAAATCAGTATATAGATTCCCCCAAGAACTAAAAATAGAAATTTCCTTTGACCCAGCTATCCTCTTAGGTATTTTCCCAAAAGAGTTTGCAGAGTTGTGTACTGGAAAAAACATGAATGTTGAAACCAGACATCATTTAGAAAGTTCAGGGTATTGGCTCTTCTAATTAGTCTATGTATTGAGGGCAAATCCTTTGAGCCTCAGTTTCCTTCTCAATAGAATAACACTAAATGCATTCCCTGAAATGCTCCTTAAGGTTTGGAAGCAGTCTAGACAAAGCACTTATTCCAAAATTGACAAACAAAACAATGTGTTGTAGCCAACAGAAGAACAGTTTAAAGTAGGCAGCTTCTCGGTACACGCTGGAACAATATAATTATTGTAAGTAGTTAGAATATGAACTATGTCATAATAGAGAATAAAATTGTTCCTATCAAGAAAAAAGAATGTCATTGTTAAAATTTTATGAAATGATTTTAGGAACTGAGTGATCTGTGTTTTGAGATTGTAATATCCTACCTCAAACAAAAATAAAATCAAAGCAAAAAACTTAAGAAATAAAGACATCAGCTTTAGAATAACCACTTAAAAATTGGAAATAAAGTTTTACCACATTTCTCACTGCTGAGAATTTTCCAATTCAGCAGTTTCTGAATTTCACATTCATTTTGGTAGTGAAGTCTTCTTCATCAAACAGTGAATCTTATTGCTAAGACAAATTATTTGTAACTTGCCTTTGCTGCATTTGCATAAATTAGGTAAGAATTGAGGAGATCAGGACTAACTTTTAATAAATCAACCTATTTTGCTAATATCAACAAAAATAAGAAAAAAGGCAAAATATAATTTATAAGGGAGGAAGTGATAATTAGTCAATGCTTGATTTATATTCTAAATGAAGTGAATGAAGCAAATTAGTTCTGAAAAATCGCATAAGACCAAAATAAAATAGTTCACTTTTTCTCAACTTGTCATATGAATTTGGGTTGGGCATCTGCATTAATTAAGGTTTTCAGGAAGAGTGGCAAATGGGTGAAGGACAAAGTGTATAACCCGTTTATGACCTTCTGGTCCAGGAGAATAATGAGGGGCCGGGGGTGAGAGGAGCTACCTTTAAGAGAGATGGTAACAAAATGGACTTCTCAGAAACCCCAGCATCAGGTAAGGGAGCCACTGGTGTTTCTGTCTGTTAAGAAAACAGAATTTAATGGGGAGTCCATTTAAAGACTAAATGTGTCCTATCTTCAAGTGGTTGACAACTTGAGACTGGCTATGACTGACTTTTCCTCACTGAGTATACTCCACAAAGCCACAAAATTCAAATCCCTATTTCTCTGAGGTCAGCAGCAGACCCACACAGATATGTGACAGCATTTACAGCCAGGGTAAAAAAGACTTAGAATTGCTGTGAACACAGACATCCCTCTTAATATTCATCTTTCAAAGCAGACATAGGTAACATCTCCTCTTTAAGCTTTCTTTCATTTCCTCTTCTCACTTTTAACTGCACCTCTTTTGTAAGTTAGAGTGTATGTGCAATGGTTTATTGCTATGCATTTCAGCCAAATAAAAGTTACAGAAAAAATTCTGTGTACTTAAATTCTATGTGTAAACCTTTAAAATTATTTTTAGTTGCCTTGTCAGATTTATTGATCTCTTCCTTTGTTACCCTAAGTTTTTGTAACTAAAGATTCAGCTTTATCCCTTTGGGAAACATTTATGGAAAACTGTGCTTCTGCATATCCAGTTTATAGAGCCTCGCAGGCAGATTCCACCTGTTGTTTTATTTTTTTAATTCCGTGACATAGAAGAGCAATCTGTAATTGACCCAGGTCCTCTTTCTCTCGCCTGCTAAGAGGATTCTGCTTCTTCCCCTCCGCTCCCTTTGAATATGGTCTTTCCATGCCAGACTCTTTTGTGATCAAGAATTATGGCCCCAGTGAAGGAAACTCAAAGTTTTTTCAGAAAAAGTTTGGAGAGAAATTCTAAGGAGTATCTTTGGTGTCTGATAAAGGGAGTATAGAAAACAAAGAGGATTTTTTAGACATTACTGTGGTTTATGAATATCCTGCATCCTGTTTAAAAATACATGAGAAGAACCTACATATGCTTTGAAAATGCATTTTGTTTGCTGGAGTGCTTTTCTTTGGTCTCAACATTGCCCTGTTCTACTACATGTGTTGTCATCTTTGCAGTGAAGTTTACATTTATGAACATGAATGTATATGCATTTCTACAGTTTTCTATAATACTAGTTCTAGTATGTCAGATTCTGTTTCCCACATCCTCTTTTTCTCATTAGAGATCCCTTCTGGTCTCAGCCACGTAATGAACAGCTACTTAAGTGAACCATGATAAATGCCTGCCCTGGCATGGTCTCAAATTAAATGCATTTAAAATGTGGGGTTGCCTAGGAAAAAAAATGCTTCTTATCATCACAAAAAATGAAACCACAGGCTCATTTTTCAGGATTAACTAGGAAAAGTCACCATTCATAATTTCTCTTGTTGAAGGGTTATATAGTCCAGAAACTACGAGCTCCAAACTCACTGTGATTGTTCAAATCCCAGTTCAGCTACTATTCTTTGTAACGTTGGGATAATTACTAAATTTCTCTATGCCTGTTTCCTAACTTAAAAAAAGAATAGGAGGGCTGGAAATTTAGCTCAATGGCACAAACACCTGCCTGGCAAGCCTGGGGTTGTGAGTTCAATCCCTGGTATCAAAAAAACAAAAACAAGACAAAACAAACAAAAAAGGAGTAATCCTAACCTCATATTATTGTTATAGTAATATAAATGAGTTAGTTCATGTAAATACTTATAGAATGGCTGGTACATAGCATAGTGACTACCCCGAAATAAAGTATTTTGAGTGGTCGTCCTATAGATATTTTGTGAAAAGTTTAGAGAAGTGATGGCAACCTTATTTGAGTTTCTAGGTTCTAATTCAGCCATTTGTTCAATCAGTGGTTTTTCTGGTTTGGATGTGCATAACAAATTCATCCAAAATGTTGGGAGATGGGACAAAAAAAAGTAGTAAGATCATAGGAATTCTGCCTTCCTGAATGAATTAATATCCTTATTATTTGGGCAGATAGGGTTTTTTTTGTTTTTGTGGCTTTTTTGTTTTGTTTTGTTTTGGTTTTTTTTGTACCAGAAATTGACCTCAGGACCTTGCGCTTGCCCAGCAGGCACTTGTGCCACTGAGCTGTATCCCCAGCCCTAGAGCAGATATATACTTGAGCAGATAGCTATAAAAGTGAGTTTGGCTCATCTCCTGCTCGATAGTCCTCTCTTACTCTCGCCCACTGTCCTGTCTTCTACCTTGTGCCATGGGATGAGAAAGACCTTACCAATGCAGACCTCCTAAACGCGGGCCTCCACAACTCCAGGAATTTTATGACCTGAATTTGTTTTTTTATAAATTGTCCAGTCTGTGGTGTTCTGTTATAAAAACACAAGACAGACTAACACAAAGATTCATTGATCCTCTTCCATGGCATCTCTAGCATTATACTAGTAATAATGCTACAAAGATTTTTAAAAAATCATTATTTTTCCCAAAGTGCACAGGCTGTAGAGGAAATAAGCACATAAACCGCAAATTTTAAAAGGCCTGTAAGAGACAAAACCATTGAAAAGGAAAAAATAACTAAGATTATATGAGGACTTTAAGAATATTTCCTAAGGAAGATGAAAGAAGGGTGAGTAGGCACTCTCCAGGCCAAAAAGCAGAAGCATCTGTTTAAGGCAAAGGAATTAGGGTATAAAGTTCAAATAGGAAGCAATTTGGCCTTCCTGGAATATCAAATTTGAGTCCAAACATGGTAAGCACTGGTATTGGGCAGCCCAGCAGACAGGAGACATGAGGACTTCTGGATCCTGCTAGCAGGATTAGCTCTAAGTCAGACGTGATTGCTGCTTGTTGCGTAACTAGTGTTTGTAATAAATATGCTCAAGGGAGAGTTCCCTCTAAACACTATGCAAACACATACAGTGGGCAGGGAGTTATCTGTTTCTATCCACACTTATGTTTTCCTACAGTAACATCATTTGAATAGAATGCTTGAGGTCAGACTCTTGGAAATAGAAATTCATCCAGCATAAAGCAAAGCAGCAGCTTGGAGGAATGGCACTGAGGCCTTGATGTAGCTACTTACAATAGCAGAACACCTTTTTTTATTTAATCACAACCCTTCATTTTTAGAGATTTATAGTTTTCTATTTTCCCAGTCAAAATGTTGTTTAGGCTTTCTTGTCCAGGCTGAGCAAGTCATTATTTAGTGTATGTAGAAATAGTCTAGCTTTTCCTGTTTCTTCAGAATTTTCTTTAGCTAAGCTGATAAGAAACCTTTTTCCCTGACATGTGTCTTATCTTGCATGTCTGTTTCCATTTTTCCATCTATGATATTTTCCTACAGTGGTAAAAGTGAATAAATGTCCACCATCTAATCATATACTTGTCTTGGTTTAGTTTAACTTGTACCAATCGATGGACTAAATTGGTGTCCTTCTAATTACCTTCTTTACAGCTTTCCCAAAGTAGCATTTCTTTTTCTGTCAACAATATTCTAATAAGGACCAACTTTTGTCAAAAGGCTACTGACTTCATTGGCAAAAAACTCTGTCCTCAACATAGTGCAGTACTTAAATCTACTAGGACGAGACAGATAACATCAGCCTCTCCAGCCTCTCCGGTTTTCCTGATAACTGTGCTTTGCTTAAACAGAGGCCATAGTGAAGAATCTGGCTAGCCTGAAAGTCATGCTCCTTGGAGAGCTCTTGTATCCTTTTGTTCTTGGGAGGAAGGAATAACTAATTAGCTAATTGCTGGTAAGAAGGTTGTTCAGCTAAGAATGCAAGCATTACTATGTGGTCTTTGTTTTCACTTGCAAAAGCCTCCTTCTTCACCTGCAAATAGTGAGCACACAACAAAACAGTACTGCTTAGTGTGTGATGCTTTTACCTCTATAATAATTGCTGCCCGCATCAGTAAAAAGCCCCTGGGTCTCATTTAAATTTTTAACTCTTTCTTGCCATTCTATAAAGAGATTTCCTAAGTCTCAGAGCACTTTGGTAAATAAAGTATATTCCTATGTTGATTTGGCACTGTTCCAAAAATAATCAATTTTAATGTTAGATAGGTATTGAATGATAACATCAAGCCAGCTACCTGAGAAGTCAATATTAACATTACACATGTGTTAATTTCTGCTATTTCCATTTTGTCCTTATTTAAACAATAAATTCAAAGCAAGAAGATATACAAAAGCTAACAGTGATAAGCTTTTATATTCATGTAGATCTCTCCTACTACATACATAACTATATTTTCAAGATACAGACCCTACTGTGATATCAACACTGTAGGCTTGGAAATAGGTTTTATTTTAATTTTAACGTTCTAAGATATCGTTAGAATGTTAAAAATAATGCTGCACCTAAAATATATGTAATTCTTAAGGGAAAGTCAACAAGAAACGTAAGTGTTTTTGCTGAGGATAGGCTTGTAACATTTATCAGTTGTCTGACTGTGTAATAGATAAAACATATGTGCCAATTATCAAATTGAGTTAAACAGAAATTCCGCCATTTTAGTTCGTCATTAATAATATGATTCTATTATATCCTGTAGCATACCAGAAACACTGTTATAATTTTCTAAGATTTTCATGTAACTATAAAAGGCCTTCACAAATGTGACCCTGTCCTTGAAATTGTATTGAACTGTTTGGAGAAAGGCATTGATACTCACAGTGAGCATTCCAGTTCTGAATTCAAAGAAATGCCATTTAAAATGTGTCTATAATTTATAGCTTTATCCATTTTGCCTATAAAAATCCCTCTAAAGCATAAATCATAAAACAGAGAAGGAAAACATATTAGATGAGAAGTCATATGCTGACAAGAGCTAGGAAAATAGAAGCAATTCCAGACCACTATGCCAGAAGCCGCTGAAGATTGAATTTTCTTGAACGAAGGTACTACAAGCCAATACCCAATTTTTACCTGTTTTTGAAAATATTTGCGTATTAAGACAGGTGCATTGTTTAAGGAGTCGCATTGACATTGTGAATTCTCTGGTTTGCAATAGCTACAGAATAGGGATAGGCACTGTTCATCTATACAATGCTCATGGGCTAGTCAAAATTGTTTTATAGTCTCATAATCTATAACTCATACTCATCAGTTTCCAGCTGACACATAGGAAATGATAGTTTAGTTCTCTTTTAACAACTGGAGCTAACTAAATGAAAGGAAATAAGTGTCTCTGAAGAGGATAAGATAGCAATTAGCTGAAATATCATTTTTGAACTCAAGAGAAATAAATGACAGGACAGTAGCTATGGTGCCTGAGAGTTTTATCTGGGGGATAAATCCTCATTCTCTAAGCCAAGATGGCATGAGCTTTCATTGTTTATCTACAGCTGAGAGATCTGTTCTTGTTTTCTAAGCCTTCTCTTCAGGTATCACATATAAGGATACTTGAGAGTCGCTAAAATTCTGGCCTTCTGGGACACAAGGAAAAGTCAGCCAGAGATTTCCTAACAAGAATATATGCAAAACCTCCAACTAACTAAGTGGCTGGGATGTATACATTTTGGAAAATTGACTGAAAATGCTCCCTAGCAAGAGGGCTGAATAGAATGGGCTTCTGGGGAAACATTCTAAATGGAAACAAGATCCCAAAGCAGAATTTTCGAAAGGAAGAAAATGAATAATCAGCTTTCTTCTGCCCTTCACAGCTGCCCCACTGTCTATTCAACAAGCTGCAAAGAAGCTGTGTTGTTACAAGATGCACACTGGGGAGCAGAGCGGCAGCTGGCACACAGGCAGCTGAATGCCTCAGCAAGCCCTGGCCCCAGGGAACCAGCACCTCACAGGTTTAAGGTGCAGCAGGAAGGGAGGTGAAGCTGATTTACTAGAAGCTGAGGGCTAGAGACCTTCAGATCCAGTGAGGCATTAAGCAACCTCTGAGAAGGAAGACTTTCAGAGGTTCAAGAAAATGAACTGCCTCATGTTAGAGAAAATATGTAAAGTTCTATTTACAAGAATAGAACTCACAAAGGCTCAGAAGAAACTGATGGACTAGGGAAGAGAGGGTGAAATTTTTATTTACAGAAAGTCTTCAAAGAGACTACACATATAACTTGGGCTGACTTCATGCCAAACTAACTAAACGAACTCAGCAAGATTTTCTTTTCGTCTTTGTAAATTTAGCAGATGATTGTGGTTTTAAAAAAAATTACTTTTACTATTTCATAGACAACATTAGCTTACAAAGAATAGCATCCATCCTAGGTTAAATGCAAATACTTCAAAATGTATTTTATGGGGTTTTTTTTTCGATAATAAAAGTGCTCTAAATTCAAAATATTTTTTGAAAGTAAGAGAAAAAAAATCAGTACTTGATGAAATCACCACCTGACACGTTTTAGTTTACTTACTTTCCCGGAGACTCTCTAAGCTACATCATGGCAACTTACTTGCCTATGCTATGCCTCCCGTCACCAACGAGGAGAGCTGCTGTGCAATGAGAGCCCTTATGTGCTTTCAGCAGTGCACAGCGATGCCAGGACAGACAGCGGAGAACCCTGATGGCTGCTAAGAAGGCACCCTCCTAGAACTGACAGGCTTCCATTTTAGACTGTACTGACTTTTGCCCCACTCTTCACTTTTCTTCACCATTCAAAAATTTTTCTACTACCAGAATTTAAAGCAATTAGCTCTCAGGACATGGCAGGAATTAAATTAGAATTTGTTAAAAGAACTCATGAATATCTATTTGTTGTAACACACTGCGCTAGGCCCAGTAGACCTGTACAAAAAATGAAAGACATAACTGACACATGCAATTAACACAACAACTAAAAGAATCATGAGAGTAGATGTAGAATGGGTTTTGTATTAGTTGCAGTAGTAGTAACTTCTATTGATACTGTGTTTTCTAGCACATTCCTCATCTTATTTGGAAGCCTCAGGAATTTATTTTAGATAAATTATCATAGAAAGAATTAGGCTAATCTAGGCTGCTCTCTCCTAAAAACTTGCACTCTCAAATCTCTTTTTCAGACAAGAGAAAGCCACGGCATGTTGGAAGGTTTCATTTTAAGAGTGAATCCTCTTCCTCCACACTGCTCCTCTGAAGTGGTGCTGCAGTCTAGGTCTGTTACCTTGTGGAAGCACAGTGTTTTGGGCAGGCTCTATGTCAGCATATGTTCAATAGTCGGTTGTGGGTTCTCAGTCCAAGATTCCAGACTGGTGAATAGCTAGTTCTGTGACTGTGGGCAGGTTGCTTCACCAATAGAAGTCTCAGTGTTTTTAGCTGTAAATGGGACTAAGGAAATCCACCCTGCCTGTTTCCTCAAGCTCTCTTCAGCAGCCGATAGGAAAGCCCAAAGGTATTGAGAGATAGATAATATTTCTTGTACCTGATTCTCCATAAACTGTAACAAGATTCACAAAGAGTTGGATGCCTGGAAGCTTAAGGCAGGAGCAGTTAGTTATGTGAGTCATATTTATTGTTGACAAGGACAGCATCTCCCTCTAATACCCAGTGGGCATCCTTCTGGGGCCAGAATTCCTGCAGTCCTGGAGAGTGAAGATGACTGAGTATTGAGAGAGAGTACCACGTGTGCGCTTTCATGATACAAACGCTTTTTCAAACAAAGTACCAAGAGGAAACAGCTTGCACCTGGAATTGGATTTTATCATTTTTTTAAAAATTGAATTAGGCCCTGTGTGGAATTGTGAATGCCCAAACACTTACTTCATGACAGGACAGCAGAGAAATCTGTTTTCAAAGGCCAAAGCCGTTTTTATTTCCCCCCAGCTCTGCAGTTTTTCTCTCCACTCTTCATCCCAGTGAGGCTCTGCTTTTTTTTTTTTTTTTTCTTTTTCACATCATTTGAGTCAGCAGCCTGCCAGTAACAAAGGTACCCAGCTGTTCTCTGAGCTCTAATCTCCAAACAACTTTTAATAGGTGCTGCTTGCCTTGCATGCAATTGGCTGGCACAATAACCTGCCAGATTGCTAAGGTATTTTAAGGAGGATTCAGAGGATTATGGCCAAGTGTGGTTTTGCCCAATAGTTTAAGAATAGAATCGCTAATATCTCCCTATAATGATTTGTTTTCTTCTGATAAATGAGTGTGTTTTGATTAGCTTGTGGCTGCAAAGTATTAAAAGGGAGTTTTCCCAGAGTCACCCAGTTACCCCTGTACAAACAGAACCAACACGAATAGAGCAGATCATCATCAGCTCTGCCCAGCCTGCCCCTAAGGTACAGATGAGAAACATGAGTGTTTGAGAGGCTAAGTAACTAAGATCACACCACAAGTAAACCGGCAGCTCCCAGGTTTCAACTACAGAACTTTGATCCACCAAAATCCGCTTACTTCTAGCAGTTTTCTAAGTGAGGCAATAGGCACTTCACAATATGAATATGTATCAAAGCATTACATTGTGCCCCATAAACGTGTACAGTCAACTAAGAGTAAAATTATATGTCCACTAAAAGTAAAATTTAAAAAATAAAATGTAAAATTAAATTCATCAATCACCCTATTGTTCTAAGGATTCACAATTTGTGCTAATCAGACAAAAGGGTGTGTTGAAGTTTCTCTTTGTGCCCACTAAGAAGGTAGTGTTTGCTAAGCAAATTAGTAGGATAATCATATTTGTAATAGAATATTTAAGCTACTTAAAAGAATACATTGCTTCCAAGCATTCATTCAACATGCAAATGATTGATCCACTAATTATGAGCTATTCCTATCTTTTCATTAAGACCTCTGCCCTGGAGACCTCTGTTGGGTATAACTGAATAATACATTGCCACTCCTGAATGTATAGAACAATGTCTGTATCTCAGAAAATCAAACTGCTTCACAGAATTTTCCATTTGTTTATATTGGCACCTGGCTCTCCTATGCCCAAATTCAACTAAAAATTTAATCAAGAAACTTATATTGAGTGCATCCTACATGTCAGGTACTGTGCTAGGCATTGGGAATCCAAGGGTTGGTAAAATATGGTCCTTAAAAACTTACAGAGGTTTAATTTCTATTCATTTTTGTCAAGAAGTCAAAAATTTTTCATTGATGAATGTTTAACTGAAGGCTGAAGCCCACATGAGCAGCACTGAGGTATGGAGAAGGGGTTACAGAATCTTCAGACAACACCTGAAATCCTCAGAATAACACGATTACAAATTAATCTGTACCACATAAACAAATGGGTTTGTCACCTGGCATGTAAATGTTAGTATTATCACACAATTAAGACATTGCTTTTAAAAATTTCCATGATCATTATTCCAATTCAATGCAAAGTACAAAGACCTAAAACCCTTTAAGGAAAAAGAATGGTTTTGATTTTGAAGGACAGCACTGCCTCGTCTGGTCAATTTGAAGATTGCGGGGATGTGCGCACAGTTTTGCAGTTTTGCCAATCATAGTACCTTGAGAATCAAACTTAATATTTTGTATTACTTCTGAGTAAACATTTTTTTCAGTGGACAAAGCACACCCCCATGTATTGTGAACAGCAAGTAGTGTGTTTTTCCCTTTTGGGTTGTTTAGTCCAAACCCTTGAGTATCCATATTGAGTCCTTTCTTCCCACCACTTGTCTTTACTCCCACACTTTGGTGAAGAGGGTACCATCTTTAACCCATATTATTCCAGTAGTTTTCTAAAGCTCTGTTTCTGTCCTTGTTCCCTTAGAATGGCTTGTAATACTTGAAGAATTTCAGGCATGTGAAACCCTGCAATTGTTTCCCGTCTAACACCAAGTCAAATAGTTTACAGAATGGCTCATGGCATTGCTGTATCTTGCATTGCTTGCACTGTCTTCCTTGCTGCTTTCAAACTGGTCAGGCAGGCCTCCCCACCTCCCCAGGAGACGAGGGAGGGCTGAGCACGTAGGCCTCTTCTGCTGTAAACACACAGAGAGCACCATAGCTGCTGTCTCACTTCTTTAAGGTCTTTCCTGAAGCACCATTTCACAGTGACACCTCCTTTAGCTAAGGATTTGAAACTACGGCCTCCTCTGAAACCTGATACTCTCTTATCTTCTTCCCTGCTTTATTTTTCTATGTACTTAGAACTATCTTAAAACCTTCCCTTCCACAATGAGGACAGGGATTATTGTCACTTTTGTTCCCTGCAGTATTTTCAGTTCCTAAAAGTATGCCCAGGATACAGCAGGCATTTATCAAAAGTCTATGCAGTTAATCTACCAATTGGAGGTATCATTCTTAACCATTAGTGGAAACCCTACTTGAACCTGAGGTGTGTGTGTTAGAGATTCAGAGAGGTAAAGAAAGTGTCGTTTGCAGTGAAAACAATACTATGGCCTATTGCTTTGATTTGTTTTCACATTTTTAAAAGATGTGAGTTTATACTGTTTAAGAAATGATAATTTAAATGACTTCGCAGTGTCACTTTTGAACCTGTTTCTCCTTTTCACAGCTTTTCTATTTCCTTCGTCATTGTCACACTAATCCTTGTCCCCTTCTGCCATGTAACATAAGTAACTTCTCAAGCTGCACTGTAGCCCTTGTTTATAATACATGATGGGAACATGCAAAGATGATGTCTGAAATATTATTAGCTTCTAGAAAATGAGAGGCTCAGTCACTCATACTGAAGGGAGGTGCATTGTTATGGGTTTGCTGAGCTACCAGAACCTGCAGCAGCTACTTTTCTGCTATTAGAAATTGAATGTAAATTGGTCACCCAGCATTTTATTTCTCATTCCAAGCCATTTTATACATTTGCAATTGCTAGTAGTTCTCAAATGAATGAAGTGTGTCTGGGGCGTTTTGCTTCACCATGGTGTTATATAAGAGCAAACTTTATATTTTCCCAGAATTTTATAGTTTTTCTGACATGATTGTTTAAGTACTAGTCAGACTATAAGTTTTAGGGTGTGTACTTATTAATCAGTATAAATATCAAATTTATCAATTAAAATTCAAATCTGGGGTGGGGAGACACAGGAAGGAGCAGAGGGGAAGTCAAAGCAAAAAGAATCAAGATGTGATATGTACTAGTGCCCAAGATGAATATGTTATGTGGTATAAACATATACTGACAACTATTTTTAAAATCAACATTGTGATATAAAAAGGAAAATAACACTCTTAGTTTATACTTTTCTATGACACAATCTCAAGAAATAGCCTCACTCAGGAAAGTGTTTTCTTATGCTCACTTTTCTGTTAAACTTGAGTCATTTGTGCTCCTTCTCACTTACCACTGCTATTCTTTCTTGTAATTTGTGGCTTTCCTTGCAATTTAGTGACAGTCAATTACTGCCTGAGGAACAGGGAGACTCTTACAGGTCAGAGCGCACGGTTCCCAGGGTTGGGGTTCACTTCTGTCTTCTGATCTCTGAGGGTCTTGCGTCATCCTCTCTGAATTGTGAGAGTCTAGATTCACTTTCTGGTGCCATCAGTTGGGATTTGTCCTCACTCTCAATAGGCAACCGTGCTACTTCTTGGGGACTCCAGAACTTCTGTGCCTTCAACATTTGCTCTCTGACCTACAAACTTGATCTAACCAACAGGAAATGCTCTCAAAGTCCTACAGTTGCACATTAATTATTAATAGTAGTGAATATGATTTGTTGAACAGTATGGATATGCCAGGAAATGTTCAAAGAGTTTCCCACACATTATTGTATTTAACCTTTACAGTACTCCCGTGACATTTTTCCTTAATCTCTAAAAAAGCTAGCCAGTGGTGATACTGATGTGTGAAATCTATGTAGCATGCATGTGTATATTCATGTGTATTTTTGAAAATGAAAGACTTACTTAGACAATAGGAAAAATATGTTTCTACTTCTAAGTAAGAAAATAACCCTTCAGAGAAAATTTAAAAGAAATAAAAATCTAAATAACAACCTAGTAGCTTTTAACCAATTATTATAAGCTTTGAATATCACATTGTATGCTTGTCTTTTATTACTGCTCTTCTCAGACCACTTTTGGTATCTCTAACGTTGTCTTTTACTCATCTTATTTCTGGCTGTGCTTTGTGCCATGTGGTTCCTTTCACAGCTTTTCCTGCTGCTGGCACTCTCAGTGCTAAATTTCTCTACCTGTCTCTAAGTTTCCAAGTGGCTTAACCGTCTCTTCTACCAAAAATCATTCCTTGTCTTCCTCCTTTCTGTCTTCTAACTTCCCCGCCTGTTTTTAATTTACACCTGAGTGTTTCTCATTGAGTTGGCCACAGATCAAAAGCAGCAGCACAGTTGGGATGCTTGTTAGAATTGAGACTCCTGGATCCCATCCTCCTGAGTTATTTAGTCAGTCTGACCTTGCATTTTTACAGTAGTGGCTAGTGATAGTAATTTGCACTAAAGCTTGAAAATTCTTAGCACTTCTCTAAAAGGCCTTATTTTGGGTAAATATCATCAAATAAAAATATAAAGTAAATAGATTTCCTCATAGGGAGACAGATGTAATGCTGGAGGTTTCCTACACAGAAACCCTTTAATTTATTCAATCTCATCCCTGTCTGGCAATCCTATTTTCAAAAGTTTCTGTGAGCTTTTGTAGTAAGTACTTGTCTGTGTAGAGTTTGCTGATTGCCTTGGGGTTTGATGCACCAAGAATAAATTGCTCAGAACGCATGAATTTTGGGTGATTGCAAATGTGAGCATGTGATGCTATGTGTACGTGTAGTGTGTACATACACACATGTACACTTTAAATATATATGTATACATGAGATCTTTTGGTGATATAATGTGCATCTATATGATCTTCTGTGGGTATTATGCATATAACTTTGTATGGAAAAGTATGTAGAGAAGCCTATATATTCCTTTCATCTTTTATAGCTTAAATGTCCATGGTATCCTGTCAGTTCATCAAGATATAACTCACTTGCTGTGACAGGCAGAAAGACTTCAAAAGCTGAGAATGTGAAAGATAGAAATGGATGAGATTCAGATTTGTTATGGATACATCATATTTACCTAGTTGTCAAAAGGCTATGTTTGAGTTTACCCACTCAAGGTTCCAATTCTGTTCAAGTGCAAGGCTTTTGGTATGTTTTCTATACAGACCTAAATTTAGCCTCAAAATCATTTTAACACAGTAGTCAAAGATCAATAACAGAAACTTAAGTGCAGTGTGAGTTCTGAAAACAATTTTGGAGAAAAAAAGACACACACTATTCATCTCTGAACTCAGTGCCCAACACAGTTTCTGATACATAAGTCAATAAATAACAAGTAAATAAAGAAATGATTTAATTTTTTTAAAAAAACTATTTGTTGAATAGTTTTCTGACTTTTAGGTTTGATTTCATTTCATTGGCTCTTACTCGCCTCTCCTAAGGTAGCTTTTGGATCACACCCTGGTCATAATGATATTCTATTTTAGAAGTATTGAAGCAACTGATTATAGCAGCTAAATTCTTAATCCAAAAGAATCACTACAAATTCCTGTGGGAGACAACTCCAGTGACTCCCTTAGAATGCAAAGAAATTACTGTGATTTTGATTATTTGTAGACTCATTTCCTTATACTGATATGTAAAGGCTGGCTAAGGTATTTCCTTCTCTCTTCATTGGCTCTAAGCATTGCAAATAAGGCTAGCCGAGGTGCTAATTTGCAATCTCTATAGCCAACCGGCAGTCCTGTTTCCTCCCACAGTGTTCTCCTGCAATACAGATATGTACAGGATATGACACTCAAGATGTTAGAGCAAATAGCTTCGGGAATGTCAACTGGGTAGACCCTCAAGATAAGAGGCTACGACTCCCCAGGACACAAGAATTTTCATATCAGAAACCAAAGGATAGCCCCCTAAAACAATTCCATTGCTACCTTAATTGGATTATTTAAATTGATTCTTCTGCATATCTTCATCTCTATAATTCACTGAGATGCCAATCTTGCACCTGGCCAGGCAGCTCATTACCCACGTAATTCCTGCCATCTTCGCTGTCATTCATCCCTGAGCCACCCCCCTTCTTCATAAGATAATAAATTCTGGGAGAAGTTTAGGATCGAGGCCTTTGTCTGCATGTCCTCACAAGGATTGGGTTTAGGACCCGGGGCTGCTCTTAACTTGGAATGTGTCTTGGTGTCTTTACTCTCGCCATAGGTTGCATTGGAGGTGGTAGATTGGAATTAATTTGCTGGGATTCCAATAAGGTCTCAATGGGATTATAAATATAAAGTTTAGATTGTGAGGAAAACTAGAAAGAAGATTACAATATTTGGATGACTGAACTCAATATTTGGGTTTACACTATTTCCTGTGTCCTGAATATATAGGACGGTTCTAAAGGGAGAGGTAAGATAATGACTGTTATCCACTAAAGAGGCATAATGTGTTTTTATTGTACTAAGTGCTTTACTTATACCTTCACATTTAACCCTGAAAAAACCTAGCAAGATAATTTTATTTTCCCTAGTCTAAAGATGAAGAAAAAAAGCACAAGAAGTAATTTTCCCAAGGTCATATAGCTAAAAAGGTGATAGAACAGGGTTCTCTGACTCCTTTTTAAGGATTATATTACCTCCTGCTATATTTTATGTGTGCTTATTTCCTTAGTATCTGTTGTAGCTACCAACACATAAAAAACACTAGATAAATTATGTTGTAATTATGTTCAGCTCGATAAACTGGCAGAAACATATCAGCTTTCTAACAGCTGAGGTGATATTATGCATCATTTGGGCCACAACTAAGTCAGTGTAGAATGATAGGTAAGATCATAAATTCCTACACCCAAATTCTTAGGTTTGAATACTTACATCCTAACTTGTGAGATCTTGGAAAAATCATATAACTTCTCTGCACCTCTGAAAATAAGGATTCATGGTATAAAGATTAAATTAATTGATATGTATAAAGTTATTAGAATAATTGTAGCATGTAGTAATTCCAATTAAACGCTAAGATTGTTTTATTATTGTCCAGGAGAAAAAAATTCAATGACTTTCTTCTGTCCAGTAATAATTAATAAAGCAGTAACTGTGGGTCAAATTTATGTTAGGGAAGAAGAGTTATGTGGTGCTTGGCCCTATGTAGTGGAAAGCACGTCAGGAAAAACAGAAACTCCGAGGAATGGCATATAGAACTTGGGATAGGTGAAAAACTCACTCAACAGGGAGTTTAGGATGTGATCATCCCTGATTCTGACATCTTTAGCAAGATTTCAGATAAAAGTAAATCATAATTACAATGTTCTCTGAGGCACGTAAAACTGATAATAAATTTAAATAATTTACCAAGTAAAGAATAAGGACCGATGATATGGTTAAAAAGTTCAAATGTAAGATTATAATGTTACCACGTAGAAACCTAGCAGAGGGGAAGAAATGGAGAGGTACAGAAGACACAGCGGGACATATGAATGACTAGAAAGAATGTGCAAGGCTTGCTGAGGTTCCCAGTGGGCAGCTGCAGATGGGGATCCACACTGAAAGTCTTCTTTCTAACTTTGGGTTCCCCTGGTCAGCAAGCAGTGATGAAAGAAAGCCTTTCCATTAAGGAAAGGGTCTCAAGGTCTGGTCCCAGCACCATATGGGAACTTGTTAGAAATGTAAATTTTAACGAGGTCCTATCCCTGTACACCAGAAACTCTAGAGGCTCAACAATATGTGCTTTAACAAGCTATCCAAGTGATTCTGATCCCCCACTTTTGAGAACCAGGACTTTACTTCATTCAGTCATTTAACAACTACTTAGAGGGGTTACGGTGCTGTTTGCCTATACATAGGCAAACTGCAGTTCAGGTGCCTGAACAAACTTGGTCAGTGGGGGAACACAAACATCAAAAATTATACAAATAAACATATCACAGAAAAAGTAAGAGCATATGTAATGGGGAGAGTCATAAATAGAAAAAAAAATTTCTGAAGAAATGATGTTCAGGATGAAGTCTGAAGCATAAACAGGAGTTTTCCAAATAAAAGCATGAGGTTACAGAGAAGTAAATGAACACCTTCACAGCTGGAGCACAAAAAAGACAGAACAGGAGAGTGAGCAAGGAGGAAGCATTAGCAGAGACCTTATCAGGCAGGCAGGATTCTTGGCTTTCATCTTATGGGAAATGGAAAACTTTTGAGGAGAGAAACAGCTTGCTGAGGTCTGCATTTTAAAAGATCACTCGGGCTAATTTGTGTTGAGCATATTTAATTCTTACATCCCTGGAATCTACGTGGGTACAAATACCGCAGCCCTAGCAGTGGTCCCAGGACCCTCGGAAATATCAGAAATCTCATTTATCTGGCTCTGTGCCTTTGGAATGCAGTACCCAGTCCTGATGCTTCCCTTCAAAACTGTGTGTTTTTCTGACCTTACAATTCTCCTGGTTCGTTCAAAAGCAGTTATTAGAGTTTGAGTTTTAAACTGGCCTCCAACCATGAAACCACCAAGAGTTTCAATTTAATTTCCCTTTCATGCCCGTTCACACCTTGACTCCTTCTGAGAAAAACCAACTATTGATACTGATAATAAGCTCATTTTATGCTTTGGAAGGAAAAAAATGCTCAGCTGAATTCACCATTAAATACACTCCTCTCATGATGAAGTCTACATTTAAGTCAGCCTCCTATTAGCTCAGAAAAAGTGTCCACTGAGGTATGAAATGTTTATTGTAGCTAGTTCCTGCCAGCACTGCCAAAAGAGAGATAATATTTTCAATGGCCAAAAGCCGCAATGCACAAGATATGAATTATGTATGTCTGTCTCTTTAGAACAAATCAGCATAAATTATCCCATAGGGCAGAATGCAGGAATTGGGGGCCCCTGAGCAAAACATCTTGCCTTGGTATTCTCAGCGTTGGAAACTTTGGGATGTGAAGGTGGAGACTAAATGAAACTCCAAATCACAAGCTTCCATATTTCAGGGGGAAAGGGTAAGAAGGAGCAGTGACCTGCATTTCTGAACATCATCAGTCAAGATACCAGTAATCAACACATGATTATTATTCTCATCAGCCCAAAGCATGAAAGTAATTGAGTGAAAAAAATTCTCACATTCCGTGAAATGATTACTGCCTTTAAGCCATAATAAACAATGGCCCAGTGCGAGGCAGCAAAACAAATGAGGGCCGCCTGCTGTTTGGGCAATGCCAAACCATTGCCACATTCTGCAGCACCCATTTCCTTAGGGCCTGATTTGATTTCAGGGGTGAGTAGATGCTGCTAAAAATCCCACTTTTAGATACAGCGTGTGGCTCCACATTGGGGAAGTTAGCTGCCTCGCACTCTCAAGCTTTCCAGCAGGCTTCCAGAGAACATAAGGGGGCGCACAAAGGAACAGTGATTGTGGAGAGGCGCTTGTTGCTTTCAGACAGAAGTTGTCAGACCAGGCAGATAGACAAGCTGAAAGCAGGAGGAGGTACAGCGCAGGCAAAAGCATTACAAAGTGCTGTTCCCAGAGAGTGAGGCTAGAGATCAATACAGGATCAGAAGGGCTGCTGTGCTTCTGTTCTGTCAGGGTTCAACAGAGTGGAGCAGCTGGGGAGGCCGCTCTGGACATCACCACCTATGGAACGTGCAAAAGCCACTTTGTAGGAAGGCTCTCATTGATAAATTAGGTTTCAGTCTCCCTTGCCTCTCCTTGCAGTGCAAGGCCAGCTGTTGGCACATGGGCACCTTTGTGTAAGTTAGAAGCTACTTTTTCTTGCCTGTTTGCCCTCGCATAGAGCACAACCTTCACAATTACAGGCAGAGCTCAGGAGACACTTAAATTTTTAAAATCATGAAGGTTTACACAAAAATATCACCAGATATGTAATTATACTCCCAGTTTCCGTTGTAACATTTAAAGACTTTAGTGGTGATCACTTTCTGTACTTACACTTAAGAATGTTAACCAAACTGAAAATTAATGACTGCTCTTAGGCCCATAAAATAATTGAGAATGCAAAGCAAATTGCTCCCCTACCCCCAAATCTGGAAAGATAGTTAAATCCAGAGAATCTTGGCTAAAAATTGCTTACCTACACAGAAGCTACCATAAACTGCTAGGAAAACTTAAATGGCAGATTTGATAAATTGCTAAAGGTTAAATAGGGAGTATCTAAAGGTTGAAAAACAATTCTTAACAGTTTTAGGAGACACCTGATCTTGGGTGAGTTTTACTTCTAAGAGTCTCACCAATTATCACAGTGGAGACCCAGGAAAGAACTCTTCTCAGATTTGCTGGCTGATAAGAAAAATCTATTAAATGTTCCCAGAGCATTTTTATAACAATTGTCTACTATCAAGAGAAAAAAAATATACCAGAACCTTACTCCACTAGGACAAGGACATTTATTTCTCTGACTGCAGCACATTCAAACTTTACTGTTTTACCTGAATGTAGGAAGCTAAGAAATACGAGCAAAGGCCAAACCCAAGAAATACAGGCCCTGAAGGACTGAGATTTGTTCCTAAGATTACAGAACAGCTCCTCTGCACCACCTTCCCATCATTCAAACAGGGTTTCTGTGTAATAACTGTGAATTGCAGTTGAAAAGAAGACAAAAAGAAGATTTAAAGCCTCAAGTACCTAAGAATGCAGCAAATTCGCCTCAACTCCTAGCTGGATAAATATCAAACCTATAGGCAAAAGTTTATTTAATTCACCTCATATTCCTGATATATCTGATTTTCAACCAAATAAAACCCTTCAAAATACTGTAAAATGCAAAAGTAAACATGCTCTGAAGAGAGAAAGAAAACATTTGAATTTGACTCAGATATGACATAGGTTTGGGAATTATATGGTAAGGAATTTAAAGTAAGTATAATTAATACATTAAAGACCCTAATGAAACATGGAAAACATACAGGAACAGAATGTAATCAGATAATGAAAACACTGAGAAAAAATACCTAAGGAAATCTTGGAAATAACAGAAATGAAGGCTGCCTTTGATGATTGCATTAATGAACCAGACACAATCAAGGAAAGACTCAATGTGCTTAATGACCTGCAACAGAAACTTTCCAAACTGAAATACAGACAGGGAGGAATAATGAAAAAAAAAAACAGAATAAAAGATACAAGAAAAAATCCCAGAAAAGATATAGTGTAAGCATAGCTGGAAGAGAAAGAAGAAAAATAAGACCAAAGAAATGATAGAATTAATAATGGCCAGGACTTCCCCGAGTTAATGACAAACAACAAAGCACAATTCCAGGAAGTTAAGATATAAACTGAAAAAAAGAAAAGAAAAGAGAAGAAAAACATTTGAAAGAAACTGGTGGAGTGTGTTAGGGCAGACTTTAGAGAGGACCAAGGATAAGAATTATTCCAGACTTGTCAGTTGAAAACTATACAAGCAAGAAGAAAGCCAAATAAATTATTTATATTTTTGAAAGAGAAAAAATATCATCAGTAGGAAATCAACTTTAAAGAATAAGATTCAAGTTAAAAGTAGAAGGATGGAAAAAATGATATATCATGCTCATGGTAATCAAAAGAAAGCAGAAATTATATTGATTCAAACACTGCAAATTTGAGCTAATTGACATTTATGGGAATCTTCTAGGAACAGTAAAATATACATTTTTTACAAGCATAGTTGGAAGACTAACCAAGATACACCACCTTTTGGCCTATAAAAACCAGCTTCACAATGTTAAAAAAATGTAAACCATATAATTCTCTCAGAGAACAATGGAAATCAGTAAAAGAATGATAGTTGAAAATCTCAGAATATTTGTAAATTAAACAACTTGTAAAAAACACAGGAATCAAACTTAGAAGGCTAGGTATAAATATTTGAAATAAATGAAAATTCAACTTTTCATAATTTATCAAATGTAGTGAAAGCAGTGCTTCCAGGGCATTTTAGAGCATTAAATGCATTTATTGCCAGAGGCTGTGGAAAGCAGAAAAATGGTAGTGATAGAGAAAGGTGGATCAGTGAGTACGAAATTATATTAGCTAGGAATAAGAAGTTCTCTTGTGCTATTGCACAGCAGGGTAACTATAGATAATGCAAATATAATGTATATTTCAAAAAGTTAGAGGAAGTTATTTTGAATATACTTACTGTTTAGAAATGATAAATGTTTGAAAAAGATGTTTACCCCTCATATCAACATTCCACAATGTACACATGTAACAAAATATCAAATGGTATCCTATGAATATATGAAATTTTAGTTTTTATGTTATCAGCTAAGAATAAATTTAAATTAAAAATAAATATCTAATATTAATAATCTAAGCTTCTACTAGAGAGAAATGTCAGATGAAAAACAACTTAAGCATAAAGCAACAGAAATATTTTTTTTAAAAATACAGCATACAGGGGCTGGGAATGTAGCTCAGCAGCTTAAATGCCCGCCTGGCAAGCATGAGGTTGTGAGTTCAATTCTTGGTCCAAAAAAATAGTAAAAAATAAAGCATAAGTTAATGTAATTTTTGAAACAAAGGAACATGAGAAAAGAATCAAGGAACCAAATCTGGCTTTTAAGAATGGTCATAAAACTGATAAACCTCTAGTGAGACCAAGAAAAAAAGAGTGAAGATACAAATTCCCAATATCAGAAATGAAAGTAATCATCACTGTAGTTCTCAAGAAGACTAATCATTGATAGAGAAGTAATATAAATCACTATTTTCCCACAAATTTCATACTTTGCAGGAAGTAAACCAATTCCTTGGAAAGGATAAACTATGACAGGGAGAAATCGATATAATCTGATTAGGCCTATGTCTATTAAAGATATTTAATAATAATCTTCCAAAGAGAATGTGCTAAGTCAAGTTCATTTTACTAGTTATTTAGTTGCTGAGACACAATACCCAATACCCAAAGTTAAATAGAAAAAAGGTTTATTTAACTCTCGGTTTGTGGAGGTTTCAGTCCATAACTGACTGGCTCCAAAGTGGGGTGGTAAACGGCAGAGGGGCAACAGTTCATGGAGGTATAAGACAGCAAAATCAACAACAATGCAGCAAGAAAACCAGCCTCTCTTGGTCCCTTATATTATTATATACAGGCTACCTGCCCTGGAGCAAGTGTAGCACTCACACCCTGAACCCTAGAAACCCATGCTGCTAGGTTTAATGTAATTTTAGATTTCATTTGGAATCTAAAGCAATTACCCTAAGATTATCATAGAGTGCAGAGGAGAGAGAAAAATCAAAATTTGGAAACCATGTTGCTGGACTCAAAACTAAAATCAAATGTCACATTTCACCAAGGAAGCCTGCTTTCAACTTTGTAATAGATATATTTGCATATGCCTGGCATCCTTTATTTTCTTGTCCTTTTAATTTTCCTTCATAGTGGTTTTCAGAGTCTCTAATGAAATATTTGTGTGATTATTTGACCTCCTCTTTTGTAAAATTAAGTCCAAATCTCTTTCACTTCTTTTTCATTGAATCTGAAGCATGCAGCATAGTTCATGGTGCAGTTTTATCCAATATATATGTATTTGTTAAATGACTAAAAATGCATAAATAATAAAGACCTGCTCCAGAATGAATAGCTATCATCAAGAAATCAAATGATAACAAATGGTGACAAGACTTTGAGAAGAAAAGGAATCTTTCTACATTGTTTATAGGAATGTAAACTAGTACACTCACCATGAAAATCAATATGAAGATTCCAATTCTCTTTTTTAAACACTGAGCTTCAAAATTCTTTCAATGATGATTTGTTGTTCAATGACTTGACAGAATGATTTAAGTAAAATATTTCAATATTGTATTATGCCACTATGTGTGCTTTTTATATTTTTTGTTGGCAGTCAGTCTAGAGTTCTTTTTGATAAAGTCAGATGGAAATCACGAATTGACAAAATGTAGCCCTGCTAGCAGACCTGAGTTCACAACGTGACACCCAGCAGTGCTGGATGCCAACTGCAGTCACTGACACTGCTGGCCAGGGTGCCAGGCTGACTCTAATGGGTGATGGACTTTGTAGGCTTCTGGTCTCTGGAGTTCTTCAACATCAACAGCTCTGAATGTTCTATGTCTTTCTATGAAAACAACCACTCTGTCCACAGTACTCAGGAAAATATCCCAAATAGATTTACAGGAGTTGTGGAGCCCGTGATTGAGAAATAATTCACAAGCAGGTTAATAGAAACACCAAAGTGAGCCCATTTTAACAGGGTCTATGCTCAACACAGTTCAGACCAGCACACAGGAGTCAGCCCCAAGCTAAAAAACTGGAGAACTAGCTGTAGAGTGCACTTAGCAGCCACAGCCTGTGTCAGTAAGGGCAAGGGCAGAAACCAGGAAAGCTGGAAGGCTTGCTGTGAGTGTTGAATATGCAAATAAAATATCCAGACTCCTCCCTTCCTGGTCCTAGCCACTCCAGAGTACCCTCTCCATGCTTCAGAAATGCAAAACTGTCCTCTAAAGTAGTGGACATAGGGTAGGGACATCATACTACTTGACTGGCTGCACTCCTGTGCAAGTAAAGATGGCAGTTCCCTAGCCAGGGAGGACCCTGAAGCCAACTGTACCAGTCCCCCATCCATGGGGGAGCAAAGGGAAGCATGGGAGGGCGTGTGCGGGCTGCTCGCTAAGGAACCCCTCCCTCCAGACATGCTTCAGGTGACACAGGGGAAAATGAGTCAGGCGCTTCCCATCTATTTTATTCCAGGAATTACATTTTTAATAATTTTCCATTTGAAGATTAAGAAAAAGTATGACTTCCATAGACAGAAGAGCCTTTTGGCAACTTTATCAAGTATTCTTCATGTGAGCCATGCTTTCGCTAACCTTGACGGGGAAATTAAATTCAAACAAGAGAAATTTCTTATACCGGCTCCCATCCAAAAAATGCCTCCTACTGATGTATTTCTAGTTTGTTAAGGAGTCTTAAAATAGGGACAGAGTGTAGCAGGAAGGACTCCAGCTCATTATGAATCAAAGAATTTCCATGTTTCCTGGCCTATAATTCAATACATAATTTTAACAATAGAAATTATACTTTTTAGAAAAATCAAAACAGAAAAAAAGGATAGAAATGATACAAAAAAAATTTTTTTAAAGTAGGGAATTAACACTAGTTAATGTTTTGGGAACATTTGTTTTTGTTTACTATTTGCTGTACAAAATTTAGCATTCTGAAGTACTAAAGATCTCTCAATATTGTATGTAATCATTCTAATTGGATTAGATCATTTGAAGAATTTCCAAAATGATCATTAATTAAAATTTTTAGATTTATATACAGTTAGTATTTTGGGGTTTTTTTGGTATAGCTCTTTGAGTATTCACACATACCACCACCATAGAACTATCTCACATAGACCTGTTAGAATCAGGCCTTTCTAACATATAACTGCCATGTCATCCAACAATCCAACTAGAGATATGAAAAGCTACATTCACAGAAGAACAAACATGAATACTTTGATATCAGAAAAATTTTAAATATATTTATAATGATCAGGAAATCTAAAAATACAATAAGCAAAATGTTATTTTTGTTACATTTTAGTCTTCCCACCAAGAAGGAATTTCTGGTTCTCCTATTTTGTACTCAGACTTGGAATTGAAAGTCTTTTATTACATTTGTCCTTTTAGCACAGAAAATTGGGAGATAATAGATTATAAACCCATGATAAACCATTATTGTCATATAAATTGGAAGCTTCCTATCACTTCTTATATTCCCCAAATTGTCTAATAGAAGAATAGTTAGGAGTACCATTGATCAAATTCAGGGGACTTGGATGCAGTTAAATAACATTCCTATATTCTTCTGTGTCTTAGTCTAGATAATTTCATAACATGGAGGGGATTAATGGATCAGTGATAAGAATCATCAAAACAATGACTAGCACTTATATTAAGAGACTATTATGCAATTATAATTAAACACATTAGTGATTGCAATTTTTGTCACATTTTTTCTTTTGGTGAGTGTTCTTTATTTTCTTTGAGCTCAGCAGGGTAGTTCTAAAGAATGATTTAATTGTCCAAATGCTTAAGCACACCAACAGTGTCCATATATTTCTAGGGAGGATTTAATAAACCCGTACACTAACTTGCTATAATTTTTGAGTGCGAACCACATCCTACACAGTGAGGGGGTGAAAAGACCATACATGCTAGAAATGATGATGTGGGCCTGTGAAATGTCAAGGCCTGAAGAACTTCATTGCAGAAACCAAAGCGGAACATCAGAGCATACACTTCTTTACCTTAGCAACATAACAAGTTTCCATCTCTCTAGGAACTCAAAAGGGAATCAAAAGAAACTGTGGACGAGGAAAGCCCCATTCTTTAGCTAGACATAACCTTGTGCTTCACAACCTAATGACTGGCTAAAATCTATTATCTCCTAATTTTCTGTGCTAAAAGGACAAATGTAATAAAAGACTTTCAATTCCAAGTCTGAGTACAAAATAGGAGAACCAGAAATTCCTTCCTGGTGGAAAGTCTTTTAACAGACTAGGATTTTGCTCGAAAGCAAAGCACAGTCTTCAAAGTAGACAAGGAACTATAGACAGAGCTGCTGGCAGCTTCTCACCCTTTACCCGTCTTTCTTACATTCCTCTGGATAGGTGTATTGGATAGCTGTCAGAAACACTGACAAAAGCATCAAGTCATATATTTACAGGTTGTTTGGGTGATTGATTGGAACGTGGAGTTCTGACTCAGCCTCTGGAGCAGTAAGAAAAGGAGGATAAACATGAAGAGTTAAAAGGAGAGCAGGGTCAGCAGGAGAAGGCAGAATTAGACAATTTTATGTGTCCAAATATATATCATTACCTCTAAAAATGTGATTGTGACTAGAGATCCAGTTCTCAGAAAAGATGGTGAGCTAAAATAAATTTGCACCATTCCGTATCTCTAAACTGTAAAACAATAGTTCTCAGTATGTAGGTCCTAGGCCAACATCAGCTTTACTGGATAACTTGTGAGAAAAGCAAATATTCTGGCAGCCTCCTTGACACAATTATAAACAGAGTCCTACTGGAGCTTAGGAATCTGTGTTTTAACAAGCCCTACAGTGACTGTGATGCCTTCCAAAGACTGAAAGCCACAGAAAAACAACTTAGAAAAGATTTTGGTTAAATAATGAATCTTAGATTGAGATTTGAAGAATGGGTACATCATAAATGGGAAGAAAAGGAGGCAGGCTCCTCAGGGATATAACTGCATGTCTCCAGGGCAGCTATAAGCAAATGAAAGCTTCGGAATCCAACTAGAGATGGCTGGAGAATGTTTATGGAGTACAGTGACTTGGTCAAGTAGTAAAAAGGGGTTGTGAAACAGAAGACCTGTTGCCCTGGAGGGAATTTTTTTTTCAGGAATATGAAGTCAGGGTGAGTAAATCAGGTAAGAGTACATGACCAGCATTCCATTCTTCTGCCTTTGAATGGACTAAAGGTGACACAGGAAGCTAGGGCCTAGAAGACCCTCACTCTGATGAACAAATACCCCCTTTTTTAATCAGGAAATTTATAATCTTTATGTCAACAGCAAAGTGAACCAATATTTTAAAAATGACTATTTTCTCAGGTGTATGGCAGACATAAAGTCAGCAGACCATCTCCTTCCCACTCTCATAACTTCGCTGGGGATTGGATGTGTATGAACTTTCTTATATATGTCTCTCAAAACTACCTTTTCCCATATCCTTCCCCCAACCACTACCCTCCGGTAGACAAAAAGAAAAATGAGAAGGAAATGTGCTTCCTTTTTAACTGTGGCAAGAAAAGCCTAATTTCCTTTTCCAATCACTAGGAAAGAAATGGAGGGGGCTGTGCTAATCCAAAGCTGGTAAGTGAAAATAGTCACCAAGCTCCACAAGGCCTGGAAGATAAAGTATATTTTGCAATCCTCTGACTGTAAGGATGCCCCCAAATAATTCTCTGGCTACTTTTAAGAGGCTTCAGGTTGGCAGATAAAAATCAATATCTCCCTGAACATGCAGCACAGATCGTGGAACACACTATGGCCTTGGGTCTGAGTTCATGTCCCTGTCTATGTCTTCTTGATGTCTAGCACAGGAGGCCTCCCATCAGACAACTTCTCTACTAGGAATGCCATCAAAAGTGATTAACCTGTGGCTTCCTCATAGTTTGTGGCCACATTCAAGTATTTCATCTCTTCAGTAAAATGACATCAATAATCCCTGCGGTCATGAAGTTACTAATCACCACATACATGAAATAAAATCTCATCACTCATAATATAAAGGAATAAGAAAGTGACTTATATAACTTCATTCGTTATCCCAACCTGTCAAAGCGCCAGGCATTAGAGTGTGAAGCAAACTTAATTCAAGATTTGGTGAGGGTACAGGGGAATTTACATCGCATAAATGTAATTATGTCTTCTGTTCCTACGGTGTATCAACTACACTTCCGTGTTGCCCAGTCAGACACAACCATGCTTTTCCTTGCTGTCCTGTGTGTTCAAACTCCTGCCATTCTCTGATGCAGGACAGTGGACATAGTATTTGATACTTTTTCTCCAAATACTCATCAGTTTAGGACCTCATCACCTAATGTGTAAGGTCCTAAAAAGGAATGTTCACTGACATACACCTTTTCCTCATGGCTTGGCTCGAAAATGATTTAAGCGCATGCCCCCAAGGTGATTTGCTGGAAGCTTGGTCCATAGTATGATGATGTGATGTCGGCTGGTGAGGGAAATGAGCGCTTTGGTGGCATCACCATCATCAGCAGGAATTAATGCTGGTCTCACAGAGTGAGTCAGTTCTTATAAGTGAGTTATTAAGAAAAAGAAAACAAAAACATCAAAAAGCTTGCTTCCTATCTCATCGTGTGATCGCTCGCTCTTCCAACAGTCCTGCATGATGCCAGCTTTGTGAAATCCTTACCAGCACCAGGCAGAGGCTGGTACCATCCTCCTGAAACTTCAGAACTGGAAGCTAAGTAAACCTCATCTTGGGCCTGGGGTTTAGCTCAGGGGTGTAAATACCTGCTTGGCAAACGTGAGGTCATGAGTTCAATCCCCAGCACCAATAAATAAGTAAACTTCATCTTTATATAAAATTCCCAGCCTCAGATTTTTTTATTTCAGCAGGGAGCAGATTAATATATCTCCCTGGGGCCAGGGATTTAGCTCAGCTGTGTAAGCGCCTGTCTGGCAGGCACGAAGTTGTGAGTTCGATCCCTGGTATCAAAAAAATATATATACCTGAAAGTAATACTATAGCCAGAGGTGTCTGTTTGTTTATGCAATAAAAATTTAGTTTTTCTTCTTCGCTGCTGGCTTAAAAATTAACTGAATCTCTTTTATTCCACTTTTTATTCTCTACATATTTGCCAGGCCAGCTGGCTGATCTGTTTCTGATCTTCACACTGTTCTTCTACCCAAAATAAGTTCTAGCTGCTTTGGTACTAAAATTACACTCTGAGTCATTGGCCATTATAAGGTTAAGGGTGAAGGTAACATCAAGCCCATCTAGGCTGGGTTTAACCAGTATTTTATGGAATGCTGTTGAGCCCAGAGTGCTCTATAGTTCCTCAACGGTGCTGCGGAGAACTCCAGGAAAACACCAGAATTAGTATAATTTACAATGTGCACTCTGGTTTGAACCAGAGAAACTGGGCTTCTCTCTGCTTATACTATGAACTTCCATGTAACATTTTATTTGAGGAAAAAAAAGAGAGGAATGTGAAGCCAGAAAAACAATCTTTCAGTGTAATACTAATAAGGCAACCAAGGCCTAGGGAATGAGAACTCAGTTTCGGTGAGTCCAACGTACAAACCGTGCTAGGGAAGTCATGCTGACTCAAATGCTCATGTAAGTCACATACACTAATTCCCTATGAGGTTATGCTTTATAATTATGAAAGATTTATTACTAATTTTAATATATATGTATGTATATACTGTGTACAAGTCAATGGTTTTGAGAATGTTTAGATATATAATCAGTACCACAAATGATCTTAAAACACTTTTAACTCTCCAATGAGAAACCCCGTGATTTATTTCACTGTGGTACTGGAGACTGAACCCAAGGCTGACATGCTAAACTACATCCCCGGGCCTCCCCTTATTTTAAATTTTAAGATATATTCTCACTAAGTCATAAAGTCTCCCAGACTCAGCTCAAACTGGCAACCCCCCTGCCTCAATCCCAGGGTTCTGGGATTACAGGCAATGCATTACCATGCCAGGCCACTAGCGTTACCTTCTCATTTGCTCTGAGTTTTAGTCTCTGGTAAGCACTAACCCATTATCTGCCTCTGTGGATATTAAATACACATGGAAACATATAATACATGGACTTCTGTGAGTTACTTTTTTCACATTATGTGGCATAGTGGTTCGTCCAGGTTGCAGCACATATCAGTACTTCATTTCTTTGAGGATATTGTGACTACTCTGAATATTCAGATGACTCATTGTGAATTAACTTGTATGAGAGGAATATAGTATGGGTCCAACTTCAGTCTTTTTATATGGATATCTAGTTGGTGTAGTACCATTTGTTGAAAAACTTATTGGTTCCACCTTTGAATTGTCTTGGTACTCTAGTAAAGAAACAGTGGATTAACTTTTCATAGTCTCAATTCTAATCCCCTAGTCAGTGTGTCCATCCTTGTACCAGTACCTCACTATTTTGATTACTATTCTCTGGGTACAAGTTTTAACATCAGGAAGAGCTATCAAGTTTTATTATTTTTTTCAAGTTTTTTTTTTCTCCTTGGATTTCTTGCAGTTACTTTTGAATTTTAAATCAGTTTTTCCATTTCTATAAAAAAGGATGGTTAGAATTTTGATATGCACTGCATTAAATCTTTAGATTGCTTTGGGGAATGCTGCCATTTAACAATAGTAAGCTTTCTAATCAATGAATATAAAATGCCTTTTCATTTTCTATCTTTAATTTTTTAAATAGTGTTTTATAACTTTTTATTTATTTTGTTAATTTATTCCCATTTATTCTTGATACTGATTTTTTATGTTAAAGAGAAAATAAAAATGATACAAAATTTCAAAACAAGATAGTAGGAGTAATGATGGTTAATACATTGCATATTATTATCTTCAAAGTAGTTGTTCATATTACTAGATACAGGCATGAAAAATTGGTCAAACAGTATGGGCTAAATTCTTTCTTTCCAATGAAAGATTTTTTGGAGTGGTGGGGTAGCAGGTATTGCATGCAGGAGCTTGGGCTTGCCAAGCAGATGCTACACTGCTGCGTATATCCCTGGGCCCCTTGATACTGCTATAAATGGAATTGTTTTGTAGTTTAATCTTCAAATTAAATGCATTTATGATTTATATATTAATATTGATCTTGTATCTGAAATTTTTGCAGAATTCATTTGCTAGTTTGATTAGTTTCTGGTGGATTCTTGGATTTCTATATATTAAATTGACATAAACCTTATAAAAAGAGTTAGTTTTAATTTTTACTTTACAATCTGTAAACCTTTTATTTGTTGTTTACCTTTAATTGCTTTCCTAAGAGCTCTAGCACAGTGTTGAATAGCAGTACTGAGTGGAATTACATTTCTTTGATAATGTTCACTGATTTAAAGAAGTTATATCTGTTGCTTCTTTGTTATATTTGCATAGGTTATATGCAAATGGTATATATTATTTATATTATATTATGTATATGGTATAGGTTGGTAGATGAATATTTTCTAAGAGAATACCGTTATACAGAGAAATAAAGATCTGATGGCTATAGAAACACAAGGAAATTAAACTACATTTTAATATTTCCCATCAGTTTGCAATTCAATGAAACAATCTGTGAGTTACTTCCTACTTTGTCGCTTCTCACAGGAAGCCTGCTCAGCTTTACAGATCCCTCCTGAGAAAACAGTTAGATGACTCTGTGTACAAAATATTACAATATCGGAGTTCTGCTAGAGTGTGTAACAAAAGGCCCTATTTCCAACAAAACAGTGGTCATTCAGTAAACATTAGCATCTACAGTGTCCAAGTTTTGTAGAAAATATTGAGTGAATGTTCTCATAAGTGGCTAAAGTGCCCACCTACTAAGTACTTTGATCATTAGGTGGTTTGTGAGTGACACCTTGGTAAAGCAGAAAAATCTAAACCAGGAACCAGAAAAACCTAGTGTGTAATTTTGATTTCTGTTGTGACTTTGACCAAGACGTTTGTGTGTTTTCATTAGTGTTTGACAGTACTGTGGTTGTATGTCCAACCATCAGAAATTAATTATGAAAATAAATGCCTTAGGCTTGGTGGCACACACCTGGAATCCCATTACTCTGATGAGTTGAGGTAGAAGCTTACAAATTCAAGCCCTGTATAAGTAATGTAGTAACTCAGAGACCCGTTTCAAAGTAACAAATGAATAAATAAAAGGGTTGGGGATGTCACTCAGTGCAGGGGCCCTAAGTTCAGTTATCAGTAATCACACCTCTCCACTGACACACACACAAGCGTACACACAGAGAAAAGGAAAGGAAAGAGGGAGGGATGGAGGAAGGCAGAGGGAGGGAAATGTAACAATACTTGGGAAACCACGGATTGTAAAAGAAAAATATGTTAATGCTTAGGAAGCCGTAGATTACTCTGCAATTCTTAATTGTTTCAGTTGCATGGATCCTTAACAGGCATGAGCTGTTGTAGTGAACTTTTAAAATGATGAGAACAATTAGAATCTTTATATTTTCTCCAACATTTGATTCCACCCATGAGGGGACCTTGTGATTGAGAAGGGGACCATTGAGGCAGGAGATGTGGAACAAACCAGCTGAGCAAGTGGTTGTGCCAGGACCTTCACAGCACAGCCAGCGCAGTTAGAAAAAGTGAACTTCATTCCTGCTTAGGAGAACTCGGAGCAGGATTTTGATCGGAGGACCTAGACCAGACCGGAGAAGCAGGAGACACAAAAGACAGCCACCATGAGGCTCCTGGCCACTGTATTGTGTCTTTCACAGTGGTCTGCTCTCCCCTGCAGAGAGCGCTCCTTTTCCTACATCTAAGTACCCAACATATGCCCATTTTGTTTCTTACCTTCAATAAATGTAAAACCTCGCTTTTTGTCCACTTGTCTTCACCAACTGTTTTGTTCATGACAGAAAGAACCTGGAAACCACCTCAGGTAGGAGTCCTTAGCATCCCAGAACCAGCAACACCAAGGCATTTTTAGTCTAACTCTGGATGGAAGCATTTTAGCACTCTACAAATAAAGGTAAATGGGGCTATTTTCATGGAGAAAAAGAAAATTAAAAGGATATTTAGCAGTCAAGTTTACTTATTTTTGCAGCTAATCTGAACAGCTCTGTTTGATACTGATCCATTTCTTCATTTGAATCATGCACGACTCTTTGCTTTTCTGTCCATCCTCTTCTAATATGCAATTATTATCCATTCGTTTATAAACTTTTCTTTGAGGTTTCTGTTATTATTATGAATTGCATCATTTTCTGCATCCTAAGTCTCTCTGTAACATATTGGAAGCTCCTGGACCTGTGGATCTAGATTTTGCTCTATTTCCTAAATTAAGGAACTGGCTAGATGACCTACCTCTGACTTACTTCCCATATAAGTTCCCATCTATTTATACAAGTTAGTTATCCTATGTTTTATGCATGACTGCTTTAAAATTTAAAATTAAGATTTTGGCTATAAAGTTTCAATGGAAACTAACAGGCTAAGTCACAAGAGACCAGGTAATATTTCATTTGTGAATCCTCAGTACTTAGTCTAACTCATATCAGCTGTTCAACAAATACTGCAGAAATAAATGACTGAACGGATGAAACAAATGAAACTAATTCAGTGAATGTAGATTAACTATTTTATAAGTTCATACAATCACAAATATTTGCTGGGCGTTGCTGTTCATTTCTCAGACAGAACTAAGGAGGTTGATATATGATAAACATTTTTAGCATTTCTTAGTCAGCTACATAGATCCTGAAATGGCTGCATCCTTGAAATTTTCATTTCAGGAAGAATGCCTTAAGAAAGAACACATTACAGTATTTCCTAATAAGAGTTTTCATCTTTCCTTGAGAGATGGTTGTAGTCCTTTTGGGGCAAGAGGGGCCATGGTTAAAAGAGTTTGTCTGAAATTAATATGCATATCAAGTTCATGAATAAAATTACATTTCATGGAGAACTCGAATTTCTGAACAAAAAAATAATCTTATGCCTCCCTAGAGTTGAGCTTATGTTCTATTTTCTATACTTCTGATCTGATGCAGTTCACTTAATATAGCTCTATAAATTTCTCATCTTGCTCTCAATGGCTGAATTCAAGCTGTATAAATTATTTCAATCCCAAGTCATTTTCAAAAGCAGTCTCTACTCTTCCTTTCTCTCACAGTCCCTCACTGTTTTGATCTCTAGTAAGGATTATTTTTAAATTTCAGGTAAGAATTTCTTCTAATTCTCAATAGGTCTGTCTATTCTGTGACTTTTTCTTCTTTTAAAATTGACTTTGTGATTGCGTTTCAATTTTTCAGAGTTACTTATTTTGATTGATAAATGTTTGCCAGAAATGCAGTTTCCTCTTATGCTCTTCTCTACCTTTTTTTCCTCGCTGAAGGAGCTTTGCATGAGGAGCAAAGCTCTCCTGATAACACTGGAAATGAATCTTAATGTCTCTGCCCTGAGATAGGACTAGACAGTATCATTCTTTCTTTTACCCCAGTGATAATTATTTATCAGTACATACAGGCCTATTCATGTGATTCCAATGCCACCAGGGTTTACATTGCTAGAAAGATAACAAGTGCAGCTCACTAAATCTATTAATGGCTTTAATAAAAACTACACAAAGAAAAAATACTGAGCTAGCCTGACTGTCTCAAAACAATAAGACCATCTTTGCATTTTGGACACTTGCTTTCACCCTCCCTCTTTGCTTCCATTTAGCTGCCCTGGAAAGGAAGGATTTGCAAGGTATATTTCTGTTTCACTTGCCTGGCAAGCATGAGGTTCTGAGTTTTATTCCTGGTACCAGGAAAGACAGAAAAAAATTATATATATTTATATAAAATTTTATATATTTATAATTTTATATTTATATAATTTTAAAAATATAATATTTTATATAAATATAACATATAATTATATATATTTCTGTCAAAGATGCAATCAAAATTAAAGATTATATATTAAAGCATATCCAGTTTAGCTGCTATTTTTACTGCTCTTGGCAATTGAAAGGGATCCCAGATTGAAACCAGCAAAACAGACCCTCAAAATAAACAGGTCTTCCACCCACTTGGGTGCAGCTGCATAGTTTAAACAAAACTTTAAAAAAGAAATTGTACCATCAGTTTATAAAAGAAATATACCAACTTGGGACATTGGATACCAAATATTCTGGGAAAAGTGGGGAATTAGACAAGAACAAAAAGGAAAGAAAGGGACAAGGAAATAAAGCCAGCAGGAAGAGGAAGGCAGAAATACAGGAGAGCTGAAAAATGTGTGTAATCTGTCTTATTTGTCCTCCAGTCATCTCGGAGGAGTTGGAAAGTAGACAGGGTAATTCCTTCACTACCCCAAGATTGGAAACATGGTAACCAAACTGCCTGAGTTGAAAACTGCACTTAAACTTCCGAAAGTTCCATAGTGGACCCAACACTGCAGAAGAGTGGGCTATGTGTAACTATGGGCCAGTGATTTTGCATAACCTCAGCTGATCACATCTTCCAGAAAGTAAAATGCTTGCTTGGTTTGGAGTCACGTGCTTTGGGAAAACTGGCTCAAATTTTTCCTTTTTCAGGGACAAAAACAACAATAGAGTTTGTCCCTTCAGAAACACTGCTTAATTAAGTGCACCCTGGAAATTTCCTCTTGCATAATGAAGACACTGAAAAGCATGTTTCTAAAACAAAACCAAAACCCTCCATACCCATGACTATACATTATTCCTGGGTTTCTTGATGGTTTTAAAACTTCCAAATGGAAACACAAACCCATTTCTAGCAGGAACTCCCATGGCATACATGCCTGCTGCAAAACCCCAGGGACTCCGCCATAACCTGTGTAACCCCTTTGGGATTTTCCCGAGTTTTTCTGCTTCCACCCAGATCCCTGATTCCAACTTTGCCCTATGTAGTGTTTATTTCTCATTCTGTTGGTCATTTCTCTCACCTGTCTTCAAAAACTACCTCAAATTCTCTTGGACTTCACTAATTAGTCTAGGGATTTTCTTGAGTATCCACCACAGACCAAAGCCTAGGGATGCAATAGCCTACAAACAGACCTGGCCCTGCTCTCCGGCCTTTCCAGTCTCTGAAGAAGACACGTTACTCAGATAGCTACACAAAGGCACAATTTCTTACTGTCAGAGGTTATAAAGGAGTGAGTCCTCTAAGAGAGCATAGCAGGGGCACCTGCTCTGATCTGGAATTCTTTTCTGACTTAGGTATTACCTAACACATGCTCTTCATACTGTCAATGAACGTATGAATTCAAAGTGAATTTGAACCAAGTGAAAAAACATAAAATGCCATGCGTTCCAAATCCTCTTGGAGTGAGAAATGAGTTAAATGATTAAATTCATGACTGAAGTAGCAAAATTATTTAAAGTAATTTCCTTTTTGAATTCTTTTAAATTCTTTTTGAATTCCTAGTGTGTATATATATATATATATATATATATAGGTTACTCCAACATAGTTGAATGACAAATACACCAAGTGACTCATCTTATAAGGGTGAGGACCTAGGTTACAAACTGGCTTCGATTTGTCCAGATGGATATCCTTTGTAACTAATTTTTTTAAGCTAAGGTCAACTCAGTTCAACAAACTTCCATCAAGCACACAGTTACCACTACTCTGTGCCACTGGCCAGGAAAGAAACAAAAGTATATCAAAAAACTAACTGTACCTTTAAAGAATAGTAGTCTATTGTCTGTTTTCTTTTTGAGGTGCCAAGGACTATATGCAGGGCCTCACACATTTTAGTCAAATAGTCTACCATTGAGCTATTTTGCCAGTTCTTTTTAAATTATGTTCCAATAAACTACAGACTCCCAAGTAGCTGGATTTTAGGCATGCTAAATTTAAATAATAAACTTTAATATATTCTGCTTGTTCTTTTATTTTTTAGTTTTATTTATTTGTTTATTTATTGGTACCCGGGATTGAACTCAAAACCTTGTGCTTGCCAGGCAGGTGCTTGAGGTGCTGAACTATATAACCAGCTTGGTATTTAAAATTAAAATATATAAAGAAATTACACAGTGTTTGTGTTCACTTTATTCGTGTTAACTGCCACAATGAGAAGTGATTAATTTCATTTATAGATAGTTGGGTAAACAATTAAAAGACAAAGCACTATATCAATAAATTAGATAAATAAGGAGCTAATCCTCCAAGTGCTTTAAGGAGTATATAATACAACTTGCAGCTTTTCTAACAAAGGCTAGTTCATTTATTTCATTCTTCCAAAAAGAAAACCTGTTAGCCTTGTGTCGAATCATTCAGTGGGTTCAAATTAACTCTATTTTCACGATAGCATATTTGCATTTATTCAGTATTGGTACATAATGGTGTTCAAAAGAAAATCAGGATGATTAGTTTGTAAGTACTTATACTCTCCATGTACATAATCTTGGATATAATGGTCCCTGATAAAAAGACTCCATAGCTCTGTACACAAATACAATATTGAGTGTGGTCATAATACAGTATCAAAGTACATGACATTACAACTTCAGTTATTCTAGAAATGTAAAAGATTACAAACACTAAATGAGAACATGGACAAAAAGTCAATTATAATACCAAAAATGGGGATGAGTTTTTCCTTTTTGAAAAGGTTCTTTGATATTATTACAGCTGTTCTACTAGTAGAAAAACAAATGAATAGGCACAGTTAGAAAGTTGGCTTCTGAGCTGTAGTACTTTCTAATTCAGAGCCATTTGTAAAGAATGAAGTCCTACGAAGGACTACATTTACCACTGTATTACCTGGAGAAGAAATTTCAATACAAATTGCTGCCGAAGACTGGGGCAGGAGGGCTGAGATGAGGTTGTTTATCGATTCTATACATACGCCTGCATGTGTGCATCCATGAAATAAACTGATGTTTGGAAGAGAAGGAGAAAGCAATGGAAGGCAGGCAGAATTTATCTGTTGAACACTGCCTGAGTTCAGGCTGGAAAAGACAACACAAGCACATAAAACTGCCTATATCTACATTCGTCGGTTCGTGTTAGTGGTCCTCACGCTGTAATACTCACTTTAATTGATTGGCCTGACTGCGTCCTACATCAGCAAAGTAGTAAGTACCTGGTCCTAGAGTATATGGAATTTTTGCTATATGTCCCCTTTCATAAACCCGATTATCAAGTTGGGATCTAAACTTGCATTTTGGACCCTGTAATTATAATGCAGCAAATTTTCTTCAGATGACTGCATCCCTTCCCAATTTAGCAACTAGCAGGATTTTTATAATTTCTTGTCTTCACTTGGACATGATCTCCTCAGGACATCAGAGAAGTCACAAATAATTGCCTGCATCACTTTTATAAAACTAGATTGCATTATCTTCTTTATAATGATTTAGTTCATACATCTCTGGAACTTGGGGAGGAACTAGCAACAGCTAAATCTCACTCAGCTATTGGTTTTTCTTTATGTCTTCTGTTTTTCTTTCTCTGCTAGATACTTCTCTTTTAGTTATTCCTTTTCCAAATAGTCTTTATCATTTCCCCTATACACAGTATGTCCAAAAGATTTGCAATAATGTGTCTGCCCCTAAATTGTTTTGAATATGATACTGAGAGGGCATTTTGTAACTTTTCTTACCCTTGTTCTTTTATTTTTTTGTCTTTTTTCACCATGCAGTTTAGGCTAGCCTCGAACTCACAATCATCCTCCTGCCTCCCCCTCCCCTTGCTGGGATTACAGCCTTCGCCACCACTCCAAGCTTGTGAGCCTCAATTTTTAAAATCTGGGAACTGAGAGACATAATCTAATTGATCTCTAAAGTCCTTCCTGCTCTGCTATTCCATAATTTATGGTAGTCTCTAAGCCACCTCTTGACTTAGCAACTCTACAAGTCTACGAATCTGTTAGATCAGTAGCTGTTCAGAACTGTTTGGTGGCTCTGTAGAGGTTGTGTGTGGTGCCTTGGGGCTGCTGGGCCATTGGAGTGAAGGGCAATAGGAACCTACCAGCCTGCTTCAATCAAAGCAGCTCACTTTGATCTATTTTAGATCTTAGTCTCCCTGAGTAAGATGTTTGAAGAAAAATCTGTTTTTTTTTTTTTAAGAGTTTTAAAAACCTCTCTTACAGATTTTAAAACTTTCTCTAAAGATACGTAAAAATATGGTGATAGTGATTATGGGTCCCAAGCAGATAATGTCTAGAAATAAGAAAGATTAAATTTCTATATGATGATAAATTAATCTAAAATATTTTATAAAAGTAATTTGGAATTGTCATGTAAGAGATAGCAGCTTTGGTGACTGTCCACCTGAGAGTGAAGCTGGTGTGTCATGAGAAGATGGCTAATCAAGTGAGACTAGATTTTATATTACTTTAGGCATTTGACTGTGCAGCAGTTCCTAAGAGTCTGGGTAAATTCCTCGCAGGGTCCAGTGCAGGAAAACACATGGCCGCTGTTGCCATTTTAGATGTGCATTCTTGGCAGATAGAAAAAAAAAATTCTTATCTATTTTATAGCAGTATCTCAATTTTTAAAAATTCAACAAGTCTGTCAGATCAAAAAATATCAAAATTTATAGCACATGGCACAGTGTTGGGCATTCAGATGGTGTTCAATAAATGTTTGTCTGATTGAAGAGGGTGTCAGGAATGCAGAGGTTGTAATTCAGTAAATAAATGTAGTTCTTTAATAAGCACAGGACTACGCAAAAGCCCTGTACTAAAGAAAGAATTATTCTTCACAATCTTTATTGAACAATTTAATCAAATCTCATTGTCTCTTCAAGAAGGAGCCAGAAAGAAAATGACCTGTAATCTACCTTCCCCCACCGTCTCTGTCTCTGTCTGTTTCTCTGCCTCTGTCTCTCTGTCTTTCTCTCTGTCTCTGTCTCTGTCTCTGTCTTCCTCTATTATTTTGGTCCTCTAAATACCACTCTCTGGCTGTATGATATGCTGAGTCAGTGTTTTATAGGCTACTCAGCAAATCTAACATCTTTTATGATGTTTCAGTGGAAAACATATCGCAAGCTATGAACACTCACATGCTGACTTTGGAGCCAGGCTGATCTGTACACTGTTGTATGGCTGCTGCCGCCTCTCCTGCTGACTGTGTCCTCTCCCTTGCACTTCTTTGATGAATGTGTGCTATTCAGGTTCTCATTTACTCACATTTGGGCTTTTCAGTAAACTTATCCTGTTAAGTATCTAGAATCAATATCACAGCAGTGTTGCATATCTGAGAAAGAGATTTCGGAAAACAACCCAATATCCTCAAAAGCTTCTTTCAAGTGTGGTACAATCATTATTTGACATCACGTGTAGAGGACCTAGTAGCAAATGTCCAGGAGAATTTGTTATTTATAGCCCATTCTACCCCTAAAAGTTTACGTACCATTTCCATTATATCCATGTGAAATAGCATTGCTTTGAGAGGTCTGAAGTCAGTGTCTGCTTTTCTTTATCTATAGCATTCATTTGGAAAGGGTTTTCCATTGTATTTAGAAGTATTCATTAAAGTACATACTGACCTCTCTAGCATCTCAAAGAAGATTTCTGGCAGAGCAATCCTGATCCCTGAGTGGTAGCCTCTATCAGGGAAACATCAGAGGAAAGAAGTGAACCACCATAAATACATGGTCTCCAGGACAGGAAACCCAAAGAATGTCCTTCCTGTAACATCTATTCTGTTCCCCCCACTATACAAGGGTGGGCCACTGCCAAATACACAAAGCCTCTCAATCAGACACTACGCTGAGCTGTAGGGGTCTGTGGGGTCCAGCATACAGGCAGTTTATCGGTCACCTGACAGATTCTGTCTGCTCATTTGCATTTATCACTTTCTTTTTCCACCTGAGTCTCTCACCCAGGTACCCTTAGGACCTGCTTTCTGCATAGGGCCTCCCAAGCCATTATGGCTTCAGTGTTGTAGCATTTCAGGGAGTTACGTTTTGATTTGGGCTTTTCAAAATGTTTTAGTCAACACTCAGGGGCCATGTGCCTTTCTTCTTCCAGGTACACTTAACTTGAGCCCCTGTGGACCACTTGCCTCATGATTCTACATTCCTGGGCACACCTGAGTTCTCTACTCTGCCAAACTTTCAACTGGTTCAAAAAGTAATGGGAAATTCTGAGGATGACTATAATCAGCACACTCTAGTAAAACCAAGCAACTTGAATCATGTAAAGTTCTGTCTTCTGTGATATTATGAACTTAGTGTATTTTTAAAATAAAGTGTGGCAAAATGAAACACTCAAGTATATTTAAAACAATTACATTTTCTATTTCTCATCCTCGGGCAGCCAGAGACATCCACAGGGCAGCATATGGTCATCAACTCGGAGTCAGACATTGGCTCAGACTGCAGTCAGTTAAAGCCATCTTGGCAAATTCCAGGCCAGGCTGGCTGAGATGCTGCGAACCATTCAAGTGTTTCCCCATGAAGTTTCTGCACAGCATGACTTCTAGGCAGGTAGACTTTGTAAAGAGCAAACACCCATCATAGTGAGCATTCCAAAACATGCAGAGGAAAGCTGAAAATCTTTGCACAACCTAGCCAGCAGTGTATAACAACATTTTCTATCTGTTTGGTTGACCAAAGTAGCCACAGGGCATCCCAGATTCAAGTGAGAAGAGGAATAGTCCTTTCCTTTCATGAGCAGGACAGCCTGAATGTACCGGTAGGAATTGATGAACATTATCTTGGAGTATCAAGTAAGCTTATTATAGAAAATTAGCACAATGTAGTGTTCAAACTATGACTAACTTGTAGGCTGATGTCTATCTCAGAAAAAGGCTGTGTGAATCGTGAATCCTCTTCCTGGAACCTATTTATATACCTTCTAGGAAGCCTTTAGTTCACTAAAGGCACCACCTGCTCCACTGAACACCCTTGGGGAATGACTGATTTGTTTAGGGCTGAAAATGAGTGGATTAAAGCAGTATTCAACTGGTTTTAAAGCCATTAGATCTGAAAGAAAGAACAAACTATTGACTTATGTGTAGTTCTCCAACAAAAGATACATTTTCATAAGGACAACTGCATTACAGTTAAATTTAAGATGATTTAATTTCAGCTTGATACATAGTATAAGCTCAGTGAAGTGAAATATCTGGCACATAGTAAATGCTCAATAAAACTGACTCTTATACTTCGATTGTATGATAGACAATCATAGTCTGAACCAGAAAGGTACTTAAAAAATACTTTATGTTATAGTCAGTGAATTTAAGTTCAAAAAGGATCCACACAAAACCACAGTTTTAAGAAGCAGAGCTATGATTGCGTTTAATCTGGACTTACAGTCTCTCACTTATGTCAAAAAGAATCATGTCTCAAAGTGCTTAATAACCTGGGAGTTTCACCTCAGAATGCATGCCATTATATTTCAGCTGGAGTTTTGCTGAATACTACAGAGAACAGCTTGACCCTTAATTAACAAGCATGTGCGCATCTTAATTCTTTCACATCTGCCAGGGAGGTATAAAGGTAGATAATTACCCTTGGCCTGGAGTAGCCGAAGTACTTCTCTCAATTACGGATGTTGCAGAATATTGTCCTGGGCTTTGATTAAACTTTGTATGAAATCAGCAAGAACCATTAGATGTCAGGAATAACTGATGGTTTTGCAAAGAATCTTGCTGAATGTGTGTGTATGAATTTTAAATTCTTCTTTGGGAGATTAAATATTCAATTTGATATATCCCTACACGAGACATTCTTGCAACTTATGTTAACTAAAGCAGAACATAATAGATATGAAAATGTGTGTATGAAAATATAGATCAATCTTTGTAGTGAAAAAATTTGTATTGAGTTCTTTGTATGTTTTTAGCCATATGCTAGATACTAGGTGTAAATGGTAAAATGTAAGATTACTTCCCTTTAAGGAACTTGTAATTAAGCAAAGTAGTGAAGTCTAACACATCAATATTTAGACACTAATGAACAAAACATTTTAAATGTATTCTTAAAGAGGAAGGTATAAATAAAAGGACAAAAATCTACTTAGGGTTTATTGTCAACAGGAAAGATTTTTGGGAGGGAAACGATATGGGATTTTAATGACTAATAAGAAATGACTGCATAAAAGTCGAAGTTGATACTGAAACTATAGTTTATAAAATTCATTGATAATCCTAAAATTATTCACATTGAAGCCTCAAAATACTACCTGCCAAAAAAAAAAAAAAAAAAGAAAAACATGTTATTTCTTAACCTAGGCAATAATAACAAGAGACAAAAGTCACCAAATGTAACATATACCATTAAAAGAGCCCTACATTTAGTTGTCATCAAACATTAACCTTATAGTATCAGAAAATTGGACAAATATAATGTTATCCATAAAATTGGCATATCTATCGATAAATCACTGGCATGCACCATGGCCAGGTGATTAGCGATTTTCACTCAGAGAATGATTGACTGTCCAGTTGGCTTCCTGTCTAATGCAACGTATTCTAGTTACTACAAAGGAAGAATAGCTCTTCTTTTTCTCATATGTGGCCTTTTCAGTGATGCTGAGATTGTTCTGCAAGCCAGTTCCACATGCCTACGTGTGGTCAGTCAATTTGCTCTTGAAGGCCCCTTTTATTTAAGCAAGATTCATCTACATAAGTGATATTCCATACAAGGCTCCATTTACTTAGTATTCCCTCTCTAAATATTCATTTGTACAAAAATAAAGAAAAATAGAAAGCTAAATCAGCTTCACTTTCGTTCACTGCCTTCAGATACTTTTCTGTGTATATATACAATACATCCACAGCATTAATATAATTTTAATTATTTATTTTTACTTTACGTCACTAGAACCTTTTGCACTGGTCACTTCTGCCTCTGTTTCCGTGGGATATCATTCTCACACAGTTACAGCTTTACCGCTTTGTGTAAATGCTCTAGGTTTTCATTGCTGCTGTTGGTGTTCGACTTGACTGTTGCCACTCAAGACACTTTTCTTTGCTTCCTTAACCCTATATAGGACACAATGCATAAACACAATAACTTAAATAAATTACCCAAAGTGCATTTATTACAATGAGCTAGTGTGTCAGAATTTATGTAGTCATTGTTTCTATAACTGAGATTTAAATGATTTTGTTTTCCAATTTACTCACCTATTCTCTCTCTTGGAATTAATATTCAAATATTAAAAAAATGAGAGTATTATCAGTAATAGGTAAGAGCAAAAAATGAGAGAAGTATTTTCAGTCAGCATTCATCAAATTGGTAGTGAGTTACTGAGGCCCCGTGTGTTATCACTAACACCTTTGCCAGTCACTGGACAGAAGCAGAAATGTAAGAGAAATCAATCTGAATACCCAGGATGGGGATTTCCCAGAGTCCTGATGTGGGTTTAGCAGAGAGATAAGTGCAAATGAGTGCATGATTTTGGTGACAATTGAGTCCTTGTGGAAATCAAGAGGCTGGTGGAAAATGTTTAGGAACAAAGACAGTTTTTCAATGGAAGACAGTTGGCTAAACTGTGTCAGCCACTGAAACTCGTAATATTTTAATATGACAGATCCACTGCCTACCAAATAAGGCAAATAACTACACACTTTAATATAAAAGAAGTAATACGTGGCCCTGCTTTCATCTTCTAAAATGCTTCACTGTGCATAGGAGACAGACAGTGGTGCAATGTGCCAAATGTACAGCTGTGTCCTCTCTCTGTCTGTGTAATCGGTATTGTAGTCATGTTTCTATGTGTTTGGGTTGCCCTTGACACTGTGTGCACCTCTCTTTCTGTCTAGATTCTTTACGTGGGCAACTGCCTCCAGTTCTAAAAATAACAACGCCTTGACACCTGGCAGTGCCAAGCTTGAGATAGCTGTGCTGACTGTGGCTGCTGGTGAAGAGCTCCAGTGGAGCTCTGAGCTATCTTTGTTCTGAATTATCGTCTGAACATAGACTTTAAGGACTTACTGGGTAATCATGAGAGGTCACCTAGTTTGTTTTCTCCAAGACAAAAGGTTCAAAGCCTGAAGTGAGTCATCTCAGAGAGAAAAATTAGGCTGTCCCTACTCTCTTTGGTGAAACCTGTACCAATACCTTCAGTAACTCACAGCAATATAGACCAACCACTGCTGTTGTTCATTATGTTTAACTAAATCCTTATTTGATATTGTGAGAGCCTGAATCTAAGTACTTTGAGGGAGAAAAGCAGAGTTTGGGATAAATATTTTGTATTACTTTTCATTTTATTTTTGATGTCCGCATTTTCAGAGTACCACTCCATTTTTGTTTTTCTCTTGTGCAGCGTGAGGTTTATCTGCAATGGCCCTGACCTGCATGGTTGAATTTAGTAATAAATGGGCAAAAAGAGGCTACCTGCTTCATGGAAAGTGGCTCTTCACAGTAGAGATACTGAGCTCCCTGGCTTCTGAAAATTTAGCTCTTTGAATTTAGGCACAATGGGCAATTGGATGACAGACGGCAGAATTAGTGTGGGATACCTGATTTCAGGAGAGCCTAAATGACATCTTCTCACAGGCAGAGCATTGGCTATTCGTCAAAGATGATGTAGTATAGTGGGGTAGTTGGAAAGGCAGACCCTGGGTTAGCCAGATCTGGAGTATAACATAGCTCAGCTCCCTCTACCCCTGGATGCTCTTTTCCACCTTATAGTATTGTTACAAAAGCTCATTGTGATAACAAACATAAAGCTTTTAGCACAGTACCTAAAACAATATGTGAATTTTTTTTATGAATGCCTTTGCTTCCAACTTTGGAAACTGGTTATTTCACATATACATTGGGTTGAAGACTTAAGTGAACGAAGCTCTTTACTGAACTGAAGAAGAAGGGAGATTGGAACCATTAACGTGATTCTTTGCAGATGTACTAAAGCCCAGTGGCACTTATAAAATGTAGTTGATATGCTGAGGAATATAGACTGTTGTAGCTCTTCTCCATCTGTTTACATGAGGGATGTGTACACCTACTATCATCCAGTCATAAACAAATACCTAATCAGTGAGAAAGTAGTAGAAATAGGGGAACATTAGATGTGACCCCTATCTTCAAGAAATGTTCATATAATTAAGTTATATGAAATTATTATTTTGATAGCTGAAAAAATCTGGAATAGTCAGGAATTTCTCAAAAATCAGTAAGACTGAAAGAAGCATGCACTACTTTCTATGTAAAATGTGCACACTGACAATACATTCAAGGACTCAAATACTTACATGACTGAGTAATAGAGAACTAAAGCTGAGACCCCTTCTCAGTGCTTCTTGTTTTCTGTATTTTTTCATCTTTACATACTGTAGTGTATTGGATATTTTCTGGGCTTTTCTATATTGGAAACAGCATAGAAGTGACAGGTTTAGGGGAAAAGTTAGGCTTGAAGTCCTAAGTCATAGGTTCAAATTCCAGCTCCAGCTGGAATTTGGCATCCACTTGATTTTGTGACTTAACCTTTTTAGATCTCTATTTCTTCAGCTGTTCCAAATGAGAAAAATAGGTTTTGTTGGGGTGAGAACTAAATGAAACAATGTATATGAAAGTATGTCATGGTGAACTTTTTTGTATTAGACATGGTCTTTGGTTTGTGCATAACAATAATACAATTGCTGAACAAATTATAATGATTTGGAAGGACCTTATGTCTGCTCAAAGCATTTTCATTCCTTGTGCCTGCAAGAACCACCCTTTCTCTTTTTTTTTTATTATTTAAAGAGAAAGAAACAAAAAAAAGGGTTGAAATAATATAGAATTACAGAAAAATAAACAGTAAGAAATCACCAGTTGATAAGTTACATATTGTCATCTTAGAAATAGTTGTTCAGGTTACAAAATTAAAGCATACAAAGGGACATTCAAATAGTGATACTGCCAACAGTTATGCTCAATGATCCAACAAAAACTTAGCAATATGGTTATCAGTCCTACACACTTGTTTTTTTATTTTAAAGAGGGGAAGATTACACATATCAAAACAAAAAAAAAAAAACAGTTCATAAAGAAACAATTTAAAGAAATACAGATTTCAAAGCAAGTCCACTGGAGATTTTCACTGTTTTCTTCCAAATAGTTGTCCCTGTCTTTGCACACATTGAATACATACTGCGTATTATAGAACTAATCAAATCATTACAGGATGATGAAGGCTTTTTAGGTCTTCAAGATCTGACATTGAGGAAGTCAATACTGATTACCATAATGTCTCTCATTCTCTTCATAGAAGCTGCCCTTATCTTTATGTATGTTGAAATTGAACTTTAGAGACTAGACTAATATCACTCCAAACAGTGAATAATAGTATTGCTCAATTTTATATCATAATGCTACAGAATTAGCATTGGGTTTCTTAGTGTCTCTCTTCAGAGTATCTGTTCATTACATCTTGCATTATATAATCTGTTCCCATAAATAGTTTAAAAATTCTTCCCATGTGTGAATTTCTACATATATATCTATCCTCTGTATTATAGGGAAAAACAGATCATAACAAGACAATGAAACAAATTCCTAGAAAAATATGCAATGAAAAAGTCATATAAGACCACAATATTAGGTGATCTACCATAGTTACTATGCTTTCTCTTGTTATTTTCAATAGACTTGTCCACATCATCAGGCTTAATATAGTTACACATAATATTACGTAGCTATTTTTATAAAAACACAACTTTGAAAACATTGTAGGACTTGAGAGTGGTTAGTAATCAAAACCGGTAGGGATATCTTTTACATCTTGTCATCTTCAGAGCAGTTGCCTCTACTTTTAGACTTGATACTATGAAGCATACCAAATTTGAATAAAATCAGCCAAGGCAAAACCACAGTCCAAAAAACCAGATTCAAATAAGATCAGTCATAGTAAGACAATGTAAGTAATACAGGGTTTCAGTTTAAATTAATAGGAAATTAAGGATAATTACCATGGTATAACCTGCTTTTTTTGGGTTAGATGTCTGTGCCCTCAAATTTGATATGAGTAGACAGACCAGAACAAAATAAAATCAAACTACACAGAGCAATAAGACTACTGTGACTTTTAAATCCTGATACACTATTAGCAATGTTTTCTGCCTTCCTTTTTTAGGCTATTTTGCACCTTTCCCCTTCTCAGGATGCTTTGTATGTTTTGGGTCTCACTAGCCCCTTTAGTTATTAGATTAGGGGGCCAGCTTTGTTATTATTGCTGAAAGCTACCAAGATATTTACCACCTTAGTACATTTTTAATTTCTCTTCTGACTGCTTGGAAAAATTTTTTTTGTTTGAAGTCCCTCTTTTTACCTGAAATTGTATTATGTATTTACTTGCTTATTTTTTGATTGCATGGTTTCCCTTACAGAATGTAACCTTTATTCAGATGGGAATTTTATACTATTGCCTCATCTTCAATACATAGTTTGTATTCAAGAAGAACATGTTGAAGGATGAAGTCAATTTTCTCTCTGTCTGTGTGTGTGTGTGTATATAAAGGAGGAGTCTGGACTTTTGCCCTAGGCAATGGGTAAGTGGTGGTGCCATTTCAAGAGTTGGAAAGAGTCAGCAAAGAAGAGATTTGCGAGGAAGTCAATTGGTGTCAGTCTGTTCTGCATTTTTATAACACAATAACTAGTGTTGGTAATATATGAAGAGGTTTATGGAGACATAGTTTAGAGGCTGAAATCCGAGCCATGATCAAAACGTGTAGGGATTTCTTGGCTGCATCATAATGTACTGAATGGCATTGTATGATAGGAAAGCATGCCCTGGGGACAAATGGCACATGTGCAAAACCTCACATGGCAAGAGACAGAGCAAGAGATCAGTGAGGAGGAGCTTCACTTCTTCAGAACAAACCCGTTCGAGGGCAACCAACCCAGAACCACTAGAACTGCCTTATCTTTCCCAAGAGTGGTGGCTTCAGGATCTTATCATCATCTGGAAGGCCCCAAGCTCTTAAAGATCTTTCACCTCTTGACACCACTGATGAGGACCAAAATCCTAGCACATGAACTTTTGGGAGGCAAACCATAGCAACTGAATTTGAGGGATTTTTATACCAGAGTCATAAATGAAGCCAGGCACCTCATTCCATAGGTTCTTTATGGTTCCATATGATTTTATTGGATGCTCTAAGGCCATCATCTAAGAAACATAATATCATGTAAGAATCCAGAGAGTTTCCATTTTTAATCCCAATATTCCCATGGCTGAGTGATTTATCCTACAATGCAAAATGAACAACTTCAAGCCAGATATCTTATTTATCCAAACAATAATGTAATGCTTCTTTTCACAGTTGTTTTGGGTATGATCCACACAAAGCTAAAAATGAGGTTCAGATCCACAGTTGAACAGATTATATAGAGAAATTATTCAATGGCTAAAAGAATACTCTGTCATCTAGTAAATGTTTATCATTTAGCTTAAAAATTAATGACTACTTATCAAGAAGGAATGGCAGGGGATTAAATTGACCCATTTTAAGAGTCATTTTCTTTTAACCTCTTCAAGATTCTGTAAGACAGATTTTGGACCTCCATTTTATCAAATAGAAGATGAGTTGCAGCAAGATTAATAATGGCCCCAGGCTCACAAACAAGATGATATGATACACCGAGTGAAACATATGAACTACTATGATCACCATCTTCTTCATAGAAAATAACCCAAAGAGCAGGTCTTCCTCACCCTGAAAAGAGAAAATGTTGTGCAGGAAACCCTCATCTTGTTGGAAAGTGAGGGAAGTTCCCCCACTCAATTTTGTTATTTCTAAGCATCTTACCATCTTCTGGCTCCTTTCCCTGTAGTTTAAAAAAAAACATATCTTAAGTGATTTTTAACATCGTGATTATAGAGTATATATTTTTGTCACTTGAAAAATAGTTTGAGTCTCAAGAAAATGCCCCTAAAGAAACCTTTCCTCCATGCTCCATCCACAGCCTGCTGGCTCTGTCTTCCTCCCCAGTTCCCACCTGCACTCCTATTCTATCCTGTGCACTTTTGCACAAACGTGGAGGAACGCCCATAGGCTTGCTGACCTTTCACAGGCTGTCAGTAAATTGTAAATGGATAACTGCTCCTAAGAAGCCCCCACTCCTGCACACTCTGGATTAGCTGTATCTGAACCTTCAATATATGGTAGGAGATATTAAGCTCACCCCTGTGAAGACTGGGAAGAACCTACCTCTCCTATAACTGTTTTCAGGGATTACAGATGTCAGTTTTAAAGGAATCAATCACTTCCCACTTCTCTGTCACTTCTTGTTCTTTCTGTTCTTCAGTTTTTTCTGAGTTCTTTTCTTTTCTACTGAATATGGATTGAGGATAATGTAGGGAAGAGGGTAATGTCACATGGCATAGGCAATGTGCTGGCTCCTCCTGTGTTCTCCTTCTGCATGTTTTCTTTTTTCTCTGTCCATCTCTCTGTCTCTGTCTGTCTGTCTCTTTCTCCCTTCTTACCTCTCTCTCCCTCTCTCTCTCTTTTTCTCTCTCTCTCTCTGAATCTCTCTGTCCCTCACTCCTCTCAATGTCTCCATTCTGTCTCTATCTCTGTCTTTCTGTTTCTCTCCCCTTGACAGCTCTATTCCAAGCCTTGTACTTAATAATTCTTGCTGAACCAATTTTTGCAGAGGCTCACCATTCACCACCAAGAAAAATAGTATTTTCTCCAACACTGCAGTTCCCTTTCTAAGAGGAATTCCTGAGAATAAAATTGTCTCCTCTATTATAAATATGGTTGTGAGTTTCCCAGTGAGAAGTTTCTCAGGTTGGAGAGGGAATTGAAAATTCTCAGTTCCAGTCAGCCAGAATAACAAAAGAACAAGTTCAGTTTGATTTCACCATCCACTTCTCATCACTGCAATTTTCACCTCACTGTACTCTGTCTGCACATGGCATCTTACCCAGCTGTTTCCCATTCTGTCTCCTGGAATATTCAGGATGGCTTCAGAGGTGTCGGAAAATTACGAGATTTGTACATCCAAACTGTCATTTAATAAAAATGAACAGCCAATGCAATAACATCTGAATAATAGCCAATGCAAAACAGTAAAAATATGTAAGAGTAATAATTACAAACACATTGACAATTATATTTGCCACCTAATGTGCTCCTTAATCACATTTTACCTGTAAGTACCCAGCCTGAAAGTTAGGTATTACGATCTTCATGTTATTAATAAAAATACAAAGCCCAAAGAGTTGGTATTATTAATTCACTCAGAGATGAAAATTTAACTAGTCAGGATAGAATTTGTCCAAGCTTTCCAGAGTCCAAATGTAGTATCTTGTCTGTGTTTCAAAACAAGTGGGTAAAATTTGATATATTCTAACCTTTTATGTTGAATGAAGAGTATGAATTTTTATGATTGGTGACTTGCTAAATTTTGGAATACTATCTTTTTTACAAAACATATAACCTAATTTTTTTACCAGATTCAACTGACATAAAATTATATTTCATATATGTATGTGTGCAGATATACACACACACACACACACACACACACACACACTCACACTTATGCATATACACACCCCAAATAAAACTTAAGGGAAAATAGAATTATAAAATATATGTAAACCATCCATTTAAAATGTGTGTATGGACAATTAATGTTTAGAACTATTATAACTTCTGAATTTAAAAACTAAACAAAAATATAAAATAATTAAATTCCTATAACACCATTAGAATGAATTCTCTATTGAAATACTATTTTGACTCACTAAAATTATCATGCATTCACATCAAAACAGATTCAGAATCAAAAACTGGGAGAAAGAATAAATACATGTTGTACGTACATGCTACACACAGCTGATGTGTTGTGACATTCATGCTGAAGGGTGTGAAGCCACTGATAGACACACCCTCCCTCCTCCTTCAGAAAGACTGTCATAACAGTTCTGTTGTCTCATTTCCATATATTTATTCACACGGAAACTGTCAAACTAAAATAACTCTGAGTCAACTAAGACCCACATGCTTAATCTTTTTTTAATCGAAAATAATGCAGGTATTTCCTCTATTGCTTCTATCATTTATCTTATGATTAAATCTTTATTGTTTTCTCCTTCCCAATATCAATTATGGTATGTATAACTGAGTGACCTTGAACAAGTTGTTTAAGTATTTCTTCATATATAAAATGTGAATAATACTAATATCACGTGTAGGTTGTTTACAAGATTTTGAAAAATAAACTTCATGAATACTGGTTGGTTGGCATAGTCTCAGTAAATGCCTGTTTCCTTACCTCATTCTTTTTCTAGAATGTAAGATTTAACAGGACAAATGTTAGCTATGGCTTCTACTTCACAACTAGAAACAAAATAACAAATTAAATATTTTTCCTATTGATTTAGTGGTCTGTAGTAGAATTCCTAAACCACCTTCATTCAGAAAACAGCAACGTCCTTTCCATAATGCTCCCAGAGCCCGAAGCTTGTGATTATTAACCGCTAGTTTCAGCCCCTAGAGAAACTGGTGCAAAGCTGAGTTTGGGGTCTTTGAATAATGTGGACGATGGCTTGTATCTGGGTTTTTTCAACCTAGAATCAAGGCTGTGAGCCTGTCCCTCTTGTCATCTCACTGCCTCACAACCTCTTCTGCTGAGCTCACACTACTTCAGATGATTGGCAGCCTTCTCCTCAGTACATGTATAGTGTAGAACATGAGTCCTGCTGTTTCAGTAACAGCTGTATGATTAGCTAATACTTTAGCTTTTAACATTTGCAGTAATAGAGACTTTGCATTGCGTACATTGTCTTTAACTTGATGACAAAATTTGTACCCATTGCTCAGAAATTATTACTTCATTTTCTGAGACATAAAAGGTTGGATTCATACATATATTCATTAACAAGTCAGTATCTATGAAGCTATTTCAAGGACTACTGGAATTTATTTTACGAGAAGTTATTATTTGTAAGTGCTGTGTCTCTTCAGATGTTTGGTCTATGGGCAAGAGGGCAGGAAAATAGAGTACAAAGCAGTAAAGAAAGAGTGCATGTTACATGCTACAGCTACAACTGATTAATGGCATTTATGTACCACTTGAGAGTTTATAAAACACTTCTGCATGCATTTTCTCACTTGCTTCACTCAACTGTCATGTGAGGCTGATATTATGATTACTCTTACTTTACTGATAGGAAGCTGAAGCCAACCATATTTAAAGGATTTGTCCAAAATCAGGAAAATGAAACTGAGATTCACATTTAGGTTCTTTCCTTTCAGAAAAAAATCTCAAACCTGCATAGCAAAGTAAAGATGCATCCTCTTTACAACCACTGCTCAGCATTAATATCACTGTTTTGCTATTTACTAGCTATTTGAGCTAAATAAACCAGATGATTTAACCTTTCTATATATCAGCTTCCCATTTACAACATGGGTAAAGAAGCAACTGCATATGACTGTTAGAAGAATTGGTTGATACATGTGAAGTTCTTGGAATAGAACCTGGCATGTAGGAAGCATGTAAAAGTGTCAGTTGTGTATACATACATTCAGGCATGCACGGATGCATTGATGTGTGACTCTGTATACATTTTCACAACAAAAAACTCACATTTCCAGAAATCTGTCAATATTAGCCCCGGAAGCACATTTCATTTCCTTTCTAGTGGCTGCATGATTATAAATTATTTGTGGTGTATTTTTTAGCAGATTGAGAGCATGCATCAGACCAGCTAGCAGGAATCCAAGTCCCAGTGTTCACAGGAAGAACAGACAAAATTTTGACCTCAAACATAATATTTATTAAAATCTTTGTCAGAAAAAACCCTGTACTTCAGGGCTGATTGTCACCAGAGCCTTGAGCCCACTGAACAGAATGCAGTTATAATTTAAAGTTTCATAATGGAAGAAAGTTACATTTTTCTCAGACAGTCTAGATCAAATGGAAGAGGAGACTCAGTGTCTGCACTTTGCGTGAACAGGGAATCTGGCAGTGTGACTTTTGAGTTCTTTCTCGGTCGATTTCATTGATTAAACTTCAAACTACCTAATATGATGTGTGTTGCTTGGATGTCTAAAATCATCCTTTAAACAAAGTGAGGACACTCAACCCAAACAGAAAATAGAAACTTCATGATACGGTGTATTTGCTTTTGAGATGTTAAATTCCAAGCAACTAAACTGAGTCTCAGAAGGTGTTAGGATCACCCATAAGGAATTCAATCATTTGACTTGTAGGTGCCGCATCTGACTCTCTGGACCTTCACTCACCTGTGTAGACTTAAGTTTCTGTGCTCTGAACAAGACAGGGGCAACAGCCCCAGGGCCCTCCTGACTGGGTTAAGAGCGATGCTGCTTGCTAGTACAGGACTTTTCCTTGTCATTCTCATTATTTATCCTTTTTCATCATCATTTGAACAAAGCTTCAGTATAAAATAACCTTCTTTCTGCCCCCAAGAAACAGTGCATGGTTGCAGAAATAACATAAATTTATAGGTCAGGAAAAGCAGGGTCTGTAGGAGTCGCTGTTTTGCCTTTTATTTCCTGTGTCATAATGGGCAAGTCTATTTCAATTTCCTTATCAGCTGAAAAGTGTAATGTTACCCTGTTGAGAGATAAGAGAAAGTGTTTTACACGTAGTGTGCACATAAATGTTAATTCTGAGCAAAGGAGAGAGGAAGAAAAATAGAATGCAAGAGTGTTAAGTGACTTTTAGAATGACTGCAACTTCTAGAAAATACAGATGGGTGTCCAACTTGATAATAAAATTTTAATTTGACTCAGATCAATGAAAAGCCCCATGTGTTGACTAGAAATACATACTCATCAGCAATCCCAAGGAAAAATCTATGAGGGTTATTTCCTTTCATTAAAGAGCAATATAAATATTGATCAAGTCTCTTAATTGACCTGTGGTTTGCTTTCATACATTAAACTTCTGTTCTGCACAGAGGGCACAAATCTTCCAATTACCTTCAGTTCATAATTCATTATGTCATATTAGAAGCTAAATATGAACACAGGGTTCTCCCTGAGAGGAAGTGCCACTTAAGGGGTACTTCTACCACTGCTCTATCCTCCGAGCTGCCTGCACCTCACATCTGACCTGTACCAGGGCTGTGGCAGTATCTTCACCCATCTCAGATAGGCTAGCCACAGAGAACCAGCTGCTTCTGAGGACCAGAAATGAATAGCACACAAACTAATGGAAAAAAGAATATTAGACCTGATGACACAGGAGTGCTGGGAAGACGCCAAGGCAAACATCTGTTGTTGCATAAAGATAGCTCAAGGCATGCTAATCACTTAGTTAGTGGTGGTCAAAACATTGAAGACACTCCTTGTAAAGGCACTACCAGTGCATTCTAGCTCTGCAAATTGAAAGCTAAAAAGTAGTTTTGAATAAAATACTGATGCCCAGAGTCCTGGATGGTTTGTCCTCCACGGCCAGGTCTCTATGGAAAAGGCACTGAAGGGCTAGATTTAACCTGCAAAGTGGATTGTTAATTAAATAGTTTCTTTGCTAGTTCATTGACCAGGAAATCAATGAATAACTTGTGTCTCAGTGAGAGCTTACCAGAGAAACAAATTTAATGTAAGATACACAAATATATAAAGATTTATAAGACAGGCTTATAGTGGCCACCCACAGAGTCTGGGGTGCTAGAGTACAGAAGGACTGTCTGTGCGGTAGAGATCTAACTATCTAGTCAAAGGCTTGGGGCTCATGGTAGTGTCGCGTGTGTGTCTGTATCAAGAGTCCAGAGGGTCTGTGATGCAAGGCTGAAGCTAAGAGATGATGTCCCACATGGAAGTGAAGCTTGGAACTCTCTGAAGACACAGAAGTGAGCCTGCTTTGTTCTTCTTGTATTCATTCAGGTGACAAACCTGTACTTCTCACACCCAGGGTGACTCTTCTGTCTTCAGTAAATCCCCTCAGCCACATCCAGCACCCAGCACGATGCTTATCCAATTTAATTGGACATTTCTTAGGCAAGCTGACATAATCAGGTAATTATCACAACCAGTGTAGGAAGATACTTCACATCGTATCAGTTTGAGCGCCTTATAAGTGGGACTCTGCCTTGCTCAGTTTGTTCCAATTGGCTTCATTACTACACATTGTGTCTTCTGATGTGGCACAGAAGGTACTTTGTACTTCAGCCTCTCTATACTCAGGCAAAATACTCAGGCAAGTAAAGTATGAGTTAAGTATTCTAAATCTCTGGTATTGGAAATAGCTGCTGCATACCTCGGGTTCTGTGTACTTCCTGTATCAACACAGAAGAAGAGTGGAATCCAGCCTCCTTAATTTTTGAGAGATGGTGACTGCTCATGAGATGTGGTTCCTCCTCTTTGAAGGAGGAGGAAAATAATAATGATTGTCATCAGTTTTAACTTACATTAATGGCTTAGTTCCTTTAGTTATGAGCAAGAATTTTTTTCCTTTGCAAGCCTTTGTCCATTTTTCAACACAGGAGAGTTTTTGTTTTTATCTCTGTGATTGACATCAAAGGATCAAAGTAGAATATTCTCTCCTATGTTAGTACTATTGCATAGGTGAGATAGAGTGGGGCAAATAAATGTGCTTTCTGTAATGACTACATGTTTTCTTGTATCTCTATTTTCTTTTTTATGCTGGTAACTTACTAGCTGGGGGAGAATACTGAATAATATAACATAAAATTTACAACATAATTTAAAAACTGATTAGTTGTTAAATTACTCAAAATATATGCTTAAATATAAAATTGTTGATCCTAAAGACCACTCATTTTAACAGGTTGTATTTTTAAAAAAGAGAGGATGTGGCAATCCACAATGTGATGGTTAATACTGACTGCCAACTTGACTGGGTCAAGAGTCAGCTAGGAGATTAGTAAAGCTCACTTCTGGCTGTTATCTGGTAAGTCACGTAAACTTATGGAACCATATCTTGTGTCTGGGAACAATATCTTGTGTCTGGTACCTTCCCCTCTGACTCTACTTAAAATCTTTTCGGTTTCCTGGCCACCATAAATTGTGTAGCTTTTCTCTGCCATGCCCTTCCATCATGATTCTTCTGCTTTGGAGCCAACTAACCAGGGAGTGAAAACTCTGAAATCAACAGTCAAGATAAACCCTTTTTTTTTTTCTTTAAATTGCTTATATCAGGCATTTTGTTCAGCAATGGAAATGTGATTGATACACTCAAGATCACCAGGTAAACAATGAACAAGAATATACTGATCCTAGTTCTCTCTCCTTTACTATATTTTTCACACACATTCAACTCTTAGGAAATGAACATAGAAGATAAACATTAGTGACTGGGGAGACTGAGATTAGAGACTGTGGACAGCAGATAGAAGGAAGGATCGCAAATCCGCCCAGGACAGCAGCTGCCAGCCTTGCAATGTTGCTCCATCTAGTCCTTCTCCCCATGACACACCCTCAGCCATGAGGTCAGTCCTACCCAGGGTTCCCGTGACCGTGACAACTGATGTAACTGGTGCACCAGGTAGAGCGTACTAACTCAGTTTGGTTTAACTGCTGGATGAGGTTTAGAACAGGATTAACTAACACTGAATTCCAGTTCTATGGCTTACTAGCTCTGTGACTTTGAAAAGTAATTTAAATTTTCTGTAAATCAGATGTTTTCATAAAATAAATTCTAATTTCCTCTCAAGGTTGTTACACGATGCCGGTAACATAGTAAGTTCTCAATTAACTGGGTATTGATTAGTGTATCACGTGCTGCTCTGTAGTTTCCACTTTTGAACTTTTTAGGACTATATATAGTAAAATGTCAGTGGGAGAGTTTTATAGAACTGTGTGATGGTATCTTAGGCTTCGGTGCTGGATTCTGTACTGAATGTAAATGTAAATTTGTCTAGAAAATACCTTAATTCACTCAGCCTGCTATAACACAATACCATAGGTTATGTGAACTACAAACCACAGAGATTTACTTCTCATAGTTGAAGAGGAGAGGAAAGTGTAAGATCCAGGCACTGGCAAAAATAGTGAGTGGTGAGATTCAACTTTCTGGTTCAAGCATGGCATCTTCTCCCTGTGTGCTTACCTGGTAAAGGAGTCTCTTGTATGAGGGCACCCATCCCATTCGTGGAGAGCTGGTTATGACTTAGTTACTTCTCAAAGACCCCACCTCCAAATACAGCATGTTAGGAGTTAAAAGTCAGAGCAGGAACTCCAGAGGAACACAAACATTTAGTCTGGAATTAGCCCTTGTTTAGAAATAAGTCTATGTATTGCTCATTTTTGCCATATGCTCAAAGCCCTCGTAGGCATTTGTTGCACTGAATTACAGTTCAGCTAGAGATGGCTCCTGTCTAGTCAAAAGAAGGCTGAAAGTTTTTAAAATTCAGGAGTGAATTAATGCATAGGCTGAGTCTAGAGATGAATTGGCCTTAATTCTCAATCCAGAAGCAAAGGGGGTAAAGTACAAATGACCTACACAATGCAGCCAGCTCTGAGAGGCTTTTTTCAATAGATGTCCTTTCCAGTGACACCCACAAGGAAGGGAGAGCTACAAGCAGGCAAGGACACATTTGACTGAACCAAAGCCTGCTGGGGCTCGTTCTCAGAACCTAAATGTGGGACAGATGGCTTGCTAAGTCTCTTAATCCAGATCTTCCTTATTAAAAAATAGATAGTTGCAGTCACTTTTTGACACTTGACACTGGTTTTTTTCTGGCAAGCATCAATCGCCTTGGGTGGGACATTCGGGCTCCCATGGAATTGGGAGGGCAGTTCCTATAATAACTTTATATATTTCACTAATATACTGTTGTAAAACATTTAAAAAGAGTGTGGTGACACTGGTGCTGTTTATTGTACTCTTGTTTCCTTTTTTCATTTCCAATAAAACCTGTCCTCTGAGGATATGTAGTCAAGAGCTCTCCCTAGAATATCATCATTTGCAGTAGATGCTCCTGAATAGTTTATTCTTGTTTATACTAGTAGCCAGGGAGTCATGGTAACCTGGGAAAGTGCAAAAGCAAAACATAATTTTCTTTTGAGGAGATAAGAGTAAGCCACAGGAAAAAATTCTTGGGGCCCTTAGAGTTCTCTATTTCCTAAAATAATGAATTAGTTATCCAGAAAGGTGTGGCTTTCCCTAGCAGTTAAAGCCTTCTTTCTTGTGTGCTTGTGTGGCAAGTTTAATTCTCAGATATTCTCCTTTAGGAGTTACAGTGAAATGCCTCTTTCTGTCTTCTCTCCACATTCTGTGGTTGTGAGCATCTTTTCTTCCTTCTGTTCTTTTATTTTTTTGAGTGAGAAAAAGAGTGTAGATAAAGTCTGGATTTTAGCATGATGCCTATAGTCTCTTTTCATGAATATTGCATAATTATTGAAGGATAGCATCTTATGAATTTTCAGGTGTTTGCTTCTGGTTCATTTTCCCATTTACATAAAAAGTCGATTGAAACAGAAATCTTTGTTGCTGCCTTAGTGCAATCTTCTCACGGGATTCCTCACAGAGACTTATGTGGTTGGAACCAAACTTAGATCAAAACCTACACAGAAGGTTCTGTCAAATATCAGGGGAGTGGTCCAGCTCATAATATATTCCTGTCACAAAAATATGTTTTCTACCTAGGCTGACTGCCAACCCAGCATCCACTCGACTGGGAATAGTATAAAAGGTATAAAATTTAAATTCACACCTTTCTATAACTTAATGAATCACCTTCTTAAAACTTCATCTCTCAAAAAATTAAGGTGAAATTTTAATAGTCCCTTTTTTGAAAACTGAATCCATATGGTACAGTGGGTAAAGGCGCAGATGATAAAGCCAGTCCAATTACTAGTCTGTGACATCAGGCACATCCTTAGGGCTCTGAGAATTGCCTCATCTATGAAACAATGACAATAACAGTATCTACTTCACAGATTTTCTGTCAGGAATAAATTACATGGTTCCCAGAAACAATACAGCATAGGTCTGGCATATAAATTTTAGCTATTATTTTCATTTTTTAATTCATCCATTTGGTCTCAAAAATTATAATATAGAAAATTCTGGATCTACCTATGTAGAATGGAAGTTTGATTTTGTAATGATACAATTCCATTACAAAGACAAAGTGCTCTGCTCTGAAAACAAGTCTCCTTTCCTTCCTCAAGGCAGATCATGAGAAGAGATGTTGAGGACAACATCCTCCACAGGTAACCAAGTACTGGTGCACATGTCACTCATCCCCAGACTGCTGCTTCTTCTGTAATCTGTGAACAGAGAAGGGAAAGTGCCCTTCTGCTTTGGTTTATGTCATTGCTTAAACCGTCACTTCCCCTCTTCTGTGTGGGCATGTTCACAGTGGCAATTTTAAAACTCATGGGAAGCTAATTAATAATTCAGATAAGGGGAATGTGTTTCTTTTGGTACAGGCATTGTAGATCAATTTATATCAGATACATCCAGTTTGGTTGAAACAATCACTTCTTTTCATAGCATTAAAAATACTATAAAATCCACAAAATTGAATAGGATTAAAGGAAGGCAATTAAATAAGTTCTCTGATTTTCTTATCAGGAGAAAATAGTTTTTAGGCATGCTTTGTCCAATTTTTAAACTACTTTGAAATTCATAGTTTGTTTGCTGTATAAAAGATCTCTGGCCTAACAAAATCTGAAATACCATTAGAATGTTGTAGATATGCGATCAGTTTATCAAAGCCAGACTTAATTACCTGTTACGTTAGCTTTGTGCTTTACAAATTATTTTTGTCCCATTTGACCCAGAGAGGTAAGTAGGACAGTGTTAATGTTCCCAGTTGAGAATTAAGAAAATTGAAGTACAGAAAGACTGAGTTTTATCCAGAGTTACCAATTAGTGGCATGACCAGCTTAGAACACAAGTCCCCTACTTCATAGTGTGTGTACTGTCACATATGCAAATCCTTCATAAGTGGTGAAGCCATAATGACATTTTCCATCAAATCCACCATATGTTATATTCCACATAGGAGGACATCTCTAGTTTTCTCTAAGCCCTGTGAAGAGTGTAATTCAGACATCAGATTGTGTACTAGCCACCTTGCCTCAAACAAACTTTCTGCCCATGTGCCTTTATGATAACCAAGCTTAACCACATAGAGATTCTGGAAATATACCACACAGATTAGGTTTCTACAGGTTTTATTCTGGATTTTGATTAAGCACACTTTAAGTAAAACCCACAGAAGTGACATTATACCTATAGTTATGATATGTAATAATGTACTTATAATTCACATTCATTTCCTTTTAATACATAAAAATTTTAAAGTATATACAGGTCAAAATAAAAATGCATAAAAATATTTCTGTCTCCCATCTATCTAGTTCTCTTCCCTGGAGAATATAATATTTGTATTCTTCCAGAACTGTTTTATTCACATATAGGCAATTATATTTCAGCATTTTTATCTTTTATGCAAACTCAGGTCTTCATTTCAAACAAAGTTCTACAGATGATTCTAACATACGCAGTCTTCAAATAATTAGTCATCTCCTCTGGATAGAATGTTTACTCTGTTAGAACATAGAAATTTTTACAATAATCTCAGCTGTCTCAAACTTTAAAATGTAGGATCAGATTAAGCTGCAGAATTTGTTTTAAAATAAAAAAGCCCATTCCTCTCTACAGATCTATTGTGACCCCTAATTTGAGTGCAGAAAAAGAAAATCCTATGACTTGTTACTATTTTCCTTGCCCTCTATAGATAGAGGAGAGGACCTAGACAAGAGCATCACAAAGGATATGACCTCTCCCCTGAATCCTCTTTATGACAGCATATGACCCTCGTGACTTCAGGCCCCAAAAGGTACAGACTACTCTGTCATCACAAGTCTTGCCTGTGTGTTTTCAAAGCAGTTGTGAGGTCAATCACAAGTAACTTTTACTAATAACAGTATAGAGGCTTATGAATGATTGTCCCTGTTAAGAACCAGAGTAGATCAATGGCTTTCCATATGATGGCATCATTTTTACTTACTCTGGAGTCTATCTGTACTCTTCACTAGAAGTGAAAAGGGTCAAGTTATTTTGATAAATTTTACAGGATGTGACACATATGTAAATGTTATCAAGGAACTATAACTCTCTGGCTCTTAATACAACAGTGAGAAAAATCAGGAAAAATAAGCCAGCATATCCTTTGATCATTTTTAGGGAAACACTCTTTTCCAGCAACAATAGGAAATGGACCTGACTTCAAGGAAACTTGGGTTCCCTTTTCAGGACCACAGGAAGGTACTCAGGAGTTATATCTGACAGCCTAAAGGCAGTCTCAGCCAGCACTGACTTTCTCCAAGCCAGCATGCTAACCAGACTGGCCCCTCTGTAGCTTTCCATTTAATACATGTCCTTCCTTAAATGCTTTAGAGTGCCAGCCTCACAGGTATTCCTGTAAGTCAAGGAGAGAGCCTTCTCCTATGAAGTGTGAATTTCCTATAATAGAGTTTTTATTCTATACTGTTCTATTGGGAGAGTGGTTCATTCATCGTCTGAATTAAAATCACTACAAGTGCTTATTTAACAGTGAAGATTCATTTGGGGCACCTTCTGTGAACCTCATGAATCAGAACTAATACTCCCCCCTTATGCTCTCCCAGGATGATTCCTTGGTACACTAATATTGCAAAAACCACTGAGTTAAGCCAACACTGGCATTCTGTAAGGTGGAGGTACTATTCAGGATTCTGCACAGAAACAAAACAGTTAGAATCTGGACACATACACATTTATTATGAAAATTGGTTCGTGTAGTTATGGAGGCCCAGAGGTCTCACTATCTTCAAGACAGAAAAGCAATAACGTAATTGAATCTGAGTCAACAGACAAGAGAACCGGGAGTTTCCATTACTGAGAGAGGTAGAAAGTGGATATCTCAACTCAAAAAGAGAAATTTTGAGCTACTTTATCCTTTGTGTTCTCTTGAGGCTCTCAACCCGCAGAAATGAGTGAATCCTTTTTGTAAGAGCTATTCATTCAAATACTACTCTCCCAGAAATAGTATTATAAGCTACCTTGGCATCTCTTAACACAGTCAAGCCAACTTATAAAGTTAAGCCTCACAGAGCTGGGTGTACTGCTCAAAGGTAGAGTACTTGCTTAGCGTGCATAAAAAACCCTGGGTCACGTTCTTGGTGCCAATAAATAATGATAATGATATAAAATAAAATTAGATGCCACCGTATTCTTTGTGGCAGTGTTGATGTAAGTGAGCGAAATGGCATGACGACAACAAAAAGAGCATTTAAGGAAGGAAACGCTACTATCTCCTGCCACAGGACCACATCCCATTCTGTATAGAGTACCTAGACATTTCCACTTGCCCTTAAAAAAGCTTGTGAAACATGTCATTCCGTGAGTGGTCTCACTGGTAAATAGATTTAGTATTCATTGGAATGCCAAACTAAACCAAATCACAACCTTCTATTGTTGTACAGGTAGTTGCTGTTATAGATCCTACACTGAGGTAGAGATGTTCACAACAATGGTTTTCAAATTGCTCTGATTGGGAGAGGACACTTAGCATGAGAAGGGGAGACTGCTCTCTACTAAACAAACTTGTAGAAAGTCTGCCTGTTTCCTATCACAGGTTTCCAAAACATTGCTATTCTCTTCAGATAATTTTATCTAATTAACATCTATTTTTCACTCCTTTACATAGTAATCAGCTTTCAATTACTAGAACCCAGCTGCTGGTGCTAAACAGTACTGAAAAAAATCAAAATTATTCAATAAATCCTTAGATCCCCTCACCATCTCCTAAACCAGGACAAATGAGTTTAATTCCTTAATTACTTCCTCCTCATTTTACCTTTATACCATTCATTACCCGTTCACAAATCTTTTATGACCTTTATTCCATTCAAGGACCTTTTATTGAAAACCATAGAGAGAAGGTCAAGGAACAGAATATAAATGAACATGAACACAGAAACTTTTATCTTAGAATGGACTTATGGAATATATTTATAGTCCAATATTTTATTTGGTATTAATAATTTTGAAAAATATCCTCTTTAAAGGTAATATTTGTTTCTCATTTTGCTGCCAAAAGGTTTGTCTTCCAGAGAAAAAGTGTGGTCAGCCATTTGCACATTTGGGAAGGGTTAACTTTATAATAGATTTAGTCAGTGAAGTCCTGGGCAGGGGGGTACTAGACTGAACTAAATGGCTGTTATTTTAAGAATAACTAAGTTTTATGTGTTAAGTATCAGAACTTATTTGCATGTGAAATATGTACATTTTATAATAACTTGACCACCTTTTTAGTATGAAAGAATGGTATTAAGGACAGCAGGAAAGGAGTAAAGTATACTACAGAGAAAAAAGAAGATAAAAGGGAACTGGAAGGGGCACAGAGGGAAAGGAAAGGCACTTTGTACATTATTAATGCATTAATTATAGTGACATTTTCTTCATTACTGTAGATTGTATTGACCTAATTTAAAGCACAACTTTGCAATTTTAAATGAAAACAGGAAGTTAAAACCAAAATTTGTAACAGGCTTCCTCTATGCCAGCTATTTTATGTACTTAAATAGTTAAGACTCAGAGCAAATAAGATAAGATCTTATCTTCATTAGGAAAAGGAGGTTCTATGAGTTTATATATGATTATCATAGTTATCACCAGTTGCAAAATCAGGAACTGGACCAGCTATGGGTATCCAAAATGCTCTATTTTCTTTTGTGTGATTTCTTTTCATTTTTGTTTCCATGATATACCATGATATTTATAATTTCCTGATATTCAACTGTTGGTCCAAGCCTTTAATCATGAATTCAGCTCCCAATTATAACATTATTGGTAAGAAAATAATTCTCCTATACAGAATGTCCTCATATTGGAATTCAAAGCAAGAACTGAAAGCGAAAGGCAATATATTTCCTGAGGCACCTAATGGAATTCATAACCATCATTCTCACAGCAAAAATAAAACACAATATGTTGTGTTGTTTACTCAGCTTACTCACAGTTAAAATGCAGATTGCTTACTGTTACAGTCTTTTGGCTGAAAAGTTGTCAAAAGCCCCAAAAGGCAGAAAAATCTGCCCAATTCTCGTCTGAAATCTTATGCTTACACATTTTTTCCTAAAACTAGGTTAATGAATTAGGATCAAAGAATTATATTTTTCTTCAGGCTTATGTTGATTTTGAGAGCAACATCTAGAACAAAAACATTTATAAAAAGGGAACCCTGAGACAAAGGAAAACTCCAGCCTACAAGGTCAGGAAAGAGCATCTGCATGCCCTGGGGATTGTGACCAAATAACCTGCCGTGGCGGGAAAAGTCTCTGTTTTCACTATACTCAGTATTTTTAGGAATAGTTCCTCTGCAGCTTCAGAGAACTGACCCAGTTTGGGTAACATACATTTTCTTCAGTCTACCAGTAGAAAATCAAGATTATCAGAGCAGACACAAATGTAGCCGTCTCCCACCGTGTTTTCCCATGCAAATAAAAATGTGCAGTATTAATATACTATGATGTTTTGATAAATATAAGAACCAATAAATTATACAATAAATACTATTTTCCTAATTTGCAATATTGAGAGACAGCATTCATTTCTGTGCTACAGTGGAACTCTATTTTTTTTTCCAGAGTTGGGTAAAGGGAGTCACGTTAAATCAATGACAGACTTAGGTTGGCTGGAATTCCAGCTCTGCTCCTCACCACCTGAATGATCTTAAAGTAGTTGTTCAGATCTCCTGAGACTCAATCACACAGCTGTCAAAGGGATAGAAATAAAACTGCCTACCATTCAGGGCTGTTTACCAGAGTAACTAGGATTTGAGGGCCATAAAGATCTAAACCTGAATCCCATTTCTGCTACTTCTTTGCTGCATGACTTTGCACAAAGGAATTTAATTCAGACTTAGGTTCCTATCTATAAAATACAGGAACTTGAGAACATGGTTCCTATAATAGGTCCTCTATCAGTGAGGATGCTTTGAGGCCTGAATAAGGTGTATAAAGTAATCATGCCATAACTTTTTATTAATATTTTGAAACACTATACAATAAAATTAGTATGGCCTATGAATAATTAGTACCAGAAATTAATATTGACTATTTTTCTTCTCATCACACACTGTTAGGCAATAGCAGACCTACACTAAAATCAGTTATCAAAAACTGATTTAAAATTTATCAAAAACCAAACTAAGACTTTACCTGGTATTAAATCCTCGTGCAAAAGTTTTATATAAACATCACCTATGAATTATACCCTAGATCTACTCTGTAGATTAGTTAAATCCGCAAATGATACTGTTTTCTGAGATGATGTTAAATTGCCAGGATTCATTTCTTTATGTAAGCTGTTTTCTACTTTCTCTGATCAAATTCAGATTTTTGTCTGGTTTTTGACTTTCATTTTTAATCATGAAAAATCTGTTTGCTGAACCATTTGTTTTCTTTCAAGACACCTTATTCAACTGAGAACAATTAGCATATATATTTTGTGAAGGTAACATTTAAGACAATGTGGTTCCCAATGGTTCCTGAAATATTTATCAAAATATAAACTGGGAAATACATATGTTTAATTGTACAGCCATCTATTTATACATACATACATTAAATATATATGTGTATGTGTAGTATATATCTGTATGTGTAAAAGACAGCTACAACTCAAACATATATACATCTATATGTAACTTAAATTTCTCAGCCTGTATGTATTTTAACTGAAAGAATCCAAAAATAGATTAAAATATAATTTCCCTGTTACATTAGAAATTTTAACTTAATAAAATTTTAATGCTAAGTTTAGCATTGGGTTCCAAGTAATTAAATGAAAAACAATGTGAAAACTATATCAAAAGGTGGTCAAAACTATTAGAGGGAGAAAATGAGAGTGGCAGAGCACTGATATGCCAAAAGGCTTGGGTGCCCTCCAGCATTTCTTAAATAGCTGACCTTATAGGATTTTGGTAGATGAAATATGATAACCCAAAATGCACACATTTGTAATATGTTTCACAAGTGTGAGATGGATAAAAGGGTGATAATCTGATTTTAGGAGGAACAAAGTATTTAATAACCCTGAATTGATGATAATTATCACTCCCCAAGTTAAGTTTTGCTTTGTTTTATTTTACAACAAAACAAAAAATAAAAATAAAAAGGACTCATTCCAGAGGTTCATTCCAGATAGCTGCCTGTGTCCCAGAGGTTCTGAACTCAGGTTCAAGGCCCCAGTGCCATACTTGGGTGGTATGTCCCTGCTGGCTCATAGAGGATCTGAGCTCTACCCAGCCCAGCATTCCATTGCAATCCATCAGGAGAGCACTTAGCCTGTCTCACAAGTCACAGAGGTAAGGAGTCTTCCCCAGCCTGGAACCCCAGAGCCATCCATCAAGGAATGACCAGGCTAGACAGTGGGTCTTGAAGATTTTGAGTGTGGCCCATCAGATTACAAGGCTCCAGTGCCATAGTTTGGGGGTGCATCCTGGGGAGCCACATGGATATCAGAGGACTGAAGCACTTCCCAGCACATCATTTCCATGTAATCCTTTGGGAGGGTGCCTGGCAAGCCACACAGGTCCTAGAGGAAAATGGCAAAATTAAGAAACAAAATACACTCTCAGTCCTCCAGCCCACTGAGAACAAACCCAGGAGACACTGAAATGGAAGACACTGAAAATCACACAACTGAACTTTCTGAAATGATAGCAACTGAAATAAAGAAACAATTCCATGAAGCTATATAGGGAATCAGGCCAGAAATAATCTCTCAGGTAAAAAAAAAAGAAATGACAAACATTATGAAAGAAATGTTGAGTATCTAAAGAAGATCTAGATTTTAAAAAAAACCTAGAGGAACATAAAATAAGGGAAATTTTGAATGAACAATATAAGACACAATCAGAATGCATGAAACGAATTCAAAAGGATATTTGGGAAATTAAAAATTCCATTAAAAGCTGGCAAAACCATTTGAATAAAACTGATGATAGACTTTCAGACTTTGAAGACAGGGTGGAAACTTATGATCATGAAAGAAAAGATCTCTCTCTTAAAACTGTCAAGAAACCAGAAAACAACAATTCAACAGCTGCAAGATGATGCAAACAAAAACAATATAAGACTGATAGATGTCAAAGAAAAAGCAGGGGTCAATGCAAATGACATAGAAAGACAACGCTAATAGCAGACAATTTTCCAAACATGGGAAAAGACTCTGATATGCAGATAAGTGAAGCATACAGAATGCCAAACAGTCATAACCAAAATAAATTTTCACCCAAACATATAATAATTAGGATCTCAGAAATTTAGCACAAGAACAGAATACTAAAAGCTGTTGGAGAAAAGAAACAGATCAACAATGAAGGAAAGCCTATCAGAATCATGGCAAACTGCTCAACACAAACCTCAAGTAAAGATCTTAGAGTGAAGTATTTCAAGTCCTGTAAGAAAAAAATTTCGACTCAAATTGATGGAGATAAGATACTTCCAAGACAAAGAACAACTGAAGAAATTCATGACCACCAAACCAACCCTACAAAGACTACTGAAAGACACTCTAGAAAGAGACAAAGACAACTGCAATCCCAAAAACAACATCAGAAGGAAACCACTAAGCAGGGCAAACAATTAAACAGAAAATGTAGAAAGCCAACAACAGACAGGGATTAAGTCAGTACATATCAGTTATATCAATCAGTGTAAATGGTCTCAACTCACCAATAAAAAGAAAGACACTGGCAAAGAGGATTTAAAAAAAAAAACAATATGTTGTGTATAAGAAACACATTTAACTCAAAAGGAAATTCATAGATTAAAAGTCAAAGGGTGAAAAACAATACTCCATGTGATAGGAACCTAGAAAAAGTGGGGTAGCTATTCTGTTTGCAGACAATGCGAACTTTAACAATGATCAAAAGAGATTAAAAAAAGGTCACTACAGACTTGTTAGGGGAAAAGTCAAAGAGGAAGAGATTACAATCATAAACATATATGCTCCAACTATGTAAGACAAATCTTAATACATAAAAGAAATCAAGTAAACAATAATACAGTTATAACTGGGGACCTTAACACCCCATTGTCACAAAGACACACAACAATCAAACAAAAAAATCAGCAAAGAAATATTAGAACTAAATTAAACTTGTGAACAAATTAGCATAGTAAATGTGTACTGAGTGTTCCACTCAACAACACCAGAATATACATGCTTCTTGGCTGCACATGGGCCATTCTCTACAATAAACCATATACCACCCATAGAATATGCTTAAGTAAATGCAAAGGAATTGAAATAATCTCATGCATGTTATCTTATCATAGCACAATAAAGTTGGAAATTAATGACAAAAAACCCCACAAGAACCCCATAAATACATGGAAATTAAATAACACTTATCTAAACAACCAATGGGTAACAGAAAAAATTAAAGAAGACATTAAACAATACCAACAATTGAACAAAAACACAAATACAACTTACCAGAACCTGTGGGACACAATGAAAGTAGTCCTTAGAGGGAGATTTATAGCAGTAAATACCCACATCAAGAAAATAGAACAAACACAAATAAACAACCTATTGCTGCACCTCAAACTAATAGAAAAAGAAGAATAAGTCAAGTGCAACCTCAAAGAAGGGAGGAAATTATAAAGATCATAGCAGAAAACTATATAATTGAAACTAAGAAAACAATACAAAGAATTAATCAAAGAGCTATTTCTTTGAAAGAATAAATAAAATTTATAAGCCCATATCCAACCTTATCAGAAAGAGGAGACAAAAAAATACCTCAGATACATGCAATAAAAAATGAAAGGAGTGAAATTCTTACAGACCCTGTGGAAATACAGAAGATCATCAGTTCCTCCTTCAGAAACTTTTACCCTCATACATTCAACAACAAAGAAGAAATGGATAGATTCGTAGAACCATATGAATTACCAAAGCTGGATCAAGAGGATGTAAAATTGCTGAATAACCCAATTTCAGTAAACAAAATTGAAAATGTAATTAGAACCTTACCAATAAAGAAAAACTTACGTCCTGATGGATTTACTGATGAATTCTATAAGAACCCTAGGTTAGACTTAATGCCATCATTCCTCAAACTCCAGTCAAATTGAAAAGGAAGCAAGTCTCCCTAACTCATTCCTGGAAGCAAGGATTACCCTAATACAAAAACCAGAGAAAGACCCAACCAAAAAGGAGAATTATAAGCCAATTTTCCTAGTGAAAATAGATGCAAAAATCTTCAATAAAATACTGGCACATAGAATGCAACAAATCACCAAGAAGATTATACACCATGATGAAGTGGGATTCATTCAGTAATGCAGGGGTTGTTTAACATACACAAATCAATAAATGTAGTATACTATATCAACAGAGCCAAAGACAAGAATCACATGATCATCTCAATAAAAGAAGAAAAATCTTTTGACCAAATCCAATACTTACTCATGATAAAAACCCTACAAAAAATCAGAATAGATGGTCTTTATCTCAATCTGATAAAAGTCATATATGATAAACTAATAGCCAACATCTTACTAAATGGACAAAGACTGAAAACTTTCATTCTAAAATCAGGAACAAGACAAGGATGTCCATTATTACCACTGCTATTCAATATAGTGCTAGAAATATTAGCAAGGGCAATTAAACAAGAGAGAGAAATGAAAGGAATAAAGATAGGAAAGGAAAAAGTTAAATTATCATTATTTGCAGATTATAAGAAACTCTACATAGAAGACACCCCAAAACTCCATTGAAAGACTTCTAGATGTAACAACCAAATTCAGTAACGTAGCTGGATACAAATCAACACTCAAAAATCAATAGCATTCCTCTACACAAATGATAAACTTACTGAGAGAGAAATATGTGATGCCCTTCACTATAGCATTCCCACAAAAAATGAAATACTTAGGAATCAACCTAAGAAAGAAAGAAAAAGACCTATACATTGAAAATTACATTGTTCTGCAGAAAGAAATCAAAGAAGGTTTGAGAAAATTGAATGACATTCCTTGTTCATGGATAGTAAGAATAAATATTGTGAAAGTAGCCATTCTCCCAAAATTGTTAAACAGATTTAATGCAATTCCAATCAAAATACCATTTGCTCACCTCACAGATCTAGAGAAATCTTCTCTCTCCAAAATTCTATCTCTCTCCAAAAATCTTTCTCCAAAAATTCATATAGAACCAGAAAAGTCCTAAAATAGCAAAGACAATTCTAGGCAACAAAGACAAGGCAGAAGCCATCACAATCCCCAACTTGAAATTATATTACAAAACTACTATGATAAAATTAACATGTACTGGAATAAAAACATATCTGAAGACCAATGGAATAGATTAGAAGTGGTGCTGGACGTTAATAACTTCATTCCTGAACTCATCTATGAGGCTCTGGAGATAGCACTTTATGTCTATTGGTGCCATGTCTGATATTGCATGTTTCTCAATATTGGGGGCCAAGGACCCTTTCTTGTTGCTCCTTCTTCCCATATTTTTTTGTTCCTGTTATGCAAGTGTATATAGGAGGCCGAGTTTCTTTCTTTGTCAGTTACAGTTTGTTTGAATTGCGCCGGCTAGGTGTTCCCGCCCACTGCAGTGTACTAGAGAGACACAGACCTGGGCAGCCTATGCTGGGCCCACCTCTCCAGGTCAACCTACCAAGGTTTCACTGCTAGGGTGCACCTCCAGGCACTGGGACCTGGTTTGGGCTAACCTATTGGGTCTTAGTCAGCAGCATCACACAGGCCAGGCACTCCCCAACAATCCCTCTTAAGAGGGGAATATGTGACTGAAGTCACTGCAGCATCCTGTACCGGCTAGTCTACCCGGTCCCAGCATGTCCCTTGTTGAAGCCTCCTACTCTATGGAAGGGTCCCCGATCCGCTCACTCACCACAGGTTGACGATGACCGAAGCAAGATGTAAGTAGAATAGTTAGAGAAATGCTAAGCACCGCCCAAGAAACAAACAGATGGTGGAATGGAAGAACAAAAAAAGGGGGAGAATTGTTTGATGGAGAAAACAGAGAAAACATAGAATACATGAAGCAGGTTCAAAGAGATTACCAGGAAACTAAAAACTCTATTGAAAACTGGCATCACAGCTTGAAAGAAACTAAGGATAGATTATCTGAACTGGAGGGCAGATTTGTAATATGGGAGCATGAAATGAAAAACTTCTTAAAAATAACAAAAAAACAAACAGCAACAATACTAAGGCTAGAAGATGATAAGAGGATCTATAACTTAAGAATTAAGAACATAAAAGAAGAAGTAGGGGCACAAACAAATGGACTACATAAGCTATTCATAGAAATAATCCAAGAGAATTTCCCTAATTTAGCAAATGGTAAAGATACTCAGATGTATGAGCATACAGGACCCCAGCCACCTACAGCCCAAACAGAGCTACACTCAGGCATATAATAATCAAAATTCCAGACATCCAATATAAGAACAGAATATTAAAAGCCATCAGAGACAAGAAACAGATCACTTACAAGGGAACACCCATCAGAATTACAGCAGACTTCTTGGCACAAATCATCAAATCATGAAGAGCATGGGGGGAAATAATTCAAGTTTGAAAGGTAATAACCTCCAACCAAGATTGATATATCCTGCACAACTCTCCCTAGAAATTGATAGAAAAACAAGGTGCTTCCAGGGTAAAGAGGAACTAGGGAATTTGCAACCACCAATTCAACTCTACAGAGAATACTGCAGGATATTCTAAAAAAGGAAAATACCAAGATTCCAGAAATAGTGGCAGAGAGGCCACAATGAATGGAGCAGAAAGCGAAATGAAGAAAACAAACTGACAACAAATGACAGAAAAAGAGCTCAACAGAAACGAGGCAGAGAAGACTGGATGGTAGGAACAGCTATTTTGAAGAAAACAAGACATCATAACAGCTAGTGCTGATTTAGTATCATCTTGTTTTGAAGTCCCATCAAACTTGTATTCATCTGTCTCTGACAGTCTTAAAAGGTTGTATCTTATTGGATTTTATTATATATGTTAATATAAGTAAAAACTTTTATAGACAAGGAGATTATACAGAAACCATTGTTCATTTTCTGTTAATTGGTTCTAAATACCCTGTAATAATGTCATTCTCTTGAATGGTTTTATAGTGTCTTGATATGTTTGGTGCTACAGTATACAAAGTTATACTCAAAGATTTCAAGGAAAAAGACACTATGGTACTATTTTTATGTCAGGATATCTTGTGGTGAAACACTATTTTGCTTAAATGGTTATGTTTTGACCTGCGCTGTCATGTTGTTATGCCCTCTTTTATCTCAATCCCCCTTTTTTAAAAAATTATTTACTTTTTTATCTTTTTAATTAAGGGAAAAATAAATAAAAAAATAGCAGGATACATTATAGTAACCTACTTTGATTTCCTATTAACTTGATTTGAAATCCTGTATTGCCCTCACCATCTTGTTTTGACTGATTTTCCCCTATTCTGCTTTGCTTGATAGTACCAAGTTCAAAAGTATAGGCAAAACTGTGAAGACAATAAGGTTCATTATGATGCCCATTCCTGTTGACTATTATTCTTTTAAAGTCCTGTAATGTCTCCAGTGCTTTGGTTTCATTCTTTACTGTTTTGTTCCATTTTATTGTAACTGGCAATTCTTAAAATAGCAAGAGGCAGTATGGTAACCATTGTTGATCACCTTGTATTTTGTTTTTACATTATCTATTATGTCCATCCTTTTGATTTGACTGACTCTGTTCTGATAATGTTGCATTGGGTTTTACTCTCTTCAAAAAAAGTAATAAGAACTGTGGGAGTGATAAAACCCAAAACGTGTAATTGTCATTGTACAAAAGAAAAGAAAAGAAAGTGCTCTAAAGGTTATAACTGCATATATGTTTAAGTGTATAAGATAGATAACCTATATTACTGAGTTTTTTTGGATCATTGAACAAAACTGTTTGTACTCTCACTGTTTGAAAGTCCACTTTGTATGCTTCAATTTTGTAACTTGAACAACTATTTCTAAGATGAAAATACGTAATCTATTAGCTAGTAATTTCTTACTGTTTATTTTTTAAATTTTGTATTACTTGTACCCTTTTACTGTCTTTTTATTTTTCTCCTTAAATAAAAAAAATTTTTTTTAAAAAAGTGGTGCTGGAAAAAACTGGCTTTACATCTGATGAAAACTAAAACTAGACCCATGTCTATCACCATGCACTACCCTAAAGTCAAAATGGATCAAAGATCTAAATATTAAAGCAGAAATACTAAATATTCCTGGAAGACAAAATGGGTAGAAATCCTGAGGAAGTAGGGTAGGCAGAGTGTTCATGAACAAAAATCTGCATGAGAAATACTTCCCACAGTCAACAACTGGGATCTCATTGTATTAAACAGTTTTTGCATGTGAAAAAAAAAAAAAAAAAACCTCCAACAGAGTGAAGAGAAAACCCACAAAATGGGAACATATCTTAGTCAATTGTCTCTCAAAGTACTTCTATCCAGAACATATAAAGAATTTTTAAAAAATCAGGCCCCACAAATTCAAAGAACTAATCCAAAAATGGGCATCTGAGATAAATACATACTTCTCAGATGAAGAAATACAAATGGCAAATAAATATATGAAAAAATGTTCAGTATCATTGTTTTTTCAAGAAATAAAAAATTAAAACAACTCTGAGATTCCATCTCACTCCAGGAAGAATGGCCAAGAAAACCACTAATAACAAATGCTGAAGGAGCCATGGGGAAAAAGGAACTCTTCTGCACTGTTGGTGTGAGTGTAGACTGGCGCATCCACTGTGGAAATCAGTGTAAAATTCCTCCAAAAGCTGTTTAGAGGTTCCATTTGACCCAGCTATCCTGCTTCTGGGCATTTTCCCAGAAGACTTGAAAGCATTATACCACAGTGATATAGGTATACTCATGTTTATAGCAGCACAATTTGTAATAGCCAAATCTTGGAAACAACCCCAGTGCCCATCAATTGAAGAATGGAGAAGAAAGATGTGATATTTTTATACAGTAGAGTACTACTCAGCAATAAAGAAATATTCCATTGAGGCTTTTATAGATAAATGGACACAATTTGAGACCATACTCATAAGTGAAATAAATCAAACTTATATGTGTAAATACCATATTCTTTCCCTAGTATAAGAAACTGAAAGAACAAATATGATCCAAAATCTACAATAAATATTGTGTAAGGGAAAGAAACTTCTCAAAGAAGAAAAGTAACTGGGATAGGGGGGAAGTAGGAAAAAAGGAAGGAAAAAGGAAAAAGACATAAATTTGTGTGTGTGTATACCCACATATAAGATAGCTAGGATTAGTATATTATTAATTATATTAGTTCTTGGAAAAGAACAGTTAATACTCATGATTAGATCAATTTTACATGACTGTATCTAGTAATCTAAGCAACCCTTTTGAAGGTACAATATGCAATATTACAGGCATTGTTAAATTCCTGTCATCTTGTTTTGAAAACCTATACTGTTACCGTTTTGGGTTTATGTTGTTTGTTTCTTGCATTTTGTTTTTCTTTTCCGTGTCATTTTTCTCTTAAATAAAAATTAAAATTAAAAAATAAAAATGATACAGAATTTCAAAACAAAATAATAGGACATTAACACTAGTTAATATATTGCATATTGTTATCTTCAAAGTTGTTCAGATTACAATATTTTGTTTTCTTAATGAAGTTTATTGGTACATTTGGAGATACATAATGATCACATTCATCATAGGAAATATATATCTGTACATGATAGATCTTGGTTCTTTTTTCTCCCTTCTACCTCTCATCCCCTCCTTTTTACAAAAGCTTTGCTTCCATTTTTTATTTTTTGCTAGTTTTTTTTCTTCCTTTTTCACTCTCCCTCTCTTGTGTCCCTTCCCAATTGAGCATTTTCTTCCTATTTCACAATATTGAGTACACATTTTGTGCTTATTTACTTTCATTTTTCACATAAAAGAAACTATGATGTTCACATATGTGTCAAATTTATTTCACTTAAGAGGAGGGTTTCAGGCAAATTCATTTACCTAGAAATGTCTCAAGTTTATCCTTCTTTAAGGCTGAGTAGTATAAAAAAACACATCTTCGTTATCTATTCATCAGTTGATGTGCATTTGGGATGTTTTCAACATTTGGCTATTACAAACTGTGCCACTAGAAACATGGGTCAAATGGAACCTCAGCCTTAGTTTTTTGAGGAATCTCCACAATGGCTGAACACATCTATACTACCACCAACAGTGGAGAAGGATTTCCTTTACCCCATAATCTCTCCAGCATTTATTATTGTTTTCTTGATAATAGCCATGCTTTCTGGAGTGAGGGGGCATCTCAGCACTGTTTGAATTTGCATTTCTCAAATATTGTGATACCGAACATTCTTTCATATATTTAATTGCCATTTCTACTTTTTCATCTGAGAAGTGTCTATTTATTTCAGATTCCCAATTTTGGATGGTTTTTTAAATTTGAGGGGTATTATTTTTTCCTGTTCTTTATAGATTCTAGATAGTAGCCCTTTGTCTGAGAAACAGCTGGGAAAAAAGTAATCTGACAGACCACATATGTGAAGTTAAAAAATAAATTCTACTGGAGTTCATAAAACGTACATACACAGCATAAGGTAAGAAAATGAAGTCAAGAAAATGTACTAAAATGTCAAAAAGGAACATAGAAGTAGTAACCAAAAAGGATTTATCTTCTGTCCTAACTTTATAATTAGGCTAATTAGTTGATTGATTAAAGATGCATGTCCTATCTATAAACCAGTTAACCAATCAGATGTTTCTGTGATTGAAGTTTTGTACATAATGCTCATTCAAGAAAATAAAACTTATAAATGCTATGTCTAGAACTAACGCTGAACAGTTTAGTATATTTTTCTTAATTATATTCATTATGTAAATACAAATTTATTTTTATTCACTTACTTTGTTTTCATATAAACTTTTTCTAAGTTCCTAAATATCCTCTTTACTATCATTTTAATTTTTACATTACAGACATAAAGAATTGAAGCCACATAATGATTTTATCACAGCTATACATAAGTTGTGCAATATTTCAGGATAACTAAAATAATAAAGTACTGTGCATTTGTGCTACTTAGAGATATATTTTGACTCAACTTGGTGGAAATCACAGTTAGTATCATCACCTTATTAGTATTCATAGTTTCCCTATTGAATGTAAACTGTCAAAGAACATATATTACATGTACTGAGCTCTATGTCGCCATCTCTGCTTTGCCTATTGAAGGTACCCATGAGGTGTTTTAGTTCAATTACATGCATTTCCTACTTTGATAGCTTTTTATTCTTCTTTAAAGGCAATTCAAGCAATTAGTAGGTAACAATCAGTTGCTAACATGAGAAAAAGCTTTTACATATCGGCAAAGATAGAGGAAAATCTTTTATGACACTTTGGTGTGTGAAAGATATATCAGATGTGATGACAATATATTATGAGTGTTCAAATTTTAAAAATTTACTTAAACCAAAGATACACTGCCCTTAACCCCTCAAAGCCCTCCATTCTGCTTGAAGTAGACTTGTCTCGTGTTCCTTTTCCTTGTACTCCCTTCTCCCATCCCTCCATCTCTTGATCCTCTTGTCATTTGAGATAGATTGATCTTCCTACTCCATATTATCTTTTATTTCATTCTCTATTTGTATTTCGGGTTTCTCATATAAGAAAACCATGTGATATTTAAGCTTGTGTGTCTGATTCACCTCCCTGGACATCATGGTCTTTATGTACATCCATTTTCCTACCCAGGAGTTTATATCCTTTTTGTGGCAGAGTATTACTCTGTTGAGTGTAAATTCCAGTTTCTTCATCCATTCATCTATTATTAGCCATGTAGTCTGCAAGATTTAGGTATTGTGAATTGTGCTGCTGTAAACACGAATATGCATGTATCACTGTACTAGGTGGTCTTTATTTTTGTTAGGATGATACCTAGAAAGGGAATAGCTTAGTCAAATGGATTTTCTAATTTCAGGTTTTTGGGAAAATTATTGTACTGACTTCCATAATAAATGTACTAGCTTAGATTCACACCAACAATGTACACAGGCTCATTTTTTTACCATAGTTTTATGAGCATTTGCTATCATTTGATTGCTTCATGACAGCCATTCTTTCTGAAATAAAATGGCATTATAGTGTTTTAATTTGCATTTTTCTAATGGCCTGAGAAGTCAAACATATCTTCATGTATTTATTGACCATTTGTACTCCTTCTTCTGAGGGGTGCATATTTATTTCACTTGCCCATTTTTGATTGGGTCTTTTATTTTGGGAGACGTAATTATTTTGCGTTTGTGTATTCTAGCTATTAGTTCTCTGTCCAAAGGGTAGGTAACAAAAACTTTTCCCATTCTGCAGATTGGCTCTGTATTCTAGGAAGATGCTTTATTTTGCTGCACAGAAGCCTCATAATTTGATATGATGCCATTCATTTATCCTTATTATTTTCTGTGAAACTTGGGTTCAGTTAAGTATGACCTTGCCTATGCCTTCAAGAATTTTACTTTTTTATCTTCCAGCAGATTGTTTCTGTTTTAACATCTAAATTATTGACCAAGTTTGATTTGCATTTAGTATATGGTGAGAAATATAGGGCTAGATTTAGATTTTTGCATATGAATAGCCAGATTTCCAAGCACCTTTTAGAATATTATTTTTAAATTTTTTCACTTTTTTAGTACATGTTCCAGTACATAATGATTGCATTCACTGTAGAGAATTGGTACATGTATATAACACATCAGAATTCTTCTTTTTCTCTCTTCCTTCTACCCCTAGTGTTTTTCCAGCATCAGTTTCATTTATTTGTGATTTTATAAATTTAATTGTCATATATGCTGATGAACTATATATCACATATACTAAGGGAATGTATACCAGACTAATAGGCAAAAACATATAAACATGTGAGACTTTTGTAGTAAGTAGAAGTACACTTTTATACACTGTCCACAGTGGACTACAATGCCTTTTCCACCTTCCCTTCAGTGTAGTTTTCTGGCCTTTTGTCAAAGACCAAATACTTAAGTATATTTAGAGTTGTTTCTGCATTCTCTTTTCTGTTCCATTGATCTATGTGTCTCCTTTTGTGCCAGTATCATGCTAGGTTTTTTTAATCTCTATAGCTTTGTAATATAACTTCAAGTCTAGATTGTGGTGTCTGCTACTTTGCTTATTTTACTCAAGATTACTATAATTACTCTAGGTTTCTTCTAGTTCCATGTGAATTTTAAGATTTTCTCCAGGTTTATAAGGAATGCTTTGGTATTTTAATTTGGACTGCATTAACTCTATGTAAGACTTGGAAGTATGACCATTGTGACTACATTGGTTCTACCTATCCAAAAACAGGGGGTGTCTTTCCATTTTCCGACATCCTTTTTGATCTCCTTTTTCAGAGAACTGCAGTTTTGTAGATGTTTCACACAACCTTTGTTAGTTTATTATTTAACATTGAGTTTATTATTGGTGTACAATAATGTTATTTTGGGGTGTTGATTTTACATTCTGCTATGTTGCTGAATTTGTTTATTCTCGAAGTCTTTCAGTGTGATATTTTGAGTCTTCTGTGTAGAAGATTACATAATCTGCAAAGAATGATAATTTTATTTCTTCCCTCCCTATGTACATCCCTTTACTTTTTCTTGCCTTATTGTTCTTCCAAGTGCTAGTACTATGTTAAATAAGAATGTTGATACCAGGCATCCTGTCCTTTTTATATTTTAGGGTGAATTTTTTTTGTTTTTTCCACACTTAATGTGTTGTTGGAAATAGTTTGTCATAAATAGCTTATGTCATATTGATTTAAGGCCTTTTTATACTGATTTTCTTTCAGGAATTTTAATCATAAATGTATGTTAGATATTGTCAAAGTCTTTTTCTGTATGTATTGTAATCATTATATGATTTTTATTCTTGCTTCTGTTTATGTGATATATTGCATTCATTGATTTGCATTTTTTAAACCATCCTTGAATCCCTGGGATGAAGCCTACATAATCATGATGCTTTTTTTTTCTTTCATAATTTGTTGCATTCTCTTTGCTAGTATCTTATTGAGGATTCTTGCATCCAAATTCACTAAAGAAACTGATCTGTCATTCTATTTTTTAGGTGCATCCTCGCTAGGTTTCAGAACCCATAGGGCTGGGTTCCAAAAATGATTTTGGGGAGTAATCCTTCCTTTTCAGTTTTATTAAAGATGTTAAGAGGTGTTGATGTTATATTTTCCCTGAAGCGCTTGTAGAATTCTGCAGCAATCATCAGAACCTGGAATTTTCTTAATTAGTTGATTTTTATCACCGCTTCAGTTTTATTTCTGTTATTGGATTATTCAGTGTTTTTGCACCTTCTTGATTCAGTTTTGGTAATTTTTTATCTATCTAGGAATCTATCCATTTGTTTAAAATTCTATTTATTGGTGTAAAGGTTTGCAAAATAGTTTGTAACAATCACGATTTGGCAGAGTCCATTGCGATTTCACCTTTTTAAATTTTTAATTGCCTTGATTGGAGCCTTTCCTTTTGTTTTTGGTAAGATTTGCTAAGGACTTATCTATTTTGTTTATCCTTTAAAAGAATTTTCTTTTATTCAGAATTAAAGAATCTTCTTTAATTCATTGATTCCTTGTATTTTTTTGTCTTCATTTTGTTAATTTCTGCTCTGATCATTAGAATTCCCTTCCTTATACTAACTTTGGGCTTGGATTGTTCTTGTTTTCCTAGGGTGTTGAGGTGCACTGTTAGCTTATTTGGGTTCACTCTTTTTTGAAGTGGGCATTCACAATTATAATCTTTCCTCTTAGGACTGCTTTATTGTGTCCCAGAAATTCTGGTGTGTTATATTGGATTATTATTTACTTCTAGAAACTGTCTTGCATATTCTTTGATTTGTTCTGTAACCCACTGATTAGACAATAGCTTATTTAATTTCTATGTATTTGCATAATTTCTATCTTCTTTTGCCATACATGCTTTATTGACTAGAATTTGGACTATTTTGGTGAAGTTTCCATGTACTGCTGAAAGGAATATGTATTCTCTTGTTGTGTGCAACACTCTGTGAAGTTCATTTGCTAGAACGTTTTGTTCAACTCCATTTCTTTGTTGATTTTTGTGGTCTAATTGATGTGTGTGTGTGTGTGTGTGTGTGTGTGTGTGTGTGTGTGTGTGTGTAAGTGAGGTATCAATAATTGTGTTCCTGTATATCTGCTTTTATATGTCCACTACTGAAGTGGCACCTCACTTTACAACCTTTGTTAGCTCTATGATACTGAAAAAGATGGCTTCATTCATGCTTGCACAGGAAGGATGGCTACAGTCATGTTTGCCCCTGATACAGGGTTCACAGGCAAAATAAAATTTTACCAAACACCTCTGTCTATGAACTGAGCTGCTCACAGACAAATGCATTTGAGAACTGGGGTAGCACTGTAGTTGTTTTATGAAGTTGGATGCTTTGTTGTTTGGTGTGTATATGTTGATAATTGTTATCTATTTCCTTTAAATTGTTCTCTTAATCTACCTGCAGTGACAGTGTTCAGCTGTTTTAATCAGTTTTGGCATGTGGTCCACTTTACCTGAACACAGCATAGCTACACATCCTTTTGGGGGTCCTATCACGTGGAATGTTATTTTTTATTCTTTCATTTTTAGTCCATGAATTGTTTTGAGATAAATGTGTTTCTTGTATATATTATATTGTTGGATTTTGTTTCTTCATCCATTTGCCAGTCTGTCTTTTGATTGGAGAACTGAGACCATTCACATTGAGTTCTTACTTATTGGTATTGACTTCTTCCTGCCACTGTATTATTTTCCTGTTGCTCATGCCCTTTCATTTCCTCGTCCTTAACTGCTGATCTATATATTCAGTCTATTAGCTGCCTTCTTTGTTTCTAGGATATCCTTAATAATTTTTTCTAGTAGCATTAATGAATTTCTTTAAGAGCTCTTTATTGTGGAAATATCTTATTTCTCTATCAATTTTTTAAAATATTTTTGCAGGATATATCAGTATAGGTTGGATGTTATTTACTTTTAGGGCTTAAGACACTTTCTGTAAGCTCTCCTGGTCTTGAGGTTTTGTACTGAGAATTCTGCTTCACTTCACCTGGGATTATCTTTATAAATAAATTATTACTTTTCTCTACCAAATTTTAAGGTTCTTTTCTCCTTTTCATTATGGAACTTTGTTATGTCTTGGGAAGGTTCCATTTTGTTTTCCTCATCATCATAGCCGTGTAAATGCTATGTTTTCAAGCTTCCCTTAAAATTATGTATGGCGTACAGCTAATGATGTATTATTAGAAGTTACAAGTACTATGTCTTCTGGTTCAAAAAGCCTCTTAATTATTATCCCTTCATTCTTTCTATGTATCAGGTGGAAATGATCTCAAAGAGTTGAAAGAAGGCAGAACCACAAAATAGAGCCCAGTTCCTCAATGTCTTTCTTCACAGAGCAGTATTAAATGTCTAAAGTTTTATCTGTACTGAAGATAATTGAAATTTATATATCTTTTTCATTTTCAGAGTGTCCCAAAAGGGATTTAAAACAACTTTCTCCTGAAGGGACTTAAAAGAAAATAAAGTGGAATAACTATCAGTCTTTAGCACCAACTAATTAAAATCAGATAGTCTTCAGAAATACTTCTTGAATACCCACACTTCAGCGATTCTAGTTCTTCATAGAACAATAGACAGAATTCAGGAATCTGAGAGAAAAACTACTTAATTCTGCATTTGATCTTATTTTCTTAAACAAACTTTAAGAGTTACATGATAGAGTAATTGTACTCCTTTGAGGTCACACACTTCAGACAGATTGTCGTGAGTGGATCTATAGACAGAGATTTTCACAGAAAGGCAGCTAATATGTTTTTCTCCAATCAAAGTATGACATATATTTATAGTTGTTCCTCTATTTTTAGAGGGATTTAAATAATTTCTTGTCATTTTAAAATTTTGTCTGTGATTTTTGTCTGTGATTGTGGTTACTTTATTTTTTCATCTGTAATAAATAACATTAGACATATCTTAACACTTGCCTTAATAGATTAATCCAGTATCTCCAGGTTTCATGTCCCCCAGATGATTACATCAAAAAAGCTTTTTTTTAGTACTCCTTTAAATTGAGTACTTGAAATTATTTACAATATCTCCCTTGCTCTCAGTAATAAAGTACGAAAGTTTGACTTTAGCTACTCTATCATATTTATTCCTAACAATAATTGTGTAAAATAATTACTGGTTTTCCTATTGTTGAAGTAAGCAAACAGAATAACAGAGGATTAAGATCTATGTTTTGAGGCATTACTCAGTACCATCTTGTACTATTTTATGTTTACATCCATGAGGCTATTAGGCACCTTAAGCCAACTAACCCCTAATTAGTAACAGTGATTTCAAGTTACAAACCTCAAAGCTAGACAATAGCCTCTTTCATCTCTGAAAGAGAATTTTTGTAAAAGAGACATATTCTACATGTCCAAGTATTTGTATGTAGGCCAAAAGGATATTCAGAACTGTAGAAGAGGAGTATGATTTGCATTTCAAAGAGATCAAAATGAATACCAGAAGAGAGGGCTTTCCAGTTGAAGGAAAGATTTAAACAGAGACTAATAATTAATGATTTAGAACAAGCTTTGCTAATTATTTACCAGTCACTTGACTATAAGATGAACTCGCATCTTGAAATAGATACAGTCCACTGGAAAGCTGATTCACAATCATAGAAAAAGATACTTAAGCAGAGCCTAGAGGGATATAATGAAATTGTATGGTTTTCCTATTTTTTAAAGTAATTTGTACTATAAATATTTTTTAAAAAATAGTTGTAGTTTCTATTTATGAAAAATAGTTGTTATCTATTTGCGATGAGCTGCATGCAGAAATAATGTCTGAGAAAGAATAGAAGAACTGTAGTTTAAAAAGTAAGACCTTAGTCCTATGACAGAAAATTCTGGAAGCCAAGAAATAGAAAGACATCTTGAGTCCAATATTGCTAAAACTTTAACCTTAGGCAAATGACACCTCAAGCAAAAATGCTCTCATCTGCTTCTGAAATAAAGAGATAAGTGTTTCAACAGGATTATAAGGCATCCTTAATAATCTTCCCCTGTAGATGAAATACCTCTGTCTCTTTCCCAGCAAATGTAGAAAATAAATATTAAATAGTCTTTTATAGCGGTGTAAAGGAAGCTGCTGCTGTGCCTGGCTTGTTAAATATTTCCAGCATTTTTCTAGGGAGCTGAGCTTTTCACATGTTCCTGAAGGCAACCTGTAGAAGAAACCTGTGCCAGGACTGTCCTACATTGTTTATAGTAAGGCCACCTAGGAGCATAATGGGGCTCAGCAAATACAATATTTTTACATCCTTCACAATGACTACTCAACAATCCAGACAACAATTCGCTCATCTAGATCAAAGAGAATTGTGAATGAGATATCCCAGAAACTGCCCCACAAAAAAGGAATCGACTTTAAAATCTTCCAGTCCCCAAGTATACTTTTACCTAGGACATTATCAATTACATAAGAACTTTCTTAATCTTCTTACCTCTCCTGATAGACATTATCTGACAATGTGTTCAACTTTTCATTTTATGCCATTTTGTATCAATTTATGTAAATGTTGTTACATTAAAGCATATTAACAGGTCATTTTCATACTGATAGAATCTTATCTATGTAGAACTCAAAGCAAATGATAATTGTAACCATCTAACAGTTTCTAGCCATGAAACTACAGGTCAAAATACTGTCTTCAATTATTTGCAGAATTGGAAATCGGAGTATGATTAAGAGCTGTATCCAATGGTGAGCAACTGTTTCCCCTCTGGCCTGACCCACTGAGTAATTTTTATCATTATGCTTCCAAATTTTGGTTTAAAATTATTTTGTAACATAAAATATGTTGGCTTTCATACTACCTATTACCGTTTTTCCTAGTTTCCAAGTTAAGCTTCAATACTGGAACTTTTTTCCATTTCTTCCTTACCATGAATAGAGAGATAGAGAACAAAACACAATGCTTTGTAGGATAATGGGAGATCACGTAGAAAGATAAATTTTATTTCTATAGAAAGTGCAAATCTAATGCTTCCTGCTAGGTTTAGGGCTTTGGGTTTCAAGCTCAAGTTCCCTTAGGTCCTTCAAAGAATTTCAGTAACCCTGCTGAGTTACAAGGCATTCTCACAGTAAAACTGAATTCTCTTAGTTTTCAAATGTTTCACACAACTTTCACAATTCTTTAATATCTGATTTTAACACAGACCAGTATTTCTGATGTATAGTGTTAGACACATAGAAAGTTTCAGTCTCAGTTTCATAATCTCAGGTGAATTTTGGGAACTTTTATTCATTAAATCTTTTTGCTTTCTTTCCTTCTCCACCTCACTCCCATCACCACAAACCCCTCTCCATTTGGGAAATAGCTTTACTAAAAAGAAAAAAATCTTTAAACATTCATACCAGCTAATGATAGGAGATTGCTGTGCTATCCATTTATTGTTTTGTGCCCTTGTTCAGTTGCCAGAGAACTAAATTAATCATAGAATTCCCAGACAAGGCAATTTATCATGACCTCACCATCCATCAAAGCAGCTGTTTCCCTTCTAAACTTTCTTTTTAAACAACACCGCTACTGTCATGTTTTTCCTTTCTTATTTGTCCTTTGAAAGATGGTAGCTGTTTGAAATCTCTTCTTTTTCTCTATTGTACCAATGTATTCACTTCTGACCACTGGATCATCCACTTGAAAATCTCTTTCTGCAAATTCTCCTATCCTCAGAAGAAATTTAAGTCTTTCTTTGGCTTGAATTTGGTTCTAAAATATTTGCTTAGGCAAATTCACCATTTTCCAACAAAAATAGTGACAATGACGGCTATTAATATGCCAGGTACCTTATATATGTTATCTTTAATGCTCACATTCATCCTGTTTTATTTTCAGAAATTAATAGAGATGATGAGAATCAGAGACTTTGTATCCATTCCCCAAGCCAATGGATGCCAAAATCAGATCTGCGCTAGGTATATGAGTAAACCCAAAATTTTCCAGTTTCTATTCTTTCAAGTTGTTTCTGTAAGCCCACTCCCTGATGTTTTCATTTGTGTTTCTTACATTAATATACGAAGTGGAAAATAAATGCTCAGCACCCTGAAAATCTAAGCATGAAAGTATCCAACATCATACACTTGGTTTAAAAGGTACTAATCACTGCACTAGAGAATCCTTTTGATTGAAACTAATGGAAAGGGCCTAGTAAGCTTCATATAGATTTTAGCTTCCTGCTTTATTCTTAACAAAATGAAGTTCATCTTGTCAAATCTTGGTCACAGTTGGACGTTATGAGCAAGCTTTGATTGTAAGACTTCTGCTGACAGTGAAAGCTAAATGAAGTCAGCAGTGTCCCTTCTCATCTAACACTGAGAAATACTGTGAGGAGAATAATAAAGCACAACTTTACTCAATGGTTTTCCAAGCTACATCAAAGAATAAATTATCTACTTCTGCCAGCAGAGGAATGAGGGAGGGACCTGAGCTACTGTCTGCATTGTATTTATTCTTGCAACAGCCAAGTTTTATTTTGTGTAGAGCTGAAATAATTTTTTAAAAAGACACTAGATATAATTGACCTTAGTTGGGATTCTTTTTGGAATAGCTGAAGTAATCATCAAATCAGATACTGTCTTCATTGGTAAACATTCAGAAACAAATTAAAGGATTAAGTAAAGAAATTTAAAATATTATTAAAATAAATCAAAAATAAGAAGTCGGTTATTTCATCTAACTGGTGATAAGTGCACTGAACAAACTCTGCCAAAGATAACGTATTTCTTCAGTGAAATCTACAAAAACAACTCACTTTTTACCACTAGTTCAAGATAAACTGAAAAGTATAATCATGTAATAAAATGTTTATCCTGAAAATAAACAGCTGTACTATTTTAGTACAAAATACACTTCTTCTTGCCTTTCCAAAGTAATATTAAACTATTATTTGAAAAATAGTATATTTAGGAAGGATAAAATCAATTTTTCAGACCCCCACCACCTGATCCAGTGATGGACATATTGAAGAACACAAGAATTCTTCCTCCAGTTACTAAGTTTTCCTCTCTCAGTGAAAGACAAGAGACATTAACCGGGGTAAGATGACTAGACAGCATCGTTTTTCTCCTTTCCTGTTAGACTCTGCAGCTGATTCCTAACTGAAGAATCTGTTTTTATATAAGAATACCTCTGAATCTGCTCATTTACCAAACCTGCTCTCCTCCACCTTTCTCATTAAACACTATTATTCTTTTCTTGTATTAATACATTTCCTGAGTTTCAAGCTTCATATCTTTCTGTGCTGCAAGTGTATTTTTCACACTTCAGAGAGATTACTTTTTCCAAAATGTAAATCTGATTGTATCAGTCTTTTCCATCGAACACATTAATGGCTTGCCATGGCCCTCAGGATAAACTACATACAGTTTATTACAGTTTTCAAGTGCCTTGTAAATTTGTTCCCCTAATTACCTCCACAGCCTCTTTTTCTAATTGTTCCAGTCATTCTATTTTAAGTTCCATATCATATTTTCCATTATTTCTATGTCTTTGCACACAACCTTCCCTATGTTAGTACTCATGATACCACTATTCACCAAGTATGAGACAAGAATTAATGCAAAGGTACTCAAAGCAAAGCAACTAAATATTGCACTACTCAGCTTCCCAGGACTGCAGCAAATACCGGGAATAATCAACTTAAAAGGAGAAAGATTTTTGACCCCCCGTTTCAGAGGTTTCCATCCATGCTGGCTTGCCCATGTTGTTTTGGGCCTGTGGCAACACTGCACATCAAAGCAGGAGATCCTGGTATAGGAGGTCTGTGTACTTACTGGTGATTGGGAACTGAAAACAGAAAGCTAGAGTCCAGTGTCTCAATACCTAACTTCCTGGCCCAGGTCCCAGGTCCCTCCTAAAGATTTCACCACTTCCCAATAGAGCCAAATCGGGGACCAACACTTTAGCATGTGGTCCTTTAAGACACATTTAAGATCTAAATCATAAGAAAATCAAGCTGAAGTAGATTGTGATTAAAAATGTTTAGTACAAGAACAATAAATAAAAATAAGATAAAGCCTATTAAGATGTCAAAGAAAAATCAATATAAAATACTAAAAAACTAAAATAAAACAGAATGAAGCAAGAAATGAGAAATGCAGGAAAAAAGACAAAGACATCAAATAGCAAAATGTCATTCATAAATACATCATAAATGGCCTTCAAAAATGTAGATTTTAATAGGCTAAGCAATATAACAAAAATCAGAGACCATCAGACTGAATTCAAAAGGGAGAACTATCCACATGCTAGCAACAAAAGAAGCCTTTTTTTTTTTTTTTTTAATGTAGATAGTAAAAGCACGAGAAAAGACACAACATGAAAACATTACTCTTGAGAACACTTTGGGTTTGAGGATTTAGCTCAGTGGCATAAGGACCTGCCTGGCAAGCACAAGGTCATGAGTTCGATCCTTGGTATCAAAAAACAGAACAAAAACAAAAATAAGAGCAAAAAGAAAACAAACAAACAAACAACAACATACACCAGGCGGGGAAGTACATGCCTGTAGTACCAGCAGCCAGGAGACTGAGGCAGGAGGATCATTGTGATTTTGAGATCAGCCTGGGTTACAAAGTGAGTTCAAGGCCAGCCTGAACTGCATAGTAAAACCTTGTCCCAAAAAACAAAACAATAACAGCAACAAAAGAACACTCTAGTGGCTATATTAATCATTTAAAATGTCATACTGTGAACTATTTCCATGATTCATTAGCAACTCAAGACAAAAGGCAGAAAGAGATAATGGGAATGCAAGATAAAAGATATTTGCTGAAGGAAAATTATTGATGCAAGATAGGGAATCATCAACGACAAAGCAAATAATGTCTGTTTAGATATTTCTGAGGATCACGTTTATTACATATTATCATCTTGCCTTTTGCTGCGAGGGAAATGTTTCATTTCAGGTATGTTTCTAGCGGACTGTAACTAGAATGAAGTTATTTTAAAATAGCTTCATCTATATGAATTTAATAACCAGAGGCTCTGTTTCTCAATGCATTAGACCAGATACTATCAACATGTCTTTGAGATCTTATTTCCAAAGTGGAAATAAACTGGCTATTTTTTTATTGTTGTGCTGAGTATTGTCATTCATAAATTTTGTAAAATTTACTCTTAAATGGACTAAAATGAAATAAGCATGAAAATATTAACAAAAAATTATATAAAGACAGCAGTATTACTTCAGATAAAGATGACTCTTCTCAACTATAAAATATCAGTGCATCAAACATTAAATATTTGCTTAATATCAGAACATGAACATACACAGCCAAAACTTCTAGAAAAGGAATAAATTAGAACAATAAATTCACATTCATCACTGGAGATTTTAACACACATATGTCAGAGGAATTTTTTAATAAGGGTTTAGAAGTTCCAAACAGCACAATCAAACTCATTAACTGCAGCGACTTTCAGAGACTAATACACTGGCAAACTGTAAATGCACATTCATTTCAAGTACACATGAAATGGTAACCAAGATTGATCCTCTGCTGGTCTAATAATCAAAGGATTGAGATTTTACATAGTATGTTCTGAACTCCAATACAATTAAATTAAGAAATAAAAAACAACACATGTATGGGGCTGGGGATTTAGCTCAGCGGCATAAGCACCTGCCTTGCAAGCAGGCGGTCATGAGTTCGGTTCCTGGTACCGATAAAAACCGAAAAAGAAAAAAAAAACAACACATATAGGAAAGAACTATATATTTGAAAATAAGCCATTTTGAGTCATAGAAGGAAGCACAATTAGAAAATATTGTTGACTGAATTACACAAAATTTATAAAGATATGAAATTTGTAAAATTCAGCTAAAGCAATATGTATATATAAGGGTGAAGGAGTTAGCTTCCTTGTTGCTGGGACAAAAATGCACCTGCCACTTATTTATTTCAGCTTGTGATTTCAAAGGTTGTAGTTCAGGGTCAACTAGTTCCAGTGAAAAAATATCCCTGTGAAGGGCATGGTGGAGGAAGGCTGTTCATTTCATGGTGGCCAGAAGCAGAGGCGAGCCCCTTGTATCCTACCTCCTCCAGCCAGGCGCCACCTCCCAATTTAGCTATACACTCATCAGTAGATTAACCCACTGATAATAGAGTGCTCCTATGATCTGATCATGTTCACAAAACACATGCAACTTTATTGGGGACACTGCAGATGGTTGTAGTTTTTAAAGCTTGTATTTGAGAAGAATAAAGGTCCAAAATCATTGATATAAGAATCTACCTTAGTTGATAAATTGTATGTTATCTTAGAAGTAGTTGTTCAAGTTACAAAATCAAAACATAAGAAATGGACAAACAATGACAGTTTAAACTATTCTGTTTGATGAACTAACAAAAACTTAGTAGTATGGTTATTTATCTTGCACATTTAAATGTATTTATCAACTAGTGATTTCTTATTTTTGACTACACATTTCTTACTGTTATTTTTTTAAATTCTGTATTATTCCTACCCTTTTCTCTGTTTTTGCTTTTTTTCTCTAAAAAAAAAAAAAGAATATACCTTAGGAAACTAAAAAGTTAAAAGATAAAAATAAATCAAACTCTATCCAAAGAAAATAGAAGTTCAGAAATAAAGATAAGAATAGAACTCTAAAGAGAACACAAAATGGAAAGAATCAATGTAAACAATAGTTCCTTCAAAAGTTTGATAAAATTGAAAAATTACAGCCATATTTAGCAAGGGAAAAGACCTACAGCCTACCAGACCAGGAATAAAAGCAAGCTCTTATAAACAATAGAAGAATGATAAAGACATTTTACAACAACTGCAGACAAATATATTTATTTGATGGCTTAGATCTGTGATGGTGAAATTTTTAGACTGAGTACCCACTATCAATTTTCTTATATTATTAACACAATTATTATCAGTATCTCAGCAGACTTTTATTAGAAAATAACAAGTCAATGTTAAAATATCTCTATGGAAAGTCAAATGAACTATAAGAGCCAAAAATTCTGTGAAAAGAAGATAAAATCTGGAGGACTACACCCAATTTCAAGATTTAATCTTGCTATAAGTAGCTACAGTAACCAAAATAGTTTTACTTTTGTTGACAGGATAAATATATAAATTTATGAAGCCAAATAGAATCCACAAATAGACACATGCATATATGTATATGGTCAACTGATTTTAGATTTTAGACAACTGATTTTAGACATAACATAATAGAAGGACAAAAGTGTTTTCAATAAATAAAACTTGAAAAACTAAATAGCTTTCAGGAAGAATAAATTTCTGTCTACCTCATATCCTACTCAAAAATTTATTCAAAATGGATCTGTATTAGTCAGTTGTACCATTTCTGGGCAGCAGATCTGAGGAACAGAGCCAAGAGGAAGGGGTCAGTAATGCGGTAGAGCGCTGAAGTTCACGCATCTATGACTTCCCCAGACATGTGCTTTATTAATCCCCTAGGCTTCCCTCGAGCCAGTCAAGCTGACAATCTAGCTTAACTGTCATAGACCATAGAACTAAATATAAATGGCAGAACTATAAAATTTCTAAAACACATACAGGAAAACCTTCACTACGTTAACATGGGGAAATATCTTGGATAAAGCACAAAGTGTAAATCATAAAAAGGAAAAATATGAGGTGGACTTAATCAGACTTTAAAACCTCTAGTCTTTAAAACACACCAATAAGAAACTAAAAGGATGCCCTGATGTGATGGCAGACACCTGTAATCCCAGCACTCTGGAAGATTGAGTCAGGGGGACAATGAATTCAAGCTCAACCTGACAATTTAGCAAGATCTTATCTCAAAAAATAAAGGATAGATGTAGCTCAATACAGAAACTCTGAATTCAGTCCCATTACTGAAAAGAGAGTGGAGGATGAGAAGGTAAGCCCAAAATTATTAGATATATGTATCATGAATATTCTCTGCTACAGATTAGATATTTAGAATATATATATATATATATATATATAATTTTTACATCTCCACAATAAAAGATAAGCCAATCAAAAGCAAAACACTACACATCAGATTTACAAAAAAAAAAAAAAAACTCTGTATAAATGGACACTAAAGACACAAAAAGATGTATGTTAGTCTTAGTTTTCAGAATAATATGGACTCGCTAGAATGGTTAATATAAAGTCTGACACTATTCATGTTGGAGAGCATGGAGAGCCCTGAGGCACTCACTCACTGCTAGGTGCATGTGAATGATACACTCACTTTGGGTATAAACCTGTTTCTTATAAATTCCAAATGTATTGCTGCCCTACAACACAATTTTATACATATTTTATATACTTTTATACACACAAATGAGAGTATGCATCACAATTTTGTCTTCCCAGGTAAATTGTATAGTATATTTGTTTCCTTGTATTTTATTGGATGATTAGAGCATAATTTACATAATGAAGATTTTACTGTTACAGTTCCTCAGTTTTCTTCTATTGTAGATGTTAGTAGCAAACATATGTGTTTATTAGTTCAATTATTTCTTGATTCATTTGTAGAAGCTGAAAACTGTGGTGTAAAGGGTTAACATTTTAAACTTGATGTATTTAAATTAGGCCTATCAGTCAAACTCCTCCCTGTTTATTTGCTCCACCTGATGATTGTACCAGTTTATATTTTTTATGTCATCAGATGAATGTATCTCTATCCTTAATTTGAGCTAAAAATAATTGGTTTTTCTCAGTCTCACAAACAAAAATTGTCTATCTCTATTGTATTAATTTGCTATTATCTGCTTACTAGTGATTCATTTATTATCTATTTCTAGTTGTTACTGTACACATTCTCTTTGTTTTCATCTAACAGCTGTTTATTACTGTATTTAATCCATTATATGTTATATGATTTTAAAATATGTTCTCCAGTTAGCAGTTGCTTGTGTGTATATGTGTCTCGTGTCTGTTATAATGGTATTTTTAAATACAACAGAAAGGATTTTTTCTTCTTGGTTTGTAGCTTTACTCATAGAAAATGCTTCTCAGCTCTAAAATAAAATTATTGAATTTCCTAGTACTGTTTTCTTTGTATGTTTTAATTCTTAATTCACCTATAATTTATTTTACTGGAAGGGGTGGATGTGAAGTGCAGCTTTTATGACTAAATATCTAGCCAATTATTTATATTTTCCTTACCATTGTAACAAACTTTTCAAATATATCTAGATGCATTTTTTTATTGTTACCTATATATTTTTGTGTCAACATAATAGTATTATTTTCATGTTTCATATCATATTCAAATATATAGTAAAGCATTTTATCATCTTTTAAATATTTGTGCTTATTTTTCAACTGTGTATTTTTAGTGTTATTTTTAGTGTTATTTTTTGATTAGTCATTTCTTACTTTTTTTGAAATTCTGAATTATTTCTACTTTTTTCTGTTTTGCTTTTTTCTCTAAATAAAGAAATTGATGTTTTTTAGAAATGCTGTTGAATGAAAGTTTACAAAATTTTGTAAATGACTTTATATATAAGTAAATTGATTTTTAACATAATAATTTATTCTATTCGTTCTAATAGTTTTTTCAGTTGAATTTTGTGAGAGATTAATTTGACAAAAATGATAATAGCATTGTCACTTATTTTCCAATTATACTCAGTTATAATTTATATTCCTAAATGATGTAGCTAACACTTTATCAATGTTCTGTCATGTTTCTACAGCTTGGGATGGTACTTTCTAGTGGTTTACTGATGTATCATTAAGTTTGATTTTACTGGTTATTTTTATGAATAACTTGTGTTGGATATAGATATAGCTTCAACTACAGGTATAGTATGTGATATGATCAAATCTGGTCATGAAGGTTGATAACAATATCTTTTACTGTAGTAAATTTTTAAATTTATCTATTATTTGTTATATTTTTATAATACTTCATGCATATAAGTACTAAAATTGAAGAAATTAATAACTTTTCTTTTACAGTTCAGAAGTGAATGTTGAAATTTATCAAATACCCTTTTATCTAAAAATATTGTTTCAAAGTATTTAAACTTTCACCAAATATGGTGTTCATGAATGAAGATAATCCTACAGAATGCTGAGAAACTGTTGAATTACATACCATGGGAGACATACTTATTTCCAAATTTATTTTATACTGATTTAATTTCAGTGTTAACAGGTCAAGTTGGTTTGAAGATGAAAGAATAACAGTTCATACATCACTATTGAAAGTTTCTTTCCTTTCCATTCTCACCTGCCATTACCCAGTGTGTAACATGAGGTCACATAGGAAGCACCTCCACCACAGTCCTCATGGAGCCTTAATCCTGCCTCAACCCTGTAAGAAATGCACACGTAGTGCAGCCAGCCATTTGTTTGTCACGAATAAGAAAATACTTTCATGAATCAAAATTCACTAGACCCTGACAAAAGTGAGAGTTCTTTTTATTAGAATCTGTGCATGAAGAAAAGCTCTATGTTTGCACTGCATCTAACTATTGAACTCAAGGGCCTGATCTTGGCTCCATTTTGCGTAGAGGGCAATCTCCCCAAAGTACAGTCTAAATACTCATTCACACGGAAGTGGTTCCCTCTTAGCCAGTGACCTCTGTTTCTCTCATTTGAATTCAAAACAGAGCCTTTTTGTATGAAGTGTGTGCCATTTCGTCTCACAGTCTGTGTCAGACCCTTAATTTGCCTCTTTATAGTTGTCATGAACACTCTAGAAATATAATTGTTCCCCTCATTGTTCTTATTTCATAGCCATGAGCACCACTGTACAGAAAGGTTAAATGACCTGTCCAAAATCATGTAGGTGACAATGGAACCCTCAGGTATCATCCCAGATGCGGCTGCTTACTCACCCAGCACTCTGTTCATTACACTGGCTCCCTTATTTATGACCCTTTACACATCTGTCCCTAACTCGACTTCTTTTCTTCTTCTTTGCCACACCCGTGCAGGCCCGTGACCGAGGTGTAGACTAAGAGTGGAGTCATGCTTCACACGGCCGTGTCATGCTGGCAGCCATTCCTGGGTCTGGTTGTGCTGTTAATCTTCATGGAATCCACCACTGGCTGCCCTGCCCGCTGTGAGTGCTCTGCCCAGAACAAATCCGTTAGCTGCCACAGACGGCGTCTGATCGCCATTCCAGAGGGCATCCCTATTGAGACCAAGATCTTGGACCTCAGCAAAAACAGGTTGAAAAGCATCAACCCTGAAGAATTTATATCATACCCTCTGCTGGAAGAGATAGACTTGAGTGACAATATCATTGCCAATGTGGAACCAGGAGCGTTTAACAATCTCTTTAACCTGCGTTCCCTCCGCCTAAAAGGCAACCGCTTGAAGTTGGTCCCTTTAGGAGTATTCACTGGGCTGTCTAATCTTACCAAGCTTGACATTAGTGAGAATAAGATTGTCATTTTACTGGACTACATGTTCCAGGATCTGCATAATCTGAAGTCTCTAGAAGTGGGGGATAATGATTTGGTTTACATATCACACAGGGCCTTCAGTGGGCTATTTAGCTTGGAACAGCTCACCCTGGAGAAATGCAATTTAACAGCGGTACCAACGGAAGCCCTTTCCCACCTCCACAGCCTCATCAGCCTGCACCTAAAGCATCTTAATATCAACAATATGCCCGTGTATGCCTTTAAAAGATTATTCCACCTGAAACACCTAGAGATTGATTCCTGGCCTTTACTGGATATGATGCCTGCCAATAGCCTCTACGGTCTCAACCTCACCTCTCTGTCGATCACTAACACCAACTTGTCCACTGTACCCTTCCTTGCCCTTAAACACCTGGTGTACCTGACCCACCTTAACCTCTCCTACAATCCCATCAGTACCATTGAAGCAGGCATGTTTTCTGACCTGATCCGCCTTCAAGAGCTTCATATAGTGGGGGCCCAGCTCCGCACCATTGAACCTCACTCATTCCAAGGGCTCCGCTTTCTGCGTGTGCTCAACGTGTCTCAGAACCTGCTGGAAACTTTGGAAGAGAACGTATTCTCCTACCCACGAGCTTTGGAGGTCTTGAGCATTAACAACAACCCACTGGCCTGTGACTGCCGTCTCCTTTGGATCCTGCAGAGACAGCCCACACTGCAGTTTGGTGGCCAGCAGCCCATGTGTGCTGGCCCAGATACTATTCGTGAGAGGTCATTCAAGGATTTTCATAGCACTGCCCTTTCTTTTTACTTTACCTGTAAAAAACCCAAAATCCGTGAAAAGAAGTTGCAGCACCTGCTTGTGGATGAAGGGCAGACCGTCCAGCTAGAGTGCAATGCTGATGGAGACCCACAACCTGTGATTTCCTGGGTGACACCTAGAAGGCGTTTTATCACCACCAAGTCCAATGGGAGAGCCACTGTGCTGGGTGATGGCACCTTAGAAATTCGCTTTGCCCAGGACCAAGACAGCGGGATGTATGTTTGCATCGCTAGCAATGCTGCTGGGAACGACACCTTCACAGCCTCCTTAACTGTGAAAGGGTTCACTTCAGACCGCTTTCTTTACGCAAACAGGACCCCTATGTACATGACCGACTCCAATGACACTATTTCCAATGGCACCAATGCTAATACTTTCTCCCTGGACCTTAAAACAATACTAGTATCTACAGCCATGGGCTGTTTCACATTCCTGGGAGTGGTTTTATTTTGTTTTCTCCTCCTTTTTGTGTGGAGCCGAGGGAAAGGCAAGCACAAAAACAGCATTGACCTTGAATACGTGCCCCGAAAAAACAATGGTGCTGCTGTGGAAGGGGAGGGAGCTGGACCCAGGAGGTTCAACATGAAAATGATTTGAGGGTCTACACTGTCACTACTGTCTCTGTGTCATTGTTGGTAGTCAGTAAGACAGTCTGGCACAATAAATCACTAGGCTGAGAGGCAGCTTCATGCAGCTTTGTCTGTGTCAAAGCAGGGTCCATGGAAGCAGGAGGACTTCTTATGGAGACTCTCCATCTAGAGGCAGGCAGGCATGTGTCAGAGTCCTTTACACAGTGGCATACTAATTGTTTGCTTTGCAAATACTGGCATTCTGGGGATCTCAGTAATGAACCTGAACCTTTGGCTCATGCTCATGGACAATATTCAGCATTTTCTACCACTGCAAAAAGAAAAAATAAGAACAACCTACAGTGTAGGATTTACATATTAAAGACACATTTGTCTAAAACACACTCTACAGAAAATTTTGTATCTATGATTATCATTTGTTAAAGCCTTGCATCATACCATACTGTTGGTTCAACACCAAAAAGAGATCAATATATTCTTTACTTTTCTTTTTTAACATATATGCTGTATATGTTTTAAAGCAATATGAATGAGAGGTTGTGCTTTTAGTTACTCACCACTATAGATCCAAGTGTGATTTCACCTTCCTTTACCTACAGATCGGCTTGAAACTAGATCCCTGGAGTAATGGGCAGAGATGTGTTGAGAGATATGTATGTCTGACATAGGATGCCAAGAAATAGGACCCAAGGCAAAACTGCTCAACTCTGTTAACTTCTGTTACTATAAATAAAGGCATGTGCCTAGTTTTGATACAGAATGGAATATTTTTTATACTTGTAATATCACACTGGACCAATTTACTGTAACACAGCCCTTGATTTCTCCTGAAGGAGGTATGTCACTAGATGGCCCTGTAAAGTGCAAGGTAGGTATTTTTAATGAAAATAACTCCATGATTTTTTTCCCCAGTCACTACTAATGAGTTACAAAAAAATTAGAAAAAGTAATGATTATATATAATTATTGAGTTAATTCACCAGTAACTAAGATCATAATTTCGTTGTTGAAAGGCTCTCTGATTTAAGAGAATTTCTCCTCAGACACCAACATATAAACCAAGATGACCCATCATAACATGATGGAAATGCCAGTAAGGATGTGTTTAAACTGTGATAGTTACCTGGAGATTAGATTACTGCCAATTAAAGGAACATCTAGCTACTGCCACACTGCTGTTCTCTAGTACAATGATTTATGCCAGGAGTTACCTTCAATAGGCAACATCCAGGTTTCTTCCTGTCTCCTTATCAAGTACATATCTGGTTTTATTTTTTAAATTATCTTGTGTAGATTTGATCTTAAAGAGTTAAGAAACTCTGTAAAGTAGCTACTCTTTAAAGAGTAGTAACTCATTAAAGTAGAAACTCTTTAAGGAGCTAAAAACTACTGATTTTTTACTTCACTGAGGAAAAATTTAAGTTTATAGCCCTAAAAATATGTGAAATTGTGGTGATTCTTTTGCTCCCTTAGCCCAAGAATATTTTCCCAATTCAATGGGTATTAATGACTGTTAGTCAAAATTAAACATTCCTTTCTTTCAAAAAATTCATTATGATGTGGTCTAAAGGTTTCATTTGGCCAAATGTGGCTTTCAAAGCATATATTCATAGAATCTGAGATAGCATTGACTATGTATTTTATTTGTGAAATATTTTAGATTTAATTAACATAAATAAGACATTTACTTATTTTTCATACTTTGTGAGAGACTTGAAAAATATCCTAATTTTGGATTGGATGTATGTAGAAGATCTCTGGGATTTCCTTCTTGACATTAGAGATGGGCGGGAGGTCTGACTTTCAAAAGGTTTTTTTTTTTTTTTTTAATATTTGAAACTTCAAGAAAGTTCAATAAAATAAAATTGACCCCATTAGAAAAAATATAGAAATAATTTTGCCAATTTGATACCAATATAATTAACTTTAATTCTCCCTTAAAATGGATATAAATGAGATATTAACACTAAAAATTTGAAAAATATGCATTTGCCTTTCCTGGTGATTATCATAAATCTTTTAGAAATTCTTTGTGTATAGCCATTTATATCTAATAATACAAATCAAGCTTTTCTATACATTCTGTCAAAGTCCTAACCCATGTGCAAATCAAGTGGATCTTTCCAAATTAAAAAAAGAAGAAAAAAGTTAAGGTAGAAGGATAGTCCTCTAAAACAGACTCTAATACATTTTAATTTTTGCAAAACTGTATGTAGCAAGTACCTAACTGTCAGAGACCATGTGTGAGCAATCAAAAGCACAGAACAATTACAAAAATCTTTGTGACTTACTGTATTTTCTGTTAAAGTTTGCCAACATACCTGAGTGAAATGAAATTGCACTAATATTAACCTATCCATGAGAAGCTTTGGTTAAATGATCTAGATATTATTACACTTGAAGAAGAGAGATTCATCTGTAAAATAGCTTGGCTGTTACCAAGCATTATCCCAGAATCACACTGATTAATTAGGTTGGGCAAATGTTGCATTCTATATCCATTCCTTAAAGGTTCAAAGTCTATAGAAGCCTAATAAATCCTCTGAAAAACATTATAACAGAATCATGTTTAATAATTTTTACTTTGGGATTTCTCTGATTTGAACATGAAACAAGTCAATTCATGATTAATTGTTAATACCTTCAGAAACTAGAGTTCCATAAAACCTAAGTTGGTCAACATTAAAATACACCGCTACTCCTTGAAACATGCCTGAATGCAACCTAGCTGAAGTAAAATTGCTATTTGGATTAGGCATATATATATATATATATATATATATATATATATATATATATGATATATAGGTGGTGCAAGTATCATCCTCATAAGTGCTCAGACCATGAAATTAAATTGACTATTTCCAGAAGAATTGACTACTTTCTCCCTAAAGGACATTAGTAATGAATTTACAAGTAACTAGCTAAATATTTAACTTCTGTACACTCACTATTAGTACAATTCTTGGGTTCCTTTTTGTATCTGCAAAGCTCTGGTATTCCATCAACTGTAAGTCTGGGATTTTAATGTTCAGTTTTTAAAATAGTTAAGTTTTTTTGTTGTTGTTGGGTTTTGTTTTGTTTTGTTTTTGTAGCTGCTCAGATCAGTGTATGGGCCAAATTTGTCCCCTGGGTTATGACATTTCTGAATTATCTTCTTCCAGAACTTTTTGTTTCAACGTATTCTACCAAGTACAGGTGTTTAGCTCAGAATTTCGTTTTGAGTTGACCAGAACTCTGTTTGTTATTAAGCATATTTTCAGAGAAATACTACTCTCTCTAGTTATTAAATCTATATTAGAAAAAATTTCCCATAATAGTCCTAATGATGTAAGAAAATTAATACATAGTGTTTGAAATATAGTGTGTATGTATGTGTATGTATGCAAAATAACTCACCTAAGCAAATATGTTTCTAATGAGAAATTTGTATTTTTCCAAATTCTTATATTACTCCCTTTTCTAACCCCTTTTCATTTTTATTACATTTATAATCACATTTTTCAAATATTCTTAAAGTTTTAAAATATAACCCAGAAACTGCTAAGACTCATGCTTCCCAGTTTCTGAAGACATTTGTCAGAACTCTGGTTTTGCTCAACCCTCTCAGTTGATGCTTATCACCCACAACTCTCTTTTTAATACAAAAGAATTTTAAGATTTACTTTATAGCTATTTTTAGAGTGAATTCTATTCTTGTTGTTCTGTCAAATGTTCTGTTCTCAAATCTCACAAGAGTCCAGAACTTATAACCTTTTATGACTATTTAAATATGGATTATTTAAACCCCCCTCCATTAAAACCTGATTTTTGTTGCTATTACTCGAGTGGGAATAAAATACTTTTATATTAGAATTAAAAATGAAATGTTAAGAGAAATGAAATGAACAGAGGCCCACTTAAATTAACTTATGTTTCCAGGGTCTCCCTTCATCTGGTACAAGGATATTTGTTTTATCTTCAGGGGCTATTCTGAGAAGGCATTCAACAACACAGAATGTATCTTCAGGCTTCTTAGGAAAGAAAATGTATAGATCATTTTCAGCTTCGAAGGCTAAGACCTGCAAAAGAAGTATCAGGAATGTAAAGCAAGATTGGAGGGAGGTGCTGGGTTCCATTTTAATTTTATGTCTTTATTTCTAGTTTTTATAGTTATTTTCTAACTGAAGAAGAATCAGATTATGCTCTTTTTACAACTTTCATTTGGGTCTATTTTTATCTCTTTTTCTATATTCTGGCCACCTATAGCTCACAAGAGAATGCCACTGAATTTTGTAGCGTATGAGTCAATAAGAAAAGCTTTGGGATCAGAGCCATTCATTCTATGTGGTAAAGACTTATCTTCAACACTGTTACCATTCCCCTTTGGGCTAATACATCATGTGCCTGGTTATTTCCATTGACTTAACATCATTGGCTTGAGGAGTGCCATTCAATTCTTTTGTTCTGATGGAAGACTTTTGGAGTTCTGTCTTTGTGTGTAGAAAACTTTTAGGAATTAAATATTACTTGACTCCTGATTTTAGACTTTGCTGGGCAACAGTAGGTGTTTCTAGGTACTTTGGCAAACACTTGACACATACCTCTTAGTGACACTCTGTTTTACCCTTCAAAAGTCATTCCTAAGACAGCCTGTTCATTTGTTCTCCAGTGAAAGTCTGACTATTGGTAAGGAAAGCTTCACAACATCGTCCTCGGAGATGAAACAAGATGACTTGCTGGGATCTTCTGTTAAGTTTACCTAATAGCGATGGGATCCATGAGCCTTTCAGGTTAGGCTTGCAAGGTTTATCCAAGTAAATCATGTGGTAAATCAATCATTAGTGACTAGATTCACTGTTCTCCAGTGAAATCTGCAGTTGATTGGTCTGTTTTGGGAGCAACAGAAGTAACTACATGTTTTCTCAAAAAACCTTAGGGACTACAAACTCCTCATCCTCTGTGAGCTTTTTGACAGATGGCCTGTAATAAAATGTTGGCAGCAACAACAACAACAGAAAACATGAATAAGATGAATGTAAAAGGGTTGTTTTTCTAAAACAGACCAGACTGATGGTCTCTTTCCAACTACTAGACTCCGATTAGGACAAGCTTACATGTGCCCAAGACTGCCCATTTCAGTTTGCAAAGTTCTTTACTCCTCCATCACTTACTGCCAATTATTTGGAAAATATCCTAAATAGGAAAGAGGAAAATAGGAGGGACCCTAGTAGCTCTGTTATCCTCAAGGGATATTGAGGATCTCAATATCCTCAATGGATGCTTGAAAGTTCAGGAAGCATCGAGCTCCATAAAGAGCTATCTTTTTACCTACACATATAAACCTACTGACCAAGTTTAATTTATAAACTAAACATAGCAGGAGGTCAAAGTTCTAATAATAAAAATAGAACATTTATAAAAATATACTGCAATGAGTTATATGAATCTACACTCCCATGCATATTTCCCACTCACACAAAAATATTCATTTAATATTTTCAGATTGAGGTTGATCTCAAATAACTGAAACCATGAAAACAAAATCATGGGTAGAGGGGAGGATGTACTAACTCTTCTGAGACAGCCCATACACTAAAGCTTTGTCATGCGCACCATTCCTGTCTTATTTCCTGAAACCACAACTAAAATGATCCTTGGACTCCTACCTGCCTATTTACCACTGTTACCTCTGAGCTGCTCTCATGCCTTATGAATGAACGCTTTCTCCAGGGATAAGACTTCTTTCACTGCTACTCAGAAATTCTTGGATAATTGTTAAACTGTAAATTGCATTTTTAAAAAACCCCTCCAGCCTATCTCATAACACTTTAAAAGTTAAGACTTACCATTCATATAATCACAAGCTGACAGCAATCTGCAGGTTGAGTGATTCTGATTTTTTTTCCCCTTCCTGAAGCAGGTGGGTTGATATAATGCCAGACTTAAAAAGGAAGATTTATTTATAGCCTTAGCAGGATGAGAAAAGAGCTGGCATAATCAAGAGAGTACTTCACATTTTAAGGAAGCCTCTACCTTTAGTATGCTAATTTCCATTAGAAGACAACAGAAATGCAAATTTATGTTCTCTAGATTGGTTGATTGTACTAATCTCAGTAAAGTTCAAATGATTCTGTTCTGGCCATACTGAAAGTGAGTCAGATTTTGCACTCGATCTAACAGGACTATTTTTTTTTTAATTTAAAAAACAGAAATTTTGTTGCTATGTTAATTTTTTTTTTATTTTGTTGCACACCTCCCATTCTGAATTGCTTTATTCTGAACTTTAATATAATTGATACAATCTATGAAATATGATTAACAAAAAAGTTAAGCAAAAGAGTAACTCAGATTTGGAAAATTTCTCCCATTCCTTAAAACAGTATGTGTCTAGCCATGTACTGATTCAGACATACATCTGTGTGATAGTACCATACTGAAGTTAAGTCATAAGAAATATATAGAAAGTATCTATAAGAAAACATGCTGTCATCCTCCAGTGATAAAATTAGATGCACCATACACATGTATGCTATTTAAAGCACAAGACAGTTGTCTATACATTTTATCCATTAAGTGTACAATGCTCCAAATTATAATAAAACTATTGTTTATATATACATATATAAATATGTGGGGTAGGGTTGTTTGATTTTTTTTTTTAAGTGTTTAAAATGTAACTTTAAAAAGTTAACTTTGAACAGGAGGGAACAAGAAAAAAGATAATGTGTCTCTGTATTTTTCTTTACTGTCTTTTACCAAAATCTCACTCTGGGAATATACCACAATTGGAAGTAATTAACCACCATTCTAACAAAACTTTTCTTAAAAATGCCTGATAGCTTGGTTTGTTCTTAAATTATTAATGCTAAAGGCAAAATTATCTTGATTTAGGTTTATGTCTTACTATTATTATTGAATAATCATGTGGGCATGTTGCTTTTTTAACATGTAAAAACAAGTTAACTTATTTACATGTAAAATACGTTAGAAAACATTTTCTTTGCTGATAAAAAGGGCTTAAGCATCTGACATTCAGTTGAATCCACTGGGCTATCAAGAAATAAAATGTAAGAAAAGGTCACTGGAGTCACATAGAAAATATCTTCTTACTGAGAAAAGTAGGTTACATGAGACTCATAAGGAACACAAGGCTGTTAAATTGTGTGAGCACCACGTTAACAAAATTTTCTACAGAGCCGGCAGAAGAGGCCCACCAGTGGACTCTTGCTTCTGTGGTGCAGTAGTGGAGACCATGCAGAGAGTACGAGAGGGTAGGCTGTATCAGGTTCTTTATTAAAGTCACAAAAGGGTCAGATTTGACCTGCTAGATATTGAAATCTATGCACTATCAATGATACTATAAAAATATTCTATGTTAGTGAAAATAAATCCTGTATCACTTGCAAAATTATCTCAATTTCATTTGACTTGGAAGGGTTAGGCAAGCCACACTACCTACCTACATCATCATCTAGTTTATGTTAGCTTTCACTCAGTCAGCTTTTCATGATCCAAAACCTCATGTAAAAAACAAAGGGACAAATATTAATATTAAAGGGGGAAAATTATCTTCAAGCAAATTGGTAACAAAAGAGAGAAGGTTGTCTAGTGTTAAAGAGAAATGAATTGAAAGTTTAGAATTTATTCCCATGCAGTGCATGTGCTGAGATGGAAGATGCTCTTCTTCTTGGGGGTATTTAAGGGACTGGGCTTCTGGGAGCTGTGCTCAGGTACTGTCACCAGCTATTGCATCATCCTTACCTCCTGTAGTTCATTTGATGCCTTCCAGTGAAGGGCACGTAGGTGTAGGTGAAAGCACAAAGCTGACAGCAAGGGTAACTGGAAGATATGTTAGATGACAAGAAAGCCTGAGATTGACCTGTAGACAGCAGCAAACACAAATTCTGAGGCTGTTATTTGAGGGATTCAAGGAAAGGTTACTTTGCTGCTCTTTAATTGCAAAATGGAGAGCTTGCTACCATACAGAGATTTCCTTCTCCTTGAAAATTTTTTGGTAATCCAGAATTGCTTGAGCAAGAGTTATGTCTTTGACAGTGGGTTTTCATAGCACTAAACCAGCATGACAAAAACAAAACAATGTCCTGTAAACATAGTTCTGAATGTATTGGGTACACGTCTTTGCCAACTAATACAAGTTTGATTATCAAGGAAACTCACTGATCAGTTAAGATTGTCCCAATATTCCATAACTCATTCATAAATAATGGGAAAGAGATAATTCAGTGAAGTGAAATTATTAAAAGGTAACTTAAACTTACTTTTACCTTAGCATCTTGGCTCCATATTTCTAAAGAATTTCTGGTCATGTGTTACTTCTTAAAATTAAAAGTTCATCACTGTTTCTGTCTTTGTTTTGCTTCATGTTTTTCTCATTTTTCTGTTTCCATTTTTGTTTTTCCCATTTTTCTGCAACAAGCACAGCTTTTTGAATGTTTTCTGTCATTTGATATAATCAAACATAAATTATAGGTTCCTATCTACTCTCCGTAAGGCAGATAAATTTATTGTATAAACCTATATTCTTAGTTATCTTATCATCAGACTCAAAATACAAGACATAAAGATTCCTGACCATAAAAGTCAAATTGAAGAGAAGATAGTTAAACCTGAGCAAAAACTCACCTGAATTTCTACCATAGTCTGTGAAAAATATGAGACATTGGCATCTAGGGCTTGTCCCTCTAGTGCCTTTCATCAACTATTATAAATAACTAGAGCAAAAATTGTGACCTTCTGTAAAAATACTGGATTTGGAAGGATTTCTTATAGCTATGCAGCCAATACCCATACTCATTCCACAATTCTCTGAACTTGGTAAATCAGAACATGTCAGTAATCTCTCTGAATAGTACGTGTATTTTAATGCCAGATACACATACACACACATATAGTTTTATACTATGAGTACCATCTACAAAAATGATAAGGAGATGAACTGGCAGATGGAAGATGTATGGTCTTCTCTGTCTGAACATCAATAATGAAAACAAAGAATACAACTCATCATTCGGAAGTTAGTAGCTGAGATTTGAAAACCCAAGGGGAGTCTACTAGTCTAATGTGCTAGTAAACTAATTGCCTCTTTGATTGAAAAACTTAAATCTTGTATATGATTGCAAAAGGTACATCTATACTGAATAATTTTATTATTTTGATTTTTATATTAGGAGGTAAATCTATTTATCAGATCTCCCTCTAAGGCAACCCTTTTTCTAAACATAGCCTCCCTGGTCATGTTTTTCCTTAGCACAAGAGATTGCACATTTTAGCGCTACAGCACAGAGCAATTCACCACATCTAATCTATTCCTTTAGCCATGGACTATTAGCTACATGTATAAAAGACTAATAGGTTACATTAATTATATACATACAGAGCTCTTGTGAAAGTTAAGTAAATACTTCTTTAAACACCCACCCATATAAACTCATTCTATGGCACCTGACATTCTTATGGCTCGTAGCATATCTGCTTAAACATCCATCCTACAGGGAATAAATGCACTGGACCTCAAATAAATGTGTAGTGCAAAGAGATTACCAGCTCCACCATCTGGATTTATATAAGCTCTTCTATGTTAGTAATCCAGTTGCCTGTACTTTAGTGGTCTAAAGAGCCCTCCATGGCAATGCTTTAAGAAAATTGCTGACATTAATATAGGTTTGCCTTCAATACAAAAGAATGGGTTTTTTTTTTGTTTGTTTGTTTGTTTGGTTGGTTTTTGGGATGTTTGTTTGTTTGCTTGTTTTTTCCCTGAATCTTCTGGAGTGAAAGAAAGAAAAAGAAAGAAAGAAAGAAAGAAAGAAAGAAAGAAAGAAAGAAAGAAAATTAGGTTCACAGAAATGGAAAATGACTCAAAAATGAACGCTGGCTGGTAAGTGCAGGGAAGACAGTCCATTGTTTAGGTAGTTCAGGGTCTTTTCAGAATAGCATCTGATAAGAACCAGAGAGGGTAGGTTTTTGGATGAGTGATAAAAAGCAAGTAAGTACACTGAGACTTTAACTGTGTTGGAGAATGGGTGGTGTTTGTGTTTGTGTCACTGCCTGCCTCTTCATGGTTTGGGTTCCAAACCAGTAAGTAAACAAATTCTGTATTGAAAAACATTTTAAATGTCTTAGTATTTATACACTTCTAAATACTGCCAACATTAACTCAAATACAGGAAAACTGAAAATTCAGGAAACTACTCATTTTTAATTAAAAATTATACATCAGATTTTTCTAGCTTTTGTTTTAAAAGATGCAGAAAATTTAATTTTCCACATATCCAGGCATAGACTCCATTCACTCGTTCAATTATTAAATCATGTAATACCTATTGAATATCCATGATCATAGTAACTTAATAGCACATCAGTAAATAAAGCTATCAAAATGTGCTTCAAACTTTAATCCATATTAACTCTTTGACTTCCATATTGCTCATGACCCATTTCTCATTCTATCATACAAATCATATGGTTTAGAGATGGGCCTTAGTGTCCAACTGACCAGGCATGAGTCTGGCAATGAGGACCTACTCACTTTAATGATCCATTCTCAGGGAGTCAGAATGGTTAAGTACTAAAAAAACAAGGATCTAGAGTAAGAGTCTCCAAGGCTCTGTCACTAGATTCGGGTTTCTCTATGGGAAGCTACTGAACATTTCTACATCCCTGTCTCTCAAAATGACCATAACACTACCTACCTCACAAGGGTGCTGTGAGGCATACTGTGAAAAGCATGGGGGAATGACATAAAAATGAGAACACATTATAAAGGTGCTACAGGATTTAGGGTGACTAAAGAAATCAGTGGGTGTGAACTCCTCTCCCCTGGGAGCCCAGGTCTACCAGAGTACACATCCTCCTCTTAAGACTGGAGTCTAAAATGATACTGGCCGTCAGTTGGCTGGTTTACGTTTAAAATCACTGACTTCTACAAAATTAATAACAAATTCTCCCCTCTCTTTGGGAGATGCTGGTTTAGAAAAATTATTAATTTTAACAAAGTACATAAATAATTCATTTCTAGGCACTAGGGGTAGGGGAAACATGCATTTCAATATGAAACAAGAGTTTTAAAAGATATCTTCAAGAGGATGCGTTTCATTGGAGAAGGTTTGTTTTTCTGTTTGTTTGCTTGTTTGTTTGTTTGTTTGTTTTATCTGGGGCTTTCTGATGGTTTCATTCTGACTCCCTATTTTTCTGTACCATTGTTTTAACATACTTCCCTTTTCCCTTTTACTAGAAGGAAAACTATCTTCATGACGATTCTTTTCATTCAGTCTGTTTTGCTCAAAGGACAAATTCTTTTGAAGAACTATTGTAATTATTTTCTTGGATGGCCATGTTAACTGCCATATTGTTTAAGCCCTATCATCTTGGTGTCCTTCAAAATTGTCAGTTGTTTTAAATTACAGGAGTGGGAGGAGGGAGCTGAAAACCACATTGTTGTAATTGATTTGTATGTTTGAACTGTCATATCAGAAAATAAGGTTATGAATTCCATCTGTTGAGACACAAAAATAAAATACTTTCCTATAAAATGTATTTGGTTTTGAATGTTCTAAAGCTATATTTATGTTTATCTTTTTTATTCCATTACTACTTTGGATTGTTAATTATATATTTTAATAGAAGCCTACATTCATTGGCATCTTAGTCCTTGAATATCTAAGCTGCAGTAAACTAAAAATGTTCAAGACTTAGAATTGACATAAATCTGTTAAAAATTTCCATTCTGACTATTCCATTCAAGGCTAAATCTGGTCTGTATGTGACACTAAGTGGGTGTGAAGAAATAGCTGAGCCTTTCAAGGTATAGGGTAACTGTCTTTCACTCGCACAGGCATATGTGTATGTGTAAAATATCACCACAAGTGATAGGAAAATGGTCAAGGGATGTTATTTCTGTCAGGAAACTGTAAGAAATGAGATTTTTAAAAAAAGCTCAGCTTAATTAAAAAAAAATCCTCTGGCCAACATTCTGCCCAGAGAAACAACAACCAACCCCTCCCATGAAAGCCCATAACATTGTTAGTATCTTAGCTTTGGCTGCCATACAAAGCACTACACAGCGGTAACTTAAACAATGGAAATTAATTTTCTCACAGCGCCGAAGGCCAGTGAGTCTAAGAACTAGGTACAACATGCTCAGTGTCTAGACAGGCTCTCTTCCCACATGCGCTGCCTTCTCTCTGAGCCCTCACAAAATGTTTTCTCAGTACACGAATGCACATGTGCACACACACACACACACACACATGTACACACATATCTTCCTCTTTTTATAAAGATACCAACTCTATTCGATTAGTCTTATTTTTATGATCTCTTTAAACCCTAATTAGCAGCCCTAACAGCCCTGTTTCCAAACACATGGACAGTTAGGTTATAAACTTAGGGAGGCACAATTCAGTCCACAGCAGATAGCTTCTGCACATTGATCACTTGTCTACCATGAGTATGAGAGATGGTATATGATGCTCAGGAGACAAAATAGAGAATTAGTATAAACAGTAAAGACAAAATAGAAAATGATTCTCAACAACTAGTAAATATTCGTCTTTGTATCTTCTTTCTTTGCTACCGTATGACTCTTCAAGGCTGGGCTAGTCGTCACTAATTTTCTGCAATTACATGACTTTTCCTTCTATATCACTAAAGTCCTTAAGCTGCCATGTCCTTTAATTTCTCAGAACATATCCCTGGGGCTATATTACCATTTCTCAAAAATCATAATCACTTAAATTTTTCATTATTTAACATTATCACTTTTCTGGAATACTAATCCTTTATCTGACATTCCTCACAAACATTAAATCCTCCTTTAATTATGCCCCTCAACTCATCTACTGAATAAAGTATTGTAAATGAGAAATGATATGAGTGCTATGGCAAACAAAAACACTGAGATGACACTCAGGATTTGGAGGCAGATTTATTTACTGTTGGGTGGGCACTGACTAGAAAGCAACAGTTCCTCCAAATGTCAAGCCCTGACCTCTGGTGATCTAGGGCCTACATGGCAGGAGCAAGCAGAAAGGATAGAGGGAGAATGGCTGATCAATTGGGGGTTATTAAAATGTGGTCATCGTGGTCAGTTATGCGTCACAGTGACTAGCCATTTCTAGAAGACGGAAGTAACAGAAACTGTTTCCGGGTAACTAACAGACTGGTTGAGGGGCATTTTCGATGACATTTCCCCTGTCTCTTAGTTTCCCCTGGAAATCTTTGCTGAAAAGGTTATGTGTGATCTTTTGAGTGAAGACCCAACTAGACGCAGTAACATTAAGGCTGTCAGTGGTCCTAGGATGAACCCTGGCCAAGGTTCCCAAGACTGAAAGCTTTTTCACCAGGAGTTTGTGGTTTGTTTCCCTTTTTATAGGGTTTCTCCCTAATTGACTCTGACAAGGGGGTGAAAGAGTTAATCTGATCTAGGAGACTCTCAAACGTGTCTTGGACCCTTGACAAATCTTGGTCAAGTGTTTGATTGATTGATCTATTCTTGTTGGGGTTTAAGGCAAAAACCCACAGCTAGAAGGAGGAACAAGGTAAGCAGCCTGAAAAGACAAAAAAATCAAAGGGAATAGGTATGGAGCAATCCTGTGAATGGTGTCCTCAGGCTTTAGCCATGCATAGACTGGTCAGCATCCCTAATGACCAGAGGAGGGCTTGAGGGCAGCACCTCTTCTGAGTGAGCCCTGAAAGAGCTGTTCAGGTAAATTCCTCAGCAATTGTCTGTATGGGCTCTTTTAACTCCAGAATGGTGGATCGAAGGCTGGATTTTTGAAATTTGTAGAGGTACTTATTATGTACCTTGGTTATATGTGTATGTAGAACTGTCTACAGGTATAGCTGGTCTTTTAGCTAAACTTTTGTGGAGCTAGTTACAAGCTGTTTTTGGTAGGGTTAGGCTTTAATTTTTCAACTTTTTAGAGTTTGTGGCCTGTATGCTATGTGTAGTTTTTATTTAGTTATCTCTGCTACAAACACAGGTGCCCTGTTGCTGCTGATGGTCAAGGTTAGGCCATATCTAGGAATGATTTTTTTTTTTTTTTTTTTTTTTTTTTTTTTGGTACTGGGGATTGAACTCACAACCGCATGCTTGCAAAGCAGGCACTTTTGCTGCTGAACTAAATCCCCAGCCCAGGGATGATTTTTTTACAGCAGGATCCTACAAACTTCTTGTCTCTTCAGTTTGGGTAGGGAATGAGAAATCAGGGCCAGTGATACAGATTCGAGGCCTGAGCTATCTGCAGGGTTATGGGTACCAGCACAGGGGCTCGAGCTTACAGAACATATGGTAGGGGCAGGTATGGTGGTTGGTTTGACGTTTTAGTCAACTGGATCCCTGGAGGGGGCTGAGGAATTCAGGTTTGGCATCATTGGTGGCAAGTTTCTATACAGCAGCAAGCAGTAGAATTAGGAGAGCTTTGGCAATAATAACTTTGCATAAGGTGACCACAGCATATCTAGCCTCTCAGATTCCATTCTTAACAGGGCTACTTTTTTCCATAAACAGGGTGTACTCAGCATCTGTCATGGGGTCCATTTTTAGGTCCAGTATAGCATAGAGCACCTGGATAGTTAGGGCCTCAGCCTAATATGAGCTTATCCACTTTCCTGATCAGAAGAACAGTGCACATTAGAGCACAAAGGAAAAGTGGGGAGGAAGCCCTCAGGGACTTGATCTAAGTATTTGCACAGGTAGATCACTGGGTGCTCCCGGGACTGACAGTCTAAGTAGGCATTATTGGTTTTGTGAACTCAAGCATACAGATTCTATAGAAGCAGAAGCTCCAGGAAATTTAGTTTTTTTTTTTCTTGTAACTAGTTTCTGCCAAACATTGCAGTATAGCTTTTGTGTCTTTCCAGAAGGCAGCTTGAGTGTCATTAATTAGAAATGTAGTGATATTTTGTGCTGAAAAACTACTGAGGTCAGCTGTGAGGGCTTCTCCACAGAGGGTAAACAAGTTTTTGAACCTCTGGGAGGTTGATATCAGGGCAATAGACTTTTGAGTCCAGAATTGGGGTCTTTCCATTTAAAGGTGAAAAGAGACCGACTGACAGGAGCCAATAGAAGGCAAAAGAAAGATTCTTTAGGTCCAGACAGCAGACTTTTGGTGGCAGAAGGCTGAGGCAACATATATGGAAGGCAATTAGGTGGCAAAGGCAGCTTGGAGATCTTGAACTGACTCTACAGGCAGGAGAAGTGTATTGTAGCAGTTTGACAGTCTACAAATATTTTGTGGTTTTGAAGTCTCATTCTCCCCCCCCTCCCCCACACACACACACTCCTTGGAACTGTGATAGAGCTGGAAGGGACAGAGAAATAAGCTGTGTCAGAGAGAAGGTGATGAGAACTTAGCCAAATCTACTGTTGCAGCCTCCCCCAATATAGTGGGAGAGTTTAACCCTTTGTAGTAGTTGAATCAAGTGAGTTTATCTTGTCTCAGTACTTTCCCAGATGAAGAAGCTTATAGGAGCAAATTGTAAGTAGAGGAAATCATCTTTTAAATTTAGACATATCCCGGTGGCACTCTTGAGATACAGGAAGCAGTTTGTTTTCATTTTAATCTCATAAAAGCCCTTTTATCTGCAGTCAGGGACTGTGGGTTTTGCCTAATTCCCACCCCTGACTTTCTATATGTGTATTGTGTGTCCTTAAATAATGGCACAATGGACAAAGAGTGGATGCCCCTCAGAGAGAGACCATGCAGATGTCCACCTCATGTGCCCCGTGTGGGGACTTGGTCACGACTTAGCTAAGGATAGTGTGAGAGCTCCATTAGGGCATATGTTCATCAATATGGAAACACAAGTAAAGGACAAATCAGCCACCACAACCATGCTTCTCAGTCTTGGTGCACAGATGGAGCAGCTTATTTCTTACACTGTTCCTTCTACTCACTCACACATTCATTCAACAGGCACTGAGAAGTAAAATACCCCATCTCCTTTTCCCTTGGGGGTAGTCCCAACAAGAGTTCATCAGACTCCCCTTCTGCTTGAGCTGAGCAGGACTGACAGACAGACAGGGTCTTATTCGAATCAGGCAGGAAGCAGATAAGCACAGAGACAGACAGACTACATCCTCCTCCTTTTGCGGTCCAATGTGAGCCACTCAACTGGAGAGCCAGGAATCCTCCTCCAGTCCTCCAAGATTACTCAAGAAATCTCAGGGGCACAGCTTCCCTGGGTTGGGATTGGAGAGGTCTTTGCTCCATCTGGGAGGGCCATAACAAGAGACCAAGGAGGTCAGCATGGTCAGTCTTCCACCCTGACACACCAGAGGCAATGGCAAAGAGAAACACTAAAATGACACCCAGGATTTGGAAGCAGATTTAACATTGGATGGGTACTGACTAAGAATCAGTTGTTCCTCAAAATGATAGTCCCTGACTTCTGGTGGTCTAGGGCTTATATGGGATAAACAGGAAGGAAGTAGAGAGACAGAATGGCTTGTCAATTGGGAATGGGTTTCTATGCTTCATAGTGACCAGCTAGGCAACACAATGACCAGCCATTTTTAGGAGATTAAAAAGTAACAGAAGCAACTATTACCTGGGTAACTAACAGACTGGATGGGGGCATTTTTTGCTACAACAGTATTTCCCTTCTTTTCATGAGCTCACAGTCATAGTTAGTTGTATCATTATCTATATGCAGGAGTCTCATTCATATGAGCAAGGTTATTGGGCCATTCACTTAGTTACTCTGGTATGGACATATTATTCAGTGTATTCTTATCTTAAAAAGAACCACAGTCTTTACTGATTTTCTGAGATTTTTGTGCTTAAATTCCACAGTGATTGAAATATTGCAACCCAAACTGTCTGTTTCAAAAGATAACTGTGTCAAACAAGTTCCTTAAAATGACCACAAGTTCCTTTGCAGCTATTACTACTGGTGAGCCGACAGAGTACCAGGCTGTTAGCTCAAGTGGTGTAGGTCAGCATTTTTCAAATGCACCCACATACACTGAAGTTTTCAGTGGAACAAATACTATCTAAAGACTGTTCCACAAAGGCTTCATCACACACACTGAAACCAAAGTTCTTGAAACGGTAAAACGTCAGGGTCCTTAGGGAAAAAACTTTGTTTTGTCAAAGGTTAGACGTATGTAAACTGACTTACCTGTCTCATGAAACACTCTGTCCATTGTGTTTTATGAGCATTTTAGGAGTTGAGGATACTGGTTTACCTTAGTTCTGGTAATTTCTAAGCCTGGAACTTGAATTTCTAAATCCCTCACATACTATTTGAATACATTGAAGCCTAGCTCCTCAAAATCACTTTTTTGAAGTGATGTTTGGGCCGTGAAGACACAATATTGAAATAATTAAGAGAGATCCATTGCCATTTGATTTTTTCTAATTATAAAACATACACTTCCTCAAAATAGAAAATTCATATACTACAAAGGATCAAGGAAAAGAATTTGATATTCTCATCTTTTGAAGGTGATAATAATAATAGTAATAATAAAAATTATTATTTTAAGAGAATACATTTTGGCTTTTTTCAAAACATGAGCACACATTTTAAAAAAAGAGATGCAAAACGCTTTACTACCACTTCCACGACCCTTCCTGCTCCTACTCTCTGTTCTTTATCCCTTTCCCTTTCTTCTATTTCTCCTCTTTTCCTTAAACATTCTCTCCATTAAGCATCCCAGAGACCCTTGAAAGTTCCATTAAAATAAATTTCACTTCCCAAGCAGAAACAACATTTTTACTATCTTACATCCTCAGAAAAGTGTCCTAAAAAATCTAGTGATCATTACGAGAGTTTTAAAGTTTTTTTTAAATCACTCTTACACAAACTAGTCTATATGGTCCTTTTTGAAATTTATATTCCATGTTTGGCACAGAACAACCTATTGATCTCCCCAGTATGTCTACATGGTAGCGCTACCTTATCATGTAGGACTTTTAACAAGAGCTCTCTGCACTCCCCAAACCTCCCCCTTTCCATTATTCTAAGCTGCCCCCAAAGTCAAGCCTGACAATCATTATAGTCTTCTAATTACTGGTGCTATACACACATCATTCAGCTTCCAAAGCTCCCTCGGCTATTAGTTGATATTCATCTCCTATTCTTGTATTCATTCCTCTGGTGTCCTTTGCAATAACATCCATTCTTATAAGCTCTCCTCCTATTAACATAGACCTAACAAGAGATGCAACTTTAATTTAATATTAATTAAAACCTAAATGATAGTACAGAATAATCTTTGGTTGCCTGCTTACAAAAACTTATCAATTGTTTCAAAAGGCAAAGAGATACTTTTCTTCCCCTGAAACAATCATCTCTTGATTCTACTGCAAGAGAAATGTTACTCCTCCTTACCTTCAAAAACCTTCTACATTCATGTTTATAAAGCCCAGTCTTTTAGCATCTTGTTAATTTGGTTATATAATCCTAATACAACAGAATGGTCTGTTTTTCTTCTGATATATTTTTCTTGATGAGAATGAGATTTTCCAGGTACTGAAGTAAAAGAAGATAAAAATTTGGTTGTGGCGCTAGATAGAAGAAAACATATTTATTTTTTATAGTAATCATTTCTGTCCATTCTCAGAACTTTAGTTTCTTATAGAAGGGCTTTAAATCTTGGTATAACTGGAACACAGGAGAATATTTCCCTAATTAGGATCATTAAGTAAAGCTAAAAATTTCTCCTAATTGTGAAATGAGAGAACAGACGGAGGGGACAGAAAAAGACAGACAGACAAGACAGACTTCTCACTATTCTCAAAGGTTAGTGATTGTCTTAGTTACTTTTTACTCATTGCTGAGACAAAATACCTGACGCCCAAAGTTGGGAAAGGAAAGGTTTATTTCTTACAGTTTTTGGAGGTTTCAGTCCACACTCGGTTGGCTCCAAGACAGGCGGGCATGGCTGGACCTCCGTTCATGGCAGCTGCAAGCGGCAAGCTCGAACCAGCAAAGAGAAAGACACACCTTCTTCCTGCCATTACATCACATCCTGTCTCCACCCCTACGTGGGTGGAGCACTGACACAATCAACCCAAGCACTAGACAATGAACGAATAACAAATGCACAATTCAAGGGCTGGGGGACACAGACATAAACCATGACAGTGATGTAGATGGAAATGTAGCAACTCTAACCCAATTGTCAACCACCTTCCCTGGAGGATAAATACTCCCAATCAACAGGAAATTAACGATGATTGACAGCTGTGGCCTGCTGCTGTTGAATAAAGCAATCTGAACATGCCACTGGAAATCACCTCATTCAGAGGCAGAAAGTAGAAAGGCATGGAGTAATTCCAACACGAAAAATTTAGTATAATTCTCAATTAAAAGTGTGTGTGTTAAGCAGACAAGCGAGTCATCCTTGTCCACTTTCACAATCTTTACAGTACAGCATGATTTATGCTCCTCTCTCCATCATGTTGCCACAGTATGCTTTCATTTGTCAGTTATTATGCCACAGTACTCTTCTCAAGTCCCTGACCTTTTCACATGTTTCTGGGTCACTATATAGAGAAATATAGAAAAATGGCTTGCTCTTGGGAGCTTTCATTACATTAGAAACAAGTAAGCTGATATTTGCCATTTTTATGTATTATGCACTCAATAACTTACCAACTGCCCACTCTGTCGCTTAATGTCGCACACTGCAATCCTGCACTGCACAGAAACCCTGAGGACACAAGGAGCCACAATCTCTCTTTAGCATATCTCTGTCTTGAAGTCATTAGCAAGCCATGTCTTCTACCCAGCCTTGATCAACTTTTTGAGGTGGAAAATAAGGTCAGTGTCTCAGTTTCGTGAAAGGAAGCCAGGCCACACAAAAGGCTGACAGACAGAATGAGGAAGAGAGATCAGAAGAAACACAGCCATAGGTCAGAAGCTCAGTTGTGCTACCAAAGGGCAGTTTTCCTGGAGAAAATGTCTCCTTCCAACGGGCTGTCTCTAGAGTGAAGAACTTTGTGATTGGGCTGATACAGACACTTTGGCATTTGGAAATATCCGCAAATAAACAAATATACAAAAGAGCTTCTCCTGTGTCTTGTGGAAATTCTTACAGTGGTGAGCAATGTAAGATTGACATCCCCGTGGTGAAGGGTGCTGAACACACACCATTATATACAGCAGAGGCTCAGTACGTACATGCTGGGTAACTGTCAGCATGAACAAACAAGACAGGATACATCACAATCAAGTTCATTCCCACACAAGGAATAAGATCTTATCTACATAAAGATTTTCAATACTTCACTCACTTTTTGTAGAATTTATTCCTATATATTTTAATTACACAGATATATATATAGTATGTATTTATATAAAAATGTATATATTAAAAAGATATGTTGTGTGTATACATGATATGTATATATAAAATGGAATATGGATATATAAAGTAGAACTATTGGAAAAAACAAAGAAGAAAACAAAAATAATTTTTCAGTAACTCCAGTGTGAGAAAATAGCAATTATTAACACTTAGGTGGTTAAAGCACCATGAATCATTATATATACACATATGTTATTTAGTAGGTATCATATATTTATATGTATACTTAATAGGTCCATATAGTTTCAAGCACTTCTTTTTCATTTAGTATTTTACTGTAACTCCATACTATTAACACAGAATTCTATTCATTGTACTATAATTTATCTAACCTATTGTTGGATAGCTTGTCTCCAATATTATTGCTTATTATAAATGACCATGTACTAGATAATACCGAAAATAAGTCTTTGTTCAGGCTTATGATTATTTTTATAAGTTAAATTATTGAAAGTTCAATTTCTGGGTCAACATTAATGAAACTTTTTTTGTGCTCTTGGTAAATAACAATAAATGTGCAGAAAATTACCAACTTACAAATAGGGTACAAAAGGATTCTTTTCCCTGAATTCTCATCCATTAGAAATATATCTCATGCATTACAAATATATCTAAGAAAGATTGCTGCTCTGTCCTTTAATGCCCCACTTGATCCTACACAATTGTCCTACAATGATACTAAATCCTTTGTTTGCAGTATTTTCACCATCGTATGTAAGTTCCTCTCAAGTTCATACACTGAAGAGGCATGTCTAACTGGATTTTTATTATAAAATGGTCAAATAAAAATTCCACTTCTCCCTTAACTCTAAGCAAAAAAATTCATTCAGTTTTTAGTCATTTAATACAAACAAACATGTTCAATGCACTGCATACTCTTCTGGACTGCTACACAAACACTGAAACAGATCAATAAAACTAACCATAAGGAGATTATATTTTTGATAGAGAAGAAAGCAAATAAATACCCAGCATGATATCTGGTAAGTATAAGTGCTACCTCATATTCTAGATAGGGTAGTCAGAGTAAAGCAGAGCAAAAAAAAAGACCAAACTTTGTCCTCCAACTCCTCTTCCTGAAAGTCCATACCTCGATCAGGTTACAGATAAGGTTAACAACTCTATTCCTGTAAACAGAGTCCTGTAGTATCATGTTCCCACCAGGATCTGTTTTCCTTCAAGGCTGACCTCTGCTCTGTTCCTCAATTATGGTCCTGAATCATGAACCTTGTAGCTCTCTGTGGCATCCACAATACCTAGGCTTATGACATCCTGTCCTCACAAGATTTCAAAGGTTACAGAACTGTCTTTATCTGTAACCCCACTTACTTTTGTGTCACTAAACAGGCTGACCTCTGGGCACATGTATAAAACCTGTGTCTTTCTTTTGTTCAACACTCAGTGTTTTGGACAGGAGTCCACTAAGCTAGGTGGACACCTAATAAACCAAGCCTCCTGATTCACCCATGGCCTTGTCAGTCTTCTGAATTCTGCAACACGAGATGCCCCTACAAGAGACACCTTAACATAAACCTACTTGGCTGAAAAATAAAACATGTTTATATCTGGGGGAAGAGATTTTCAGAAAGAGGGGAAAGTATTTTAAAAGGCCCTGAGGAAAAAATGAGTTTGACATAGTTAAAGAATACCACCAATGCCAGCAGTGTAACTGGACCAAAGTAGAAAAGAGAGACAATGGACACAATGAAATTAAAGAGTCAAGTTAGGTAGAGTCTGATAGGCTACTTAGAAGACTGGATTTTCCTCTGCATGATGTGAAGAATTTGAAGGTTTTGCACAGGAATGTGGTGTAGTCTGATTGGTTTTTCAAACTCACCTGGACTCTCCTGGAGAGAAAACACTGGAAGCCAAGGGTCGAAGGAAAGAAATAAATTGAAAGCTCTTATAATTGTATAAATAGCTAGTTATTTCAGGCTTTTGAATTTGTTTTGAAAGACAGCAAAAAATTAAGTAATGTTATGAATATTCATGGCTAAACTTAGATGCTAATCATTGCATTATGGGCCTCAGAGACTAAAGGCTGTCTGGTCATTTCCTTACCATCATTTCTACTATCACACTGGCCTCCACGTGGAGGTGACTATAAAGCAAGTTAGGAGAATTGCTAATGCACAAAGAATCTCTCAGTAAAGATAATTTTTGGCTCAATATGCCTCAGTAAGCCTAAATCAATAGATTGTCCTAAGGAAAAAATAAAATAACCAAAAAAAATAAAATAACTAAGCAGAAATACAAGAAAATTATAAGTTGTCCTTTCCCCACAACAATTCGTGTCTTCGTTGACCAGTCTGGTATCTGGAAAAGAACTAAAAACAACAATGTGGTAGATTGACAGCTGGTGGTCTACTTATAACACCCAGCTGAACTAAATCAGCCTGGTGCTGGGTGTGGATGGCCCACCTGAGGATTGTTGCCAACAACATAAAAAGGAGATCTAGAGAAGAAGAGTAGCATTGTGGATTCTCCTAATCATTGTGGTTTGGTGCTGTTGGTTCTCTTGTTGCCATGGGTTCTCCTTTGCCATGGATTCTCCCAGAGGAGCTTGTTGAGCTTCTTTCCTGATAATGAACTTGACTATTCTCATTATAAGAAGAATTCAGGGCCTTGTGGTTGCTGAGAATGGCTGTATTTCACTTTGTGGGGAGCTCTGGTCCTTACTTTGAGCATCACTTCCTGGATCCAGAGAGGAATATAGTATGCTGTTCAATCTCCTAGAGAAGCTTAGTCACTCTGCTTCCTGATATGAACTTGGCTGGTCTCATCATTGGAGGAGCTCAGGACCTCACTGTCACTGAGGATGACTGTGGTGCCTTTCAAGGGAGCTCTGATCCTTACCTTGCGTGTTGCAGATCCCTCATGCTACTGGCACAAATCCTTCATCCTACTGCCAAGGACTGTAGCTTTTACCACTGACCGTTGGGCCTTCCCAGTGCAGATCCGTGAAACAGACTTGCATGAGTCATTGTCATGTACTGTAGGCCTCCAGATGGACTTCTTGGGAGCATTGCCATGGGCTCTAGGTCCTCAGCTAGACTCATAGAGGATACTGCCATGGAGTCCAAGCCCTCAGCTGGATTCTTTGAGTCTTTAGTGTGTAGACAGATTTCCTGCACTTGTTTGTGTTTGACTCTGTGAGTAACTATTATAAAATAATTCTATAAATTATGTGTCCTATATTAAATTTTTTTCCTTACAAACCCTGACTACAACAAACAGCAGTAGTGATATACCAGACTTAGTTATTTATAATTAAATGGCTATGAGAGAATATTATGAAAAGACTAGATTAAGAGCCCATTCTACTTGTAGAGGCCCACCCACCGAATATTAAAGCTTTGTTGGGGAGAATTAACTTTATCATCTTAAAACCGATTAGATTTCAAAAGAACATAAAGATGAGACATAGTAATTTTCTTTTGAAGTCACACACATAAACACACACACACACACACACACACACACATACACCCCTACTGAATCTACAAGGATACATACTCAGCAAAGTCTTAGGTTTAAAAAAGTATCTATGTCTCTGTATGTATGCCTTTTTTATTTTTAAGTTTCTCCTTTTAATTTCCTCTGACATGAATGTGTAATGCTGAGAATTTATGCTAATGAAGAATGTGTCCACAAGATGTATAATGCATGCCTTTTAATTAGTTCTGCTGCTATAATTGATTAACATTTTGCCTGTACAGTACTATTACAAAGAAACAGCAGTGAAAAGCTGTATGCCTCTAGTCCCTGTAGGAAAAAAAAAGCATTGAACATTGCCATTGTATAACATCTGCAATGCCAAAGTGAGCGTCAGTATTCCTATTGAATGTCTGTTGGGAGGAGCTTCAAGCAGCCTGGAAAAAAGCAGCAGAAAGAGAGCACAAAATGCAAGTCCCAAAGGCCCAGAGAATGGAGTACAGGAAATGTTTTAAGGGAAGAGACAGAGATCAAGACGAACATGAAGGGTGTCAAACAACCTAAATCCATCAGGATCTGGGGCAAATGGTGCTAGCAGATGGAAATAAATGCTAAAAGATAGGGCATGCACATCGTGTGTGTGTGTGTGTGTGTGTGTGTGTGTGTGTGTGTGTGAATACAGATGTGTGCATGTGTGGATGTGGATGTGAGCATATCTAATGTTTGTAGAATAGCAGTTTCAGAAAGTAAGCATATAGTTATAAGTTTTCAGCATCAGCAGGGTTTGCTAATTTGGTGACTTCATCCAGAGCCCAGGGCACTTGATGCAGCATCCATAACAGTTGGTTCCCTCTGTTGTCCAGGAGAGAGGAAGGTGCATCTACAGCTCATTCTCTATTGTCTGTACTGGTCACCCCTGCTGGGTCCTGGGAAAATAGAACTAAAGAATGCACATTTCATTGTTTCCAGAGGATTAAGCTCTAGTGAGGGAGATGACAAACAAATAGGAAGTGAAAGTGTCTTGAGCACAGAAGAGGAAAATGGATAAATGTCCATGCCCAACACAAGGCTAGAGGGATTCAAGGAAAGATTTCTTGCATACACATTTTCTGCCACAGACAGTTCTATGGAAAGTGAGTGCAAACGAGGATGGCCCAAGCTCAAGGAACTTCCTACACAAAAGACATGAGACAGAAATATTGAGCATTTGGGAGAAATATCAATGAGGAGAATGGGGATGGGGAAATGAGGCTTGAAGAGTAATAACTGGCAAGGCTGTTAGGCAGAGGTTGAATCTTGAAGATCTCTCTTAAGGGAATTAGTTTAAACAAAATGTAGTAAGTCTACTCATTTTAACACTTCTTACAGGAAAGGTGGTACAGTGAAGTACATGAATTTCCAAGAAAGAAAGGAAATAACCAAAATTCCTTAGTGCCCATGATAATTTTTATTATCAAAATATCGATTCACATTTTAAGAGTTTGAAAAAAGACCTTTCATGTAATCTGAGAATCACTGTTTTATACAGTGCTGTATGTTTACATTTAGAGAATAGCTTTTGCCAAGGATGACTAATGCTTCTACGCTCAAAATCCAAGCAGCATTTTCTGTTCTCCTGCTTTCCCACTCACTGGTGTTTTATAGCATCAGCAATGCCCACTGCGCAAAACCTCTTCTTCCCTCTCTTCCACAATAAAAGTTTCTCCTACTTTCATCACTGCATAATCTCTTTACTAGCCTCTGTCACAAGCTTAATCCCTTCTTCTCCACTATTAAATGCTTACATCCCTCATTTCAGTCCATGCTCCCGTGTGGTTCATTCCAGTTACTTCTATGCCTTCATTTATAGTCTGAAAATACTCTGGAATTCTACATAACTCCTCCTAGTCTTCATTGCCAATAATCTACCATCAGTTTTTCTCATACTTCTGCTGAATCCCCTTTCAACCAGTCTCCCCATTCCTTCAACAATATGTTCTCTGTGCCGTAGGAAGAGTGAAAGTTTTATAGATCAAATCTGCTTCTGTCCAATCATTTTCCTTTCTGCATACTCTTTCAACATATGACTTCACAAAAACAGTTCTTAGCTTCCTATATTTCTTAGGATAAACACCAAAAATACCTAATATTGTTTGTAAAGCTTTCTGTGCTCTGGTCTTTCTCATACCAGTACCCTTATTTCTCACTTTCTCCTCCATTTCTGTGGCTTCACTATACTACTATTATTCACTGCTCAGTTTCTCAAATCTACTGCCCTTTCTCCCACCACAAGCTCTATGCATATTCTAGTCCATCAGCTTGGAGCACCGCTGCCTCTATCTCCTTTCGTCTAAATAAATGACTTGTCAAGGCTTAGCTTGCAACTCAATTTTAAATCTTTCAGACAAGTCTTCAATAATAACTGGACTCTCCCTCCTAAGCTCTATTTGAAGTTAAATGTGATCATTTCTGTAATTATGTATCTCAGCATCCAAAAGTAGCCATACTGAAGAGATCACTGAAGTGGAGATAGTGCCCGGTAGGGTAAACTATCTTGCAGAGTTCAAGTAATATCCTGTAACATAAATATATGCCTGAACCAATAGCCAGTATATGGTATGTTCTACCCACAGTCAGAATACCACATAGAGGAACCCAAAGATAAAGATGTAGATAGTATCTCTTGATGTTAAATTTAGTTACTTTCATTCAAAATACTTGCCTCTTTATCTCATACTTAGAATTCTTCTAGTTCACAAGTCAAGTGTCCAAGTGAAAGACATTCCTTCTTCTGGCAAGGAAGGGACATATCTACCATGGCACAGATAATATTTCAAAAAAATGAAATCTGAATTATACCATGAGAATTTGGGGACTATATGCCTTATATGAAAAGCAGGATGGTGAAGTCAGCTTGAGTGATCAACCCTGATGATGACAGGAAGTGCTATTGGCCAGTTTGAATCCGGGTGATACCCTAACCACCTCATGCTTCACTCTGATTAATATAAGAGCTGACTTTTAAAAACTACAAATGTAAATACAAAAAGCTTGTAATTTTGAGAGTGAATGTTTACATTACCATAAGAGGCAAAGAAATGACTCTGAGATGCTGAATGGAGAAAAAAGGATGCAGAGAATTAATAACTAGACACGAAAATAGTTAATACCCATGAGAGCCACAGAACTTGCTGTGGAAACAAGGCATCTGCCTGTGTCTCCCTGCTTGCATTTATTCCTTTCCCTTTCCCTCACTATTTGTATTTCTAGGTATGTGGTTAGTGGTAAAATTTCCCCTTTAATCTATAAGCTGCAGAACATGGAGGTGGATTCATAAGGGAGAAGATGTGAAAAGAGCCATACCAGAGACTCTGGCTATGAAGAATGGAATACCACACTACACCTGGATACATTCTGGAGATGGACATTTCTAACACTTAGTTCATTTATTCATCGCAACAACACACAGCTAAAAATAACATGCATGTACCTATGGCCGTTCACAAAGTGCTATGTGAGGAGAGGTGGTTTTCAATGATTGATTCTTAATTTCACCAATGAGTTACAGAAAGACTGTTTACTGTGTAGGCAGATGATGGAAACTTTGTGTTTACTGTGCCCTTGCATAAGCAAAGACAAGTACCTCAGCAGCACATTGTATTTCCTGTCTCTTAAATCACAACTGTTTTTATATGGGTACCAAATACTCTGTTTCACTTCTTGCATGTTTTATGGTTTGTGATGATTTCTGTAAAGGAATGTGGCTTGATAAGCTCATGATAAATTCCAAAAAATTTTCCTGCATTTTTAATAAACAGTAAAATATCAACTGCAGATAGAGGCAAGAGAGGAGCTAACATGTCATTCTTGGACACACTGTTGTGTTCTCCATGTGTGTAGAGGCAAACTATTTCAGTAACAGAACTTTCTACATGAAAATTTTATCTCTGTGAGCCACGGCGAAATGTGGGTGGTTTTGCAGCAGCAGTATCTGGCATCCCGAGGTTCTAAGGGAGAAAGCATACATCCTAACAGCATTTTCACTTTTCTCAAAGAAACTGGAAATTAGAATCTGGGATAAATTTTTTTGTAAGTAAAATTGTTCTTTCTAAATTATGTTATTGAGCAAAGGAAAATGAGGAACCCGTATACAATCTCAGGTCATAAAAGTGCTCAAACTATGCAGGGTCAAAATCAATAGCATTCATTAATCAGACCCTGGGAATTTATCCTTAGAACACAACAAAATGTAACAAACTATACATTTAATAATATTAACCATGGGCCAGGGATGTAGTTCGGTGGATCTGTAGTTCAGTGGCCTAGCAAGCATGAGGCTCTAAGTTTGATTCCTGGTACCAAAAAAGAAAATAGTTTTTTAAAAAGACACTCCAAAAATTAACCATAACATTGTGGCAAAAAACTAAAAACAATATTTATGCCACCAATAAAGAAATAATAATGACTGTGGCCTATTGGCAAGGTGGAAAATTATGCAATCAATTAAAGACGATTTGGAGGACCATACAGATGCACATGCTTATTCATCATTTCTTAAGAGAGAAAAATAAAACAGAATGCCACACATACTGTTTATTTACAATGAGATCAGGCACCAGTGAACAATAGATCACACAGTACAGAAAACAAAAGTCGTTTTGGGGAAGTCACAGGGAAATTAAAGTTTTCTTTTTGGGTTTCACAGGTTAACTGAGTATCGTTACTTCATAACATGTTCCATTAGACATTATAAACTACCTAATAATCACAGAGTGATCTTAGAGCTATAGAGCACTGTGATTTGTTAGCTGGGAGGAGATGAAGGGAAGGAGCATAAGGTGATAAATTAAAACAACACATTAGAAACATTAGTGAGTAATGCACGAACCTTTGTTATCTGAGATCATAGAAGAAAGAGGACACGTGTAAACAGTCAAGAGTGGCTGAAGAAAGAGAAAGAGGAAGATCACCTGGGCATTAAAGAACATGAAAACTCCGGAGGGGCTGAGGTAGGCAAGCATAACTCAGAAACACAGAGCAAGGCAGCACAGAATCCTGGCAGCACCGCGGTATCTTCACCTGCTGAGGAGACACAGTCACGGAGAATGGGAGAAGGAAACACCCTCATCAGAGGAGATGAGTCATGAGGGAGACTATGCTTAGTTTTAATTCTACCTCAGAAACATAAATCACTGAAAGTGTGAGCAATGGTAAGTTTTCTTATGTACTTCTCAACCAAGACTTCTGTCTTCTTAGCATATGGACTTCCTAATGAGTGGTATTTACGCAAGTGCTCAATCGATGTTGGCCCTAAGAGAGTCAAGGATTATTACAAGCACGATCTCTGTTGTGCAGGACTGGGTATCTGAAGACTGTGGTGCAGGATCGTGTGCTTACTGAGACTGGCATGTTTGCTGAGGCCCCAGCCTCCCACATGCCCACAAGGGCTTCCATAAGGCTGGTGCGGTCCATATGAAAATAGCCACTGGCAGTGAACAAAGATGTCACAAGCTGGTTCATCTTGCTCAAGTTATAAATACCACTTGAAATATGACTTTAAACTTGTCAGTCCAGGGAGAGAAAGGGAGAGAAACTTGTCAGTCCAGTTGGTTACAGCTAAAAAATGAGTCAGGACTCTAGAGAAAAGGACCATTACTCAATGTAAAGTCACATCAGTCTGTCAGGTCTAAAACCCTTACTTTTGCACGTGGAATTCCATTCCTTTCATATTTTTCAGGGCTTTGTCTTTTTCTTCCACCCAACTTCACTACCAATCAAGAAACAGATAAGAAAGAGCACAGTATATGGAAATTGACACACACTTTCTTTACTAAAAAATTGATACTGGAAGAATGGTTTAAATTTGTCTGCAACAGATTCCTAATGACTTGATTCAAAGAATATTTACTCATTTGATAAAATTTATTCCCCTGAAGCATACACACACCCACACACACCTGTGTAAATTGCAGTATGGATGGAGTGGAATGTGTGCTCCCTCCAGGAGGCAGAATACAAAAGAAAGTAAAAGAGGGCTGGGGTGGAGATGCACGTGTCTGTTTCTGCTCTCAAGCTTACACATCTGCTGTGTCATTCTGTTTGCTCTGGGAAGAAGTGAATGAAGAGAAGAAAAATGCCAGAATCTTAGGTTGGCAGGGGTTGAGAATTAAAAGAGAAAAAGAGAATTCCAACTCTCTTCCCAAATAAATAGATGCAAATTAGCCTATTTTTTCATTATTGTGATAAAGTACTTGAGGCAAGCTATGTGCAAAGCAAAATAAGTTTCTTTGACTTATCATTTTAGGAGCACAAAGTCTACAATGCCAAGTGCAAGTCTTGATGAGGGCCTGTGGACAATGACAACAGTGTGAGCACATGTGAGGAGACATCACATGGGAAGAAGAAGTCAGAACTGGAGGGCCCAGGCTCGCCCTTTCAATCACAATACACTCACCAAATACCATCAGGGGGTCCTTGAAAGCAGTATCAGCCCCCCCCCAAGGTACTGTCCTCAATGCCCTCCCACTAGGGCCCACTTCTGAAATGTTCCACAGCATCTTCCTCACTGGGAAACAAGCTTCCAACACATGCATCACTGTGAGATGCCCGAACAATATCCAAATCATAGCAACGTGTCTGGACAGAAGCTTTCCAATCTCACCTATAGAGCAACTGACCCACAAAGGGACTGCTGGATCATATTTGTCGTCAGAGATATTGCTAAATTTCCTCCCTAAAAAATCATACCAATTTTCCATTGCCTCCATTTTTATCATCAGTTTTTGACATTAACCATTTTAATTCTCTGTCATCTGACAGAGAGGACTGATAGCTCATTGTTATTTTTATTTCCTTTTCCTTAGTTATGAATGAAGTCAATTTCCATTTTTGTTTTTTACTATTTGCTTTATTTTCTTTTAAATCACCTTTCATGTGTTACCCTGTATGTTTAAGGTCATATATGGTTATATTAAGGATTTGGATGATCACTTAGTAAACTAAGGAACTTAGCCATTTGTCTTATATATTGAAAATTTGTTCTCTTACATTGCTATTATCTTTAAACTTTTTGTAGCCATTACACAATTTTACAACTGTATATATGTAAATTTAGCAATGTTTTTGGGACCTGAAATGAACAGTACTTGCTTTTGGGTGGCTTATTCAGCTGAGTGCAAGTAGCAGTAGGTCTTTTTCCCAAAAAATATCAATAGGTAATTTTTCCTATATGTTTAGAGTGTAATCTAGATTTCCACCAAGAGCACATAGGCTTCTAGGGTGACAACCAGCTTTTATATAACACATTAGAGTTTATCTGTTCTGGTAAATGTGTTCTATGTAAAAGTCAATCCAGGTGGGGAGTGCTTCTAATTTAAAATTGGAGCTCACTTGTCTGCTAACCGATGGTTTAGGAATCTAGACAGTGCTACCTTATTCCATTCGAAAGCCAAACTGCTGTAGAAAGTGATCTGCTAAAAATTAGGTCCTATTTACTTCCTTCCATCCCACCCTAGTTTCCCACTGGCAGATGTAGTTAATGTTCACTCTCCTGGTAGAGAAGGTCACACTATCCAAACCGGGGCTTTACATATTTACACGTACTCCGCATTTGACCAACTGTGTGATGAGGCAACAGAGAGTGAAGGGAGCAGAGTTAGGATGGAAGGAAAGCCAAGTGAGCTCAGCACCTGCCACTGGACACTGGCCCCTGGCAGGCAGGGACAGCTGCAGGAGAAGCCAATCACCTGCACAGAATCTACTACGGCAGGGTGCCAGGCTGACGACTCCTAATCTCCTGGCAGCCACTACCTGAAGCTGAAGGATTCCTAAAAAGGACCACACAGTTTATTAACTTGCATCAAGCTTGACAATGAACAAAATGGCATCATTTGCAAAATTTTCTGTAATATGGTGATAATACCACTGGATTTCAAAATCAGAAAATGTGGCTTCCCCTCTAATTCCATGTCATGGCACAATGAACAAGAACTATAAAAGAAGTAAAAGATACACTGGACTCTAAAATTAGAAATATGAGATTATCGAAGTAAATTATATTCCCTCTTTCTCTAATATATGTATTAATGATTAAAGTAAAATTTACAGTGTAACACAATGGGGGTTAAGTGAGTCTCCTGTGGAATACAAATAATTAGGTATTTTCTATTTTTTATTTTAATTTTTTAAATTTTATTTTGAAAATAGTAAACATACAACAGAACAGAGCCAATCGAGACAATGCAGTGAAACTGGTACAGAACTTCACAATAGGATACTGGGATGGTAGTAATAGTACTATGGTATATCTCGGTTTCTTCACAATAGTTGTCCAGTCAATTAGGTATAGCGAAATCAAACCAAAAACAGAACAGTATAACAACCCAATTGAGAGTATTGAATAGAGCAAACAAAACAAAACAGTGAAAACAACCTTTGCCTTCAAACAGAAAATAGAAGGAAATTCCCCATATTTTCTATGCTGCATATGGTTATCCTTCCAAGAGATGCTGAGACATCTATCCCAGGTAGCTACGGGGCAGAGGGGAGGGTGTTTGATTTTTAGCTGGGCGGGGGGGGGGGGGGGGCTGGTAGGCTCATGGGAGCTGATAGTTCCACTCCTGGCCCATGCCAGGGGCACTTACCACGAGGGTGGGCAAATAAGCTGACTAAGTCCCACCATGGCTGGATCTCAGGAGCACTGGTTTTCCAATTAAGTACTGTCTAATCTGACAATTTCTTTTAATTGGGATGTTTTTATATGCATGTAATATAATTATCAATATAATAGAGCTTATATGCATGATAAGAACGTTATTTTTTTTTCTCTATTTCACCCATCTGTTTTGGGTTCTTCTTTTCTGTTTTTCTGCTTTCGTTGACGCTAACTGAACATTTTCTAGATTCTGTTCTTTCTCCACTATTCACTAATCAACTTTGACTTTATTTTACATTTCAATTGTTGTGCTTTGCTTTCCTGTGTGAGACTTTCCTGTACCTCAATTTTATTCAAATAATATGGTCATGTAAAATAAATGAACTCTCAAGCATATATTTCCATCTCTACCCCAACCTTTAAGTATTGTCATACTTTTATTTATGTCATAAAGCTTATGACATTATTTTTTAAAGTGTGCTTATTAAATGACAAAAAGTTTTGTAGGTATAAAAATCTTTAATAAAATATTTTCAGATCAAACCTATAAATACATAAAAATAACATTACATCATTGTCAAGGAAGACTTACCCCAGAAATGTTAGATACATAACTATGGTTTAGATTTAAAATGTCCCCCAGAAGCCTCATACATGCAGAGCTGGAGCTTTGAGAAGTGATTATAGGATGATCAAAATCATAAAAATTATTAAGTTCCTCAACCAAATTATCACTGTATATAATAAGGTCAACATTCAACATCATTTATATTTATGTATACTAGAAGCTTTGATTGAAAAATCCAATTAAAAGAGCAATTTTATCTGCAAACTTAATTACAAAAATGCAACATACATACTAAGAAATAAATTTAATCAAAGAATTGTAAGACCGAAGTGCTGGGATTATATGTGTGTGCTACCATGCCAGGCTCAATGAAATTTTAAACACAATTCTTTCAAGACTCTTTTGTTGAAGTTGGCAAGTCATTTCTAGAATTTACATGGTGAAAAGCTAGAGAATAGCAAAAACAATCTTCAAAAAAAAAATAAAATCATAAGACAAATATTTTCTGATATCAAGACTTACTATGAAGTTATAGGACAGTGTGGTCTTATACTAAGGATCCAGAGAACAAAATAGAATCTAGAGACATGCCCACATTTATATTGTCTTAATTACTTTTCTCATCACAGAGACAAAATATCTAACACCAAAGTTAAGGGAGGAAAGGTTTATTTAGCTCACAATTTGTAGAAGTTTCAGTCCATAATCGGCTGGCTCTAAAGCAGGATAGCAACCGTTCATGGGAGCAGAAGACAGCAAAAGCAACAAGTGAAAGAGAGAGAGACAAGCCTTTTTCTGGCTTTTATGATGCCCTCATTCTACCAGGATTAGGACAGTGCCAATCCAACCAGTGGACTGACCCAGTAATCATTCCCTATAATCCCAGCACCCTTAATCCCAGCATTGTTTTAATCTCTTTAAAATAAAATTTTTTTTAAAAAACCATACCAATATACTATCATATACACAAGACAGACCACACTGTCTCAACATACAAAGATTAGTAACTGTAATTATTGAAGTGGATATATAGAAACTAGAACTCCTATGCGAGAGATATATATTCAAATATAGGTGTCCCCCAAAACCATGAAATTATGTCTCCAATGATCCTTATAGAAGAAACTTCATAGTGAATTTATTGCATTAGTCATAAACTCAAAGTAGCCCAGGTGTCTATCAACAGGAGAACACATCATTTTAAACTCCACTACATATATATATATATAGTTAATGACTGCTCAGTGACAAGGAGTGTATTTCAAAAATAGAATGCTAAATTAATAATTTCCCAAAACAGTATATACAGTATAATCCCACTGACAGGAACTTGTGAATAGTCAAAAATAATGTATGATAAACAAAACATAAAGATAAGGATTCCCTCTGGAGGCAAGCCCATGAGTTGGAAGAGGCATGACAGAACCATCTAGGCTATTGGAAAAGTTCTGTATCTGGACTGCAGTTTGAACCACACAAGCATATTCACTTCTTGAAAGTCATAATAACACATTTCAGGTCTGTACATTTCACTGTAAATTTATCTAAATAAAAGCACTTTTGAAATATTAGATTATAGTTAATGCTATGCATACATACAGGAGTAAGTTGTGCTAATATCTGCAACTTATTCTGAAATACACCAGAAATGGTTGGAGAATGGAAAGATGTTTTTTGAGCTTTATATTTTCATTAGTATTTTTATTATTATTTTATTATTATTTTATTGCTATATATAATAATGATTACATTATTTGTGGGGAGTTGGCACATGTATATAACATTTTAATTATTTTTTATCCTCTTTCCTATTTAGATGGGTGGGTACGTGACAAAGCAAGTGTACTCAAATATTAATAGCAGAATTGGGATGTACAATAATGGATTCATGGTACAATTCTTTCAATTTTAGTTTTTTCAGTATATAATATTAGAAAAATCAATGCATATGAAACCCCTCTATCAACTTCAAAGTACTAGAGAAAATATTTAATTTCTACTATTTTATTTCCTACCAGCTTCTGATTCTGAGACTTAGATGACTATTTTATGTAAAAAACATCTTAATTAGCCAAGTAGTGACATGATACTATCATGATTTTTCAGAGAAAACTCTTGAGGTAAGGTGATGAATGTAATGACCCCAAAGGAAGCTCTTTCCTAAAAGAGCAGCAGAGTATCACAGATTCCTTACACAGTATCTGTAAAGAGTTATCCTGAGACTTACAACTTAAGTTCCTACTATTTGGCAGTCTATAAGAATCTTTCATACTTCATTTAATACTCACAATTACCTTTTGCGATACATGTTACTGCCTCTGAGTTTCCTGCTGAAGTCCTGCAACTGCCTTAGGATGTCACATGACTTGAAAACCAGGCAATCTGTCTCCCAAAGCAAAACGAATGTTGTCACCGACTGTTTCACTTTTTCTGTTGAAACCCATAGCCATGACAGAGCTCCCAGATTTCTTCATTAGTCCATTTCACAATTGAGTTTTGCTTGATTTATTTCCTTTCTTGATGTGTAGTTAGACTCTGAAATATCTACAAAATATATAGTCTACATTTTTGCCAAGGTAAGGATCCTTCTTGTCCAAGTCAGACATATTTTGTCTCTTTAAAATACTTGTTCTCTTCAGACATCCCAGGAAAAACCAGTGGGAGAAACAGAAGACAGAAAGATACTGGGATTAGAGCAGCAAGAGGTATTCCTAATGCTGGGAGAAACCAGGAGCCTAAAGGTTGGCCAAAATGTTCAATTACTAGAGCAATTCAGTTTCCCAATTTGCCATGATGCCAGCTACCCAGAATTAACAAAGACCTGCATATATCAGCAAACAGCTGAGGATAATTTTCAGCAACACTGTGCCCCGAGAAAAGTTGCTAAAGATTGCTTTAAATCTCTTGAGCTGAATGTTCTTCTGATTTCATTGTAAGTCACAGATTTTGTCTCTTGCACTCTCCAAAGCATCCCTCACATCGATTTTTCTGGGAAAACGCTGTGTCACAGTAAGCAGGCCTGCTTGTCAGGTCTTGCAAAATCCTAACGTAGTACTATTCCTTCTCAGACTTATAAAACATTTCCTTTCATTTGTTCTGTTTGAAGTCTGATGTTGTTTGTTTCAGGGTCTGTACACTCAATAGAACCAAAATACAAAAAACAGTTCCTTGGCTATTAGTTTGCAAGTTATTGATGAATTAAGCAAGGCCACTAAGTTTCCTGTTAAGACAACCTGTGACAAAAAGCACTCCTACTCTCTTGTATATCAGGTGTTATTTTATACATCTGGGGTTTTTTTCCCTCTTCAGAAATTTTTTCAGGTTTTAGGGAACTGAAATGAACTTCCAAACAGAAAAAGATGATATACTCATAAGTGCTCAGAACAGCTGAAGCCATTCAATAAATGGTTCTCTTGAAGCTTTAAGAGAGTTGGTGGCATTCTTTCTCATCACATCAAAATTTCTTCACTGTATGTCATAAAATGTACATGCCCTGTATACCCACCAACCAACAATTCTTAATTCCTACCCCACTAACTGGCTCAAAGGTAAGCAAGAAATATTACTGTGAGTTACCTTTTCTACTGAATTAGCACAGAAGTAATTATGAACCCAACCCAGAAGTACCTGCTTCTGATCCCTCAGACCATATTATAATGAATCTATTCTGTATTAAGATAGGACTCCCTTTTTTCCCTTATTCTGAATAATTCAAATAGCTTACAGATCAATCTTGACACTACTGTGGTCTTATATCAAATATTACTCAAAAAATGAAAGGAATATAAAGACAAGACAAGTTTTAGGAAACTTCTTGAGGACCGAGTTGCATCTGCGAATTGAAAGTATGCTTTGATCTTCTGTAGTGTTCCGTTCCGCAATCTACAGAGGCTGGTCTACCACATTTCTGGCGCCTGCAGTGTGGCTAGATCCGCAGTGTGAAGTCTATGCAATGACTTCAACTCAGAGCCATCTGAAAACCAGATTCACTCTTCCCTTGCCCAATTGATTGTTATCAGCTAAGTGTCACAGCCAATTCAGAAGGCAGAATATCTATCTCAGTTAAAACAAAACACTCATATAAAAACAAAATACAATCTGACAATAGCATGGCCACAGCTCTGTTTTGAGAAACACTGACAGGTTAGAAAACATCAATCTCCAAAGAATTTAAATGGCTTTTGAAGTACTGTAAATCTCAAAATCTTTATTCATAGAAGTATAATGAAAATATAATGAAAGTGACTTCTTAACTTCCATCAACTATATAGGAACTAGAAAATAGAAGTTCTTAATTAAAATTGGAATTTTTTCTGCTGTTATTTGTGTTGCTTTTTGTTTTGTTTTTTGCTTAGGGCACTCTGACAGTAGTAACAGGCAATTGATTCCTTTTATACTGGTGCCACCTTGATGCCACCTTGAAGATTATGATGCCATAAACAAGTAAAAGCAGCGGGAAATGTTGCAACTGTTCCTTGCCTTTGCCATTAACTAGACAGATTCCACTTGTAAGAACCACAAAAGGTAAATTCATCTTGATTTTAAAACTTCAAGTTATTCTCATGGGCCAGATATGAGGCAACAAGAATCTTCGGCAATATTTCTATGTCAAGACAGACTTCAGAGACTAAACTCTTCTCTTCTTCAGTTGGACTGATGAGAGATGAAAGCTACAAAATCAACTTTCCTGTAAGAATGGTGACATGTTTAGAAGCAAAAACTGTTTTAATTAAACTGCAGATGTCTTACCTAGAGGGTAATATCTTCTGTTCACCAAATTTCAGGATTATACTATTAAATATTATGGTCAGATATTCATCAAAATAAGTTATGCTGAATTCTTTCGCTCCAGAATTTCTAAATTTCATGTTAGAAGAAGATTCTTTTTTAAAGTTTCTGTATCAGGAGGATAAAAACGATATCCATAGTTCACCTGGTAGAAGAAAGTACACTCTTTCCACTTAAAATAGCAGTTACAAACTCAGAAAAGGGAGTATTCTGAATAGTCCACCTAAGAATTATTTGCAAGACGCCTACCAAAGCTTAACCTTATTTATTTCTGACAAGAAAATACCTGAAAATGACATCTTTTTTTTAATCCCCGCTGAATCTGTCAATTCTATTGCCTGTATATTAGAGGCACGAATAGCTGTGAACTTTATACCACATGGGACACAAGGATGTTGGCAGAGTCAGTGAATGGATAAATGAACTTGGTATAAGATGGAAAATCGCCAGCCACCCAAATTGAGGATGTTTAAATTTTATAGAGGACAGTATGAAACAGCAAGAATTCTGGGATGAAAGAATTACAGTTTAGATTCTGACCCAGAGTGTGAACCTGCAGCAAGTCACATACTTTTCCAGGTCTTAGCATCTTTATGTAAATAATAAATTGTATCAGTTAAGCATATTTGGGCTGCACATAACAAGAACACAATTTGAAATACTATATGTGTGAAAAGGATGTATTATCCCACATAATCAAAATGTCTAGGCAATATTCACCGATAAGGTCAGATAGGTGATCTAAAGGTATAATACTAAACTGTTGGTTTTCTGGTGGCTTTTTGTTTTGTTTTGTTTTGTTTTTTACTTCTTAGCTCTCTTTTCCTTTGTATTGGCTCCATTCTCAGAAGATGAAAAGCCACCACAACACAGTCCATGATTATTGAGAAATAATATTCTATGATCAACTCTATGTCTACAAATTTGAGAGCATAGAATAAATGAACTATTTTCTTGAAAGACATAATCTGCCATGATTCACATAAGATATAGGAAATCTGAAAGGTCTAAGCCTATTAATTAAAGAAACTGAATAAAGTTACAAATAATCAGTAACTTTTCAGAACAGAAAAAGCATAACTTCAAGATAAATCCACTGGTGAATTCTATGAAACATTTAAGAAATCATACTGATACTCTTTCAGAAACTTTAAGCAGATATGATACTTCTCACTTACTCTGTGAGGCTAGTATTATCCTAATACTAATGTTACAAAAAGATATTACAAGGAAAGAAAACTATACAAGAAGTATTTTTGAATATGATGCAATAATATCAAAAACATAGCAAGTCAAATGTGGGTAACATTTTGGCCATTCTTTTTAGGCTGTGGTACACAGTGTATTTATTAGCTATTGTTAATCTTTAATTATTTTGTTATGAATTTTGTTTTATCTTTTCATAGAGACAAGTTCTTTTATATGTTTTCCCAATATCTGCTTGTATTGTATTAAAACTGAAAAAGAATTAAACATTATAACTAAGATATCCAAAATGTACAAAAAGATTGTTTTAACCTTCTAAACTCAATTAATGTAACAACCACAATTAACAGACTAAGGAAGAAACTTGCATGATCATATTAATAATGTAGAAAAGATGTGTGGCCAAATTCCACATTTATCCCTGAGAAAATTATCAGTGAACTAGGAATAGATGGAAACCTCCTAAATATGAGAAAAATATATCTAGAAACAGCTAAGATTTTAATCACCACACAAAAACCCTCACCTCTTAGCACCATTATTTTTCATTATTAAGATTCCAACATGAAACTGAAACATTTCCTAAACTCCTAGTATGCTTTCAACATCATCCTAGAAGTATCTCAGGTAATGGAAGAAAATAATGATATGAGGGGAAAAAGCAAGGGAGGAAAAAAAGAGAAGGGAGAAATAAAATTGTCTTTTTGCATATATGCTATGATTGTATTGCAGAAAATCCAAAAGCCAACAACAACTACTGGAATTACTAAGAAATTATAATAAGGTTGCAGAATACAAGCTTCATACATAGAAGTTAATGTATAACCAGAAAAGTCTATGCATTTCATGTCATATAAAAATAGAGAACCATCTCAACTTTTGTGAGAAGGACTTGGAAATGAATGGCAGATCACACTACAGTATCTCTACTTTATAAAGTAATTTTTAACTATTCAATATGTAGTATTTCGTTTATTCTGTGGATTATATTCCTTCCATATTATTTTTCTATCTTTGCAAAGTCATGTATAAAAAAAATTCTCTGGGAAATGTTAAGGGAATTCTTGAATTCCTGATCTAGTTACCACACTCTTGGGTGAAGGGATGAGAGAAGGTTAGTGTCATCTCCTACCTGATGATAGTGATATCACATTTCCCCTGTGTTGCGAACGGGTACCGCTCCTTACCCAGACACATGTGAAGCATGACATCTTACCATTTTGGTTTTTTGTTTTGAATGAGAAGTTTTAGAACCAAAATCTCAGATCTTATCTATTACTTGAAGATTTTAAAGGAAGTAAGGTAGATCCAGTTGGCTGCCTGCCTGATAGTGCATGTGCCACGCTCAACAATTTATGAAGTGTATGCATTTTAACTTACATAACTTTGGAGATCTTTGTCTCATTTTTCTCTACCCTGAGAATACAGGAAAACTTCTCCCATAGCCACTTATTCTTAGCACATATAATTTAATGTTGTTGGTTACTTGGTATGTTTATCTGAATGGTTCCAGTTATAGGACACTGAGAAAACGTCTCTGGGCCATATACTGAGATTGCCCTTAGTTGGCCAACTTTCAAGACTATTATGTAAAAATCACTTAAATGGTAATTTTATTTTACAATAAGCACAGAGAAGAATAAAATAATTTTTATTTTACAATAAGCACAGAGAAGAATAAAATGATAATTGTAATGATTACAAGAACAACATGCTTATGTAAATGTTGAAAGCATGGAGAGAAAGTGTTACTGCTTTGGGCAGGTAAGCATCTTTTACAAACAAGCCAAGTTTGAAAGTGACAAGATATGTTTGGACTAGTTAGAAGTAAATAGAAATCAGATATTGTTCCATTTCATTAGGAAATACCTGAGTCCCAGATTGGTTTGATGACTTTCCCAAGATATTAATTTGTATAAGAGCCAATATCAGAATGAAGACTCTCTACTACTTTTCTTTCAATTACAAATGTTACAAGAGTTCCAGTTCATATTTTTATATAGCCACTGCACACAGTATAAAGGACGCTGTGAAGGAGGATTTGTATTAAAGATTTTTAGTTCCTAGAATAATTCTCATTCTTCATTACAGTTTAAGAGTACTTGTGGAACCATTAGGTAATCACTGACAGGCTGCTCAAAATCTTGAATGAGGCTAAGAAAATTATTTTGCAAATTCAACAGAATTTGATTATCTGTGGATTAGAATGATCCTGTCCTAAGACAAGAAGTGCTCAGAATTTCTTTAAAAACTTCAGGGAAATTTTATCACTCTACAACTTTCCTATTGCCTACCAAGGAATAAAATATATCTGACTAGTCAAATACAGAACACAGAATTTTTAAAATAAATTTAGTTTTGGAGAAATATTTCAATCTTCAAATATATCTAATAATTTAAGCTTACCTAACTAAGCCGAAGAGATGCTCAGTGAATTCACATTTCTAAACAAATACTCTATTTTAATTTGTCAATTATATTAATTAAATACATTCATTATATTAATTGAGTAACAGCAATGTCACAGGAAAGACTTAATTTTCCTTATAGATGCCAGCATGATTTCTGACTCAGTGAAGGCCAAATATGTAGGACTACAAGGAACTCTCAAAAGTTATGTAAGGAAAAAAAAGATAAAGCATTGGAAATAACCATAATATTGATCTACATTCATTTAGTACTTCTATGATTTGGATCTAGATTGTGTGTGCCCTCCATGTTTTCATATGTTGAATTTCCATGATGAGGTATTAGTAGATAATTAACAATGGTGTCCAGGGACTCAGGCCTGCCCTCAGCCGGCATGCCTGGGTTGCCTACAACTGCCACTATGGGCCTGCCCCTTGGTCTGGAACACCTGGGAGGCCCCCAGCATGACTGAGCTGCCTCAGGCTGCTGACGCAGGCCCACCCCTCACCTGGCATGCCTGGGACACCCCGACCTCCACCGGAGGCCCACCCCTTGGGAAACTCACCTACCTCCTGGACCTAGTTCAAAGTTGATCTTTGTATCCAACCCCTACTCCCAAAACACTGGACTGCAGCAGATTACCTTATTGGCTGGATGGAGACTCAGGAACCCCTCACTCAAACAGAAGACCTCAGCAGGCTCCAGTCAGTGTGGTGAATTTGCCTCTAAAATCAAGGTCTGCAGTGGGTAAACAGGAGTAGAAGTAAAGCTCCCTCCAACTGTAAGACCTTGGTAAAGCTAGCAAGAAAGTGGGTAATCCCCTCCTCCACACAGAGAAGCTCAGACAGGCTGAGGAGTGAGCCAATAAGGCCTCCCCCAACTTGAAGAATATTAAAAGAGCTTATGAGACCCTCCAATGACACAGCAGGGCCTCAACTGACACAAACACTATAGACAGGGAGATCTGGTGACCTTTAATAACCTGAAGACATAGCAACAGCAGTTGATCTACATCAGTACTTCTAGGCTAGTTAGCCCAGGAAGAATGTAAGACTCACCCAACAGGCCTTGTAAGAAGAATTCAGGTAGCTGACTCTCCTCTTCATTGTGGTACCCAGCAAACGGACAAACATTAACCACACAGTAGGACCCTACAATTCACACTATGGACAGTTGAGACTGTTGGAATTGAAAGACTAAATATTTATTCAATAGGTGAAAATGACAAAATGAAAAAGCAAAATGCAATCTCAAACATCTAGTTCATCAGGAGCAAGTACAGGTAACATTGAAATAGAGGACTTCAAAAGTCATACATCAGGAATCTCTGAAAAGATAGCAAATGAAATACAAAAACATATCCATGAAGCTATAGAGGAAATCAAATTAGAAATAATGTCTTATGTAAAGACAGAAATAACAGCTTAGTAAATAAGTTGCTCAACACAGCTAGAAAAGAAAAATATTAGAAAAAAAATACAGGAGTATGGGAAATTGATTGAAACTTTGAATGAACAATGCAGAAAACAAGCAGAATCCATGAAAAAAGTTTAAAGAGATATCCAAGAAACAAAAAATTCTATTGAAAGGTGGCAAAATTGTTTAAATGAAGCTGAGGTTAGAATTTCAGACCTTGAGGACAGGATCACAGATAGTGATCATGAAAGGGTAGAACTCATAAAAACAACAAAGCGACATAAAATGACAATCCAGCAGCTTCAAGATGATACCAAAAGAAACCACATAAAACTAACAGGCATTAGTAAAGACCCAGGAGTCTATGCAAATGACATAACTAAAATATTCACAGAAGTAATAGCACAAAATTTCCCAAACATGGGGAAAAAATCTGATATACAAATAAGTGAGGCATCCAAAACACCAGAACATCCAGAACAGTCACAACCAACATAAATCTACACCCACACATATAATAATTAAGATCCCAGACATACAACATAAAAACAAAATACTAAAAGCTATTAGAAAAAAGATACAGCTCATCTATCAAGGAAAGCCTATTAGAATCTCACAGGCTTTTCAGCACAAATCTTCAGGTTAAGACAAGCTTTGAGTGAAATATTTCAAGCCATAAAAGAAAACAACTTTCATCCCAGACTGATGTACCCAGAAAAACTGTCTTTCAAATTTAATGGAGAAATAAGATATTTCCATGACAAACAACATCTGAAGAAATTGATGTCCACTGAACCAAACCTAGAGAGAGTACTGCAAGACATGCTAGATAGAGATGAAAATGACCACAATCTCCAGAACAACAACAGAAAGAAACCACCAGCCTGGACAAGAAATTAAACAAGGGAGAAAAGCAGGAAACCAACAATAGGAACAGAATATGGCAAAGTCAAGCCAGTACATATCAGTGATATCATAGATGTAAGTGGCCTCAATTCACCTATCAAAAAAAAACAGAATGACAGACTGGATCAAGAAACAGGATCCCACAATATGCTGTGCATAAGAAAAAATCTGACTCAAAAACAACTCAAAGATTAAAAGTCAAAGGATGGAAAATAGTATTCCATACAACAGGAACCCAGAACAAAGCAGGGGTAGCTATTCTGTTGCAGACAAAGTGAACTTCAAACCTAAAAGGATTAAAATAGATAAAAAGGCCACTATATACTTGTAAACGGAAAACAACAAGATGAAGAACTAAATAATACAGGAGCACCAAATACAGGAGCACTTAACTATATGAGACAAATACTGATGGACATTAAAAAAAGAACAAATACACAAGAACACAATTGTAATAGGGGAGCTTAACACCCCACTGTCACAAAGAAATAGATCAACTAGACAAAGAGTTAGCAAAGAAATAACAGAACTGAATCACACCTGCAAGTGAATGGACTTAGTGGATGTTTACAGAGTGTTGCACCCAACCACATCAGAATACACATTCTTCTCAGCTGTACATGGGATATTCTCCAAAATAGACCATATATTAATCCATAAAACACCCTTAACTAAATGCAAAGGAGCAAAATTATCGATGCATAATATCTGATCATAGTGCACTAAAATTGGAAATCAATGGCAAAAAAACCCTGCAAAACCTGCATAAATACATGGAAATTAAATAACAACCTTCTGAATAACCAATGGGTTACACATGAAATTAAAGAAGAAATAAAACAATACCTACAAGAAAATGCAAATGCAGAGTCAGCATACCGTAACCTGTGGGACCCAATGAAAGCAGTCCTAAGAGGGAAATATATAGCAGTAAATAGCCACATCAAGAAAATGAAATGAATACAAATAAATAACCTAGTACTACATCTCAAGCTTCTAGAAAAGGAAGAGCAAGTCAAACCCAAAGCTCATTCATAGAAGAGAGGAAATTGTAAACATTAGAGCAAAAATTAATGCAATTGAAACAAAAATACAAAGAATTAATGAATCAAAGAGCTGCTGTTTTGAGAGAATAAACAAAATTGATAAACCTCTAGCCAACTTTCTCAAGAAAAAGAAAGAAAAAACTCAAATCCACACAATAAGGACTGAAAAGAAGGAAATTACTACAGATCCCATGGAAATTAAAAAGATCAAGAGCACCTACTTTGAAAATCTCTACTCACATAGGGTGGAAAACACAGATGAAATGGACAGATTTCTAGGAACATATGAACTACCAAAGCTCAATCAAGAAGATATAACAATTTTGAATAACAAAATATCAGCTACTAAAATCAAAAAAGTGATTAAAAACTTATCAACAAAGAAAAGTCAAGGTCCTGATGGATTCACGGCTGAATTCTATAAGAAATTTAGCAGATTTAATGCCAATACTCCTTAAACTCTTCAATAAAATTGTAAGAGAAGCAGTCCTCCCTAACTCATTCTTGGAGGCAAGTATCACTCTGATACCAAAACCAAAGAAAGACCCAACCAAAAAGGAGAACTACAGATGAATCTCACTAATGAACATTGATGCAAAGATTCTCAATAAATATTGGCAAATAGAATGCAACAAGTCATCAAGAAGATTATACACCATGACTAAGAGGGATTTATTCCAGGAATGCAGGGATGGTTCAACATATGCAAATCAATGAATGTTATACACCACATCAACAGAGCCAAAAATAAAAATCACATGATCATCTCAATAGGTGCAGAAAAAGCTTTCAATAAAGTCCAACATCTTTTCATGATAAAAACTACAGAAACTCAGAATAGATGCGATGTACCTCAATCTTATAAAGGCCATCTATGACAAACCAACAGCCAACATTATACTAAATAGACAAAAACTGAAAGCCTTCACTCTAAAATCAAAACAAGACTAAAACAAGACAAGGATGTCCACTATCACCACTCCTATTCAATATAGTTGTGGAAATATTAGCCAGAGCAGACAAGAGGGAGAGATAAAAAGAATAAAGATATGAAAGGAAGAAGTTAAATTATCATTATTTGCAGATGACAGGATACTCTATACAGAAAACCCCAAAAATTCCATTAAAAGACTAGCTAGAGGTTATAAAAAATTCATCAGCAGAGCTGGATACAAAGTCAACACTCAAAAATCAATAGCATTCCTGTACAAAAACAAAAAAAACTCCATGAGAGAGAAATTATAGAAATATCACCTTTCACAATAGCATCTAAAAAAGTGAAATACTTAGGAACCAACCTAACCAAGAAAGTAAAAGACCTATATGTTGAAAATTATACTACTCTAAAACAGGAGATTGAAGAGGATATTAGAAAATGGAAGGATATTCCTTGCTCTTGGTTAGGAAGAACCAACATTGTGAAAATGGCCATACTCTCCAAATTGATATACAGATTCAATGCAATCCCAATCAAAATACCATTAATATACCTTACAGATCTAGAGAAAATATTCTTAAAATTCATCTGGAAACAGAAGAAACCTAGAATAGCAAAGGCAATTCTGGGCAACAAAGACAAGACAGGAGGTGTCTCAATTCTTGACTTGAAGCTATACTACAAAACCCCAGTGATAAAATCAGCATGATACTGGCAAAGAAATAGACCTGAGGATCAATGGAACAGATTAGAAGATGCAAACACTACTACAAAGACACTCAGGCACCTTATATTTGAGAAAGGGCTAAACATGTTCATTGGAAAAAAGATAGCCTCTTTAATAAATGGTGTTGGAAAAATTGGTTACTTGCCAAAGTCTGAAAATAGACCCATACCTATCACCATACACTAAACTAAAGTGAAAATGGATCAAGAATCTAAATATTAAAACAGAAACAAATCTACTGGAGAACAAGGTAAGTAAAAATCTTGGAGACATAGGGGTAAGGAGAGAATTCATGAATTAAATGCAAACCACACAGCAAATATTTCAAAGAATTAACCACTGGGATCTCGTATTACTAAAAAGTTTTTGTGCTTCAAAAGAAACCATCAACAAAGTGAAAAGAAAACCCACAGAATGAGAAAGAATTTTAGCCAACAATCCCTAGACAGAGGACTTATATCCAGAACATATAAAGAATCAAGCCCCCCAAAGTCAAAGACCCTCTCCAAAAACAGACATCAGTGATGAACATACAGTTCTCAGATGAAGAGATACAAATGGTAAATAAATATATGAAGAAGTGTTCACCATCACTAGTCATCCAAATTAAATGCAAATTAAAACAGCATTGATATTTCATCTCACCCGGAAACAATGGCTGCCATCAAGAAAACAACAGATAACAAATGTTGGTGAGGCTGTGGGGAAAAAGGAATACTTCTCCACTGTTGGTGGGGGTGCAAACTGGTGCAACCACTGTGGAAATCAGTATGGAGATTCCTCAAAAAACTAGGATTGGAAGTTCCATTCAACCCAACTATTCCCCTCCTGAGTAAAAATTGAAAAGATCATGTCACAGTGATTATATGTGCACCCTTGTTCACAACAGCACAGTTTGTGATAGCTAAATCTTGGAAACAACCAAAATGCCCATCAACCAAAAGTGGATAAAAATGTGGTATTTTTATACAATGGAATACTACTCAGCTATAAAAAGGATGCCTTTGAGGCCTTTATAGGTAAATGGAGGCAACTTGAGAATATCCTCATTAATGAAATAAATAAGACATTAGTAAATATCACATTGTCTCTCTAGTGTAAAAAATGATAAAAACTGACAATAATGGGATCCAAAAAGTATACTAGGTATTGTAAAAGTGAAAGGGAAGGAAAGTGCTCTAAAGGATATAATGGTATATATAGTGTGTAAGATAGATGACCATATTGCTAAATTTGTTAGATCATTGAACAAAAGGGTTTGCACTATCAATGTTTGAGTCTCTAGTCACTTCTTATGCTTTGATTTTATAACTTTAACAACTATTGTTAACATGACAATATGCAATGTATCAACTAGTGATTTTATGGTTTTTTGAATTCTGTATTCTTTTTTCTCTTTTGTGTTTTTTTAATTTTCTTTTTTTCTTTCTTTAAATAAAAAAAGAAAGGAAAAAAATAAATTTAAGATTTCATCTCAAAAAAAAAACAATGTCTAACAAGGGCACCCTTGGGAGGTTATCAAGATGAGATAGCCCTACATCTGACTATGTGTCCATGTGAAATTTGGGTGTTCCCAAGGCTGCTTCTTCTCTTCTGTCCTTTCCCTTTTGCCCTTCCCTGCCTTCCTTTCTTTCACTTTTTCATTTGTGAGCCAGGCATTCTTTCCATCTCTTCCCATCCTCTCTTCTATATACGGCCATCCTCTATTTCCCTTCCTTCTTAGTCTTTCTTTCCATTTTGAAAAGTTCTGTGCTGATGAGAGAAGAAACCCATTTGCTCATTCTTCTTGCTTCTGGTTCATCTTAAAATCGATATAAATGGCCAATGCATTAACAGATCAATTTTGAATGGCAACACAGTCACTGCATTTGATTCCACAACGTGCAACTCCGTTTAGCACCTTCAGCAACAAAGTAGCTTGGTCCTGCTAAAAGAGCTCTGGGAGGACCACAGGAGCAACCACGCCAAATGGAGCAGGAAACATCCTTTGCTCTAGTCTGATTTGCTTGTACTCATAGATAAAGGCAACTTGAATCAAATAACAATGCAGATAAAACAAGGATCCTACATAGAAAGAAATCCTCTGATCACATCTACAGGAACAGAAACACAGCTTCTATGGCAGGTTTGCAGGTACATTTTATCTAATCCAAGTTTATGTTGCATAACCAAATGGCAGGTCTGATTTCAGTCACTGAAACTGACATGCATGACGTTACCAGTGCCACATGAGATTTGTCAAAATGGGGCAAGCAATGTCCTGACATGTCGATGAAAATGGAGGTGAATCTGAAGACCTGGTCATGAACCTTTCCAGGCCTCAGTTTCATTGCTCTCTGTTAGGTTCTTCTGTCTATAGCCCAAGAAAAAGAATTCTTCAAAACTTTTACAGTAGCTATAATAGAAGATTGTTATTTACTTATTGTGTAATTTTATCTAATCATTTTTAAAGTTTCTGAACCTGTTCCACATTTTTAAAATAAGTAGATTACTTCTAGTTACTTCTCAACTCTGAAATAAAGATCTAAATAAGACCTGTAATTGGTAATCACTATAATTGACCTTGTTTACAGCTGCTTTGCCCACAATGTTTTAAGTGGCCTCAGAAAACAATCATTTATGTATGTGGCTTTATATATACTGTATATAAATATATTTTATAAATTATATTTTATGTATTAAAATATATATTTAAATATATGATTATTAGTCCTCTGATAGTTATATATAATAATATATAATTAAATCCTATTATGTTCTGGTAAGTAGCTTATAATCAGTAACCCTTCTAAATTCTTTGTTTTCTGTGAAATTTATTTCTAAACTCTCCAGGTTTGCTGGGGGTAAGGTCTTTAAGTATACTTTTAACATCTAAAAAATGAAAGTTTAAGCATTTTTAGTATTTTATACGTTTATTTATATGCTACACATTAAAAAAGTAAAATGCAATTAAAATTTATAAACCTCTATCTTGGCATTTCACACTAAGTATAATTTTATAATATAATATAATATAATATAATATATATAATATAATTTTGTAATAATAAGTAATAGATGTAATCTTTCTTTTCTGTGATTTTTAAAAGAACTGTCTTCTGACATCCAGTGGGGCTGCCAAAAAAGTCTGGAATGTAGGCAACAGAGCTAGAGAAATGAGCAAATACCACAGAGACGGCAGTGCCCAGGGGCAAAAGCACACTCACGTGTCCAAAAACACTTGGTCTATGGGGAAAATAGCAATGCAGAACAACGTGGTTAATGTGCTTCCCATCAATGCTACTCGGTCAGTTATCAATATGGAAACAAAAATGAAACTTGGCCAGTACCTTACACCAGACATGAATTCGTAATAGTTTACGGCTCCAGAAGTGAAAGTTAAGGTACAAGATTTCTATAGGATACTATTGTGTGACATCTTAAGTGACTTTGAGTAAGAAAAGACTTGCTTACCTAAAGGAATGCTTGGTGTTCAGCTTATAAGATACTCAAATTTTTGGAGTTGTTCTGCTTATTCCTGGCCTTTTTCAGTTAGATTAAAATTTCAAATCAGAATTTTCAAGTTCCACACACAAAAAAGGGAGATTTTGCATGGAATTTCATTGGAGCTACAAACAAAATGAAAGAAACTGAAATCTTTTCAGTATTGACTTCTACCTTTAGCAAAGTCTTTTAGTTTAATAATGTCCTGTTAATATAAGAGAAATATTGAATATCTCATTACTTTAGTTGTAGATTTTTTTAAAGTTTTGTTTTCTGTGTAACATTTAAAGAGAAAAATACTACTCATGACAGTATAAGGAGTAATCTTCCTAAGTTCTCTTTTAGTTTTAATAATATAGTTTTGCTGGGAATGGGATTTTCTGCATAATTATAACATCTGGGGAAAATGGTGTTATTTAATTATTTCCTGTTTTTATATCTTAATTATATTATACCTTCACTGCACTAAGATACTAAGCAAAATGGTGAGTAAAAATGATAGCAAGAAACTTTGCTATTTTCATCTCAAAGGGAAAGCTTTTAATAGGAGGTTTGCTATTCCTGTTTAATAAATGTTCTCTTTCAAATTGAGAAAGTTCATTTCTATATGTGACTAGACATGTTTTTAACACAAATGAATGCTAGATTTTGTCAAATGCTATTTTTACAGCTATTGAAATGACGTATGATTTTTCTTCATTATTCTGTTAATGTTATGAATTTCTTTGGTTGTTTTGTGTTATATTGTCATTGTTTTCCTAGAATAAATTTATCCAAAATTATTATCCTTCTACTGACCTAAACTCAATTTCTAACAATTTGTTCAATATTTCTACATCTATATTTAGAATGACACTGACCTTTTTCTTTATCATATTTTGTAACAAAGTTTTTCTGACTTTACAAAAAAATGATTAAAAATACAGCCTTTCCTCTGCAGAAGTTTTTCTCATTATAGCCTTTTTAAATGGCTGTAATTCAACACTTCAGTCTTCTTTGGAGGACTAAGTTTAATTAAAAGTTCAATTTCTTTAATAAAGAAAATCTTATGCAGTCTTTTTTCTCTTGTGTCCCTGTACATAGATATATTTTTAAGTATTTATCCATCTAATTCAGCATTTCAACTGTGTTAGCAGAAAGTGTTAATATCTTTTTACTGTGCTTTTTATGTCTTCAGGATCTAAACTGATTCCACTTTTTAACTGCTGATATTTGTTTTATGTAATTATTTTCTTGATCCTTTCACCAAGGCTTTAGAAACTTTGATGGCTTTCAAAATTTATTTTGGTTCTGTATTTTATTTTATGTTTATTTTCTACCCCCTTATTTTCTGTACTTTGTTATTTTTCTTTATTCATTTTTTAATTTAATCTTGTGCTTTCTAACTTACAGAATTAGATGCGTAGCATGTTTGCAATCCAGCCTTTTTCTTTTTATAATGTATTTATTTACAGCAACAGTTTTCCTTCTGTTAGCTACAGGCCACTAGGCATTCTATGCATTGTTAGAATTACTGTCTTTCAGTTAAAATGTTTCTAATTTCTTTTGTAAGTATAATATTTGGAAGTATGTTTGATTAATTACTAAAATATGAATATTTCTAGAGTTTTGTTATTAATTTCTATTGAAATTTTAGTGTGGAATAAACAGATACCATTGTAGTTAAGATTTGCAAGGAAAACAATTTAATACAGGACACATAATTTATAGAATTATTTTATAGTAGTTACCCAAAGAGTCAAACACAAAAAAGTACAGGAAATCTGCCCACACACTAAAGACCAAAAGAATCCAGCTGCGGACTTGAATCCCATGGCAGTATCCTCTGAGTCCAGCTGCGGACCTAGAGCCTATGACGACGTCCTCCACAAGTCCAGCTGGAGGCCTGGAGCCCACAATGACTCATGCAAGTCTGTTTCATGGAGCTGCACTGGGAAGGCCCAAAGGTCAGTGGCGGAAACTAGAAAGTCTGTGGCAGTGGGGTGAGGGATCTGTGCCAGCAGGATGAGGGATCTCCACTGGAGCCAGGAAGTGACACTTAAAGAACCAAATCTCCCCCAAAAAGTACCGCCACCATCCAAGGTGACAAAGAAGTCCCACGCTCCTCCATTGATGAGAACAGCTAAGTTCATATCAGGAAACCACCATGACAAGCTTCTCCTGGAAATTGAACAGCACACACCTTCCCCTGCAGAGCAGAAAGAGCTGCTCAAGGGATGGACCAGGGCTCCCCTGAAAAGTACTACACCCTTCATCAGCAACAGTGAAGTCCTAAGCTCGTCCAATGATAAGAATAGCTGAGTTCATATCAGGAAAAGACAACATGAAAAGCTCCTTTAAGAAAGAACTAACAATACCATGAGAATCAACAACATTTCTCCTTCCTCTTCAGTTCTCCTTTTTACACTGTTGACAATTCTCAGGTTGGCCCTCCCCACCCAGCACCACACCGATTCAATCAGTTGGCTGTTACAAGTTGACTACCAGTTGTCAGTCCATCACAGATATTCATTTTGATTTCAACACTTTAAAATTTCTTAGCCTGGTGTTGTGGTGTACATCTGAAACCTAGCACTTAGCAGGCTGAGGCAGGAGGATCTCCATGAGTGAGTTTGAGGGCAGCCTAGGTTATACAGTGAGTTCAAGACCAGCCCGAACTACGTGGTGAGACCTTGTATCAAAGAATAAAATTAAATAAAGCAAAATAAAATAAAATATTTAAGACCTTTCAAGTGAAATAGACTTTGGCTACTTTTTTCCTAATAAGAATCCAAAAATGGGAAAAAGGCATTCCCTGACCTTCAGTGCCTCTATTTATGGCTGAGCTAAGCAATCTTTCCTGTGATTATGCATCCTTTACACATGACCAGCTGACCTCATTATTACAATGAACCTGATTGGTCTTGTGCCTAGGCATCGGTGGTTACCATGGGCAGTACCAGCGCTCTGCCGTGACCCAATGTGCCTCCTGAGGTTCTTGGATTAAGGACCATGAGAGGATGAGAAAAATAAAGAAAAGACAAAGCTGGGGCCAGGTGGAGCCCTCATCCTTCTGATGGGAGGAAAGGAACTGCTCAACCACTGTAGCACCTTTATTGATATCCTGGAAAAGATGTCAATTTCAGCCCCTCTGCCTAGCAACCCATTGCTTGGCAGGCCTGAGCCCCTTGCCTTCTGGGTGCTGGAATAACTTGTTTACATAGCTTGTTTGGTCTCTGTTTTTTCTGGACTGCCTTGCTTTAGTCCCACACAATCTCCAGTTTCAACGGCTCCCTACACTGATTGGCCTTGTGCCTAGGCATCCGGGGTTACCATGGGCAGTACTTGAACTCAGCCTAGAGAGGCTGAGATGACTGATCTTCACGTATTGAGGTCAGAAGAAAGTGAGAGAAGCTGTGTCCTACAACCTGAGAATCAGCTCCAGCCCTGCCCTCCTCACCCTTTGAGAAAGGCTGCCTCTGAATACCTGAGTCCACCCACCTAGTGCTAAACCGTCCTGAAAGGACAGGTTTGGCCTTCTTTGCCCTACCTTACCTTGCCCTGCCTTCCTCATCATTGTGACGGTGGTAAACAGCAGAACTGTCCTGATGAACAAAAACTGACCAAGTGCAGGAGGACGCCCTTCCCACAAATAGATAACATTTTATCCTTGTGAGTTTATTCTCTATGAAAAGAAGGAAGAGCCCTCAACTTAACCAATTACAGACGTGACACAGCCAATCCAGAACACAAGCTTGACTTGGCAAAGAAAACAGAAAAACTTCCCTCTTTTTGAAGCACACCTAGAGCAGCCACAGAGGGCAGCCAACACAGGACCACGCAGTCTGGATCAGCTTCCCTCCGTGGAACTCTGCACTACACGCTACAACTGTTTCCTGCCTCCCTGAGGCTGCTACTGTCCCTGCCTCTGGCTCTTTGTGGGAAGCTCTGAAGTGAGAAGGGTTTAAAGGTTTTGGAAGAAACACAGGAAATAACATCAGGATAAAGTTATGGGGAAAAATATCTTAAGTAATAACCTGAAAGTGCTATTATAGCATTGCTTAATCTGACTACATTAAAATTAAGTGCTCCTGTTCATCAAAAGAATCCTTTAAGAATTAAAAACACAATCTAACAATAATGGGAAGATATTCACATTTTTATAAAGGGCTGGTGTTCAGAATATAAATATGTCAAGTTTCTGAGAAAACAATTGAAAAAATAGGCGAAATAAGAATTTCACTGAATAGAAACACTTTGGCCATAAAATTGCAGAAAGATGGTCAACTTTATTAGTAACTAGGAGGATGAAAGTTAAGGAGTAACAACTTAGACATGAATTGAGCAAAATTTAAGAAAGTTAAGAGTTTTGGCATAAATATGTAGTTGAAGGGGAATTATCTAGTGACACTATGGGTATACTGTAAAACTTTGGATTGCCAGTAATTTGTTCTGTGAGTGGAGTGTTCCACGAGATAAGAGAACATTTCTAATAAATTTCAACTTGATAAATGAGCAATGCCTTGCAATGCAAGAAGTACATGATGCAGAATGTTACATGATCACAACTGAGCCAATAGCTCCCCTCCTCCTCCCCCTCCCCTCCCCCTCCCTCTCCCCTCCCCCTCCCCAATTCCCTCTCCCTCTCCCTCTCCATCTCCTTCTTCTCCTTCTTCTCTTTCTTCTCCTTCTTCTCCTCCTTCTCCTTCTACTTCTCCTCCTTCTCCTTCTCCTCCTTCTCCTTCTCCTTCTCCTTCTCCTTCTCCTTCTCCTTCTGCTTTTCCTTCTCCTTCTCTTTCTCCCTCTCCCTTTCTGAGATTCTAGGATTGTGGCTGATCATCTCCCAACAGCAAGAAGATATAGAGGAGAGGAAGAGGAGAAAAAGGTAGTGGGAGACAGTGCAAAATTTTGTACCAAAGTACCACCCAAATACATTTGTAGCAAGGCCAATGATAAATTTGTTTAATGACAATGCAATGTCACATTTCCACAAAATCCTCAAAAGGAGACAAAAGTGTCATTGAATATGTTCCTTGTTAAAGTTGCACAAAAAGAAAGATTCTCTTGAGCTGACAGCTGTGATTCCATCAGTGATAGTGAAATCCATCCTACACAATAACCCTCCCGTCTTGTCTCCCTCATTCCAGCAATGTATATATATACTATTAGATGCATATAAAATGTTCATAGTTGCTTTTTCATGAATAAAATCCTGAAATGGATAAATTGAAGTATATAAAAGATGGTATATTATGCAGCATAAATATAAATTAACTTTGGCTTCATGCAACATTAAAGAACCTTGAAAATGTAACATGGATCTAAACAAGCATTTTCTACAATATTACATGTAGCATATAATTTTTATGAAATCCAAACACAAGTAAAACTCAAAAACACACTGGATCTTTATTAATTTATCATATATAATGACAAAATATTTCAAAATAAAAAACTCATGAACATGAAATAAAGATAGAAAATAGAATAGGGGGGCCAGGGGTTTAGCTCAGCAGCATGAGTGCCTGCTTGGCAAACACGAGATTGCTGAATTCAATTCTGGTACAAAAACAGAAAGAAAGAAAGAAAGAAAGAAAGAAAGAAAGAAAGAAAGAAAGAAAGAAAGAAAGAAAGAGAGAGAAAGAAAGAAGGAAGGAAGGAAGGAAGGAAGGAAGGAAGGAAGGAAGGAAGGAAGGAAGGAAGGAAGAAAGGAAGAAAGGAAGGAAGGAAAGAAAAAAAGAAAGAAGTAAATAGGAAAATGTAATGGTATGAGTAATATTCTACTTCTAAAAGTTTGGACCATATACATGTGGGTTGATTTTATTATTTGATGAAATAACTTACATATAGTATGTACATAATTTTATATAAAGCATGGTATGAATAAAACTCTACTTTGCACAAAAGTATCTGTCTGTGAAAAGATTCGTGTCTATGATTTTAAGTTATCTAGTTTCCAGAACCACAGGCTCCTTCTTGTCAGTGGCATTTTGCAGTAACAGAGCCCAGAGCCTGCAGGAGCCTCCCAAAAGACAAACTGGAGGACACCAAGCGCAAGGGATGGGGACTCCTGCCAGACTCTGCTGAGCAGTTTTTGTGTATTTTATGTTTTGGAAAGGACAGCAAGATGAAAGATAATGGGGATTAGAAGTTCCAAAGGGAGGTTAGTATGCTATGTTATCTCTCTCTCTGTCTCTCTCTCTGTCTCTCTCTCTCTGTCTCTGTCTCTCTGTCTCTGTCTCTCTCTCTCTGTCTCTCTCTGTCTCTCTCTCTCTCTCTCTCTCTCTCTCTCTCTCTCTCTCTCTCTCCCTCTTGTATCTCATTAAAATGATGTTAGGGGATTAAACCATAAAATGAATACAAATTAAATTTCTATATGTGAGTTTTCTATATGTGAGTTTTGACAAGAGACTTCTTGAAAGCCTATACACTTCAGTCTCTCAGAATTCAATTGTTTCCCTCATCTCTTGAATTTCTTTTCCTATAAGTCTCAATACAAGGAAAGGTAAGAAGAAAGAAGACTGAAGAATATAAAATTGACATCTCGTCTGTCTCTTAAAATGAATATTAGAAAGGCTTTTCTCACAGAGAAAGTACTTGCCATATTTTAACATAATTTTCTCATTATTTTTTTCTTTGTAAACGTGTTCTGGGCATGACTGAAAATTTTAGTACTCAATGCCCACATTTTCACATTAAGAGAAACTTCTCTGCCACACACGCAGCAGGATGGGGAATAATTAAGATTTCCAGTGCTTCTTCCCACAGACACATCTAGTTGAACACACACTTATGCACCAAGCTATCTTTGAATAGCTAGGGAAATCAGCTCAAAACCCACACGCCTGGTTTGGGTATAACAAAATGAAAAACTTAGGAAGCCAGGAAGAGAAAATTCCCCCTGTCACCTCTCCCTCAAATCCGAGAAGCTGAACTTAACACAAGATGCATTCTCCTTGGTAGAGGGAAGAAAATCAATTTCAGGCTTTGTCCTTATAGCCCTGTACCAACCATGCTCACTGTACACTTTATCACACCTTGCAAGGACCTCCAGAACTGCTTCAGACGGTGGCAAAAACAGTGGGATGTGTCTTGAAAGTGAGGGGGAATTTTGACAGAAATCAATAAAATGAAAGTGACAAAAAAAAAACCCAAAAAACAATACAATTTGTCTTTTTTTTTTTTTTTTTTTTTTTTTTTTTTTTTTTTTTTTTTTTTTTGGTACCAGGGGTCAAACTCACTGTCTCTCACTTGCCAGGCAGGAGCTTGTGCTGCTGACCTAAATCCCCAGCCTCTTGCAATTTATCTTTTATAGTAATAAGTTATTTTTAATTTAAGCATTCATTGTATATTTTGATCAACTTATATATGTCTGTTCTTAAAAATTATATATTAATATAATGGTAGCATTCTGAACAAGTATGGAAAATACAAATGAATTTATTCTGACCACTGTGATTTCATTATTAAGGTCACACTCTCTGTTGTACCTCCAAGTAGTTTTGAGCCAGAGAAGTTAAAACCAAGAATATTTACAGACGAGAAAACCACCTGAGGCCGACCTCATTTAAGAGCACAGCATAAATGTGATAGGAATTCTATAAGATCAAAATGCAGAATTAGATCCCTGAAACACTTTTCTGGCACAGAAAACTAAAACAATATCTGACGAGAGACAGACTCAGTGCTGACAGCCTCCAAAGAAGGATTCTTCCAGCCATGGGTGCTCCTTTTGTCGAAGGCTCTGCCATGGAAAAACTCTGTCCCCGAAGGATGGCAAGTAATGTGACCGTGACCCATGCAAGATACAGATGCTCTGAAGGGTTTTCAATTATCGAGTGTCATTACGGCCTGTAAGTTTATTAAATTTCCTTACATTTACATAAACCAACTGTATTATGTCCTGTGCGCTTCTGAGAGATTTTTCTCAGGTAGAAGTCTGGGTCAAGAGAAGTATTCTACACAAAGATTCCAGTCATTCAGAAGGCCAGGATTCCCCTCACATTTTCTACCTATAGTTGGCTTCCTGGGTAAAAGATCAAAAGAACTTAGTTTTGGTTTCTTTAAGAACACATCCAATTTATAAGGAAATTAAGTCTTGATATTCCTTCTCAGTAGCATTTAAAACTGAATGATGTTCCTTATGTCTTTTCTTATAATGAAGATGATCTTACAATGTATCTTACCATGCTCATACCTTTAAGGCACTGTAAAGGTGGAAACTTTCCCTCAGGAAATCTTCACTTATCATTGCATGTATCCCCCAGTCTGAGTAAAGCGCCCCTCTTCTTTGTACCCCTACAGCACATTACACAACCCCAAGCATTGTGATTTTAACACCTTACCCTGTTTGGTTATTGTATTCTTTCACTAAACTATCAATCCCTCAAAAGGTGTTTGTCTGATTTCTCACTTTATCTAATCTATAGGTATACATCCAGCCTAGAGTTAACACCATCTGCCTTTACTCAGGTTCCATGGTCTTGCACATGATTATCTGTTCCATTTAAAGGACAGAGACTATGCGGATGAAGATACATTTTCCAGCAACCATTAGAGTTCTGTGCCAATTTTCTTGGCTGTCTTTTTCCACCTAATAGGGGACATTAGATGGTAACTTCTGTACTGATTCTGCCAAATACTCAACTGTTGACACGTATTTGAAGTTCAGGGAGTTGAATGTGTGTTAGTGACCAGCCCCTGCAGGAATGTTGCTCCCCTGGGAAGCTATTTGTCTCTCAGACCAGTGGATGCTTCACTCCTGAGTCATTTTTCAAAGTCTGTACTGCTCATAATAGCGATCTGTCAGGCCCTGAAACTTACCAAGCATACATAATAAAAGGTTGAGGAAACTCCTTAGCCAGCTACAGAAGTTTAACTCCCAGCACTGAGAACCTACTTTGACCCTGCAGTCTTGTATCAGCATTGTTTTGACAGACGAATAAAATGTGCATACGTTTTTCTTTAATTTGATACATTATCTTCCCTGTGGGTTTTTAGATCAGGGCTTTTCTACCTAAGAACTGAAAATACTTTTTAAAGTTGTCTCTCATGATTTTATAGGCTAAGAATTATTCCACACATGAAACTATAAACCACAAAACTACATTTTAAATTACATTTATTATAGCCAGTTATTAAAACCTATTAATGCTTATAATAAAATCATTATTGTTAATTCAAGCACTAACTATAGAGATAATGATCACTGTTTCTACTCACCTGTTGGCTACTTCAAAGATTTCAAGTTTCATTACTTAGTAACTGGAGCAACCTAAAAAAGACAGGAGATAAAAAAGTGTATTTATAACAATGGTTTTAATTACATATAATTTATATACCAATTTATAAATCACTGTTACCTACACAGTCTTGTTTATTGTATTTTGAATAAAATGGTGAAGATCCACTTCCACTAGGGATGTAATAAAACTGAAACTAAGATAGTTGAAGGAATTCCTGGGGTGTTACAGTTAGCAAGTCATAAATATAGGACTTCAACAAATGCTTCTGGTTCCTAATCAGTGTTCTTTCACTTTGGAGGGAACTCCGTGGGTGTTTTTGTATTTTTAAGCTCTCCTCCTTATTTAAGGATGTATCACTATTATAGGTTGAATTGTGCCTTCCCAAAAATCGTAGTCTTGAGTATCAAAGCCTAGAAATATGACTTCTTTGGAAATAAGGTCCTTATAGCAAATTCAAGCCATTAAAATGAGCCTAAAGCCAACATCCTTTTAAAAAGAAGTTTGGAAACAGAGAGAGACAAACAGAAGGAAGATGACATGAAGACCCGGGAAGAACACATCTCCGGGCCAGTGGGTGCCTGAGACTACCAGAAGCTAAGAAAGAGACATGGAACAGATCTCCTGCTAGAAATTAGTTTACTATTAATCTAAATCCACCTTTCTGGTGTCTTGATAACCTAATTTTTGCCAATCTCATCCTCAGAATTGCTAGATGCTACCACTGGATGAAATTCTACTTTAAAATGTATAAATAACAAAAATCTGGTCTGTGCCCAGGTGCCCTTACGTAAATCAGGCCTGAGTTCATCATGCAAAGGTTCTTATTACTATGACCCACGCATAGCTTGCAGTATTTCACTATGATCATGAGAGATAATAAATACATTTATTTCAATTTTACAAAAGAAAGAAAGAAAAAAAGAAAAAAATTAAAAATCTCCTGTCCACGTCCAGTTTTCTACATCTCATCGTCCAATTGTAATCATCCTCAGATGTCAAACAAATGAATGATTTAAACACTAAACAAATGAGTTATTGTAATGACTGGTGTTTTAAACAATACTTTTAAAAGTCAAGAGGTTTCTAATTCATTGCTTTCAATGAGATTGATTAAAGATCCTATCAGTTGTTAGCAATGTATAAAAAGCATTTTGATGGAGGACACTGGGAACCAAGCAAGCACCTCCCCTCCCTTGTAAGCGATGGTGCTGTGTCCGACTGCCGTCCTTCCAGGGGGAGAACCATCAGTGTCTCCTGAGATCCATACCATGTTGGAACTTACAAAGCTGGGAAACCAAGCAACCAGCCTGCCTCCCTGCTAAGCAATAGTGAACCTAAGGGTTCATGGCCTAGAGTCAAACATCCCACTTCCCCTACCCTCTCTCCTGCTCCCCCCCCCCCATTAGCAAATGGGAACTAGAAATCTGAGCATCTCCTGGGAGGCTGACCATAGCAAATAAGGGGGATTTCCTTCTACCATCTCTTTGAAGGCAAATATTTTTATTACTGTTTTCCTATATTCTGATTAATGGTACTGCTCTATTTAATATTGTTTTGATAAGTTCTATAATGTTCTGTGTTTCATCTCATTTTGATATACATGATTGAAAGAACAACTATTATAAAGATAACGAAATATACCGTGATACCTATTACTGTTATCCCGGTAACCTGCTGTGAAATTCTGTACCAATTTCACTGTACAATCTTAGTTGCCTTTTTTTCTGTCTTGTTCTGTTGTTTTTTACCACTTTCAAAATAAAATTAAAAAAAAAACATTTTGATGATTACTCATTATATATACCTCAGAAGGTCGTTGGCAAGGGCTGGTGATGCAGCTCGGTGGCATAAGCAACTGACTGGCAAGCTCAAGGTCCTGAATTTGATTCCTAATACCAAAAATAAATACACAAATGTTATGGTTGATACACTGTGTCAACTTGAGAAGTTTAGAAGTTTAACTGACAGACTCAGCTGGGAGCCAGGTTCTTACTTTGTAAACATCCTCATCCTGTGCAAGAGAAGGGGAAGGAGATTTTGTGAGTGTTACACCTGCCCTGAGGGAGATGGGCTGTGTACAATACAAGGGAGGAGAAGAGGCTTATTCCCCCCTTTGGCTCTGGCTGCTGCCTTGAAGTGTTGCCCTAGTGTCATGCTAGCTGTCTTGGGGCCAGCTGATTATAGACTAAAACCTCCAGAAACTGTAAGCTAACTAAACTTTCCTTTCCTCATTTTGGGTGTTAAGTGTTTTGTCCTGGCACCTAGAGAAAAAAGTAACTAAGACAATAAATGAAATCAGTAGTAAAACTATTTCCATGCCCATGTTTTCAGTAAATATTTTAGACATCTTTGAAAGTAAAAAAAAATCTAGTGAATGTTCATATAGTAACATGAATACATGAACTAATTAGAAATAAAAGAGGTATAATTCATTCCACGAACCTCCTAATTAATAATAACCCTAGTGTAGATACTGATTAAAAGAACAGAGAGCTAAATTAGCTCTTATTTACAAACAAAATCATTTTGGATGACTCTAATGCCAAACTTGGAAATCAACATGAGAATGCTGCATCGTTAAAGTAATACTAGGATTTCTTCATTGAAAATGACTATCTTAACCAGTAAAAGAAACAGCTGAGCAGATATAAATAACTAACAGTCACTGAGATAAATTTATATATAAAGAAGATCAACAGTGGGCAACAATGGTCATTCTTGATGTTACTAAAGTTCAAAAGGCATGAAATGGTAAACAATAACCCGATTTAAAAGTTTTCCTAGTCTGAGTTTAACTATCTACTCAGATATATTATTCAGTAATATTCCCTAATTTTCAGTTCCACAAACAAGTGGAAATTGAAACAAACAACTTAATTTCAGAGGGTTTAGCTCAACATCTCCAAAATGGCCTAAATTACAGATTGCTATGAATTTAAACTACATAAAGCATGGTATGGAAACCACCTTGTATTTAATTTATTGGGGAATCACAAGTATAGATCAAGACTTAGTTTTAATGACAAAGCAAGCAGGATTTTTATTTGCTCCCTCACTATAATTCTTCTATCTCTGGTATGGGCATTCCTGACAATGTAACACTGGATTAGAGAAACATGGAGGAAAGAAAGTATTTACATTTTCCTTCTACTAAAGCATTCCAGATGCACCTTAAATAACCCAGCATCTGGGGATATGAAAACCCTGCTTGTATTTTTATTCTTTCATTACAAACACTTATTAAGCATTTAATGTGTACCAGGAATCAGAACTAGAAAATTAAACAAAAAATTAACTTTTACTTACCCTGGTATAAATATGAAAAATAATTAGAATATTATCTATAATATGCTTTCATAAAAGTGTATCTGGTGGCAGTAATGGTGATTAAAAGAGATGAACAGGACCACAGAGGAAGTTCTCTCAGAGGTGACACTCAGCAAGTGTTCTGAGCTTTGTCTGAGAAATGATCAAGTTCATTATGTATGATACTGAGCTGACTTGTTCTAGCACACAACAACTTGTTCTCAACAATTGTTCATTGAAAAACATTTGTCTTTTATCAATGAATTAATGAATTGGGTATATTTGAAAAAGGAAGTTTACATGCTTATCTCTTGCTATGTAAGACTTCAGATAGACTATTTTCTTTTGTGCATGGCTGCTGTAATTGTATGAATCTTACCCATGAAGGCAAGGATAGAGAGCATACCCTCTGGATTCACATAAAACAAACTCTTCTTCATGGGGAAATTCTTATACCATATCAAGAACTCTAGTCTTTACTCATCTGATGCATATTCCTAAAGCTCTCCAACATTTTTCATATGTGAATTAGTTTCTTCACTAAAATTGTTGTCTTTTTTCTGTAAATATGCACCACTTATTTTGCAGATTCATTTACACATTAATTTATGTTCAATGGCACACTTACTGTATAGTATCTTTGTCAGTTTGCCCAGCATTGTTCATTTATTCCACATGGAAATACATTTATAGTATTAAAATTAGCTACGCATTGCTAAAATACAGCTTAGCTTTTTTAGCATTTCTGTGGATTGTATCCAGGGCCTCAGACATGCTAGACAAGCGTTCCAACATTGAGCTATATACCTTGCCCTACAAAGTAACTTTGAAAACAAAAATATTCCCCAGATTTCACTGAGGAGCCTGGAAACCCCAAAAATTGTGCCAGAGAAAACAGAAGAAAGTAAATATCAAATGTATTAGACCAGTGTTTTTATACTGACTGGTTCATCCCTGCCATGTTCTGATCCTAGTCTTAAGCTAGTTCATAGCCCTATGTGGAGATACTCTGGGATCTTTTATCCTAAGCTATGTCTTCTTTCTTTGCTTTGAGATGTACTAGAGTGTCAAGCCCTTTCTGCCTAAAAGGCTACAGAAGTCCTTTAGGCATTGAAATCATCTTGGAGATATACAAATAGCGTGGCTAAAACAACAACTTCAACTTCAGTATCCTAATTAAAAATCTGGAGAAGTACAAATACAGGAAGATACCAGTCTCTAAAGTTCAATGACTTCTGTGTTGGTGCGTTTGAACAGTGAATACTGTGTATGTGGTGCTCCAGCACTGTCCATAGGTATGATGTATCAGTTACCTTCCCATCACTGAGGGACAGTATCCAACACCCTCAACTTACACGAGGACACGTTTATTTTAGCTAATGGTTTAGCTCACATTCATGGGGGGCTCTAAGGCCACAGCAGAAGGCATGGCAGAGGAGAGCCGCCTTCCCTACGACATCCAGCAACCAGAGAGAGCACAGGGATGGAACCAGGGCAAGAACACAAGCTGCCAGGTGATGCTCCCGGTGACCTCCCCTTCTGACCAGCCCTCACCTCTGAACGTGTAATTTTGGGAGAACATTTTAGATCTAAACCCATAAGACATAGCCGCCCACAGAAAGTGTCATCAATTCCGTGGGGAGGAGGTGAGAGTTTTTTTTCTCTACGCCTCCATGTTTTACTTCTGAGACTCAGGTGATTTCCCCCATCTCAGACCACAGAAACCAGTCACACCTGGTAACCAAGTCAGCATGTTACTCTCCAGTTACTTCTCTTCTGTTATTTCCCGACTTTCATAGTATTTGTGTAAATAATGTAAATATCACAGTTTTAGCTTGTTAATAAGACTGAGTCTGTCTGAGACAAGAAAGTTCAAATAGAGCAAGACCTTATACCCATGCCATCATCTTCAAGACGGTGGCAATGAAATTTTGCGGTAAACAGTATAGAAAAAAGAGAATAAAGTCTACTTTTAGAGCCAGCTCCCTTACAGAAATTCTCCCTTTGCTACCAACTAAAGTGCCTTGATTTACTAAGGAGGGTGGTAATATATACCTGTCTTAGGCAGACAACGGTGGGTGGCAGATTCCCCAGTTGTCACCCTCCCACCCTTCTCCATAGCTTTTATATAAATAGCTCAATTTCGATTTTCATGACCTCCGGACACACTGAGCCTAATCACATCACTAGGTGACTCCAAAAGGTGCTTTGCTGAACCCCATGGCTTGCTTTACTTGGTACCATCTCCTCTTTGGATCAGTTTCATTAGAAGAAAAGAAATATTTTTGATAAATTTATTATCTGATGTTCTTTAGGACTTCAGCACTCTGAGACTCTGTTCTATCCTTTAAAATGAGAGGACTGAGAAAGCACCCAACTCTAATTCTACTGTTTACTCTGCAGTGATGACACAGTGAATTGAATATAAAAAATGTGAAAGATAAAGAGAATTTAAGAAATTTTGAATGTACAAGTCCTTTGGAATAGAGGTGCTCAAGGAAAAAAACTAGAATATCTGTATTTTCCTATGAGAAGTACATTTGGAAAACTCAGAAGAAAATGACAATGACAATGCTTCTACCTCTGCCATCTCTTTCAGACTCTAGCATGAATTGGATCATGAATTTCAGGTTATCCACACACCCGCCTGCACAGGGACAGCTAATGTCAAAACCACAAGAGAATTCTCCACTCATAATGTGCCGAGCAGAAATGTCAGAGTTCACTTAAAGCGCTATTTTAGGAACATGCTCCCTAGAGACTTGACAAGACTCACTGGCCTCCTAGGGGGATAAGTACACCCTACAAATCCAGAATAAATTCAGTAGGCCACACTGTTATTGTCACATAACTGAGCAAAATGTGACCTCTCACATAGCATAGCTTCCTATCAGAAAGAATTACTTTTCATTGCTTCAAGGCCCTCTGGGACCCTGGACTATACCTAAAAGGAAAAATGACTCCCCAGAATCATCGCCCACACTCATTCTAACTGCTGCCGTGAACCAAGACTTGGGTAGCAACTGCTGAACTTTCCTATCAGAATATTCGCCAAAGTGCTTTGGAGTGTAACACAATGTAATAGAATTTTCTAAATGAGAGGAAACAGCCATATTCCCATTCTTATTCTAAGGGACACACATTGCATAGTTTCAAAATGTTGGTGCAGACTTGTCTATGGATAAATATGTTTGTTGTTTTCCTGCCTAGAGAAATTTTATCTTACGTTTTAGGGTAAGGCTTTTGGGAGAGGCTCTGGGGTTCTCATGGGCCTCATCAACCCTCAGCTCTCTGACTCAGGGAGAATGAAAGACCCTGAAACAGGCAGCCCCTGAGAAAGTGAAAGCAGGCAACCGGGTCCCTCAGCACCTGGTCTCCACACCACCGCATCCTGGGCAGAGGAGCAGGCCGTGGATGCAGTGGGACAGGAACTTCACTGAGCCATCAGAGTGAGCTCGGAATCCAAAATGGAGCACGGACTGGACAGCGCAGGAGTTTTGGGTATCTCATTTGAACATTAATCTTTTACACAGGAACTGAATTTAAAAACAGGAATTCAACCTTAATTTATCAATGCTCAGCATACACACTATTTTTTTTCTTTTATATTTGAACTAATTCAGGACTTTGAATAATTTTAAAGCAGCCACATCAGAGAGTAAAACTGATTATCAAGAAGTTATTCCTTTGAGGAATCTGATGATAGATTTCAAAATACTTTCTCCTAAAGGACACGAAAAGGGCCTCCTTTTTTTTTTCTTCAGTGGAGACAATATTCAGATTAGAACAACTCCAACCGCAAAAGCAACTGTCTTACTGTTGGCTAATTCAAAGCACAATGCTTGGGATACAATGAATTTTCAAAAATACCCACTCCAGATATTTTTGATGCTTTTCTATGTCTAACACACTGCTTCCATTACCATGATGTACTGAAGAGGTTGGCTTGTTATTCTTCCCAATAGTTATAAATTTGATATTAAAAACACATCAATTATTTTTTAAAAGACTATAGCACTATATTACAATGTTGAAGTATGTGTTTTTGACAGTTTATAAGTGATTTTGCACTAAATGGGATGCTGTGGTGGGAGACTGGGAGGCGAAACCAAGGGACCCTATCTTGAGGTCACCTTCCCTGCCCCTAGGCAATTTATCTGTGGATCCAAATGAATTCCAATGGGCTACTTGTGCATCAGTAATGGCCCTTAGGCACCACTCCAAACCTAAGCTACATGTATGCCCCCACCCACGTGCCTAGCAGAGAGAAAAGCCAGACCTCAGTGGTCATGGGATTCTCTCTCCACATTCTTAAAATAAAGGCCCCTTTTGTTTCATATTTCTATCTCTTTAGCCTCATCAAAAATTCTATCAATAAGTAATTGCTACTATTTCTTAGCTCAACATGAAAGATGAGGAGGAAGATAGGAAGAAAACAAATGATAGGCAAAGGAGCACAGAAGCTTAGACACAATGCGTAAGCGTGCTTCTGTGTGGGGAGAGCCTGCCTAGAAGGCTGCCTGTGAGTGAGGGCAGGATGTCTGGTGGCTTCACCTGGGAGAAGCTACAGCACCTGCCACGCGCAGCAGGGGCAGAGGTGCCTACGTTAGAAAGGTAAACGCTAGGAATGAAAATTAATGAAGGGCAACATGAAGAATGAAGGTGATCAACAAAATCAATAGCTGATTATTGGGGGAAAGGGACACACACTGTAAAACAGAACCTCTGAAGAAAAATGAAGAAAGAAAAAAAAAGAGAAGTAATGTAAATTCAATGAGAGGGAGTATAGATTTAAAAGAAAACAAAAATATCATGAATGTCAATAAACTTTAAAATATAGTTAAAATTAATGAACTTTTAGAAAAATATAAATTCAAAAAAATGGCTCAGAAGAAAAGTTCTATTTTATATCATTAAAACAATTACTGTTTTTCAGTGGGTAGCTATAAATCTGTCCTATGAAAATGAACAAGATCAGCATGGTTTTATAGGCAAACTTTGAGAAGCATCTATCCACTCTAAGTAAAAAAAAAAAAAAAACTCAAAGAGGAACAATATCCAACAATTTTATGAGTCTACCATTGAAATAGTTAATTTTGTACAAGCTGAGCCCATAACCTCACAAAGTCAAAGAGTGAAAATTAGGTACAGGAGGACAGAAGAGAAATAGCTTCTGTCACCAGGAGGGGATGCCAAACCCAAACTGCCTTCTTGTCCCACTCCTATATAGATAAAGCAGAGCAGAGCTTCGTAGAGTTTTTAAAAAATCAATTACTTAGCTGGAAATTGGTTACTCTGCATTTCTAAGTTTTTCAAGCCTGGAGGTTAGAGAAGAGCTGTCAATTAACTTAGTATATTCTGCATAAGAACCTACTTCCTTGGAGGAAATGTTCTTATCTCCTCTCTAATCCTAACTTTTATCCTTTCAGTGACTTGAATTAGCTCAGTGTGTGTGCTATATGCTTTAATCTAGCCAACTCTATCTTAGACTGCTCTGACTATCTGTCTACTTACAGGCTAACTACATATAAAAAATATCTTTATTCTAATTTTTAATTCTGTATCAGAGCAGCCATTATGGTGTGGAAAGCTAAAAACATTTGAGTAAGTTTGAAAATATCAGAGTGCTATCAATAAAGTCAGAATTTGAAATTTTAAGAACAATTGCATCAAAAATTTTATTGTGCTTTAGGCATACAAAATACACATTAACACTAACTTTTACATACCACCAATATATACAAAAACATCATTTTAAATGTATAATTTAAGAGCAAATCTCATAAAACATATGTATTTTTATAGAGAATGTTTCAAACTTAAATGTAAATAAATATATTAATAAATGGAAACATGTATCATGTACTTGAAGAATCCTATTATTGTATATTTATTACCCACTAATTAAACTATAGATTCAACCTAATCACAATGAACGTACTGACAAGAACCTTCACAGAAATGGGGGAGTCCATTATGAAATCTGTATGGAATAACAAGAGGTCAAATATTGCCATAGGAGTCTTAGAGATTAAAATGTTCCAAAATATAACAAAGAGAGGATATGAGAAAGGAGAGTGGATCACAGTGTGTCTGTCTCTTTACATACACATGTATGCATACGTGTTGTGTGCATTCCAAGCATTGTAAAATGCATTGTAAATGTGTTCTGCAATGTAAAATGTGTAAATGCATAAATTTTACAATGCAAAATGTTTCACATTGTAAAATGTGTTTTACAATGAGATGTAATTTTTTTTAAACTGTAAACCTTCACCTAATGGAAACTTTTGGAAATGTGAAGAAATCTCTTCAAAAATGTTCATAGAAATACTACTTGGAATCACTCAAGTTTGTTTGTTGTTAGTTTGTTTGTTTGCACACTCAGTTTTTTAAAAACTGAACTGGAAACAACTTAAATGTCCGCCAAATAGAAAATAGATACAATTTATTTATAAGGTTTAAAACATGGTGTACTTTAATCCAAACTAGCCATATTTCAAGTATTTAACATTACCAGTGGCTAAAGTATTGAACACCAAAGTACAGAGTAGTTCACAGATTTAAATAATAGGATAAAGGGAACTTCTCTTATGTGTAGACAGATATACATGGAGCTCCCAGGCATATTAGTCAGTGTGAAAATATATAAAACAGTAGGTACAGCATGATCTAATGGGCTAAGCATATGGAAAATACGTACTTTTTCCTGGAAAAATAATAAACTGTTAAAATAATATTTTTGAAGAAAAGACCTAGAGATTGAAAACCCAGTATTATTCTCTTTTTATACTTCTGTGAAATGTGTTACTATTTTAAAGCATATATTTATATTAGTTTTACTTTGAAGAAGACAATCAGTTAATGAGCAAAGCATATTCGCAGTGAAAAAAATGATTTAATAACAACTTCTTATGTTAGCCGTATCAAAGGAGAACCATACTGACATGTATCATGCCGACTAAGAACTGTTTATTTTGGAATGTTTTGCTCATGCACATTTGGGGAGCAGTTGAACTTGGGGCCTCTGCACTGAGCTATGTCCCCCGCCCCGGGCCTTTTTTACTTTTCTGTTTTTTATTTGAAGCAGGGTCTTACTAACTCACTATGTTACCCAAGCTGGACTCAAAATTATGACCCTCCTGCACCAGTTTCCCAGAGTGCTGGGATTACAGGTGTGTTACAGCGTGCCGGTTTATAATTGTTTTCATATATAGGTATCTCAGATGGACACAGTTATTCCTTTCCCTGTGAGTACTGTACATTTCTCAACACTGCAACCACTGATCTAACTGTAGATGGATAAAGGATTAGGGAATTATAAAATTTGTGGCTTGTGGTTTCAATGACTTTCTATCAAAGTACTGGTATACAAGAGATGCCCTTGATCTACACTCCCTGGGAACCACCAAATTACTAGTGCTACGAAAGAAGAAAGTGAATGTACAGCTGACCTAATTTGCTCCTGTGTGCTATTTGTGATCACTGCTCCTTGGAAGTAGATCTAAAACAACTTACATGAAAACCATGCATTAAAGTGTTTTCTATGGGCTTCGTCAGTGTTGCCAGTTCATATTCCAACATCTATATTTCTTTTTGGAAAATCAGGACCATATAGTCCCATCTATACTTTTGACTCCTGTCTTTCATATACCCTTAGGATCAACAGAATTGTGTTCAGAAATCCCTCCTGGACACTCATTGTGTTTATTTGCTATTGGAGAGGAAACTATAACCCTTTTGGGGTGTTCTTTTCTACTCCACCTCTCTAATAACGTTGGTTATATGATCTCTAATGGGTGGTACAATTTTAGGGGAATGAAAAATGATCTCCACTTCATCATCTGTTGACATTACACCACAAACTCCAAACATAGAGCATCTTACTCCCTTTCTTTCTCTTCCCAAAACAAAATGAAAATTTATTCTTAGCTTTATCATCATCAACCTATTCCATAAGGCTCCTACTGCCAAGCTTGAACACAGCTTTTAGAGCTCCTGACTCTGGACACGTGTGGTGCTCATGTGATCTGAAGAGGACAGTAGAGGCCTGAAGCCAGGTGGTCCTGAGGCTGCAGTTGACAGGATTGGTGGAGAAGCCACAGCCTTCTACTATCATACACCTCTAGCCATGACCTGATCAGGAGAGCATCAAAGATTCCATGAGTTCTTTCAGTATCTAATGAATACATTCAAAAATCTGTTTTGCCTTTGTAACCTAATAGGCTTTATTTTATGCTGTATTCTTATCATCTGTAATTATATCAAGTAGAAGTTAAGACCATTATTGACAGTGGCTCATTCTCAATAGTTTATGATTCAGGAAATTTAGATTTAGGCCCGGGAACTGGCATTTTATCAAATACACAGTTAACACTTGTTTACATTAAAGTTTAAGAACAATTTGTAATCCTTCAGTGAATTCCATACAACTTCATTTTAAAATCTTATTTTACCATTTATGTTACACTTTACAGTACAGTTCTTCACAAATGCTAGCATCATTAACTTATCTCCTTTTAAAATAGTTTTCCCTAGGGCTCTGACAGTCCTATCTCTCTGATTACTAACCCTAGTTTTGGCTGTAAACTAGAGGCAGCAGAGTGAAGTGGAAGACATATGCTGGCCTTTGGAACCAAACTCCCTGGGCCTCAATTTCACATTAACAATTTAAAAAAGAATTAAGATATGTACATAGGCTAAGTCCCCACCATGAGTCATTGTCTACTCCAAGCACATACTGGTAGCATAATTTCCATCTTTTTTCATGCATACATCTTATAATCTGAGCAACTACTTTGAAGATAACAAAATGCAATATATTAACCACTGTTAATGTTATGTTATTTTGAAATCTGTATCAACATTTTTGTTCTTTTTTAATTTTAAAATACAAAAAAAGCATATTGGTAAAAATTAAAAATAAATTTTAAAAATAATGTATTTATAGTGGACATGAGGATTCGTGAGAGAACCTAAGTGAGTAACTGAGCAGGTGATGCACGCTCAATACATCCCTCCACCATAGTCAGCTCTAATAGGTCTTTGAATGACAAGGACACCAACCATCTTGCTTATTTCCATATTTCAGGTGAAGAAGGAAGGAATCTGAGCTCTGCCTGTGTGGAGAGTAAGTATAAATGGAAAGAATAATAAAGAAAAGATTAGAGAACTCTCCTGATGCAAACACTGAGCTCCAATAAAATAAAAGGAATTTTAGTGAGCTATAGATGTTAACAATACTTTAAAATGACTTTAAACACCAGATGATTTAACACTGACAGAGCTGCTGTTATGGCTGGCATCTAGATACCCTCCCCCAAGCCTCTTGTAGTCATAGGGTCCAGCTTTTCAGAGGTGGCTGGATTTAGACTGTGTGGTGCCAGGATAAATGGTTCATGATTCGTACATCAGTCCACTGAGTGGTTTGGCAGGGCAGGTAGCCTGCATACAATACAAAGGTCAAAAAGAGTCTTATCTTTCTCCTTTATTGGCTTTGCTATCTTCTACAGCCATGAACTATTGCCCCTCTGCCATGTGCCACCCCAACTTGGAGCCAACCAATTATGGACAGAAACCTCTACAAACTGTGAACTAAATAAACCTTTTCTCCCTTAACTTTCGGCATTGAGTATTTTGTGAAAGCAACAAGAGAAAAGTAATTAACACAGTTGCTATACATAAAACTTGGGGCCAAAATGAGTAGTGTATAAACAAGATGCTCTAGTAATCACCACAACTTGTTGTCTATATAAGAAAATCAAAGAAAAAAATAAAGATTAACAACTTATTACTGACAGTCAGTGATTATTAAAATAACTGGAAAACAATCATTATGTGTCATAAAGGCAAGCAACCACAAATACATACACATTATGTGTGTGAAAAAATAAAGATAGCCCAAATAAATAAATAGTAGAGAAATAAAGCAGGTCACAAATCTCTGTAAAAGCCAAATGTTCTATTTATTACTCCTGGTAGGTTAGTGAGGAATTTCAAAATAAGTTGAAAGGAATTATTAACTTAGCTCAAGGGCTTAAAACTACAGATAGTTTCATCAAGTCCATCAATATTTCCTTTCATTTTGCAGATCTCTAACTGCAAGAACCAGAAGAATGAAAAAAATGAGGCAGGTATTTAGAGAAGCAATGTAATCAGTTATCTTTAAAGGGAAGTATTTCTTCCATGTAACCTTCTAGAAAGATGATGCAAATTCTCTCCATCAGCCTAACTCAACACAGTGAGCGATGCCTCCTTTAAGCCTCAGTTTCCTCTTTTGCACAGCAATTACAACAATCCACACTTCAAAAACGTGCAGAAAGCACATCCAAAAGTAGCTGGCCCATGTCCATGCTCCTGCTGGCTTTCCTCTACTGCAAGCACGCCTCGGATCACAAAATGTCTAAATATAGGACTGGTGCTTACAGTTCTCTCTTGAAACAGTTTCAGAGTGGTGTCTGGGCAGAACAAATCCATGTGCTCTATTTCTTAATGCACGATTTTAAAAAGGGTGTAGGTAAAATAGCAGTTATTGCAGTAGACTTCCAGTTATTTGCCCCTTTCTCTTCTCATCATAATACACATTAACTGAGTACCTGTAACCAGTTCAGCTGAATAGACTAAAGCCCCGGGAGGTCTAAATTGCACACCGTATTTAACACAGACATTTGATTATACTGTATCCTGGCATAATTTGTATTTATCTTTCCTAGATTCTTTCAGTTTCACAGAGCTCTGAATACATAGTTGTAAATAATAAGGACATTATTATTATTGCTTAAAATATTTTTCTGCCATTCTTATCTGAGACCAAATATTTTACTATAGATCACTGAGAAAGACTACACTTTTTTCATTGTGTGTGCATGCATGTGTGAATGTGTGTGTACATCTTGATATGAACAGCTTAAGGTCATCTTTTTTCTACTCTCTACCTAGTATTATGCAAAGACAGTGAATTTTTCATTTCAGCTATTATGTTTTTCAGCTTTAGAGGTTCCACTAATTTATTTTTTTAAATCTACTTTTCTTATCAGAATCTTCATGTTTTCCTTTGAGTCTTTGAACTTTTTATAATCCTCTTTTAAAGTCCTTGTGTGGAGCCTGTTTAGCTGCCGCGCCTGGCCACAGGTCTGCAGAGGAGGAGCTGGGCAGATCTGGGGTGCCCTCACTGGCCTCTCTGCGTGTCTGGAGGACTCTGGATTTCTGCGCCCAGACTGCTGGAGTTCCCTCAGGCTTCCAGGTGCAGTGAAGGAGAGAGGTGGGTTTAAGGCTTCCACATCAGCCTCCCCATTCCCGGCTTCATTTGGAGACCTGCTGAGCTCCCAATAGGTGGGCTGGTCCACACTACCAGCCTAGCCCAGCCTGTTTAGCTGCCGCGCCTGGCCACAGGTCTGCAGAGGAGGAGCTGGGCAGATCTGGGGTGCCCTCACTGGCCTCTCTGCATGTCTGGAGGACTCTGGATTTCTGCGCCCAGACTGCTGGAGTTCCCTCAGGCTTCCAGGTGCAGTGAAGGAGAGAGGTGGGTTTAAGGCTTCCACATCAGCCTCCCCATTCCCGGCTTCATTTGGAGACCTGCTGAGCTCCCAATAGGTGGGCTGGCCCACACTACCAGCCTAGCCCAGCCTGTTTAGCTGCCGCTCCTGGCCACAGGTCTGCAGAGAAGGAGCTGGGCAGATCTGGGGTGCCCTCACTGGCCTCTCTGCGTGTCTGGAGGTCTGTGGATATCTCTGCAACCAGGGAGGGTCCACAGGTTCCTGAAGCACTGCGGCCTGTGGTGAGTACCCTAACCCGGCTGCGATTGAAGAACTGTGGAGCTTCCAAGGGGCAGGTGGGCGCACAGTGTCCCTGAGGCCCAGCTTGTCTGGAACTGCGGAGTTCTGAGCAGGCAGAGGAGGGCCACTGGTTCTGTAGGCCTAATGGCTTGGAGTAGCGCAGCGCCAGAGTCCCAGTAGCTCCAAACATAGAAGGGGATTTTCAACAGATCCTGAGGAAGCTTTCAAGTAACACTTGAAACACAGAAATATAGGAAAATGACAAAACGAAAGACCAAATTACAACCTCAAACCTCCAGCCCATCTCAAGAAACCCTAGGAGCGATGTATATAGAAGAAAATATATCCCATCCACCTCATATATTGGACACAATAGCCACTGAAATTGACAAGCAACTCCAGGAAGCTTTAAAGAAATTCAAACTCGAAATAATCTCCCAGATAAAAGAAGAAATGATAAAAGAAATGAAAGAGATTCTAAATATATCTAAAGAAAGCACAGATAAAAAATTGGAGGAACTAAACAAAAAGATAGAATCCGTAGACGAGCAATATAAGAAACAAACAGAATACATAATGCAGATGCACAGAGATATACAGGAAATAAAAAACTCCACTGAAAGTTGTAAAAGCCGCCTTAATGAAAGTGAAGATAGAATTTCAGACCTTGAAGACAGGATTGCAGCTAGTGAACAGGAAAGGAAAGATCTTTTGAAAATAACAAGGAACCAGGAAACAACAATTCAACAACTGCAAGACGATGCAAAGAAGAATAACATAAGAATGATAGGGATTAATGAAAGAGAGGGAGACAACATGAAGGATGTCAGGAGGATATTTAGAGAAGTAATAGCTGAAAATTTCCCAAGCATGAGATCAGAAACTGACATCAGGATCAGTGAAGCATATAGAACTCCAAACAGTCATAACCAAAATAAAACTACACCCAGACATATAATAGTCACCATCCCAGAAATCCAACACAAGAATAGATTATTAAAAGCTGTCAGAGAGAAAAGACAAATCACTTATAAAGGAAAACCTATCAGAATCACAGCAGACTTCTCAGCACAAACGATAAAGTCAAGAAGAGCATGGAGTGAAGTATTCCAGATCCTAAAGCAAAATGATTTCCAACCAAGACTGATATATCCTGCAAAACTATCATTCAAAATAGATGGTGCAATACGATACTTCCATGACAAAGAACAGCTGAAGAACTTCATGAACACCAAACCAACCCTGCAAAAATATTGAAAGACAGTTTACATACACAAAGGAAAAAACCACTAAGCAAAGCAAATAATTAAACAGAACAGAAAGATAAAGATGCAACAGCAGAGAGATAACATTCCTACAATTAACCAGCATTTAACAGTAATAACCATTAATGTAAATGGTCTCAATGCACCAATCAAAAGAAACAGACTAGCAGAATGGATCAAGAAACAAAATCCCACCATATGCTGTTTACAGGAAACCCATCTAACCCAGAAGGATACTCACAGACTGAAAGTCAAAGGATGGAAAACAATTCTTCATGCAGCAGGAATCCAAAAAAAGGCAGGAGTAGCCATTCTATTTGCAGACAACGTGAACTTTAAACCAACAATGACCATAAAGGACAAAGAAGGTCACTACATACTCGTAAGGGGAAAACTCCAAGAGGAAGAGATAACTATCTTAAATATATACGCACCAAACTCCAGAGCACCCAGTTATATAAAACAATTATTAACAGAAATGAAAACTCAAATTATCAGTAACACAATTGTAACAGGAGACCTTAATACACCACTGACACCAAGGGACAGATCAACCAGACAGAAAATGCGCAAAGAAATAACAGAACTGAATCACACCTGTGAATAAATGGGTTTGATAGACATATACAGAATGTTCCACCCAACAACATCAGAATACACATTCTTCTCAGCAGTACATGGATCATTTTCTAAAATAGACCATATATTAGCTCACAGAACATATTTCAGCAAATGCAAAAGAGTTGAAATCATCCCTTGCATATTATCGGATCATAGCGCTCTGAAATTAGAAATTAATGACAAAAGATACTGCAAAAATTCCGCAAACACATGGAAACTAAATAAGACACTCTTGAGTAATCAGTGGGTCACAGAAGAAATTAAAGAAGAAATTAAACAATACCTAAAAGAAAATGAAAATGCAGATACAACTTACCGGAATCTGTGGGATGCAATGAAAGCCGTTCTGAGAGGAAAATTTATTGCACTGAGTTCCCACATCAGGAAAACAGAATGAATACAAATAAATAACTTGATGCTACACCTCAAACAGCTAGAAAAAGAAGAGCAAGTCAAGCCCAAAGCCAAAAGAAGAGAGGAAATTATAAAAATCAGAGCAGAAATCAATGCAATAGAGACTAAGAAAACAATCCAAAGAATCAACGAATCAAAGAGTTGGTTCTTTGAAAGAATAAATAAAATCGATAAGCCCCTAGCCAACCTTATTAAAAAAAGGGAAGAAAAAGCTCAAATTCATGCAATAAGAAATGAAAAAGGAGAAATCACTACAGACCCAATAGAAATACAGAGGATCATCAACACCTATTTCGAGAACCTCTACTCTCAAAAGTTTGATAACACAGAAGAAATAGACAGATTCTTAGAAGCATATGAAGTACCAAAGCTAGATCAAGAGGATATAAAACTGTTGAATAACCCAATCTCTGCTAATGAAATTGAAAATGTAATTAAGTCCTTACCCACCAAGAAGAGCCCAGGCCCAGATGGATTCACTGCAGAATTCTACAAGAAATATAAAGAAGACCTAATGCCGACACTCCTCAAACTATTCAATGAAATTGAAAGGGAAGCAATCCTTCCTAAGTCATTCCTGGAAGCAAATATTACTCTAGTACCAAAACCTGAGAAAGACCCAACTATAAAAGAGAACTATAGACCGATCTCCCTAATGAACACAGATGCAAAAATCCTCAATAAAATATTGGCAAATAGGATCCAGCAAATCATCAAGAAGATTATACACCATGACCAGGTGGGATTCATCCCAGGAATGCAAGGATGGTTCAACATACGCAAATCAATAAATGTAATCCACCATATCAATAAAGCCAAAAATAAGAATCACATGATCATCTCTATAGATGCAGAAAAAGCCTTCGATAAGGTCCAACAATTATTCATGATAAGAACTTTACAGAAAATTGGAATAAATGGTCTTTACCTCAATATAATAAAGGCCATTTATGACAAACCAACAGCCAGCATCATACTAAATGGCCAAAAATTGAAAGCCTTTACTTTAAAATCGGGTACAAGACAAGGATGTCCTTTATCACCACTCCTATTTAATATAGTACTGGAAGTACTAGCCAGAGCAATTAGGCAAGAAAGAGAAATAAAAGGGGTAAAGATAGGAAAAGAAGAAGTTAAATTATCATTGTTTGCAGATGACATGATACTCTACATAGAAGACCCCCTAAACTCCATTGAAATACTTTTAGATACAATAAATAAATTCAGTAATGTGGCTGGATACAAAATCAATACTCAGAAATCAATAGCATTCCTATACACGAACAACAAAATTACAGAGAGGGAAATAAGAGAAACTGGACTATTCACATTAGCAAGCAAAAAAATGAAATATTTAGGAATTACTCTTACGAAAGAAGTGAAAGACTTATACAGTGAAAATTATAATACACTGAAAAAGGAAATTGAAGATGATCTCAGAAAATGGAAAGACATCCCTTGCTCATGGATAGGAAGAACAAACATTGTGAAAATGGCCATTCTCCCAAAACTGTTATACAGATTCAATGCAATCCCAATAGAAATACCATCAACATACCTTATAGATCTAGAGAAATCACTCCTAAATTTCATCTGGAACCAGAAGAGACCTAGAATCGCAAAGGCAATTCTAAGCAGCAAAGACAAAGCAGGAGGCATCACAATCCCTGACTTGAAGTTATACTACAAAGCAACAGTAGTAAAATCAACATGGTATTGGAATCAAAACAGAGCTGAAGATCAGTGGAATAGATTAGAAGATACAACCACAACTACGAACACACTCAACCACCTTATTTTTGATAAAGGAGCCAAGCAGGTTCACTGGAAGAACGACAGTCTCTTTAATAAATGGTGCTGGAAAAACTGGCTCTCCATTTGCCGAAAACTAAAGCTAGACCCATGTCTATCACCATGTGCTAAATTAAAATGTAAATGGGTCAAAGATCTGAATATTAAAACAGAAACACTAAATCTATTGGAAGACAAAATAGGTAGAAACCTTGGAGACATAAGAGTAGGTAAAGAATTCATGAACAGGACTCAAACCGCACGGGAAATACTTCCCAGAATCAATAACTGGGACCACTTCTTATTAAAAAGTTTCTGCATGTCAAAAGAAATCTCCAGCATAGTGAAAAGAAAACCCACAAACTGGGAAAAGATTTTAGTGAACTCTCTCTCAGACAAGGGCCTCTTGTCTAAGAATTAAAGAAACTCAGACCTCCGAAATTCAAAGATCCAATCCAAAAATGGGCATCTGAGATGAATATGCAATTCTCAGATGAAGAAATACAAATGGCAAATAAATACATGAAAAAATGCTCATCATCATTGGTCATTAGAGAAATGCAAATTAAAACCACACTGAGATACCATCTCACTCCTGAAAGAATGGCCAGGATCAAGAAAACCGACAACAAATGCTGGAGAGGCTGTGGGGAAAAAGGAACTCTCCTGCACTGCTGGTGGGAGTGTAGACTGGTACAGCCTTTGTGGAGATCTGTCTGGAGATTTCTCAAAAAGTTGGGACTGGAAATCCCATTTATTCCAGCTATTCCACTTCTAGGCATATTCCCAGAAGAACTGAAAGCATCATACCACAGTGATATATGTGCACCTATGTTTATAGCAGCACAATTTGTAATCGCCAGATCTTGGAAACAACCCAAGTGCCCATCAACTGAGGAATGGATAAAAAAGTTGTGGTATTTCTATACAATGGAGTATTATTCAGCTATAAAGAAGGATCACATTGAGATATTTATCAATAAATGGGCACAGCTTGAGACCATACTCGTAAGTGAAATAAATCAATCTCGCATGTGTGAATACCGAATAGTTTCCCTAATGTAAGTAATGATTCAAATATATAAAAATATGTGGTAATCATGATTCCCCATTAGGTGGCCTTGAAGCCTTATAAAGTTTTCACTCATTAATTAGAAAGGCTTTATTCTGGGCTTCTTGATATGAAAATATTTGAAGCTAGAGTATATGAAGTTTTACCCAAATATTTCAAGGAAAAAGACACTATGGTAACTACTATTAAGTCAGGTTATAAGGTGGTGAAGTACTAGGTTATTGAAACAGTCATGCTGTGACCTCTATTGTTATATTGTTATGTCCTGTTTTATCTCAATCTCCCCCTTATTGTTTCAAAAAAAAATTATTTAGTCATTTCTTATGTTTGTCTTAATTAAAGAAAAAATTCAAAAAAATTAGGATATATAAATAGTAACTCTTTTCGATTTCCTATTAACTTGTTTTGAAGTCCTGTAGTACTCCCACGATCTTGTTTTGACTGATTAGACTCTGTTCCATTCTATATGATAGTATCAAGTTTGAAGACATAGGCAACTACTTTGAAGACAATAAGATTCACTAAGATACCCATTCTGGTTTGACTATTGTCTTCTTTGGAAGTCCTGTAATGTTTACAACGCCTAAGTTTTATTGGTCTTGTTCTCTACTGTTTTGTCCAACTTTATAATATCTAATAAGATAGACAATTCTTTTTAAGGAAACAAGGGACAACGTTGATAACCATTGTTGATAAACTTGTACTCTGTTCTACACCATGTGCTACGTCTATCCTTGGTATTGACTGACAGCTTTGTTTTGCCATATTTGACTGTATTCTTCCCCCCCCCAAAGAAAGTAATAAGCACTGAGGAGTAATAAAATCCAAGATGTGTAAATTTTGTTGTAAAAAAGAGAGGGAAAAAAAAAAAAAAAAAGAAAAGGAGCTCTAACGGATATAACAGCAAGTGTGTTTGGGGGTGTTAAATAGCTGACTTTATCAATGTTTTTGGAACATTGAACACAGCTGTTTGCAGTCTCCCTGTTTGAATGTCCACCTTGTGTTCTTTGATACTGTGATTTGAGGAACTATTTTCAAGAAAATAGTGTGTAATCTACTAGCAGGTAATTTCTTACTGTTATGGTTTTTTGTTTTGTTTTGTTTTGTTTTGTTTTGTAGTTCTGTATTGCGTGTACCCTTACGCCACTTTGGTTTGTTTTGTGTTTTTCTCTTTTTCCTCTTAAATAAAAAAAATAAAAATAAAAAAATAAAGTCCTTGTGTGATCATTCCATCACACTTGCAATTTCTGGGACTTTTTTTTTCACTAGGAATCAAACTCAAGACTTTGTGCTTGCCAGGCAGGTTCTTGTACTGCTGATCTATATCCCTGGTTCTGGGACAGTTCTTGTTAATGTGTTTTTCACCTGGTTATAGGTAGGGAGCCATGCGACAGCCCCATTGCTGCCTCCCTGTCTCTCTCCTAAGGGCATAATGCGTCTGCCTACATTAACCATAATCCTCTCCTGCTTACGTCACATACCCAGACGTGACGATGACCCTGTTGTATTCATCCCCGTAGTCTCTTCCTGAACCACCAGCCCGCCCTTGGCCTATAAAAGCTGTAATCACTTCTGGAATAAACGGGGCTTGATTGGATTCTCTCGACTTGCCTCAGTCTCTCTGTCTGTCTCCCCCAGGTGTTTATTTAATCCCTGTTCCCCCTCCAGGTACACCCCACGGATTGATCCGTGGGCTGGATGAAGTGGCGCCCAGCATGGGGGCTCCTGGCACGGGGGAGTCAACGAGGGAGCCGTTCAAAAAAGCCGGCTGAAAATGAAAGCAAATTGAACCAAAGACCGCAGCGAAAAGTAAAAACAAACTAAATCAAAGACTAAGGCTAAAAGCAAAAGTACATTAAATTAAGGATCGAGGCCTGCGCGGACAACTGCCCAACATCCCGCCCGAGTCACAGTGAGTGAACGGCGACCCATTCCCTTTCCCGGACATGGATCAAGCTTTGAACGAACACAAATTGTTCATGGGAGGCCTTATAAAGGCATTCAAGACAAGAGGGGTAAGGGTTAGAATAAAAGAATTATTGCAGTATTTTCAATTTATTCATAAGGTTTGCCCTTGGTTCCCTCTAGAGGGTTCTATAGATACCAAGAGGTGGAAAAAAGTAAGAGATGCTTTAAAAGATTATTATAGGGTTTTCGGTCCGGAAAACGTTCCGGTGACCACCTTTGCATATTGGAATTTAATCCCTGAGTTGCTTGCCCAGTGGCATTCAGATCCTAAGATTGAGGAGACAGTCGCACAAGGCCCTCCAAGCTACACAGCCTTATAGTGCCCCTAAGATGGTGCCTGCCTCCAGCAGGCCTCATGGCACTCTTAAAATGGTGCTTGCCTCACTTCTGCCACATCAGCGTGGGTCCCTCCCCAAAATTGCGTTTCCGGTGACGGAAACAAACGTACCTCCCCAAGACGGTGCTGCACAGCCGCAAGATGGCATGAGCACCACGCCGCTAGCTCCGCAAGTCATTAGGACTTATACGTCATTCACAGTGGCAGCTTTAAAAGAATTAAAGACAGTGGTTGCCCAATATGGCCTTACAGCTGCTCTCACTCTTGCTGTTTTAAATTCTCTGGCTGATGGCTGGCTCACACCTACAGATTGACAAAGATTGGCCTGAGTGACTTTATTGGGTGGGGATAATCTTTTGTAAAAATCGGAAAATACAAAAATTGCAAAGAGACCGCCAGGCGTAATACACAAGCTAGAAATGGGTGGGACCTTAATATATTAATACTGAAAGATGCCTATGCTGGCAAAAAGGCCCAAAAGCAATTTAAGGGTGATATGAATTCCTCTCTCGGAGCATTAAGCAGGGGCTGGGAATTTAGCTCAATGACATAAGTGCCTGCCAACCAAGCACAAGGTTGTGAGTTCAGTCCCCAGGGCTGGAGATTTAACTCAGTGGCACAGGTGCCTACCTGACAAAAGGCTGTGAGTTCCATCCCTGGTACCATTGACATTAAAACTGCTTGTCAGCAAGGCCTTGCTATGGCTGCTGCCTTGCAAGGATTTACAGTTAAGCAGTTGTTATCTCAAAAGCATAAACAAAACTGTTTTACCTGTGGAGAGACTGGTCATTTTACAGAAAAGACTCCAGAGGTGGAGATTCCAATGTCAATTAGTTTGACTCATTTAACTGATCAGAGTGATATTGGTCTAGTCTCAAGTTTAATTTCAGCATATGTAAGGATGGGGACAGCTGCTAAAAGGAGAATGAGAGACACTATGGTAGTTACTATTGTCTTCCCCAATGTCAGATCTTAAAAACCTGAGAAGCCTTCATCATCCTGTAATGTTTTGATTAGTTCTATAATATGCAGTATGTATTTAATGTGAGTAAAGATGGGGACAACTGTTTGGAGGAAACTAGAGACAATTAGATGAACAATGAAGATCTCCAGCAGACTTGCTTTAAAATCTGTATTTCTTTAAATCTTTTTTTAAACAACCGTTTGTTCTGTTTTGATATGTTTGGTCTTGCCTTCTTTGAGATGGAAGGCAAGTGTGTGGGACTCATAAACATGTTAGTGGGTTTTTGTTGGATCGTTGGGCGGAGCTGTTGGCAGTGTCACTGTTTGAATGTCACTTTACATACTTTGGTTTTTATAGCCTGAACAGCTATTTCTAAGATGACAATATGTAACTTATCAACTGGTGATTTCTTACTGTTTATTTTTCTGTAATTCTGTATTAAGATCACTATAAAACAAGCCAGACAGATAATAAAAAATTGCCCTTCTTGTGCCGTGCACCTCCCAATTCCACACTTTGTGGTTAATCCTAGAGGATTTATCCCCAATGCATTATGGCAAATGGATGTCACCCACATTCCTGAGTTTGGCAATTTTTAATATGTTTATTTAACTATAGATATCTTTAGTGGTTTCATTTATACCTCTCTCCAGGCTATGCTAGTTCTGCCTTTGCTCGTTTCTGTCAACATCTTAATATTGATCATATAAAAGGCATACCTTATAACCCTCAAGGTCAAGGCATACTTAAAAGGGCACATCTCTCCCTAAAACTCACTATTGGTAAAATGAAAAGGGGGTAATGGTACCACAAGGAGGACACCTAAAAATATTCTATCTCATGCCTTATTCATCCTTAATTTTTTAAATTTGGATGCTTCTGGACAGTCAGCAGCCATGCATTTTTGGCATACTGAAACACAAAACAATTTGCTTCTGTACTATGGAGAGACGCCCTGACTAATTCATGGCATGACCCTGACCCCATTCTCATATGGGGACGCAGTTCAGTATGTGTTTACTCTCAATAAGACAGAGAGGCTAGATGGCTCCCTGAGCACCTTGTAAAACAAGTAGACAGTTCTTCAAAGACCCCATGTGACACCCAAGAATAATGTCATTTCCTGAGGCACAACCCCCTGTGCTCTCTTACAGATGACACAACTCCTCGAAACCTTATGCTGCCTACTCAGCCTTCTCCTCAGATCATACCACACCCATGGTGGATTTAGACCCCTGCCAAACAGACTACAACTGCTGACAGCCATGCACAGAACCCCCTGTGAGTGTGGAAGAGGCTCTTCTAGGTCTGGAGGAACATAAATCAGCCAAATAGACTGCATCTGGTGTTATGCGAGGCAAGCTCCAAGAAATAGAAGAATGACTTCAACAGCAACAACAACAAATGGCTGCCAACCCCTTCTCCTCGATGTGTGTGTTGGGGGGAACTTTTCCCTTACCTAGCTCCCCTTTTGAGTCCCCTAGCTGCCCTATTGCTTCTCCTTTCTGTGAGTCCTTGTATTTTTCAGAGGATTATGACGCTCATTAATAACCAGATAGACACGTTTACAGCAAAGCCCATTTAGATACACTATCATCAGCTGGAGATGGCAGATCAACCAACCTACCGGGAAGGAATTCCCACGAATGGCCCATATGACGATGCGGCCTAACTGCCATTGGGCAATGGACAGGCAGTCAGAGACGGGCAACTAGGACATGCATGTTAACTCCATCGGCCGCCTAAGGCAGGCGCAGGACCAACTGCTGTCCTGCAAGCCCATGACGGGTAAGGCCTGGTTGGGTTCATGTAATGAGGTCCTTGACCTAAGACAGATGCTGTCCTCCCAGGGCCTGCCATACTCCTAATTAAATAATGTAGAAAGGGAGGAGATATAGGGAGCCGTGCGAGAGCACCATTGCTGCCTCCCTGTCTCTATCTCCTATGGGCACAATGCATCTGCCTATATTAACCATAATCCTCTCCTGCTTACATCACATACCTGGATGTGACAATGATCCTGTTGTATTCATCCCTGTAGTCTCTTCCTGTCCCTCCAGCCTGCCCTTGGCCTATAAAAGATGTAATCACTTCTGGAATAAATGGGGCTTGATTGGATTCTCTTGACTTGCCTGAGTCTCTCTGTCTCCCCCATGTGTTTATTTAATCCCCGTTCCCCCTCCAAGTACACCCCACAGATTGATCTGCGGGTCAGATCAAGTTATAGATCACATTTTTCCACTTCTTTGAAATTATGGTAACTTTGGATTGTATCCTGGAATATCTGTTTATATCACTGAAAGTTTCACCATCACTGATCTACAGTGAAGTGGTACTTTTTGGTAATTGTTCTTTGTAAGAAATGCAATGAGGTGATTTCTTATAGTTCTAAACCTGTTCAAATCTGGCTTGGGAATGGAGGTGGTTAAAAGAGGAACAGATTAGAACAACACACACCAGTTTCCTAAATTTAGTATGTGCCATAGTCCCTTTATATTCCCACTTAGGCAATCATATTGATTAGGCATAAAATGTTCTAATTCCACAGGAGCAGGTTTTATGGAACCTAGGAGAGAGTCAACTTGTTTTCAATTTGTGGATCCTCTATAGAAATTAAATTCAAACAGGCAAAGTAGAATTTTTTCCTGGATAATATCCTAGTTGGTTTCATAGGGGCCAAGACTTATCTGAAGAAAATAAATGTCATAGAAGTACTGTTTGCACATGGTTATTTTCTCAAAACTTTGAAGACCATCAAAGATTTTATGTAACACTGGAAAACATGTTGTCTAAAGATGCATTTAGAAATAGTGCTTTTCTTTTTACTGATGTCTGAATACCAGGAAGTACACTTTTTTTGTGTAATAGAAAGGCATGACCTGAAATGCAGAAGATAATATATGAAGTGTATAGTGTGGTATGATTACCTTTCCAAAATTATTGCAGGAAAAGACATTTTGTCATTAGTCCCGCTTGAAATACTGTCCCTGCCTTCAAACACACTTATGCAATTGTTTTTGACACATGCTGGAGCAGTTCTGGAAGCTCTCTTTCATAACAGTCTAAGTTTCACTATCATGGCTGCCTTTAGAATGGATGCAAAACATGACCTCTCATGTTCACACTGACTTTGCGGAAGAAGGGTGCCACCAACAATGAATAAGGTGGACAATGACTCATCAAAATGGTCCACGCATCTGCTTTTCACTTGATGACACCTGTCAGTAGCATTTGCCACACTTTTAAAATTGCACCTTAATAAGACACATACAAAACTGTTTCTGAAAGTGACAAAGTCTTTCAAATGGGGGGGAGCTTGTTCTGAGGGGGATACGTGGCATGTCTTTTACTGTAATCATTTATTTTAAACATTCATCACACTTTTGATCACCCTTGTAAATAAGGAGGTCACAATTACCAACTTTCTTCTCTGCTTGAAAATCCAATTTAGATTTGTCCACGAGTTGTCCTGAAAGATAAAATCTCTATTGAATGTTTATTCCCTATGTGGTACCCTTTAGAGGTTTCTATGGATGCTCCCACCGGCCCACAGAGAGCTCACTCTGTTAGATTTTGTCATTATTACTTAACAGATCTACCCAGCATGGAAAGCAAGAAGCCAGTGATGAGCCCAGGGACACAGCTAAGGGCCTTATTGCTGCCTAGAATTGATTAATACAGTTTTCAATTCCCATTATAGCAAGTCAGTGTATTGAGGGATGGTAGGCATAAATCTTAGAAAAACTAGAAATAGACAGACACCCTACAGTTTATGGTAGAGAGCAAATTTCTATTTTGGGAAAATGCCACTGTGAATTTTGTAGTCCAGAATTTCATTCCTAGGTTTGAATCTCTATTGCACTGGATCTTAATTTTTTTTCAAGACATGGATTCTTTACAAATCTCATGAAAATTTTGTATCCATTCAGAAAACGTGTTATTTACCAATAGAATATTGACATCCTTCAATTCCTTTTACTGCCTAACAAACATATACATAGTGTCTCTGTCTCTGTCTCTCTGTCTCTCTCTCGCTCTCTCTCTCTCTCTCACACACACACACACACACACATATACAATCAAGGGATAGGTAATAAATGGACCTACAATTTTGCTAATTCATGGCCATCACCACAGGGACTGTAAGACAGAGAGTAACATTGGTTTTCTTTCAAAATTTTGACATGAGACAAAATGATTCTTATAATAGCTAAATCATAGCTGAAACTAATAGACTTAATGAAGAGTAAGGAAATCAAAAAGCAAAAATAAATACAGATTAAAGTCCAGAATCTAGTTTTCTAGGCTAGCTATCCTCTATTACTTTATCTCTGATCAATGAAAATTAAACAAAGAGAGCTCTCCCCCCAAAAAAGACACTCATCATTATAAATTGTTTCGAAGGACAGAAAAAGGTAGGTACCTCTGCCTTCTTTTACCTTCTCAGGCTCTATAAAGATGGCTCCTGATGGACTTTCATATAATCTCATGGCCTAACCTGAGGTGGTCATAAAATATCTGCAAAAATCTTTTCTGCATCAAGCTATGGTTATAAACGGGGAGGAAAGCTAGCAAACAAGAGCACAGTATTAGAGTCCTCCAGAGAAACACCACAGGATATACAGACATCTAGCTACAGAGGGAAAGCAATCCAGGCACATTTTGAAAAAGAGGAATTTATTAATCTCCTGAAGGCCAACAGTATGGAGGAGAAAGCTCGAAGTCTGGGAGTGAAAGAGTGGAGGAGACTTATGTACATGAAAACAGGAAATACTAAGATCAATTTTAAAAACCCTGCTTTGTATAAAGATTAACATCTTTGTTATGGTTTATTTTATGTGCAAGCTTGACAGGTGAAACATTACACAGAGAGTTGGTAAAACATTATTTCTGAATGTGTCTTTGAGAGTATTTCAAGAGATTAGCATTTGAATTAGTTGACTGAGTAGAGCCCAGACAGAACACAAAGGCCAAGAACCTTTCCTTGTACTAAACTGAGACATCTATTTTTTCCTGCTCCCTGGCATCAGGCCTCACGGATCTTTGGACTCTGGAACTTGCTTAGTGGCTTTCCCCAGAGCTGCACTGAACTGTGCCACCAGTTTACCTGGCTCTCCAACTTGCAGACAGCACACCGTGAAACTCTATGTGTCGATTCCCACAGTAAATCCCTTCTTACTTGTCAATATAAATCATACTAGCTCTATTTCTTGGGAGAACCCTGATGAACATATTCCTCTCATATCATTAGTCTTTGGGGACAGAAAAGAATGCTAAAGAATCTACATAGTAGAACAATTAGCAGGTGGGAGCAAATTAAAGTAATCTGAAGGTGGCTGTTGAGGCATCATTGGATATATGGGGAAATACAAGGGTTCATAGAAACTTGACGTGACTTAATACATTTAATGAGAGCCAGTGCCTTAAAAACATTAAAAATGCAGCAGGGTGTTCAAACAGTTGAGAGATGAGAGTACTCAGCCTGTAGGCACTTTCTGTGAAGAAAAGCTCAGGACTGACAAAAGCACCAGGGAGCCAGCTCAAACACAAATGTGTCAAGGTGAAAGGCCTGAATCTCATACTGGGAATGCATTCAGAGAGACAGGCATGCATAAAATCATGTGTTATTTTGCTTAGTGTGAAGATAGACTTTCCATCCTTCATCTCTTGCAGCTAGAAAGAAAGGGAAACGTAGAGAATCACAGACTTGGAAAGGCCCTTAGAGAAAATCTAGTCAACCCTTCATTTTGTACTGGAGGAAACTGAATGAGGTCGGAGGATGTGGAATGATTTGCCCAAGGTCACATAGTTGGTTGGTTCAAGATGGATCTGAAATTCAAACCCTCAGGTCACCTTTTCTGGTCTAATTCGTTTTGCAAAACACTTTCATTTTTATCTGGACTACATGTTTATTTAACAACTGTCAAGATAAAAACTTGATCAGCAAAGATAATATAGTTATCACTGATGTCATTCATGTAGGCTTATCTGTCTTTCTTAGTGGGTCAACGTCTATGTGTTCTAAAGACTAATAAAATCAATTAGTAAGTAATCAGGGAAACAGACCATATTTGCATTTGCAGATAAGCCATTTGACTTGCAAATGATTTGTGCTACAAATTGAGCATTTTTATAATTATTTGTGCTGCAAAATGAGCATTTTTATAACTGTTTGACTGAGTGATCTAGTCATGGTAAAGATTATCAATATATGTAGAGATGTTACATTACATGTTAAGATACTGAATCAGGGTCATAAAGAAATTTATAACACAGGGTATTTTACCATTACCACCATAATTTTCTCCTTGGAATTTAACTATAATAAAAAGAAAAGAACAAATTCAAAAGAAATTCATATTTCTTTTCACATAAAGGCAAATTTTGCCTTCTCATGTATCTGTAAGTCCAGACCACCAAATGTTTCGAAAAAGTCAAGGACAGAACACAAGATCACAATTTAAATTGTATTCATAAAAAAATACACTATAAAAAGGATAAAGTTTGTTTTGTTTTCATTTATAGAAATTTTGAAATTTCTATATTTTTTTCTATACAGAAATACTATACTGAATTTATTTTTCTATACAGAACACAATTTGACTACCAAAAAGGAAGATGATTCTTCCTTGGGTTCCCCAAGGGCTGTGGCTTAGTAAAAGAAAATCATTCTATAAGAATTAGAAACATTTTTTAAAAGAGAGAAAATTATTCCAAGAAAATATATGTAATCTCACCACTGCCACCACTGTCTACATAGACCCAGACAGCAAGGCATTCCATTTTTTAGTAAATAGTATAAAGAATAAAAATGAAGGTGATTAGGATTCAGAGAATTTATAAAAACAAGTATATCTGTGATGTACTCTTGCCAGAGAGAAAATAAACAGGAGCTTGGTGAAGAATCCAAATAAAACAATTGCAATGTATTCTACATTTGGCTCTTGATCTACACATTCACTGGTGTGATTATTTACATGGAGGCAAAGGGAACACTCACATAATTTCAGATACACCCCCAATGCAAAATAAATGGAGCCTGGCATGGTGGTACATGTGTATAATGCCAGCACTTTGGAAGGCTGAAGCAAGAGTATTACCAATTCAATGCCAGCCTTGGAAATCTAGGGAGAGCCCATCTCAAAACAAAAAAAAATGAGAAAAACAGGGATGTAGCTCATTGTGAAGCATCTGGTATCGATTCCTTGTACTGCAAAGGAAAAAACAAAAGTGGACCAGATACTTAAAGTAGTTAAGAAGGTTTGTCTTTTGTTATTTCTCCCATTGTCACTCCTATGACTTCTTATCTGATGGAGGTGCATGAAAGTATAAAAGACAGCAAGAGCAAGATGTGGTCCTGCACACCTGTAATCCCAGTACTCAAGAGGCTGAGGCAGGAGGATTGCCAGGAACTGAAGGTCAGCCTGAGCTACATAGTAAGATCAAGGCCAGCCTCAACTACATAGCAAGAAACACAAAAAGGATAGCAAGAAATAGTGAATCCTCGGTCTCTATGTGTATATTGAACTTCTATACTAAAGTCAAATGGCAGAGGTTTATTATCAGGAACAAATCTCACCTTTCCCCCATTTAACCATTTATTCCCCTGATAACTGCTGTTACAACTTATTTGAACCTACTTCTCTGAGAGTCATTAGTAATCACCAAGTTATCCAATTTGATGGCTTCCTTTCAACAGGACCTGCCCAGCCTTCTTGGACACTATCTGATATTATAGAATTTACACTTTTGAAACGTTCTTGATGAGGGAGTGATGCAATGGTGGCTCCCTACCAATGACCAAACCTTCTGCCTTTTCTCCCGAGAACCCTTTCCCAGGCTTTTGGAGTTGGCATTCCCAAAGACTCTCTTCCTATCTGCTTGCTCACTGCCCCTTGGCAATCTTATTAACTCCTCTTTCACAAATCACTGTTAGCTCTCTCCACGTAATTATGTCTTGCACCTATCCAGCTGCTTACAAAATTTCTTTTAATACTCCCCACACCTGTTGATTTTTAATTTACAGAAGAAAAAGAGATTCAAGTCAGGTATAGTGAGTGACCTACTCAGGGTCTCAACTCTAGAAAATGTCAAATTTTACTAACTAAATGCCATAATTTAAATACAGATATGTTCATGCTTGTGTGTGTGTGTGTGTGTAAATGTCCCATCTTCTTTTCAAAGTATTAGAGAAACAGCACTTTACCACCTATTAGAAAATTTTATAGGGATGCCCCCTGTGATTACCATATTTTCCAAGTGCTTCTTTATTTTTCTTGTCTTCTGTATATTATTAGGATATTCCTGAGTATATACATGTGAAATTGTAGAATCATTTTTTACATATCTAGTCCCCACTAACCCTTTGCTACTTTTTTGGAAATTGTAACTGTCAGTGTCTTTGTTTCCTATGTAATTCCTTTAGTTCATGATGTCTCTGCATCTCTTTTGATTATGGAATTCTCTTCCTGAGAATTCTAGACTATGGTACTATTAGTACCATATTAGTACATATTTAGTACTATTGTACTAAAACATCATTGGGATCTTTACCTCCACTATGTACATTTCCTCTTTCCATTTTTTATTTGGATGGTTTCAGTGACTTTTCACTGCCTTTATGAAAAAACCTAAATGTTCAGCTTTCCACACTGTGGTTATAGTGTACGCAGAGCTTTTTCCATTAATTTTCCCAGTTACTGCATTCTACAATGAACCACCCTAAGCTATTAGATGTTACAATAAAAATATTTTTGATGGTAGGCACTTGCCATGGTTTGTCCCACCAGAACTCATGGTGAAATGTAATCTTGACTATGAGGTATTTAAAAATGGGATGAGGCAGGACCTGTGATCAGTGATTGGGCTAAGAGGGCTCTGCTCTTGTGAATTGATTAATCAATTATTGGATTAGTAGATTACAGGATTAATGAGTTATCACAGGAGTAGTGCTGTTACATAAGTGAGTTCTCTCTGGCTTAATAGTTCTGTACTGCCAGCTGATTCCCTCTGCCACATCACAGTCCAGCGGGAGATGCTCATCAAATGCCGGCTGGATGCCAGTGCCATGTCTTGGACTTTCAAAACTATAAGCCAGAGACGGCAAAACTTTAAGAGCTTTCAATGATAACAAGCAATCGGCTGCAGCATGTGTGACTAAGATTTGTGGCCAGTGTATATAAGCTAAACAGATCTCTTTTCTTTATAAAATATTCCATCTGTGGTATTCAGTTATAGCACATTAAAATAGACTGAGACAGTGTGCAAAGATATTTACTAAATTAAATCAAATCTGCCCGTATCACACTCATTTATGTCACTGCTTCACAGCTGAGGATGAAAATCCATTCCTTTTAAACCTCCATTCCTGTTAGTTAACAACCCTTTAGATAGGAGTCCCAGAACTCTCTTCCCTTTGTTCTTAATTATCTATATGGCCATATTTCTTTCTTGCACAAATCAGTAACTCAATAATTTGTAGGCATTTGCTATTATATTTCAGTTAAGAGGCTATACTGTATGCCAACCAAAATTATTATTAAAATGATGTAAAATTAGTGAGATACTTATTTTCCATGAAAACTTTACCATAAATATTGAAAATGCATTGAATAGTTTTTATTCTTACTCTGTGCATAAAACAAATGATTCCTTCTTTGCATAATAGCTAAAATGCAGCCCCATAAAACTTTTCATTTCAGACATTTATAAGTACAAAAATAATTTTTAAATTTGCTCAGACCAGATGCATCCTAATAATTACAAAAATATAAGATGTGCAGAAAAAAGACTTATCTGATACAGACACTAGGATTTCATAGTTGCTAGAACAATTACTTAGATAAATGAGTGAGAAAAAGTTATCTAAAAGATGATTCAAATATTAAGACATCAAATGAAACCTTATTTATTGATATAGTCCTGTGTGTGATGGAATTACTGAACAAGAAAGATGCATCAACCAATAGACTTGTATCTTAGGTGAAAGAAAAAGGGAAAGGGAAAGAAAAATCTCCCCACTGAGCTCTTCTATGATGCCCCTTTACCATGTTACTCTGTTTAGAGGCACTATGGACTAAAAATTCTACAAACAGTGAGTTAAAATAAGTATTTCCTCACTCAACATGAGTGTATTGAGTATTTTATTCCAGCAATGAGAAAGTAACCAAAATACTCCAAAAAAATGGCCAAATTCTGCTCTGTTATAACTTGCCGGCAGTGGCTTATTTGGCCTAACATATCAATAGTAAAAAAAAATTGAAAACAAAAAATATTTGGTGCCCTTTTCTTCAATAACATCCAAAGCTTGGATGGACTTCTCCAGCATGACTGAGAAAAATTTAGCTCACACAATCACAATATTGGGAACATCAACTAAAAAAGAATAACATTTGTAAATCTCTCCGCTTTTCTATCTCTCTCTCTCTCTCTCTCTCTCTCTCTCTCTCTCTCTCTCTCACACACACACACACACACACACACACACACTCACTCACACTCACTCACTCACCCAAGCCACTAAACCTTCTGCAAGTTTTCCACAAATTCATATAGAACTCTAATTCCCATCCCTAACCATGTCTGGCCTGTTCAGGGAGACATCTCCAGTCTTATTAAGGAGAATTTTTTACAGATTGACACACCCTGTCACTTTCCAAGCATATTTCTTTGGACCCAAACTGACACCTGCAGGCTCAAGACACTGATGATCTTCTGAAGTGTGAGGCAGGCAGGACAGCTTGGAAACATTTGCTCTTATTTCTTTGTTCATCCACACTGGCTCTTTCAGAAAACAAAACTCCATGCAGGAAAGTTAATCAAGGAGTTAAAATCATAGTACTTGTTTTGTTTCTATTTTACCAATTCCCTTTATCAGTGTTTCACTTTCCTCTTACTCAATCACTAGACTCACATTTACCAGTAACACCTTTACAGGAAGAGTAATGTGTCAAACACAAGGGTTCTCCCCTTCCCTCTAATGTCTTTCAGCCTACAGTCCTCTTTCACCAAGAATATACAAATTGCAACTCTCAATACAGCTAACATCAAAGGGGAAAAAACACTACTCATTATATTCTGACTTATTTTGCCAGTCTTAGTGTTTTCCAAAAAGACCATGGTATTCTCTAAATTCCTGTGCCATTGGATTTTTTTCATACAGAAAAAGAAGCTTCGGGTTAGAAGTTCAAAGTCTGTTCAAATAGGACAAAGTGATTTGGAGGGCAAAGAAATACACTCTATCAATTACATAAATAGATAAAAGAAAATCCTAAAAATTTTGTGAAAGCACAAATTACACTTTAGGGCATGAAAAAAAGAACTTAAATAAATTAGAAAGAAATGAATGCTGAAAATTACAGAAGAGCAGATTCTGACTTAATCACTGACTGTGGGGAAACAATGAACATCTTACAGAAGGTCACAAATGGCCCTTTCTAAAAAATCTCTGTAATGTATCTCATCTCATACACTCCCTGCTCCAGCTGCTCTAATAGCCCGGAATCCCAGTGTTTGCCTGTTTTCTTCCTATCCTTAATGCACAAGTCAACTCACTTGCCTGGGTTGCCTTTGTTTTGTCACTGGCCTGATCGCTAGTTAAAATTGTAATGTCAAAGAAATGAGGCTATATTTGGACAAAAGTGGTTGTGCTCACATTTGCATCTGAGGTAACAATACCTCGATGGTCTCGCAGGAGGTGCAAGATCCCTGGGAGAGAGAGAGAGAGAGAGTAAAACCAGTTATAAGAGTGCTTTGTCCAACATGCATAACCCTCTTGGTAGAAGGAAAAGCTAGGGAATCACTGGGAGAATAACAAAGGGCGATTTCCTGGAAATGATTTATCTACTGACCTGCAAATGAGAGCCTAAGGCATTTCCCATCCCTTGTTCTCTGGCTTCCAAAAGCAAGTGAAAGGAGATCAAAAACAACACTATGTGCCAGGGTTAGGGGTGGGAGAGGCAAGTGCTTCCCAGCAGCCACATTGCTTTCTCGCCCTTGGTTAGACGTTTGCTGGGAGAAGACAGGCTGCTCAGTGCCCTGGGTACTGAAAGATTGAGAGAGCAAGGCCTTTGAGGGAGGTCACCTGTCACAAGGCAGGGATACAAGTACTTCCTGTAACCCAAGTCACATCCTAGGAGTCAAAGGACTCAAGTCACCTTGAAAACTTACTACTCAAGAAGGTGCCTATGTGAAAGATAGGGACCCTGCCTGGAGTCCTGAGGCTTCCTCTGCCTGGAAGATGGATGGGTCTTCTTCTCTCCCTCTTACCCCCTTTAACTCCATCTTCCTGGAGAAACTGCTTTACAGTCCCATAAAGAATTAGGACTTTATCTGTTGAATCCACTCTACTGAGGTTTGCACGCACCAGAAACAGTAAGTCTGGGATTCAATTGCCTGAAATATACAGTTTGGGAGGCCTTTTACATATGCAAAAATTTGTGTCACTTTCATGCCACAAAGTCAACATTTCTTGAGAATGAGACAATAATAAATTATAAATTTTCAAAAGCAAATACATGCCACAAGCACCAAAAGTCCAGAAAATTATTTATTTGTATTAATGAACCCTGACTCACTTCCATTATAACCTTTCCCCTAAAAGTTTTGGCCACATATTTTATTATGGCTGCATTAACCTTAAATTGTGTGAATAGTGTAGAAAGTTTTTTTTTCTGCTTCAGATCTTAATGTGGCAATGACACGTATACTTTAGAAATGCTGTCAAATTTGGGAACCTGCACAGCTTCTTTCATATCTGATCTGTAACATTTGGAAGAAGTTTTCACAGATCAGCTCTGAGTCTCCTGTTTCCAATCGCATTTCTTCCTCATTACCCATGTGCTTGTGAGGCCAGGTGCCATTCGAACAGTTCATGTCCATAATCCCTCTGCCTCAGCCTTTCTCATCACAATGAGTGATAGGAAACGTAGTGAAAGCCATTTCACGCTTGGCTGACTAGCCGAATCCTGTCACTTATGAATCATACAGATATATCTCACCAAACACCCACTAAATGCATCCCCAAATCAACTCCTCCTCACCAGCTCCCCCAAATTCCTACTAATATTCCTAATTCAACAGACATAAGGCATGTATTTCAGAGGGGGAAATAAAAAAGGAAAGAGCCTTCAACCTTAAGTGACTGTATTACAGCAAATCCACCCACAGAAATCTCAGAAATCCATTTGCCCACGTGACTACATTGCTGAAGGCCTTCCTGAGGCCTTGGTGGGAACTTGTGGGAGGGAGGGGCCCTGGAGCGGGGACATCATTAGCTTCGGGGTAAATCTGCTTCCCTTATGTGGGTTATTCAATTGGCATAGACTGAGGAGTCCTAGGATGTTAGACAGGGAATGTTAACATGCACCAGGGAACTGTCAACAGTCCAGAGGCCTCCAAAGTTTCCACCAGGGCACTGGGAGAAAGGGCACGTGGATCTCTGCTCCTACCGAGGGCTTTAATAGTCAACAAAAACAGTGTCAGCAAAGCCAAAAGGCGGGCCTGTTTCTCTCACCCCTAACCTTAGAGGAGTCAGCACAGTGAGGAGGAGAAAGCAAGGGTTTGAGGAAGAATTAGAATAACAGCCTGAGCTGAGTCTGGGCTGAGGCCTGTGGAGGCAGAAGATTAGAAAGGTGTCACCCTGCTCCTGACCATCGCTGAGCCGCTGGCCCATCTTCCTTCAGTTCCTGCATCAGGAACTAGCTGTAGTGAAGATGTCCTTCACTGGCTAACAGCCCAGGATAGTGGACTGTCTCCTAAGTTCCTAACCATTCCTAACAGAGAGTAGCTAGATGACCTTCCCAACTTACAGAGAGGAAAAACAGATGCAGAGGATCATAGTGTAAGGAACTTGCTTCCTGATCGCACATAAATGAGCACGTCCCATTCAGTGAACAGCAGGAAACAGATGCACAGATACACGTGTTACAGATAGGAGGAAGGCCAAACTCCTCAACGTGGCTACAAATCCTGCTGTTCTTCTTTCTCTCTTTCTTTCTCTCCCTCCCTCTGTGTCTCTCTCTCTCTCTCTCTCTCTCTCTCTCTCTCTCTCTCTCTCTCTTTCTCTCTCTCTCTCTCTCTCTCACACACACACACACACACACACACACACACACACACACACACACACTTGCACAGGGCACCCGCTGAAATGCTGCTCATCAGCTCTTCTCTACACTCTGCCTGGAGCACACGGCTCCCTCTGCCCTGAAGGTCCTTCCTCTCCTCTCCCTCCTTCCTCTGTTCTCCCTCCTTCCTCTCCTCTCCCTCCTTCCTCTGTTCTCCCTCCTTCCTCTGTTCTCCCTCCTTCCTCTCCTCTCCCTCCTTCCTCTGTTCTCCCTCCTTCCTCTCCTCTCCCTTCTTTCTCCTTCAAGTTGCACCTGCTTTAGGAGCTCAGACAGACAGTAATGGAAAACCACTTTATAATCTCAGACAGAATTAGCACTTCATCTCTCGAGCTCTACTGCACTTTTCCTTGTTCCACTACTAGGACACTTAAGGCACTGCAGTGTTTTATTTGTTTCTAGGTCCGACTGCTCTTCCAGGCTGTAATATCTTTCTAGGTGAGGAGTAGGATTTATTCAGCCTTGTACTGCAGTGTTTTAGCACACATCCTGGCACACAGTGTTTGTTTCAGTGTTAGTTAGTGCCTTCTCTTAGAAAAGAACTTGCTAGTAGGGCTGCTGCTCTATCCACAGGGTTCCCATCACTAGGTGGATGCATTCTCCAGGCTAGAATCACCACTCAGGGACGCTTCTGTTCTCCATCCCCACAGTGGTCATGTGCTAAGGTGAAGGCTGAAATTAATTCTTCCATTTGGGATTACTATATAGTAAATAATCTCAGTTTAGAACTGCTCTGAATTGGATATGGCTAACAAGAAATCCTGTCAGGTAAAATGCTAAACATTTAGACACTTTTTTTATTTTAAAGAGGGTAAAATTAAATATAACAAAACAGATTATAAGAAAACAATTTAAGAAACACAAATTTTAAAGCAAGACCACCGGAGATCTTCACTGTCTATCTTATTGTCTCTTGTTTTCTTCCAAATAGTTGTCCATATCTTCACACACAGTGAATTCATAGGGAACAAAATAGTACTAAACTGATCAGAACAGGATGATGAAGGCATTTTAGGTCTTCAAAATAGGAAAGTCAACAATGGCTGCCATAATATCTCTCACTCTCTTCAAAATAGCTGTCCATATTTACATATGTTGAAATTAAACAAAAGAAAACAGACTAATATCATCACTCTGGATAGGTAATAATAATATTGCTAAATTTTATATCACAGTGCTTCAGAATTAACACTGGGTATCAGTATTTCTCCTTCAAAGTATCTTCATTACATCGTGTATTATATAATCTATTCTTGCAAACTGTTTAGAAGTTCTACATATGCATGAATCTCTACATGTATACCTATCCTTTCTGTATTAGAGGGGAAAACAAACCAAAACAAGACAACAAAACAAATTCCTAGAAAAACATTAAACAAAAAAGACACATAAAACCACAATACTAGGTGATCTACAGCAGTTACTATGATGTCTCTTGTTATTTTCAATAGAATTGTCTATATAGACATCAGGCATAATATAATTCAACATAGTAATATTAATAAAAACAAAACATTGGGGACATTGTAGGACTTCCAAGGCAGTTAATAATCAAACCAGAATGGGTATCCTATTGCATCTTGTCATCTTCAGAGTAGGTGCCTCTGTTCTTAGACTTGATACTGTCAAGCATACTGAATTCGAATAAAAGCAGTCAAGACAAAACAGCAATGTAACAAACCAGATTCAAATAAGATCATTTATAGTAGGACAGTATAAGTAATACAGGGCTTCAGGTTAAGTTAATAGGAAATTAAGGATAGTTACCATGGTATATCCTGCTATTTTTGGGATAGCTGTCTGTGCCCTCAAATCTAGTATGGGTAGACAGACTGGAACAGACTAAAATCAAACTAAACAGAGTGATAAGACTAATGTGGCTTTTAAATCCTGATACAGTATTAACAGTGTCCTCTGCCTTCTTTTTTTAGACAATTCTAGATGCTTTTACCAAAGAGTTCTGGTAATTTCATGAGAGAAGAGTAATTTTAGATTCAAAGATTTCAGTGTCCTGGCTACTAATAACAAAGTTATTAGCTAAACACAACTTCCCTCGGTTAAATCTCTCTGAATGTGTTCTTTCTTTCCTTCTTCCTGAAAGGCAGCCAACACCTCTGAGATTCTAGATCTCCATTTTAACTAACTGATAATCCAATTTAGTTTTAATCAAAGTATCACAATCAGGCAAATTGAGAAAGTATACAGTAGGATTTGCTTAAGGTGGAGTAAATTGTTACAGATACTCTATTTACTCTACAAGTCCATTGATTTCATTCCCTTGGCATCCTGTATCTCTTTTGGATCTTAGAATCTGAGCTCAAATTGAGAGTTGGAAAACCTCTGCCTTAAGCTTCTAAACAAATTTAGTTATATGCAGGAAATGATCTGCTTTTCCTTTTATGAATTTGTTTAAAGAAAGGAGAAATTTAGCAAAGTATGGTAATACCTGTAATCTCAGCACTCAGGAGGCTGAGGCAGGAGGACCATTGTGAGTTCCAGGCCAGCCTGGACTACATAATGAGTGCAAAGCTAGCCTGAACTACATAGCAAGACCCTGTGTCAAGGAAAAAAGGAACAGGGAAATTTCCTTGGACCACATTTAATTGCATACCAGCTAGAAAAACACAAAATTATTTTTCCTGAATTTGAAAGTCATAATTGGAGAGTCATCGCAATATTCCAGATGCTTAATTTTGCCCACTATCAGTTCCTACATTATCAAACTCAAGCTACACGGCAACAAAATGTGGTAAGGTTTCGATTCAAGTCTTTGATGAATAAAAAAATCTCAAAACACACTCTTTCTTTTTTTTTTATTTTTTTATTTTTTTGTCTTTTTTGTTTTTATCGGTACCAGGGATCAAACTCACGACTGCCTGCTTGCAAGGCAGGCACTTATGCCGCTGAGCTAAATCCCCAGCCCCTGAAACACACTCTTTCTTAAAAGCTTTCCTTAACTTTTCAAAACTACTACATGTTCTTTTTTCTATAGCAATTTATACAGACCATTTAAGGGCATTTTTCATGTGAATACTATTATAAAACTTGGTTTTATTTTGTCTCTCTTGACTATGAGTTACCTAATGCTAAAATTCTTAACTATTTAACCTTGCATCCGCTCGATCCATCAGAATGCCAGACAGAGAAAATGGTCTGTGAATGTGAGTTAAATTCATAAGTAAAAAGAGTAACAGAGGGTTCTTTGGGGCCAAGCAACCTTCCATGCCCTTCTGTAACACGGCTCTGGCAAGAGAGGCCCTTCCTAACTTCTGTCCACTCCTCACCTCCAAGGACCTCCGGAGGCTTCTCAGGCATTGGCCAAGGTATTTCTAGCAAAGCTTTTCCCTGATGAAAGGATCCTCCTGTGCAGGCCTTCATGTTCACCTCTGCAAATGGCAGTATTTAGTAAAACTCAGAGTCATTTCCAGTGGTAGCGACCTAATGCAGGCACCCTGTAGAGGGCTGTTTGTTATCACTGAAAGATCTGAAAGGTTCGCCATCACTGAAAAAAACAAACTGTGAGGTTTTTATTTGTTATTAAATATAAGCCCACTACTCAAGAACTAGCCAGAACAGGCCTAGAAACTAACATGAAGTTGGAATTAGAGAAAGGCTTTTTGCATATATTTTGAATCCTAAGATCATAGTCTATTATTCTGAAGGATCTACCCTGTTTGCAAGGTATCATTAACAAAAAGTATATGAGGTACCTCACACTAAAATATGAGCATATATTCACAAGATAAATTAAATAAACTTAGAACACACAGGAACCAAGGGATTCCACCTGAACTTTGGAAAGCAAATATAAAATATAAAAAAAGAAATTCAGACTCAGTGGAGGAAAAGAAAAAGAACATCCTTACGCTAACAAAAAGAATTTTTTCCTTAATTTTTATTTAGAAGATCTGGAAAAGGTGGTTCATGAGATTTACCTTGTTCTATTGAGAAATAGTTTCCTATACTCAGAAAATATCTGTGGCAATGGTTAGTAATTATTAAAGTGGTATTTTAAAGGAACGTGAAACATTCCTGTCCTTGTCCCTCATTCGGCAGCACAAAATGGTTTTTCTTCTACTGTTTCACTCCTCTTAATTTGGGTCACAGTGTTGGATGGCACAGGGACCATATGATTTTACAGAACTCTCAGGCAAGGCAACAGAAGATTATATTTTGGAAAATGAGAGACCAGTCACACTGGAATCTTTCTTATAGTCACTGTCTCGAGAGCAGGGTAATTATTAGGAACACTGAAATGGATCCTTGGAGAGGCGATGTCTTGAGAGGCAGGAAATGAGAGGGCACTGGAAACATGAAATGTGTGCCTTTGAGCCGATGCATTAGCAAATCTCTGGCCACAGAGGTCCATCTGCTGCCAAGCTGGAGCGAGCAATGGGGGAAGGAGCAGCAGCCTTGGTTACTGATCCACTCAAGTTTCCAGGGCAGAGTAGTAGAATTATTTCAAAGCACCTCAAGTGGGATTTGATTGTGTATCTTCCTGTAAGTGCCAATATGAATGATTCATATTTGCTGGTGGCCAGAGCTGTTGCAGAGCTGACCACTGATTTATTGTCTCAGAGGCTTTAACATTTCTGAATGCAAATCAGTATAACTGGGTGGGTCTGCAGTCTTACACCTGATGAGTCCTGTAATTAAAGACCCACATCAATGTTGAGCAGCTACTTCAGGTCTACTTACATTTTGTACTCAATTTGCTTTTTTACTTGAGGTGAAAAATCTAATTATATGAACAACAAGCAGTGTGATTCCCCACCCCCTTGGCAAAAACCTTGTGTTAAGTGTCACCAATTACTTAACTAACCGTAACTCCATGCCTGGCATTGCTAATCCCTCCCTCAACAACATCACCCACTCTGGGTCAGGAGCTCACTCTCCTTTCACTGCTAATGAATTCTTTTCCTGAATGCATTAAGTATGGATTTAGTAGCATATCAAAGAGTTACCTTAGCATGAAAATGGTCACCTCGGTAGACTGCCGGGCAGAAGGAAGAAACTTCAAATTCATGAGATTCACTCATATAAAAATTTAGCGAATATTTAAGGAGAACCTACTATGTACCCAGTGCCACTATTTACTAATTATACTAATTTGTTCCTCTTACCAACTTTGTTCTTTTCTAAGTGGGAAACAGACATAAGTGTACTTAAGACACAAGATTACTTTGTTCAGCTAAATAACACACTATGATTACCATGTATTTATAGAAAGAGTAAATGCATTTAGTGTATTTAGTGCTTCTCTGTGTTAAGCATTATTCCAGGCATTCTACACATATTAGCATAGTATTTGGTTCATGGTGGCTACTCAACAATATTCATTTATTTCTTCTATAAGCTCTCTGGACAATCACTCACACAACACTGATATTGTTTACCTCCCATTTTTTCAGAAAACCTTATGTTATTCAGCTTCTTTGAGACAAAAATCTGATTCACTATTAGCATGGGAGGTGAAAAGCCCAATAAGAAGATATAAATGTTATGGGTTGTGTATACCAGAAAAGTGAGATGACTTCAAAATAACAATCCTAACTCCATCCTCTGCAGTCTACTTATAAAATAAGCAGGCAACAGTGGCTTCCATTGTGAAGCCTGAAATCCATCAAACAAAAAGAATGAAAGGAGAAAAGAATCAAACCTATCTTTCAGCTCATTTCTTTGCTGCTTCCTGGTTTGCTCCAGAAATGTCCTCAGAGTTCACATTTCCCAGTAGGCAATCCCTCTTTCACAAAATCAAGTTATTTTAGAGATTTTCCTCTAAAATTTCTCGTTTCTCTGTATTTTTCTAAGTGTTGTGTGTCATCAAAGAACAACTCACAAAGAAATATTCAGGAGGAGCACATGTTGGCCAAATTCAGGTTTTGCCTTTTTTTATATGGTTTAAGAGCTAAGAATTTTTAAAATTTTAAGTGATTAAAAATAAGTCAAAAAAAGAATACCTTGCATTACATTGAATATTATATGGAAATCAAATTTCAACATCCATGAATGACATTTTAAAAACATCTATGCTTGCTCATTTTTATGTCCTATGGAAACTTTTGATAGGAGAACTGAAGAGTTCTAACAAAAATCATATGACCCATAAAGCTTAAAGTATTTCTTATCTGGTCATTCACAGAATAAATCTATCCAGCCCTGAGTTAGACTGTATGTAAAGTTAACTCATCTGTGAGTTAGGTGAACAATGTGTCATCTCACTCAACAAAGACAAAAGCAAAGTTTTAGAAGCCAACACTGCGGAAGGTTTAAAAAACAGTCCTACAGCACAACTGATTGAATGATAGCAACCAAGGTGGTCAGGTTGCCCTAGAGGGAATTACAGAGTTGGAAAATGGCCATTACTTGAGAGGTTTCTGCTTTTTCAGGAGTGTGATTCATGTGTCTCTGAGTGTATGACTGCTAGAGACCTACATAGGGCTATCAAATTAGGTTTTCACTATCTCCTTATGTTTCTTCAATTTCCCTTTCAATCTACCTCAGAGACAACAAGTTAACAAAGACTATAGGAGTAATCAAAACTTCATCAGAAATAGTTGGAAATCAGTTTGAGTGCAGTTTCCTCTCAGCTTAGACCTAACAAAGAGAATAACTCCTAAGGATAATAACGCTTTAAATAATCAAGAGGACTTTTCTCCAAGCTAATGATAATTTCATCTTTTCCTGAAATACAGAAAGTCTCTACTTAGGAACGTTTGAGTTGTGAATTTCACTTATCTGAAGAGACCTTGATGGGAACAAATGGAGAAAATAGTTCACGTATCTGCTGAGCATTGTTGCAGTTGTGCCGCTGTATGCTTACTGTACAGTGCGATAGTACACAGTAGTATATAGTGTATATAGCTGGGGACTTACTGTATTTTTATGCACTTGGTTTTTTATGCTATATATTGTATGTTTGTGTCAGAGGCATGCAGGACTCAATTTGTTGGACTTACAAGTCAGACAGTAACAAATTTGACTCAGAAACATTCTCCTGGGACCAAATTCATTCATAAATTGGGATTTACTGTGTTTACTTAGGCACAAAAAAAGATGTTTTGGTCACTCTACACACTTTACTGTGATTGACCAGTGAACAGTCAATGGAAAATGTACTGTTTGATGCTATTTTTGTTCAACAAATTGCTTCATTTGTTTTCTGGGACTTGCCCTAAACTATGGATCACACGTTCCAGCTTGTGAACATCTAAACAAGGGAGAAATCTTCATACACTCACTGATATCTGGGGTCTCAGAGGCCTCCTGATGAGTTGTTTTCAGTCTTCTAATGTTTCATTATGAACTGGAGAAGGCAAGTCATAACAAAGGTACAGAGTGTATTGTGTTTTGGTAAATATGTAGGACCTTCTGAATACTCAGGTACAAACATACCTACCCTCCAGAATGTACTGGAGGGAACATGAATTTGCTTATAATTACTTACTATTCATTACTCTCAGGCCTTAATGAATTTGGCTATGGTAAAGGACAAATTGGTAAAATCAAACAGATCTCATGATGGTTTTTTCATAACTTTATGAAAAATTATTGAACTATAATTATTAATTGAATAATTAATCCTATGTCCATTTCTATTGCTGTCCTCTAAATGTTTTTGGATATGTGCAAGAGAGTAATAAATAATTAATTATTTTGGTTGAGCATATTCTTATGCTGACTACGAGGAAAATGATTTGTGGTTACTGAGTCCTTGCAAGAAGGCCCTCAGGCCACATATCAAATCCAATTGTTGGAAGACTGCTGTCCACCACTGCAATTATTTGGAAAGGATGTAGGTGGGAACTCAGAAGAATTTAAGTGAAAGAAGTCAACTGAAGAAGAGTTTAAACATGTGTAACTTTATAGCCTTGGTTTATATGGACAAAAGTATTTATTTTTTTTACTCTGCAATGAAGTCAGGGAGGACATAAACTATCAGTTAAGCCTAATACTAAGATTCCTTCAACTCTTCACAAGCTGAAGATAATCTACCATAACCAAAGAACATCCATTAATGAACTCACAGTGAGATTTTTCTTCCCTTGGGTTACGGCTTCAGTAAGAGTCTGAAATTTTATAAAGAGTCAGGAAATTTTATATATAAAGAATTAAATACTTTTTGATCTAGAAATTCTTGAGTTGCCTTATTTTAAGTTTATACAAATATTCTTATACATGATAATCCAATCTGAATAGGAACACCTATAAATTCAAGAGCCTTCATAATATAATTTACTGAGCTCCTCCAAAATAGGTAAATGTATTTCAACTATTTGCTCAGAAAATCGTATCTACTCACACAATGAAGAAATCTACCTTAACAATCTCTTGATTGGGGTAAGGAAATGCGGGGGTAGATAAATGATCTCTGCGGTACCGAAGCCATTTTCATGGGTGCTGATTCTGGGGCAGACTTTTGGATGAGATTCTTGATCCTGGTACAGTTTCCTTACTCCAGAATGAGGAGTTTATTGTCAAGAGGTTGTTCAAGTCGCTTTCTCTAACACTTGACCAGTTGGACTGTACTTAAGATAGGGGCTTCACTGTAAGGTTTATTTGTATGTTCTAGTCATTCAAAGGTTTTTCTTACATTTTGGCTTAACTCACTTGGTTAATGCTTATAAAAATGTTCTTTTACTTCTAAAAGAGTTGAAGGGGAAATCTATGGACTCACAATACTGTAGATTTTTAGGTCCTCGTGAGAGGACAAGAAACTGAATAAATCAGAAGTTATAATCCTTACTCCATCTGCATTTCAACACATTCATGCTCTTTCAGACAAGGCTTGTAAAAATTACAGCTCACTTAGCTCTCTGTTTTCTGACCCGTTTAAGCTAGATGGAGTCTTTCAGTCTCTATACATTTCTTCTCCTTAAAAGGCAGATCGGTCCGAATAAGGTATCCCTGAAGTGTACCTAAATGATGACAAATTACTAGAAGTTACTAATTTCTAAATACATAAAGGCTACAATAGGAAAGAACAATTGAACAAAGCTTCTCTGAGATGGAAAAAAAGTTTTCATTTATAGATACAGATAAAACTGATAGCTGCAGCTTCACATTTGAAACAAAAGCAAATACAGACACTTACATATCCATTACTGTGTGGTATCCTATGAAAATGTCATAGACTCTCATGCATAAATGTGGTAGCGGAAATGCCATATGCAGGATCCCAGAATTCACACAGATAGGACAGATGGCACAGAGAATCATACCAACGATGAAAATCAAATAGTCCATCACACAAGAAGTGACAAAACTTCCCACCTCTGTGTCTTAGACCAATAGACAGTGACCCGAAGAGCAAATGTGGTCAGTGTCAAGAGATAGATGCTTCAGAAATTAACACATACCAAATCAAGACACACATTTAAGAATCTGGAACTAAGGGGCAGCCAGGTTTCTTGATGTTCGTCACTTAACAAGAGTTATGACTCAAAGAGATATGACTCTTTCTGTTGTTGGGTCACTCAGTTGATCAGAGTAAAACAGAAATTTCCCATAATAATGCCATTAGCAAAAGGAGTCCCTGCAAAAATCAGACGTCAGAACCAAAGTAGACTAGGTCAAGAATCAGACACAGTTCATCCAACTTCAGACTCACTAGCTGAATGGAGCAATTGGAAGTATCCAGGTAGGATTTATACTTGAGTTTTGTATTTCCCTTGGCTTTGATGAATTAATTTAGGTTCACAGAACATACCTGACTTTTCATGAGTAGATCTGAGATTTACATGCTGTCTCACTGGACAAAAGAAAAAGTGTAATTAATAGTCCACAAAAGCAGAATTAGGTCCACAAATTTGGAAGCTGTTCCCCTCTGTTGACATTTACACTGCATTTCAATTTTTTACCCAGAATCACTTTGTGACTGGAGCCATACATGCCATCCAACGTTTTAAGGTTCACATGAATTTTTTTTTTTTCCTAAGGAGGAAAGGTTTATTTGGCTCACAGTTTGGCGAGGTTTCAGTACATAATTGGGTGGCTCCGAATCTTTTATTTTAAAATTACTTTCCCAAAGTAAAGTTTTTAAAATAAAATAGTATCTCAAATAAGAGTGCATAGTATTTTTCAGTATTAATATTTATATTTTTATATACCAATTTAACTTTTGTAATCTATCCTATGAAATAACCTGAACACTTAAATAATTTAATGCCCAAAGAGATTTAATATATCATGTATTAAAATAGTGAAAAATCAGAACTTAAAGCTACAGTTTGTTTTCGTTTTTTGTGGGTTTTTTTGAGACAAGGTCTTTCTCTGTGGTTCAGGCTAGACTTGAACTAACAGGATCCAAATGCCTCTGCCTCCCAAACTCTGGGATTACAGGCAAATGCCACCACCCCTGGCCAATATTTATAGTGTGAAGAATTTAATTCATACTACATATCCACTTGGGAACATTATGAAACAACCAAAATGAGTTCATACATAGTTTAATATTATATAGAAACATGCAATTATTATAAATGATGTAATAAACAGTATGTAAAACTGTATATGAAATATTGTTCCAAATAGACATAATCAATGATATATAATTTTGAAAGGTACCTCATTAAGAGTGGTTATCTATTCGGTTATGGCACTACTGTTCATTGTTTTCCAATTTTTCTTTTTAAGAAAATTTCATAATAAATAAGAATTAAATTGAACATGAATTCACAATACATTTTAAATATACTACAAACATTGCTAATAAGCTCTTTAAAAAGTCTCTAAAGTTTCTGTTGAGAATCTCTGAAAGCCTTGATCTTTCTCTAACTTAACTTGCATTTGTTAATTCTGTAAGTTCTTCTGTAACTCCTAAATATTTTGCCTTGCGTGTGCACCCTTGCACCTGTTCACACTACACGACATTTGACCGTGATCACAACCACATCTCGTCATGTCCCTCTTGCTCAGCGTGTACACACTATTACTCTGGAATCAGACTTTACTGAGCACAGCAGTACCCAGTGAAACCTACAGAGTTGTACGTGGTGACTCCCAGGGATCTTCTTGTACAATTTCCAAGTTTGAAGGCAGAGTCATAAGGCAATTTAGGCGAGGTTCAAGAAGCCACACAGAGGGAAAGTTGTCAGCAAGACACATAAAAATACATCTGAGGAAGGCAATCTACACAGCTTTCACTGTTACTGAGAATGTAAAGTGGTCATTCTGCAGAGATCCTTCTCTACCAATCATGAATTACATTGCTTTTTTCTGCTTTTAAACATTAAATAGTATTATTTAATTGATGTCACTCCGACAATACTCGAGTTCTCCATTTGGGTTAAAATTTCTTCATCACATAAATAAGCCACCAATCACCTTCCAGAAGTTTCTGTGTTAATGATACACAGCTGCTCAAAAACATTAGCATCACAGCCACTCATCTCTTCTCATTACATCCTCTGCCTCTATAACTTCTACCCAGATTTAAATCTCAGGCAAATTTTCTATTTTTTAAAAAAGAAGTTTGTAATGATCCTGTCTTTTCATAACACATTTTACAATTACAATTGCAATTTCACTTTTTAATTTTTCTGTCTTTTTGTTGATTTGTTGTTGTTGTTTGGTCCTGGTGATTTAACCCGTGGCCTCACACAGGCAAGCAAGTATTTTACTACTGAGCTTTGTCCTCTGCTCTTTTTATTTTTTTAAACAGAATCTTGCAAAGTTTCTGGGTTCAAACTTGTGATCCTCCAACATTAGCATCCCAAGCACTTGGTATTACAAGTGTACACTCCCAGGCTTGACTCAAGTTTTCTACAAATAAGTTTTATTGTATAGGGCTAAGGCATACATCATAGTGTTATCGGATACATATAGAGGGTATAAAGATTACTGTAGTGAAACTAATGCACAGAGAATGGACATGAGGCTGGCATTAGGAATTTAAACTAGCTGTCTGAGGACAAAATTTGGGTGTGAAAAGGACCAAATCTATCCGCATAGGATGATTCTCTGGTTTGATACTATTTGCTCTTTTTTTTTTTATCGTAACAGTAATGATCTCTTGCATGTAGGATATTATTTTCCTCATGACTATGCTATTATGTTGATACTATTCCCTCAATTTTAGGATGGGAACAGTGATTTGGAGAGCACCATCATTTGCCAAAGGCAAATGTTATGAAGAGTGAAATTTGGGCTTCTACCTCATTTCTGTATGATCCAAATTTTCCTTTTAACCATTATACATTACAGTCTATAAATACTGCTTTTGTTTTTGTTCTTCTCTAGTACATAAAACAGCACTGGGTTGTACTGTGGCTTAGATATTTTAAATTACATGTTGAGAAACATCAAGAAAGAGGTTTTGTCCATAGCTGGTGATGAGTACTAAAGAGAGAGGCTGAATTAGCTATGATTTTTATTTTTTGAATGCTGAGGCTTTGCTGACTCTCCCAGAGTTGGCCAACTGCAAGTGACAGGAGACAACACAGCCAGCACAAACTTAGCTTTCAAATGCAAACCAACCAACCCAGAAGAGCCCTGGATCCCAGCAACTGCCTGGATCAGTGCTTATGTCCCTGGGTGAAATTCATTGAGCCTGTTCACCCCAGGGCCAGACAACTAGGGACAGACTATACCTCCGAGCCCACTGAAATTATTCACGCTGGCTGTGAACCTGGCTACTCTACCCTGTCTGTCCCTCCCACACACTAAAGGATCTTGTCCACATGTCCCATCTTCCCTGCACTATGCACCTCTTGTCTGACCTTAAAGTTCCTGATGATGTGGTATTCTTCTCTAGGGATTTGTAAAGGTAACAAAGTCCTTATTAATAATGATCATTTCCTGATCTATTGGCCTTTTCATGACTAAATTTTAACAAAATTCATATTTTAAAAGAGCACTTAGTGTTCAAACAGAAAGGAAAGCATGAGTGAATGGTAGACATCAGAGAGCCTCAGGCCTGTCCTGACTTCTGGGTGATCTGCTCCTCCTCAGTAGGTTGTGCTTCAGCTACTCTTCTTGCTTTAGAGTGGAGACTTTATTAACCTGAAAAATCAGCAGAGATTTCTTGGAAGGTAAGGGTTGAAGTAGGAATTTTCTCTTCCATCCCCAATTCCACTTTATTTTCTAAGATTTCTTGAGCTAGGAAGGCAGTAGAGTCTACAGAAGGGTTCTGCTTTGCCAGTCCTGACAAAACTGAAGAGGGTTTTCTTCACTTGATGAATGCGGATCTCAGGTGAAGGAAGACAATGTTGTGGGTGTGCCTGATCTTATTTTCAAGGGTCCAGGACACAGGTGAACAGAACTGAGACCCCCTTAATGCTGACTCTGGGGAGGATAAGTTTAGAGGTTTTCTCTGAGTACTTCAACATAGGACTAAAGCTCTCTCTGTAGCTACACTGCCAGGCCACTTGAGGAACATCTGCCACTTCCTGCTACCCCAGGACTCTATGAGGTGGACATGAACTTGGAGGAAAGAAAAGCAACAACAAAGGACTTAGTGAGCAAACTATTCAGAAGACAAAGAGGTAAGACACCGTGATCAGGGGCCCTCTAAACAAAATGCTGACTTACAGTGGAAAATATACCGTGAGGGAAAGAGAGGTAGGGAAGAAGGAAAAAGAGGATGGAGAAAGATGAATAAAGGTTCAAGTTCAAAGTCAAAAGTATTTTTGTGAACTTAAAAAATACCGTGTACATCAACAGTGAATGTATCTCATTGTTAAAGCCTTAATTGTAGCCTGAGAGAACAGAGCCAAACTAAATTATTTATAACATGAGGAAAATAGTCAGGCACTTGACACATAGATCTGGAGACCTCACATTTGCATGATATGAGTTCTTAAAAGAAAAAGAAAACATGAAAATGAGAACTGTAATCAACCAAACTATAGAAGAGAATTTTTAGGAGCACAAAAAAATTTGATTCTCAGATGGAAATGGCTATGCAGTTTCCAAAAACAACTGATAATAAAGATATAAATTGAACACAGAAAAATTCATGGTCTCTAAGAATAAAGTAAAAATCTTTCAAAGCTTTCAGATAAAAGAGTAGTTTATTTGCACAATAAAAAGAATCAGGTTGCAATCAGAGTTTACCTCCTTAATATGTGGCTATGGAATAACAGCTAGAGATGTTAAGAGAAAGGTGACAGGACTCATGCCTCCAAACCTAGACAAGTATCGTGCACCTATGTCAGGAAGCACAGTTCCAAGTTCTCATACTAGGAAACACCCAAGAAAAGACCAACCCACAAAGGATATTAGGACAAGAATCTCAAGAGAAAAAAAGGTGAAAAACGGAGGAATCCAGTAGGCAGTGAACACAGCACTACGTAGTTAAGCCAATGAGTAATGAGAAATGGCTTAGTAATTGCACCATAATTGCTAAATGTATTTATGTTAGTGTCTGGTATTAGTTTGTGTTCTCTAAAATCAAAAATGAATTAAAATTCATTTAACAGTGGAGGTTAAGAGTAGAATATATTGAGAGAAAGAAAGCTTCTTTCTGAGAGACAGAGGGGTCCCAAGTGGTTTGCCAAAGACTGTCATTTCTAGGGACTTTTATGGAACAAAACCACAAAGTGAGACAGGTACAAGGTGGGGGAAATATGGGAACTCACAAGGTGGGCATGAGGTGGGACAGAACGATGGCCAACCAGTAAGACTGATTCTTCAGGTAAAATTGATTAAATTCGAGACAAATGGGGAAGCCAGTCACCTAGCAACTGGGCTGGCATGCAAAGCAGTGGCTGTTCTGATAGGGGGTTACCTTAGCGACTCCTGGCTTCCTTGGGGTGACAGAGATCTATTTAGCCTATCAATCCCTGAAGTTTATCCTTAGGGAGTACATGTGGGTGCATTTTTTGATCTTTTGTGTTGAATCTGGCACAGGAGAGGGCCAGTGTCTGTCTCCCCCACAGTTACAAGGTATCTGGGCTTCTGCATTGGCTCCTTTGAGGGTCTAGCCCTGTGTGACTGCCTATAATATTTCTCTCTAACTCAGATGCCTGTAACAAAATGACAGGAAAAAACAATACTTTGTAATGAGATGGTAAACATAACAGGTTTTTTTATTTCTTACCACACAAATACTCATCTAGCAAAAAATTTTTAAGATGATAGAACTCAAAGAATTATGCACTTTTAATTTCCCAGAACATAACATAAAAACCAAATATTCTAAATTGACATTTTCTGTGATATAAACTGCAAGCCAATGGTTTGTTACCTAGCAACCACTAAAAATAAACAAAACGTTATCTGTTTCTTTAAGGTAAATGGAACTTGAACATTGACTGAGAAGGTAATTGCTTTTAGAAAGAAATTTGTAAAATAGGTAACATCTGATTTGTCTCTGGGAACATCAATGATGTAGAACAGACATCAAAGAAGATGGGAATTTATAAACCCAGTTTCAATAAAAAGCCTGTGCATAACAGATTGACAGAGGAAATTTTTCTAGTATCTAGAGGTGAGTCCTACCTATTATCTACCTGGTACAAGAAAGATTTTAGCAAATTTTTGCTAATGAAATGAATTTGCAAACATACAAAGTCACAGTTTTCTTATATTCCCTATAAGAGCTCAGTCCTGCATTTTATTCATTTTAGGTAAATTGTTAGAGTTAAGTAATCAAAGACTGCAGATTTGAATATGTTATTGGATTTTTTTCAGATAAATTAAATGACTTTTCTAAGAGCGTAACTTTTTCATCTACACCTCAAGAAGAGCTGGGGAGTTTGGGTGTTGATATCAAAATATAGAAGAATTTTCTATTGTCTGTTCTTCCTTAGCCAATTTTGATGTTCCCCAGTAGCAGAGGGTTTGACATCAAATGTCTTGCTCTTAGATCCAATCCTAATCTTAAGTTACCAGTTTTGCAAAACTTGGGCAGCTTATTTATCTTTTTGAGCCTCAGTTTTCCCAATCAAGGAAAGTTGAAACTATTACGGCTCTTACAGGTTTTTGTGACATTTATATACTGAAAATAATAACATAAATTTAGGTTTGGTTTTTTATTATTCCCCAGTTGCACATTTCCTGGACTGCTACGTAGATTTTGCTGAGAAACTGACAGTCCAGGGTAGAAAGTACTAATTGGGTCCCCTGCAGGGAAGCCTAAACTTGCCTACAGCACCTCAGCATCTTTCTCTTTGTTCCATTTATCTTGCAGCTGTGAGTGGATTTTCTTCTCTTAATATTAGTTTGGCTATTTTATGGTGGACAAATCCCCCTGGCTATGTCTGTGTATATAACCTAGTCTCTCAAAGGAAAAGCAGTGCCCTTCACAAACTAGAAAATATATATTTTCAGAGCAGCTCTAAACCATCAATGTTATCACCTCTTGTCTTGTTTGTTCCATGGCTAAGTCTAAGGTGTCTCATTTTGATTTTTGTTCAGTCCTTCATCTCCCAGCCTGAAAGAGTTTGCCAACACCTCCTGTTTCATCAAAATTGCTTTCTGATCCTGAGAAAAACATTTACCACATGGTATATTCTTTAGCCCTTCACATTTTCCTGAACACATAATTCTCTCTGTTGCTTTTCAGTTTGGAAGGATATCTTAAGTTAAGCTGTAAATCCTTTCATTTGCAAATGCTCCCATTTCAAGAAAATGTAGATGGCTGCTGATCATGTGCACTTGGACTTTGGAGCTGAACATAATACAGTCCCTCGTGCCCAGAGAATTTACAGACTAGTCCAGCATAACATAGCAAGAACCACAGGGTACTGCAAAACCTGCTTCAGTAGAGAAATGGGTCTAATGTTTAGCTAGGGGCTTTTTCATTCAAGTACTTCTAACCTGCCTTGTTTCAGAAAAGATTCACAGTTTTTCCAGTTAATATAACTTGTGCATGCCTCCTCAAAATTTTATGTCTTTCAGAGATCATTTTGGAATATCCCTGGGATCATCTTAGCACATGTTTTACCAGAGTAGAGTGGAAATGAGCCACAGCCTTGGAAAGGACAGCTCAGGTAAGAGCAAACACTGCAGATGCGGGAGGAATCCAGAAGTAGGCAACTCTGGCTGCTGAGGGATCTGCGGTATGGTGACTAGACGGAAGCTATTTAGACAGAAAAAGATAATTCTATAAGGAGATATGGTGGCTGGTATATTTTCAGTTCCCTCTTGCTGCACATCAATTTGCCACAAATTTAGCAGATTAAAACAAGAGCTTTATTTTCACACAGTCCTAATAGTTTAGAAGTTGATACTGGTAAAGCTGGATCTTTTATTCAGGGTCTTATACTTAAGATGTCAGGCAGGTTGCATTTTCTGTTGGAGGATCTGGGAAAGAATCCACTCCCATGCTCATTTGGATATTGGCAGAATTCATTTTCTTGAAGCAGTATGATGAGGTCCTACTTTCTGGCTGCCTGAGAGCTCATAGAGGCTGCTGCTAAGTACTTACAAATTGGTTCTCTCTGAAAGAGTTTTGGCCCAGGCCAGACACTGTGGCTGGAAAAGCCTCAGCCGGAACCAAGGAGCTCCTATCCCCCTCACCCCTAGGAATTTACCCATGACTCTATCTCTCCCCCGCCCCAGGAATTTGCCCCTGGCGCCAAACGAGTGCCAGTGAGATACATGTGCATCTCTAATGGCCCTAGGGCATCACCTTAAGCTTAGGCTACTTATATACCCCCACGCCAGAAAGCCAGACTGGGGGGAGGGGGGTGTTTTCTCTCCGAGTTCTCAAAATAAAGGCCTCTTTTGTTTTATTCTTCTCATCTTTTGGACGCACTATATAATTTCATCACTCTCCATAATGCACAGCCAGCAAACATCTCTTGCTTCAAGTGTCAAGCCTTTGAGGTTTTACCTAATGAGGCCAGACCCCGCAGGGTGATTTCCCTTTCTTAAAATCAACTCTGCCATATAATAAAATACAATCCTGAATCCTGCTACCCCATCATACCCACAGTCATACCCACTCCCGGGGGGACGAGGGAGGTTAGCAGGATGTGTACACCAAGGGAAGGGAAACTTGGGACCACCTTAACACGCAACAGCCACATCCCAGTTCCTCTTTTGGTGTGTAGACTGCCCTGAGTCCTAAGGACTCTAGGAGAAAAAGGTAGATAATCACGAAGAAAGGACCAAGAGGGCTACAGATTGAGAGATACAGACAAGGATTATGTAGGAAATCACTGCACAGCCCACAGTCTCTCCTGGTAACAGAGATTCTATTCACTTCGACCTACTACTTTTAAAAAGATTGGAGCTCTTTTTGCAAAATAAAAGGAAAGAAACAGTTGAGTATCCCCATCCTAATATTCACACATCCTAACAATAAAAATATCCATGCAGGATGCTGCTTTCAATTTAAAGTTGGAAGTAAAAGCATATGCCAACTAATCAAAATTGTACAAATTTCAGTCAGATAAAACATTCAGAAAGAGACAAAACACATCTTACGGTGCATTTTCCATATCCCTGGCTAGGAGAGGACAATACGCAAAAGGTCTTCCAAGTAAAACAAATCACTGCATCAAAGAAACTAAAAACTCAAATTAAGTGTCCAAGATTTTGCTATGAACTTGGGCCTAAGCAAGACAAACTGCAGGCACAGTTCTGATTAATCCTGGAAAGCTTGATGAAACAAACAGTATAACCTAGACCATGCTGTGCACAAACAGGTCAGCCCTCTCTCCGAAGCAGAGAGGCCTCCCTGGAGTGCTTGGTCAGGACCCTCGTTCCCTTGCATAGCTGGATTTCTGAGTGAGGAAAAGAACTTAAACGCACTCAAAAGATTGTTGTAGAAAAGAGGAGACAGACTTTTTTGCTCAGCTTCAGAGGTAGAAGTATGGTAGGAAAGGTTTACCAATGAACTCTCTACAGAAATTCTGTGACCAATAGCAACATTTGCAGATTTTCTTGAAGTAAATACACTATGGCCAATATCAGAGGTAAGTTAACATCAAATGTGTGATTATGAATAGCAGCAGTGTCGGCCTAGTAATAAAAATACCTTCACTCGGACTTTCAGTGTGTTGCAGTTTTCAAGCAAGTAAAGCTGCAACAGAAATCTACCTTGTTCCAAAACGGTGAGGCAATAAGACCGCAGGTTTGAGCCCCGTCTGGCAATTCACTTACTCAGTAAGAGGCTGTCTCAAAACTTTTAAAGTGGCTGGGATGCAACTCTGTGCACAGCCCGGGTTTAATCTCCAGGACTAACCAATAACCAAATAAGCAAGCAAGCAAACAGAAGAACATAAAACTGACTCTTAGGACACTGTAGTTGAAGCAATGTCCTGATGCTGACAGAGGTAACTATAAAATGCAAATCTTGACCAAAGATTACAAAGATGGAGTAAAAAAAAAAATGGGAGAGTTAAAGTTATGGTGAGAAAATGGGGTACAGACATCTGATAGCATCCTACTCCTTTACATATCTATCCCACTCTCTTATTTGCAATTTCCCATCAGCTGCTGGCTCCCACAGCTGAAGGACAGAGCCAGCAGAATTCTTCTCCAGTTAATAATCTCAGCAGCAATGCCCAGGGAACCACTCTGCCCTTTTCCCTGCCTGAAATCTCTAGTCGCTCTCCCTTTTTTCAGTTTCAGCATTTTAGGTTGGAATCTTTTGGATAGTACGTTGTAAAAATCACATTCCTGGCAAATTTCTTTGTCACTGTCTTCCAGAAATTAGAACTATAAATAATAGGAAAACTTAATTATGAATCTTCTTTAAAAAGTGGTTAGAGATGTGGTGTTTAAATCTCCATAAAATTATACCTTTGAAACTGCTTGTTTTCCCTGCCAATTAAATTGCTCATAAAAAGGAAATTTTAAAAATATGCAGTTTGTAACTGTTCCCCTGAATCTTCACAGTAGTGTTACTTTTGCTTCAGAAGATAGCAATGCTCATACAAATACTGCAAACATCAGCAAATTCAGGTCAGGCCTACAGTGGTGTGGGAGGAAGGGGAGGAGACACTTCAATCTCTTGGTTCAGTTTATACCTAATGGTTTAAAAACACCACACACCTAAAAGTTTGGTTCTTATTCAATACCTTGCACTCAGAGCATGTAATAATAGTTACAGGACTTTGTTAAATTTCTTTGTAAAGTGTTTCTTTCTAGGGCATGTAAACCTGGATTGCTTTTAAATTGAAATTATTAGTGTATTAAGCTCGCTTATTTGCATAATAAAAATAATCATTTGCATTTACAAAATTCTTGTCTTCTTAGGAACATGTAGACTCAAAAAATATATCTTGCTTACCTACAAAAATCCTATCACCTATACAGATTTGAGGACCAGTATTATAAATAGCTAAACTAGGTAGAAATAATATAGGCAGTCAGATAGGGCCCTTGAGAGAGTTGGTGGAGGAAAAGAAAACACATTGTATCTACCATGAGGAGGCACATCTGTTGTTCACCAGGCCTCAAGATAAAGATGAAATGACCAAGAGTAAGAAAAGTGGTAACAACTGGTCGAATAAAGTCTAGACAGGCATCGGTCACTTCAGTGGGTGACTAGGACCCTCACACTTACCCCTTCCTGAAAATTCCTTTGTTCCTGCTATGTGACTTGCTTCACCATCAATCAGTATTACTATTATAGTGAGGGGTTGAAGGACAAGACAATACAGGACATGTAATTTATAGTATTATTTATAGTGGTCATCCAAGGAGTTAAATACAAAGAAAGTGCAGGAAATCTGCCCACTCACTAAGGACCTAGAGAATCCATCCAATGACTTGGAGCCCATGGCAATAACCTGCATGAGTTCACCTGAAGGTCTAGAGCCCATGACATGCCTCCCATGAGTCCAACTGGAGGCCTAGAGCCCACAACAATGACTCATGCAAATCTGTTTTATAGGTGTGCAGTGGGAAGGCCCAAAGGTCAGTGGTGGAAGCTAGAAAGCCTATGCCAGCAGGGTGAAGGAGCTGTGCTAGTAGGCTGAGGGTTCTGCAGTGGAGCCGAGAAGTGAATCTCAAAATAAGGACCAGGGCTCCTCCAAAAAGCACCACAGCCATCCTCACTGACAACAAAGTCTCTAACTCCTTCAATGATGAGAATAGCCAAATTCATATCAGGAAGCCAGTGTAACAAGTTTGTCCAGGAGACTGGACATCTCATGACTTCCTCTCCAGAGCCAGGAAGCAATGCTGAACTGCAGCCATTGTCAGTAACAAGTTTCCTGAGCTCCTCTGATGATAACAGCCTAGTTCATATCAGAGAAGACAACATGACAAGCTCCTCCAGGAGAACCAAGAGCTCCAAACAACAACACAGCTTAGGAGAACCCACAACATCCTTCTTCCTCTCCAGGTCTCCTTTTTTTGGTGGCAACTTTTCTCAGGTGGGCCATCCATGCTCAGCACCATGCTGATTCAGTTCTGCTGGTATAACAAGTTGATCACCAGTTACCCGTCCACTACAATTACCTAAGCAGCTATACTTATAATTGTATTGGTTGATCATAGCTTTAACCATTTTGCACCCATGCAGTTGTGCTCTATAAAACTTCCCCTGAAAAGTGTGATCTTCAGCAACCCATTTTCCATGTCCCTTTCTGTCTGTCTTAGGTAGAAGATATTTGTCCTTCTATAAATATTTCCTACTCTTAACCTCTGTTGTTCCTTATACTTCCTTCTTCAATTTTGGGGAAGATGAACTCATGATAAAAGACATTTAGCAGGTTGGGAGTTGCATTTCTCTTATATGATTTGGAGGTCCTATATTATTCTTAGATCATATTTGGAGGCCCCATGGACATAACTGGAAGAAGGTAAGATTCTGGAATGTGATTCATTTAGGAAATCAAAAATTGTCATCCTTGTCAATTGCTTATGCCTTGAATTTCATGCCTTCTCTCTTTTGTGAATTCTGCTTTCATAAAGTGATAGTAAATTTAAGTTGAGAACATGGAAAGACTATGATGTTTCTTTGATCGGACCTTTTGGTTTTACAGGAAAGGTCTCATATTCCTGTTTTGTATACATTGCATTTGGACTCACTACTTAACCTGTTTGACTTGTCTGACTGCTGTGGTTTATTTTAGACAACAGCCCTAGGGAAAAATAGTGTTAGTGGCCTCTTATGTGAAATGCTGTAAAATGGATCTTTTTATAAAATTTAGTTTGTATTTAAAAAACCTATATGCCTACTAAAAATTCACAGGACCTTCTCATGCCAATTAAAAAGCAATAGACCAGTAGTCATTCTTAAGATGGGGGGACAGATCTCACTGGGAGAGAATGGCTCTGACCACCCCTCTACACCCCAGAGTTTATGTCAAGCCTGTTCTGCCTCACTTTCCCTTCCTTTCTGATCTTGAGATTTCCCATTTTTGCCCTTCCAGGCTGAGAGTGCTGACTCCTGACTCCATGACTCTCCACGAGCATGAGAAGAAAAGATGTCCACTTAGAGCCGCTGCCACTTTTTAAGCAGAGGATAGCTTCTCCAGCACCTTCTGGTTTAATCGCCACTGAAACCCGAAGAAGCTGACCAGACAAACTGCTGGATTGCTTTCCACACACAAATCCTTGGTTAGTTAAACTACCTTATTCCTAAACCTTTCCTTCCTGAAGGAGGTCAGGCAGCCTGACAACTGTTGCCTTTTGTAGAGGAAAACACTGATCAAAGAAGCAATTTACATTTGCACCTTACATATGCTAGTGAGGGGTAGTAAAAGGGGGTTTTAGTCAGCTTTTCTCTTCTTTCATGTGCATATAGAGAATTGATCAATGTGCTTTTACTAGCAGTAAATTGTGGTTGCTGATCAATGGGTACAAGTTTAACCTGTGAGCTTCAGAGACATAGAAACTTTAAAGTGGATTTTGAATAAAACTTAGCCTTGTCTTGCTGCTCAGGAAGAGGTCTAAGTGATTAGATATCATGACTCTGCTGTCTCTAAAGGTGATCTCTTCTGTATGCTGGGAAGTTCCCCAATTTTTCCTTTGATCTGTTTTCCTCACTCCCTTTTAAAGAATTAGAAAGCAGTGGTTCAGATCTCTTGATCATTGGTTTGATACTTCCTTCTTTAAACATTACTGTTACAGCTGGAATCAATTGTAGTTGTGCTTTTAGAAACATATGCTGGAGTTAGGAGTATGAACTGGGGAAGCGAGGGTTGTGAGCCAGTAAAAGGTGGCTGCTCCAACTCACCCTTCCTTCTGGTCTGTCCCCAGATGGCAGCCAGATCAGAAGCAAATCCCCTCAGGGGATACCCTGAGGATATAGAAATAAGTAAATTAAAGGGATCGAATTTTTCCTCTTGTATTTCAAATGAGACACTCAACATCAAAACACACTCCTTTGAAATGTATTCTTAGGTACTGGAAATTTAACCCTCACCTATTGAGAAAGAGTGTTTTAATATTTTTGTGCACCAGTGCATGGCCTGCCCACCCTCTGGGGCCAACGTGGAACGCGGAGGGAAGCACTGATTGTGAACTATGTCACAACTAGAACTATACTTTAAGAGAGAGGAAAAATGATCAAAATTACCTTATATTCTGTCTTTCTTTGCATTAAGAGATAATCCTAGTGTTCAGAATGTAAACATAAGTAACAGTAGAACCTGCTTGGCCTTTAAGGCATCTGCTATCACTGAGTTTAAAATTTCCTACCTCTGCCCTTTGGAACCTGAGGACCAGATTTCCAAGGCAACCTTAATCAAAGCCTCATCTACTATTCTGAAGTCTGAGGTTTCTTAAACATTGACTTCTAATGAGAGACAAGCAGCAGTGTAAGATGCTATCACATTTGGAGATGAATATCACACTGTTAACTTTGGAAGACCAGAAGATGGGCAACCAGGGGAACAGCCAGTTCCTACTGAAGCCCAAGCAGCCCCTACACACCATCCCTACTGGCTTACCAAGCAGACAGGAAATTGAAATACGATCTATCTTCAGACATCTCTTCTTGAAGGTCCGAGAAGAATAAAAACTAAGCCCTTCAATTATTTTAAATTGTCAACTATTCATCAGGGGAAAGGTGAGAAGCCTTTTGCCTTCTTAGATCATTTATAAGAGGCACAGATAAAACATATAACCCTGGCTCTTGAGTCAGCAGAAGGACAGACTATTTTTAAAGATAAATTTATTACCTAGTCTGCCTCAAATATTAGAAAAAAGCTACAAAAGATAGCTTTTACTCAATAACTCACTTGATACTTTAGTAAAAACTGCTTCCTCAGTATAATCAAGACCAGGTAGAGACCAAGAGAAATTGCCATTAATACAGCCATTAGAGGAATAGAACCTAGGCCTGATTCTTGGGGCTCCAAAAGAGCCCAGTGCCTAAAATCACCTGCTACCATTGCAGAAAGCTAGGAAACCTTAAGAGGTACTGTCATACGAGGTCCCCTAAGCCATGCCTGCTTGCCAAAGTGACCACTGGAAGTCACACTGACCTCTGGGGTGGAGGGCTCAGAACTCAGACACATCTTACCAGAGGTCCAGCAAGACTGAGGGGCCCTGGGCACTCTCTGCCTTCTCCCTTTGGCTAGATTGTTATCTCCACAGAGGAGCCCTGGGTAATCATGACTGCAGATGAAAAAGAATATCGCAGATTGCTGGAAACTGCTGCATGTCTCTCTGTCTTCTTTTCAAACCCTGACCTTCCTTCCAGTCATCGTACTTCAGTGAATGAAGTCACTGAAGAGGAGGCAACTCAGTATCTCATAACCCTCAGAATACAACTTAAATGGCTTCCTCTTCACGCACTCCTTTATGTATTTATTATTTACTTATTTAGGTGCCGGAGATTGGACTCACAACCTCACGCTTGCCAAGCAGGCACTTGTGCTACTGAGCCTCATCCCCTGCTCCACCTGATTCCTCTTCATTATGTCTCAAAGTCCAGTTTCCTTCCTGGGAAGAGAGATTTTATCTTTGTTTGTTTGTTTAATCTTAAAAAGCAAAACAGAAAGAAAGGATAGAAATAATACAGACTTTCAAAAAAGTAGTAAGAAATTAACACTGAATGACTGCTTCTAAAATAAGAATATGCAGTATATTAACCAGACATGTTTTGTCTTACTTGAATACTGTCATATATATGCACCCAGGTCAGGGACACTGCCTCCTCCTCATGAAAACAAAAATAACTCCTGAAATATGGGCAACTAAATGTAGATAGGTGGAGCAGTAAGAGCTGCCCTGGTGCAAATACGTCTCTACGCTTCATCTTTTGGGGCAAGTGCTTTTCCACAACTTGGCATGTTTTGAATTTTCCCATGTCATGATCCCACAACACATAGATGATTAACTGTTATGTGCTTCTTCCAAAAAGCTTTCCAGCCAAGACACCTATGCTCTGCTGCATTTTATAGCAGACAGAGGTAGTAAAGTCCCTAAGTCTAAGGCACAACTTTGCAGCCTTAAGATAAAATACATGGGCCCTTTTTCAAGGCAATAGTCACACAGGGTGTCTTGTAGGAATTGGGTATTCCCTATACCTTCACTATGCATAGAGGCCACAGTCACTGGAAGAGGTAAAAAATGAATGGGACATCTTTGCAAAATGGCTCAGAAAGATCCAGCTACAATGGCCTCACGTACTACCTTTAGCTTTTGTCAAAGTAAAATATACATCTCAAATTCTAAGCCTCAGTCCATTCAAAATGTTTTATGGATGCCCTTTTCTCACTAATGGTTTTCTCTCTGACACAGAAACAGATGCCTTACTAAAAAATGCTATCTCACTAGCTAAATTCCAACAGACTTTTCAACAGCTAATGGAAGCTCAACCTAAAGGAAAGGAAAATTCCATATTCTAACTCATAGAGATTTAGTGTCGATAAAGTTTCTTCTTTTGTCATCTCCTTCCCTAGGACTAAGTTGGCAAGGTCCATACACCATGAGCATGTCAACTCTGCCAGCTGTCAAGGTGGCAGGCCCCCCACTCCTAGATATGTCACTTCTGACTCAAACCAGAGTCAGAGTCACTTGGAACCAGAGATTGTCACTGAATATGAGCAACCATCCCAGTGCCCCTGTGAGCCCATGAAAGATACAAAATTCTTGTTGAAAAGAAAACAAAGTCTTCTTTTACCACTTCAAGGAGAGTGCTCTTCCTTTCTACCATGGATACAGGAATATGCAGAATCATTCTAACAAACATCTTGTTACCTGCTCCCCTTGTCCAGTACATCAGGACTTCCTTGATGGGTATCTGCACTTCAAGGAAATGATTGGGATAAATTACAAGACTACACTGATGAGACATACAGTTCGGTGCACTGAACTATAAGGTAACTGAGTGGCCTACGAACTCCACCCTTAATGAACCTGGGTATAATCAGATTTTTTTCTAAGAATGCCACTGAAGCCTCTTTACAGGCACCACCAGAACTCCTATTAAATAAGACTAAGGGCCCTATCATGAAAGCCAACAATCATAAGTATAAAAGTGACTAGTTTCAAGTATCAGATGATTATTTGTGATTAACTCCAAAAATAGGACGTTAGTACAAAGGCCCGTTAGGACTAAGAAATCACTTTTATTTCTGTTGACCTAACCCTACTAAATACTTGGAATGAACACTTGCAAGCAGTCTATACATGTAACTTTACAGATCAAAGCCTGGTTTGCAACAGACTGGTTTAATCACCCTGAAATTAGATGGAAAACCTCAATGGCATACATTGGTCCCGTGGAACCAATCTGTGGCTCTAGACACCCCTGGATGGAAGAAGAGATGTGCACTGGGACTTGCTGGTTACAAGCCAGGAGTGTCAAAAATATCTACAGACCTGCAAACTTACCCCAGCTATATAACCGAGGATCTGCATATCTGTTTCACTGGTATAATCATTTGGCTTCCATCCTTATCCCTTCCCTAAGAGTAGAAGATATCATGCCACACACTGAAGCCTTGACTGAATATCCTAACAGGCCTTAAATGAAGAAGTCAAATTAATGAGGCAAGCCATCCTCCAAAATCAGCTGGCATTAGGCCTTTTAACAGCAGCACAGGGTGGTACTGTACATGCAAAAAGGTTCATCGTTAGCCCATGGGGAATGCAAGTCAAGACATCTCTGAGCTTCTGTCTTACTCCAGTCAGAAGGGCCACCATGGAGGACTCAGAAAACAACAAATGCTGTCCAAGATGCCCTCATACATTGTTAGAGGGAATGTAATCTAGAAAATCACTTTAGAAAACAGTATGGAGATGTGACAAAAACTAACAACAGGAAGTTGTTTGACTCACCTATGCCTCTCCTGGATATATATCCATGAAAGATTAAAAACATTGATCTCTACTGATACATTTACCCAGGTTCAGTATCTGTACTCTGGATATCAAAAGACAAATGAATAAGAAAATGCAAGATGATATAGATATAGGTGAATATAGAAGAATGGAATTATATAATTTGTAGAAAGATGGATGGAACGTAATGTTACTCTCATAACACTTTTAATGTTAAGTACAACAAGTCAGACATAAAACATTAAATACCACATGATTTCTCTTATATGAGAAATCTAAAATATAAATACATAATAGAATAAAATAAAGAAGAGATGACAGGAAGCTCAAGGCACACTGCTTGGAGATGGAGAAGGGGATGAAGAGGAGAGGGCAAGCAATGTGGGGAGAGGGAAATGAGCTTTTTTTAAAAATTTTATTTAAGGAGAAAAAAGAAAAAAACAGAAAAAGGGTACAAGTTATACAGAATTTCAGAAAAAATAAACTGTAGGAAATCACTAGTTAATTGCATATTGTCATCTTAGAAATAGTTGCTCAAGTTACAAAATTAAAGCATATAAAGGGGACTTTCAAACAGTGAGACTGCAAACAGTTTTGTTCAATAATCCAACAAAACTCAGTAATATAGTTATCTATCTTATACACTTAAATATTCATGCAGTTATATCCTTTAGAGCACTTTCCTTTCCTTTCTTTTGTACAATGACAATTACACATTTTGGGTTTTATTACTCCCACAGTTCTTATTACTTTTTTTTTTTTTTGAAGACAGTAAAACCAAATGTGACATAACAGGACAAAAAGGATGGACATAATACATAATGTAAAAACAAAATATGAGGTGATCAACAATGGTTACCATAATGCCTCTTGCTATCTTAAAAAGAATTGCCTATATCATCAGAAATTGAACAAAACAGTAAAGAACAAGACCAATGAAACCAAAACATTGGAGACATTAGAAGACTTCAAAAGAAGGTACTAGTCAACCAGAATGGGCGTCATAATGAATCTTATTGTCTTCATAGTTGTTGCCTATACTTTCAAATTTGGTACTATCAAACATAACAGAATAGAGGAAAATCAGTCAAAACAAGATGGTGAGAGCAATACAGGGTTTCAAATCAAGTTAATAGGAAATTAATGTGTGTTACTATACTATATCCTGCTATTTTTTATTTATTTTTGAGGGAAATGGGCTTGAAAATAACCAAGATATGCTGTACCTATTACACTGAAATATAGTCATCTGTTATATAAAACAAACCCACACCAAAGAGAGAAAATGAAATGAAAGAAAAAGAAAAGGGTGCTCAGAGCATTATAAACAGAAAGAAGCCCTTCTAAAGTTCAGCTAAGCTGAGGGAAACATCAAAGCCTTTGTTACTTCATTATTTCTTCAATTCCACCTTGTCGTTGTAGCAGAAATTCCCATCACTGGGTAATTTTTTCATCTCTTGGCTCCTTAGGCTCATGAACTATGATAATTCAATTCTAGATCACATTTTGTCACACTTCAACTTTTCTAAAACTTGCATGTGTCTTATAATCAATGATCTTTTACAAGTGGTTTTGGTTGGTGACAATGGTGATTTATCAAATGCCTTAACTTGTCAGTCTTCAAAAAGACTACACAAGATTTATTTTCGAAATGAAGGCATTTTGCTGAACAGAGCCACTGCATATAAATTTGATATTATTAGTGAAATACTTATTGCCAATATGACTCAGAATCCCCACTCTCTCCCAGAGCAACAAGCAAGTTCTTAAGACGGGCATGAAACAGCGTTACATTTTGTTACAGAAAAGCATAGAGGACACCTGCTTCTCCTGAGCCAGACAGAACAATACAGTCAGGAAGAATCAGCTATGCCTTCAAAATACAAGATGCACACTACAGCCACAAGAGAATGGTGTGAGCACCTGGTAATATCTTTCTCTATAGCAAATATGATCCAAAATCTAAAATAAATATTGTGTAAGAGTAACAAATTATTCAAAGAGGAAAAGTAAGGGAAACGAGGAAAGAAGGCAGGCAAAAGGAAAGAGACCTGAATTTGTGTGATTTGTGGGATATACCAATTCTATAGTTCCTGGAAAACAACAGTTAATATTCATATGACTAGATCAATTTTGAATGTCTATATCTGGCAATCTAAGCAACCCTTTTGAAGGTAACAATATACAGTATTACAACCATTGTTAAACTCCTAACATCTGGTTTTGAGAATCTGTACTGTTATTGTTTTGGATTTGTTGTTGTTATCTCTTTGCTTTTTGTTTTTCTTTTCTGTGTCTTTTTTCTCTTAAATAAATAAAAGAAATATTTTTCTTTATTAATGATATTCAAAAATAATATGATTTAGGGTCGGGGATTTAGCTCAGTGGATTTAGCCTAGCAAGAGCAAGGTTGTGAGTTCAATCCCCAGTACCAAAACAACAATGATAATAATATGATTTGTCTTAGAATCAATAATCTTACATCTAAGAGAATGTGATCCTTGGCTCATCTATAACTGCTCAGCCTCAGCTACATATACTGTTCCATTATGTTTGCCCGCAAACCAAGATTACTAGATCTTTATATGTTTATATCAAAAGATGTTTGTTTCAAGGGACTGAAGGGAAGGTCCAATTTCACACAACTTTCAGAAAAAGACAAACCATTTTTGTAATTTCCTAGTGCTATTAATCCCTTCTTAATCTAGCTCTTTTTGAACCTTTAGCAGGATCTGCACCTCTGTCTGTCACTGTGTCCAGTGCTGCAAAGCCACCACTCGGGCACTGCTGTGAGGCCCGCTCTACTTACCAGAGCCCCGGAGCCTTCTGTGTGTTCTCCAAGACTCAAAGGTCAAAAATGCCTGTGCCATCTTCTCACGAAAAAGAACTGCTCCAAGTAGATTTATACTGAATAAAATTCATTGATTCAGCAAAGGCACACGCAGATAATGACTTTAGTTTCCTTAACTTAATCTCAAAGGAGGGTGGTAAAAAGTAAGCTGGATTTTCCTTAAAAGATACTCTGATTCAAGTTCAAATGAAACAATTTTTAAAGTGTCTGAAGTAAGGGATCCTAAGAGAGTCATTAGCAGCTTATCAGCTGCCTCAAATGGTTAGGGCTGTCTTTTTCAAACAGGGCTGGAAATCCTCAAAGGACTGGAGCAAACATTGGCTTCATGCCCTCTGGGGAATTCTGGAAGTGGACAGTGTTACAGGGACAGACAGCTTCATCTAACTACGCCCCCAACAGCTCTCCTGAAGGTGATGACACAGCTTTGTCTGCTGCTCACCTCAGCAATAGCAGTAATATGCCTTTGCCTGGTCTTTGAAGTCCTAATACTTCTTGGGAACTGACTGTAGTTCAGTGGGATTCTCAGTGACACCCTGGTAAAGGATCACTTTGTGTGTCACATTAATCTGGGGACTCTATACTGCTTGTTCTTGGTGTGCAAGCATTAACAGCAAATATCAACATTGAGTGGCAAAATCTTCTACTTGGAGATGAAATATCTGGACTCAATTCCTGGCTCTGTCACTACCCAGATATCTGAATTTAGGCAATCTGTTCTTTAACATCCTTAGGTCTCTTAGCTTAATTAATGAAAAATTAAGAAAGGCTGCTATGAGAACTGAGCATGATAAAATATTGCAAACTCTAACCAGTGTTAAATGCTATGAGAATCAAGCATGCTAAAATACTTTGTGTTAAATGTTATACAGTTATAAAAGCTACCATCCCTTCCATCAGCTAAGCAACAATGTCAGATATAAGAAGATTAGATGTGTGCAATGGAAGGTTTGCTCTTTACAATAGAAATAGCATCCTTTATTTTACAGTCAGTGCGATAGTTCGTACCACCTTAAAATGGAAGATCTTTTAAGGGTTATTAGAAGATGCTAAGTGACTTGGTCAAAACCTTATAGTTCTAAAGGAATAAATGGACATCAATGAAAAACTGCTTCAGAGAATGAAAATTTGGAGATGATTATTTAAAATATTGTGCTCCTGCTGAGATTATTTTAGAGTAACCCTTAAATTGTTTGCTTACCCTTCTGATATCATTATTCATCAGTTTGAGGGCATTATTCCTTAGGGGCACTTAACCCATAAATGTCATGCTGTCAAAATCCTTGATGTAACCTAGTCCTTCAAATGTGTACTTCTTTTATTCATGAAACTCTGCTAGAATTTTAAGTATTGACAAATTTCCAGTTTACATAGGAGGATTCTTAAATAATCTTCAGGTCTCTGAGACCTAAACAATGTCTGGATTCTTTCCATATGAATCTTCTGGCACCGCAAGTAAAGCTTACGAGAGGTCCACAGTGTTTATTTTATTCAAATAGAATTACAGTACTATTAACAGAAGGGAAATATCCAGAGGGCTGAGTACTACAGGGATGCATTGACAAACATATAATGAGGCCTATATGAAGATGTTTTATACTCTGCCAAATCCTGGAAAAATTATGGTCATCATGGGTTATTGTTGTTTTAATTGCATGTTAGGTACTACCCTAAGGTACCTCACAGGAATTACTGCATTGAAGGCTCACATGGAATGATCATCATGTTATGACACTAGTACAATAGCATACTATAATAAAAGTATTATTTTACAGAATACTGATTACGTCCCAAGCCTTTTTATTTCTTTATACTTTGAGACAGAATCTTGCCAAATTACCTAGGTTGACCTCAAATTTATAATCATCATTTCTCAGCTTACCACGATATTATAGATACACACTTCCATGCTCAATTCCTGATAGTATTAGTATCCTAATTTTACAAAGAAGATTGGTGATGACTGGAATCAGAGACTTGCCCCATGCAAACATAGCTAGTTATGGATTAAAGGAAAGACTTTCACTCAGACAGACAATCTCAGAGCCCCAGGTCTCCAACTCCATGTTTCAAACACCAGTGAATGTTTTTTATGATACAATATGAATGGAACTGTCTTTGCTTAGTTGGTTATGCAGTTCCCAACCATCCTTTAGGTCCTCCAGGCTTCCCAGAATCCACCAAAGCAGGTCAAATGTCTCATTTATCACACACATGTCACCGGATTCTAACTTTTCTTCTTAGAATTCATCACAATTGTGTGTATGCTTAAATACTTTTCTGGATAACTGTTTAACTTCTCCCTCCACACACATATTGCTTGCAGACTGCAAGCTTTATGACAGTAGATGCTCCCTGAGAATTAAGACAAAGAACAGAGACATTCAAAAGGCCCTTGATGTTTCAAACGCTACCCTTCCCCCCACGACTAAAGCACGAAACCCAGAGAAACCCAAAACCTGCCCTCTTGCATATAGAATAGAGAGACTACTTTCAGGAGGCTTGAAAGGGTTGACTTTGTCTGATCGTGATTTGCTTTTCTTCCAAAACACAAAAGATCATACAATCTCTGAGGACATAGCCAGATTTAACTTTCTGTAAAACTGTAGGCCTGAAAATTCCTTTGCCATGTGAAGATAGAAAAGGTCAAAATTTCCCTCAGTTCTGGCAAAACTTCTAAAATTATTGTTAAGAGTGATATAGATATTCATTATTTGTTGTAAATCTACAGGTACAAGTCCATTCCATGCATACGAAATTAACTCTCAACAGTGAGAGTAAATGACTGAAAATCAACTAGACACAGAAAAAAATCTAAAAAACAAGAAAGCATAAGGCACACTGTAGTGAATTATTAAACTGAATAAAAACTGTTAAGCACACCCCAAGAACGGTTCAATGTTTCCAAGAACAATGGAAAAAAGAGAAAGCTAAACACTACAGTAAAACTGGAAATACTTAGCCAGTATAAATCTACAGAGAAAGCTCAGTTTACTGCCATAATCATGGAGGTTACGTCTATCATTGATGAATGCAACTAAGAAACACTACTAAATTATAAAGAACTAAAAATCAGATAGGAAAATACAATTCCCAAAAGTCTTAAAATATTTTATTGTGTGCATGCAATAATTCTATTATGCTGAATATAAAGAAAAGAATACAGTTTCTACTAATAGAAAATTAGATCCTCCACACACAAGTAAATAATGTAAAATAACTGCTTTTACAATATTGTTTTAAGGGGATACCAAGTTCTCTGCTCATAATACCCTCACATCTAGATTTAATCTTATTGTGTCAACCTAAATGTTTACCCATAAGTATGTGTGATAAAAAATTTTAAACTGCTTTTATCTCTACTATTTTGATATTTTGAAGAACATCACCAACATGACAGCTAAGTGCTTATTCCTTGGAGATATTCTAACTTGACTTGAAACAGTGTCAAACCTTGGAAGTTAATCAAGATAGACCACTGAAGCATAGTCTGAGATCAGATAAGCATCTCAGTGTTCAAAGTTTCAAGGTCTACCTATTTATCACACAGCCTCATTTTTCATTCATGGTAGAGTGCTTTCTGAAGGCTTTACAAATTCTCTGTGTTGGGGTGCAAGTACCTTTGGATTTTATTTAGAAAATAATCCTTTCCATGTAAAGCTACCAATCACTCTGAAGGAGACACTTAAAATTTTAAGCCAGCTCATTTACCAATTCCTGAACCAAACTAAGAGGATGTTAATGTATGGAGAACCACTTCTGTTGAAGGAGAAGACTCACAAAATTTCTAGAGATTTCCATCGTTCCTACTCTTTATTCAGTTATCAAAGGAGAAAGGGGGATGAATGAATGGGTGATTGGATACATATATGCATCAATGAATGGATGAATAAAAGAGGGAGAAAAGAATAAAACAAAAGCACAAATGAAATACAAAAGGGAGAACTTTTCAAAGAAGGAAAAAAAAAGGGGCCAGGAACGTAGGTCAGCGGCACAAGTGCCTACCTGGCAAGCACAAGGTCCTTTGATTCCTGAGGAGGAGGAGGAGGAGGAGGAGGAGGAAAAGGAGGAGGAGGAGGAGAAAAACACATGGACAGACTAAAATCTATTTGTATAATAAATATCCTTATACCTTATACAAATATAAATATATGAAAATCTACTCAGTAAAAATTGTCTGAGAAAAGTAAATTCAGTATGTTTGACAATGTCATCTAATAGTTCTTTTAGAAAATCACATAAAGTTATTCTTTTACTTGTTATATAAGATTAGCATTTAGAATTCATACTAACTTGGGTCCTCAAAGTTGAGAATCAAGCTTTAAAAGAATCAGAATATACATTATATTTTTAGAATGTGAAAGTATCTTATGTGCTGATTTTCCATTGCACTACTCAGCATTCATTTGTTTTACTGAGACTCGAACTCAGGGCTTTGTGCTGGCCAGGCAGATGCTGTGCCGCTGAGCTACCTCCCTGGCCCAGTATTCACTGCTGATCATGTAATGTCCCTGTCTTTAAGAAGCCTGGATAAGTGAAGCCTGGGAGTGCTATGGCCTTGTCACCAGAAGCACAGCTTATAGAATCCAAGACCTAGATTCAAATAAACTCTACCGACCTACCTTCCCGCGCTTTAGTTTCCATCTTGGTAACTGATCCTAGAGGTTTGCTGTGAGGAGTAAGTGGGATACCTGCAGAGCTGTGCACATCATGTCTGGCACAGTATGGAATCTCCGTAAATGTTAGCCTCTGCCAAATTTAAGGCACATGGTTATTTTTAAGCTCTCTCTCTCTCTCTCTCTCTCTCTCTCTCTCTATATATATATATATATATATATATATATATATATATATATAAACTTTTCTTGTTTGACAAAAGCAAGACTGGTACAAAAGAGAAGTGAAGTGGTGAAACCAGTTAGAAAACAGTGAATTTCAGGCAAACTGAAAGTCGGCAAGAAGAGGGTGTTCTGTTCTTAGAAAGCTGTATGTGTGTTTTAATAAGGTCTCTTTTCTAATGAATTCTCTGGAAGAGCTTTACCATTTCCCTTGACTTAGGGCTAGGCTGCCTGAGTCTGTAACAGTCGCTGTAGATTATAAGTGCCTTCATAGAAGTTATACTGAGTCATATCACATCTCCACCATTGCTTTCTTCACTGCCTTAAAATCTAAATTCCACCCTGTTACAATGACCTATGATGCTTTGTACTTTCCTTACTGACACCAAACTCATTTTATTATAAATTTGCTTTCCAGATATATGTCAGTGGTAAAGTACTTGCCTAGTATCTACAAGACCTGGGTTAGATGCCTAACACTACAAAAAATGCTTTCTGTTTATTTTATTAGTGGGTATCTTTTCCCCAACTAGACTGTCACAACTACCAGAATTCTTATCTGTCCTACATCACTCATCGCTGCATGCCCGTCATATAGTATTGTAATAGCACATAGCAGGTGCACACAGTGTTTGAAGGAAGGAGAGAGGCAGGTCGTAGGCAGGCACAACACTGCACAAAACAGCTAAGATGAAGTAAGTACGGTGATATTTAGAGACAAGAACTATCATCCTGAATTTGGAAAGGAGAATTAGGAAGGGAAGCCAGGAAGCCATGCCATGGTATATGAGCCTCCACACATGGGTAGAATTTAAATATGCCTTCTAGTAAAGCATGGGACATGCAATAAAATGTATCTCAGCTTCTGTAGAACACAAGGTCTCCAAGGAGACATTCTGCAAGCTGAGGGTAGAATTTTCTGCCAGGCCTGTTGCACGAAGCTGCCTGACCACAGGGAGACCCAGAGGATCTGGCTTAGAGAGGAGACACCCTCAGATCTGTGCTCTAGAATCACAAGTCTGGTGAGCTGCAAAAGCCAAATGTAAGAGGGGAGAGATCTCAGGCAGCGAGGTGAGGCCAAGCTCTGCAGGCTAAGTTCTTCTTTCTGTTGTTTGTGACAGTAGTTGTATTTACACTGGCAAATAGCCTCCCAAACATTCTGAGTTTACTTGATTTAGACAAATGATGATGATTCTCATTCTTCAAGGGATTTTTTGTGAAACAAAATTGCCAAGATGAATAATTAGAATATTTTGAAGACTATTCAAGCTTTTTCTATACATGCATTTATCCATGTCTGGCTGACATGCAAATTGGAGTTTATACTCAAAACCATAGAGAATTATACCACGGAATTCACATAGCATAAATGAATCCTGAAAGAACGTGAAGTTGTGACTATCTGGATCTTGAGATTTAAATTAGTGAATTCTATTCTGACAAAGGTCTCTGTGATTTCCCAGTTTGTGGAGTTAATAATAATGCCTAGCACAGTGTGGCTCCTATGTTTTAAGTATAGATACATTATATAAATATTTTTATTTATTAACTAATCTTTCAAAGATTAGTAAGGTTTTATAGCCTTTAGCGACATACCTGAGACTCTAAACTAGGATTTCTCACATCCTATAGCCTAGCTTGCCATTACCAGGTAAATTGCTTGTAACTATTTCAAAAATTGTTTTCCAGCTAATCAGACCATAACAAATCCTATTGAATTTACACACACAGACACACACTATGCGCTCCTCCCAGGCAGCTTCTGACCCACTTCCTCACCACCCCCTCAGCCAGTTTCCTCCTTCTGAACTGCGCTTTCCACCTGGAGGAGACTCAGCTCTCAGCTCCCCCACCCTGCCCATCGCTGGTAAGGTTCTGCTGCGTGTGACCTCTATCCCAAGCTCTCCTGTCAGCTCTCCTTCTGGACACCTCTTCCCGAGATCTGGCTCTTCAATCACAGCTGGTTGTTTTGCTGTTGCTAATGCAAATATAATAAGATAGCCCTTGACACCCCCACTTTTCCCAGATAGGACCGTGGTTGAGTTTAAATGGCAGTGACATATGGTCAAGGCCTTCAGGGCAATGGAGGGGATTACCAAGGGGCCAGCCATGGGGGAGTGTGGGGGCTGCCGTGGAGGGGAGGCCCTGGGTTGCGTAAGTGCTGGGAAGGCTCACTCTGACGGAAAAGAAGTATCTAAGTAAAAAGTAAGTAAACTGGTGTAAGTAAAATGGAAACTCGTAAATAAAATGTAAAGCCTCACTTGAGGCAGTCACTGCCCTGTGATGCCGGGACTTCCTCATACTGGCAAAGAGCATCTATGACTGGCAATAATTAGACCAAAATAAGGGCAGCATCAGCCCAGCCGGACACTGAGGAAACTCGTCACTGACGACCTGCACTAAAGCCACGTTCTTCAGGCACAGAGTACAGCACATCAGCTTCAGTTACACAAGTTAAGTTACACAATCTAAGAGCTATTAATGAAAAAAGTTTAAAAGGTAAAAATTAATTTGAGTGAGAATTTAGTATTAGTTTCCCCCACCACCCTTTTTAGCACCTTAAAGATTATCTCGAATCATTCCATTGTCTTCCATTTGTATTCATTCATTCTGTCTGTCTGTCTTTCTGTCTCTCTCTGTCTCTGTCTCTGTCTCTCTCTCTCTCTCTCTCTCTCTCTCTCTCTCTCTCTCACACACACACACACACACACACACACATTCACACAACGGTGTATACCAAGGGTCACCACCCAGCTAGAAGTCTCTCCAGTGGAATTGTTTTATAGCTAGTCTCCCCAGAATCACTTTTATAGTTGGTGTTGCAGCTGTATTTTCAGCAAAAGAATTTCTTTTTAACAATAGAGCAACAATGTTTTTAAATTACTTTAGATACAGCTACTAAGAGTTTGTGTGGACAAAAGATCCAATTTTTGCTGGTTTTGTTTTATGCATCTATGTGAATATGCTTTATTCCATTATTCCATACAAGAGGTAGGTGCCATTACTGTCTCTGCCTTCAGCTGAGGAAACGGCCTTGGGTCAGTTTTCAGTAGGCGTGTGAGGATCGGGAGAGTGGAAAGCTGGAGTTAAAGCCTAGACCTCTCTGGCTACAGTAACGATGATCGTGATAACTGTCCAAATGCCTGTGTGATACGTTAGCACTTTGCAGTCCTGGAGTGTAAATATTTCAAAGGTACCCAAGTGGCAGTGGCTGCCTTGTGTTAGGCAAACCCAGAGGAAAATGAGAAGTAACAATGCATTCTCTGTGTCTGCATCCATGTGGGCCACACTAAGAATATTTGATTAGATGAAACTCCTTATGAAGAGAAAATGTGTCCTATCAAAAGCACAAAAACTGCTGCGCCTAAATCTGTAGGGCACACTCACTTTATTTAATAAAAGCAACTCTTCAAAAACAGAGCAATTACATTTTAAAAACTGATTTCTGATTGATTTATTTGAACCAGAGACTTTCAGGCATTGATGCTCTGTGTAATTTGATTTTTACATGTCGTAAGAGACAAATAAAAGAAAAATACAATATGTTACATGTCCAGAATCTCCCCGATTCTTTATTTTCCTGAAATATTTTTCTCAGCTCCACTTTATGTTTACCTACTTAGAGTCAAGGGCTACAGTTACGCCCTCTCACTAAATTCATAAGACTTTCATCTGATTCACAGCACAGCTTAAGGGAGAAAAATTACTGTTCATCTAGGTGACACATCTACTCAAAATTTTACCCCTCATCTCCAGCCACATCCGTCCAATTACTTTTGTTGATGTCATCATGTTTACCCAACCCCTGCTTGCTTTTCTTGATCTTTTCTTTCTGTGATTCACTCCTCATCTGGCCTTCCTTACCCAGAATTTCTTGAAACAAGCACCACTGATACGGCCTCAGGTTCCCCAATATCTGAGAATGTGGACAACCAAAGCCAGGTAAGGATGAAACGGAAACTCTTTCAACCCAAGTTTGTGCTGGTCTCCCTAAAATTTAACCCCAAACAATACTGTCCTATGTTCTAAACCTCAGCAGATCTTTTTGCATACTAAAAGCTTTATGATTTTGTCTTTGTTTCCTTGACACTTGACCTTGGCATCTGTTGACTTGCACTGTGCTACATCCTGAATCTTAACTGTCTTGCTCCTTTGACAGTGAGGGAATCGTGCTGAATCAAGCCTGAGCAGCTCTCTTTCCCTTAGAGTACTATGATTTCCAGACAGGTCTCCAGCCACTCATGACAATGAATTACTGGTTGGAAGGACATGTCTGATCTCAGCTGTGAGGACAGAACACCTTCTGTATGTCACAGCCCAAAACAAGGCCATACAGAAGTTCCCATCTGCCTATCTATCAGAGGGTTCTTAGTGGCTGCATCACAGAGAGTTCAGAATGCTTTGGCTTGCCTTTTTTTTTCCCCACTAGGATCTTGCTGTGTAGCTCAGGCTGATTTTGAACTCACTCTGCATCCTAATTTGGCCTCAAACTTATAGCAATCCTCCTGCCTCAACTTCTCAAGCACTGGGATTACAGGCCTGCACCACCACTCTGGGTTCCAGATTGCTCTTGAATTGAAGGACTAAAGAGTTCTGTGGAAAATCAAAAAGGAAATTTTAGAGGTAGTGACACCTGCATAAAACCTTGGGGAGAGAAGAGGAGCTAGAGGTTTCTCTACAAATATGATCGCCACTCTGAAGTCAGAGAAAGTGACAGGAAAGTTACCCAGTTAATGGATGTGGATGCAAAAGCCTGCAGTGTGACACAGGATGGTGCCATTCAGGCCCAGACTTTGGAAATGTAATTTTCTCAACAGATGTTGCTGGGATGCTGAATAAATCAAGTCACCTTATGCATTCTAAGAGGAGAATCACTTAGAAAAGAAACATTTTAAGATCTGAAGAAAGAGTGGTTCATTTCAAGGAGAAAAATCTTTTCCGATTCGAAGCTATAAAGTTAGGTAACACTGCAGAGCAGTAGGTGAGAACCATCAGTCAAGGCTTAGGAACAGAGACTGGGGTGCCCCATGGAGATGAAAGTACACCAGCAACCCATCTGTGCAATCAACCTCAACCCCTGCCCACACCCCGGGAAGCTGGGCTACTGCTGTACCCTTTCCGTTCTTGACTTTAGGAATCCCCAAATAAGAAAAGCATACAGATTAGCTCCTAGGGAGAGCAACTGGTAGGACCCACTGAGTAAGAACCAATGAGAGATATCACTTTGATTATCACCTCAGACAGAGAGAATTTGTAAAGTGTTATGGTTAGGCAGAGCAAGAAGCGAAATTATATAAGGTCATGTATTTATATTTATGTGACTTTTCACATGAAAATGAGAAAGTAGGCCATGCCTTGCTTAGGATAGGCTGCTGTAAAATGCACAAATTAAACAGATAACGAATTAGATACAATATAAGTGTATTTCTTACTCAAGGAACAGCTTTCCTGGAAGGATAAGTGGTTGTTATGTCAGTCTTTCTCCATGTATATATCTCTGTCGTTTTGGGGGGACATCGGGCAGCTAAGGAAAGCTCTCCTATATTCAAAGCATGTCATCTAGAATATTCACGTTTGGAAATATTCACGTTTCAGGCAGCCAGGATGGAAACAGAACACAGCACAGAATTTTCTGTACTAAACTTACAGTGTGGCACACATCACATTTGCCCACGTTCTTTTGACTAAAACTCAGTCCTGTCTTCCCCTAGCTGCAAGAGGGCTTTGGAAAATAGTCAGCAGATAGGCAGCTATGCTATGAAAGAGGAGCTCAGATGTGTGACAGATATTCAGCCCTCTCTGCCACAGTGCATGACCAAGCTCTGTCATCTAGTGAGTTACAGTGAGGTATAAAGAAATGTAGTAGCTATGAAATGTAAAAAATCAGGATAGCCACATTTTACTGAATTGCTTAGATGACAAAAATTGTGCTTAGCTCTTGATGTACAGTTCCTCAAAATTAGTTTTTGTTAGTCAATTCTGGGCTAGTGAGTACCGGGGAGAAGCTAGCAGTTGGGATTCTTGACCAGACAGGGAAGACTGCTGTGCTGAGTACTTTCTCAGTCTGAAGAACATGAGGGTTTCAAAGCACTTTCACATTTATTATTTCACAATAGTGCAGTAAAAAAAGTAGGTAATACAAGCCTTTATTTTCATTTTGAGGCAAAGGAAATGGAAATAGAAAGAGGTCAAGGGCTTCCTAGGTCTTACAGTTAACGAGGACTCGACTACATTCCTGACCTTTAAGCTACAATCTAGCTCTGTTTCTGGTGCAGCTCTCTGCTCCCTGGTACTCTAACCGGACTACAATTGTCCAAAGAGCAATTAAATTGAGACCCAGTCAAGAAATGGCTTATCTCGACTCTAGATCAGTAATGGTGTTTTATTTGATTACTACTGAAACTTTTTAGCATTAGAGTTGAAAAATGCATTGTTGCAGCTGTGTGAGAAAAAAAGACTTCAGAATAAGAGGCCATAAAGGGGGAGAAAAATCACTTAAACTAGGATGGCATAGTCTGCTGAGATTGTAGAAAACCTCGAGCATAAGCAGATGCTGGGGAGAATTTTTCATTCCACTGTCCAGTTGACTAAACCATGCTCTTCAATTACTTGGTTCCCTGTGAGATGCAGATGCTTCAGATACACGGAGCGTGACCTGGCTGCTGACTGGTCCGCGGTCTCGAAAGTGAAGCCTGTTTGCTTGTGGTGTTCACATGCAGTGCTCTGCAAGGCCTTTTTCCTCTTACAGAACTTGGCCTCTGGATTCATCCCATTCTACCCAATCTTCGGAAAATGCAGTTTCCTACAGTGAACAATTAGTAGAACAGCCCTGACCCAAGGTTCAAGTCTCTTGGAACCCCGTAGAACTAATGTCCTCTGTAAAAGTGGGAGAATAAATCGGACCTCACAGACCTTTGTTAATCTCATGATGAGCTCCAGCACTATGGAGCAGCCTTTCAGCTCCTCAAGCCCGTGTAGAAGAAAAACACTGTCCTGAAGTTATTATAATTTGGGCCTTCTTTATATTAGATCATATTTTTAAGCAAATACGGAGCCATTGAATATTCATCTGCAAAACTTTTTAAAATGTCAAGTTCAAACTACACCTTACAACTTATAAGTACAGAAAAGAAAAATGAAAAAAGAGACTTGGAGAGAATATCTGTAAATCACATATTCAACAAATTACTGTTGTATAAAATAAATAAGGAACTCTCACATCTAAGGAGTAAACAATCCAATTAGAAAGTAATAGAAGAAGAGACATTTCACTGGAGAAGATACACAGATGGTAAAGAAGCATAGGAACAGATACTCAATATTATTAGCCATATTTAAGTGCAAATTAAAATGACAGCAAAGTGATACTACATACAGATCAGAAAGGCAAAGAGAATAATTATAACACCAAATGCTAGCAAGAAAGAATGCAATGGGAATAAAAGCAAGTATATATAAAATTTGAAAGTTACTTAAAATTAAACATGTAACTACTATATGATCTAAAAAATACACTCCTGAGAATTTATAAATACATCTATCTCAGGCAAATAAAAGCATATATTCATGAAAAAAGAATGTGTCCATGAATGGCATAACTACTTTATTTGTAGTAATAGCAAGACCCAGGAATTAGCCCAGATGTCCCTCAGGGATGAATGATTAAATAAACCACAGTACATCTAGCACAGATTATGTTTCAACAATAAAAACATATGTAATATATATGAAATACATATGATACACATGATACATATAATGCAGATGAAAACATGGATGGGTCAGAGTATTAGGATCAGGAAAATAAGAGATCCAAAAATACTGCACAGTGTAAGATTACTCTTATGTGACATTATTTTAAGTGAAAAAATTTTAGAAATGAAAAATAGATTAGCAGCTTCCAAAATTTTAGAACTAAGGGAGGTAGGTAGTGGGGCAGGGGGAAGTCAGGTATGAAAAAGCAACCCAAGGAAGGCCTTCACGGAACTGAAGTTATTCAGTATTTTGTGTTGGTGGATGTGTGAACCCACACAGGAGAAAACACCTTGTAGAACCCACTGCAAACACTCTCACACCCATGCACAAACAAGTGAAACTGAAGAGATCTAAGTAAGATCAGTGAAGTGCATAATACCAGCATTTTGATTGTGATTCTATGCTCTAATTTTGTAAAATATTACCATTGGGCTAACTTGGCAAAATGTACAAACAATTTCTCTAAATTACTTCTTATAATTACATGTGAATCTGTAATTATCTCAATAAATTAAACTTAGATTTTAAAATGTATTTTAAAATCCACTCCCAGTCCAGTTTCTCTCACTTCTTTGATTACCCTGCAATTATCAAAAAGAAGTCAGGAGGCATATATTTGGAGGAACCAAGCAAGCATCCTCCCTTATAGTCACATCTTCTCCTAGATTCTTTATCATGTAATATGGAGCATCTACCAAATTAACAAGGCAAGGGCTTCAAGTGAACTCAGATGCTTCAGTGATCTCAGCCCCAGGATATAACTGGAAGTAAAACACGTTGACCGCACTGCTTAGAATCTGTGCATCAAAAGATGAGCTCCAGGTTTACACATGCCTCACACGTGATTATCTATTGTTTCAAAAGAGCATAAAAAATTTCCACAAAGAAAAAATTGGAGGAGCTCACTCACACACAGGGCTCACCTGGCTTGACTGCACCCATGATTTTGCCCCCAGCAATGGCCACTCATGACTCCATGCCTCTTTTGTGCTTTGTTTTCCCCTCTGTACCAGGCTGAAGAAGTGCCAACCAACCTGATTGTACACGAGGCCAACACCCCAGGAGAGGAGGTTAAGCCCTAGATTTTTTACAGCTCCAGTGAGAAATAACAGCCCCACCTCACAACACTTGCTAGAAGAAAAGCTCATAGTCATAGTACACTACAAAAATATTTTGTGGTTTTATTCTGGAAGTGCTGCCTTCATGGTAGGCTAGAGTTAAAAAGAAATCTAGTGCAATGTCCACCACACTGCCAGAGAGTTTGTAGTGAGGGTTTTCAAGGGAATAAATTTAATATGGGTTACATAATTTGTAGGATTATTTTATAATATTCACCCAAAGGGTCAAGTGCAGAAGACTGGAGGAGCTCTTTCCACATCCTAGATCCAAAGAACCTA